>NW_028237764.1:2481412-3101766 GCF_034619465.1 Leptosomus discolor
GCAGGTTCACCTAGAGCAGGTGACACTTGACTGTGTCCAGGTGGGTTTTGAATATCTCCAGAGAAGGAGACTCCACCACCTCCCTGGGCAGTCTGTGCCAGTGCTCTGTCACCCTCAACATAAGCATGTTTCTCCACATGTTGAGACAGAACTTCGTGTGCTGCAGTTCTTGCCCTTTGCCTCTTGTCCCGTCGCTCGACACCACCGAGAAGAGCCTGGCCCCATCCTCTTGAACACCTGCCCTTTAGTTATTAATAAGTGTTGATAAGGTCCCCTCTAGGTCTTCTCTTCTCCAGGCTAAATAGTTCCAGGGGTCTCAGCCTTTCCTCAAAAGAGAGATGCTCCAGTCCCCACATCATTGTAGCCCTCCACTGGACTCTCTCCAGTAATTCCATGTCCCTCTTGAACGGGGGGGCCCAGAACTGAACAGACCTCCAGATGTGGCCTTAGCAGGGCAGAGTAGAGGAGGAGGAGAACCTCCCTCCACCTGCTGGCCACACTCTTCTTCACGCACTCCAGGACACCACTGGCCTTCTTGGCCACAAGGGCCCATGGCTGGCTCATAGTTAACTTGCTGTCCACCATAATTCCCAGGTCCTTCTCTACAAAGATTCTCTCCAAGACGTCGATCTCCAGCCTGAGCTGGTGCATGGGGTTATTCCTCCCCAAGTGCAAGACCCTCCACTTGCCCTTGTTGAACCTCAGGTTCCTCTCTGCCCAGCTCTCCAGCCTGTCCAGGTCTCGCTGAATGGCAGCACAGCCTTCTGGCATGTCAGCCACTCCTCCCGGTTTAGTACCGACAGCAAGTTGTAGTTGTCTATTTTAGCAAGTACTGCAGCAGATATCACCTAAATGAGCTTTGCAAACATCTGGGCAAGTGCCACAATCATAGAATCATGGAATCGTGTGGTTTTTAACACCTCCAGGGATGGTGAGTCCACTTCCCTGGGCAGCCTGTTCCAATGTTTGACCACTCATTCAGTAAAGAAGTTTCCTAATGTCCAAACTAAACTTGCCCTGAAGCAACTTGAAGACATTTCCTCCTGTCCTATCACTTCTTACTAGAGGGAAGAGACTGACCCCTGCCTCACTACAAACCTCCTCTCAGGTAGTTGTAGAGAGCAATAAGGTCTCCCCTCAGCCTCCTCTTCTCCAAACTGAACAACCCCACTTCCCTCAGCCACTCCTCACAAGACCTGTTGTCCAGACCCTTCACCAGATTTGTTGCCCTTCTCTGGACACGCTCCAGCACCTCAGAGTATTTCTTGCATGAGGGGGCCAGAACTGCACACAGCATTTGAAGTGCGGCCTCACCAGTGCTGAGTACAGGGGCACGATCACCTCCCTGCTCCTGCTGGCCACACCATTGCTGATACAGGCCAGGATGCTGTTGGCCTTCTTGGCCACCTGGGCACACTGCTGGCTCATGTTCCACCTACTATTGAGCAGCACCCCCAGGGCCTTTTCTGCCAGGCAGCTTTCCAGCCACTCAGCCCCAAGCCTGTAGCGCTGCGTGGGGTTGTTGTGACCCAGGTGCAGGACTTGGGCACTTGGCCTTGTTGAACCTCATGGCATTTACCTCAGCCCATGGATCCAGCCTGTCCAGGTCCCACTGCAGAGCCCCCCTACTGTCGAGCAGATCAACACTCCCACCTGATTTAGTGTCATCTGCAAACTCACTGAGGGAGCACTCAGTCCCCTCATCCAGATCATCGATAAAGATGTTAAACAAGACCGGCCCCAAAACTGAGCCCTGGGGGTCACTGCTTGTGACAAAGCACCATCTGGATTGATCTCCATTCACCACAAACCCTGTGCTCGGCCATCCAGAAAGTTATCATGACCCAACCTGAGCCAGTTGTAATGACCAGTAACTCCACACAACACACCTTTCCTCTCCTGAGTAACCACCATACCAAAAGGAACCCAAGCTATGGACGGCATGGACTCAGTGGACACTTCATTGACAATTTCATGGACATTTGAGAGGGGTGGCCCATAGTTAAAGCAGTGATAGTTGTCTGTAAACAGCGTGATTGGAAGGGGGTGGTTGTATATGAAGGTCTTTTGGATAGTATGGGACCTGACTATGACAGAAATGGAATGGAATCAGGGGTGGAGATTGGACTGAGTCTGGCTGGGCTGGACTTACTTTTTTTCACGGAAGCTCCCATGGTGCTGGGTTTCAGATCTGTGACCAGAACAATGCTGAGAACACACGAATGTTCTGGCTGTTGCCGAAGAGTGTTTGCACAGTGTCAAGGCCTGCTCTGTTTCTGACTGTGCACATGCAGTGAATAGACTGAAGCGGTGAGGGTGCAAGAGGTTGGGGGGAGACACAACCAGGCCAATGACCCCATACGACCATCTTACCCCTCAAGTATTCTTGCTTTTACTTTTCTTTTCTCTTCCCCTGTCCAACTGAGGCTCGGGAGGGATGTAAGCAAGCTGCAGGGTGGTGCCCAAATTCTTGCTGGGGTTAACCCACAACACTTACAAACAAAGAAGAGATGGTCAGGAATGGAAAAATCAGGGGTGAGAAGTTAGAGTTGAGGATACTGAGAAAAAGGGAAGAAGGAAAAACCCAGCACTTCTGGAGGGCCTGCTGATTAACCTCCTTAGAAGAACCATTGGGTTACAGCCATGCTAAGAAGATGGATGCAGAGAGCTCTTTGATATCAAGGATCTCCTCTTCATGATCCAGAATGGTCCACCTTGACATTCTGGAAGTCACATAAAGGTGGCAGGAGGCTGGCATGGCTGAGAAACGAGCTGCTGGATAAAAACCAAGCATGAAGGAGAAGCCCAGAAAAGGTGGTGGCTGGCTGCCTTCCAGCCTCCTTGGTTCTGGGATTCTGGGAGGAGAGGGACACTCCAGAGCTCTCATCAGCACTGCCCTCTTGCCAGGAGCTCCCTTCGTCCCAGGCAGGCAAGGGCAAGGTCAAGGTGGCTCTGATGCTGAGGAAACCTGGGGGTGTTCCATGAAGGCTGCAGGTCCTGACCTCCAGCCTCTGGTTAGGGAGAACATGTCCCTCAGGCGTTGCTCAGGCCTCTCCTGGGGACAGTCTGATCTGCACGGTGCAATGGCAAGCTCAGGTGTGGGACACTGTAGGACATCCTGTGGTGGAGACGCTCAAGGACTCTGGCAAGACAAAAAGCCCCCAAGAGAGCCGAGGTCTTTCTCCTCTTGATTATGGCTGTTGTCTCAACCCCCAAGGCCTACCAGAAGACCCCTTCACCTTACGGCACCAGCACCTCAGTGCCTCCTCAGCCCACCCAGGACAAACCCAGAAGCAGAGGACCTTGGCCCTGCCCTTGGCCCTGCACATCCCCACATCACCCTGCCCCAGGAAGAACCCTGAGGAATGGCTGAGGGACAGGGTCTGCCTTGCAGGGGCTGGGGAGTCAGGGCTTGGTCTTTTGGCTTGATAAAGCACACCAAGGTTTACTCAGCATCTGAGCCACCTTCGCCTTATCTTTGCCTACCTGTCCTCACTGCCTCCAGTTTTCTTTTTCAACCAGCCCCCAGGGAGGCTTTGTCAGTAACGTCCCTCAGTGGAACCCCTCAGTGCTCCAAGAAACTTTGGAGTTTGCATCTGACTTTGACTGCTCCAGAGGTTTCCTCAACTTCCCCTCAGTCTCTGAGTTTCAAGGACTCAACATCAAAACCGCCAGAGAGATGATTAAAAAGTTGTTGGGCTGTTGCTGTGCTGCTGAGCTGGGCTGGGCTCCTGGGACAGAGAGAGCTCCTAGCAAGCAGGCAGAGCTGCAGGGAGACAGCTCTGCCCAGCAGCAGCTGCTCTGCAAAGTGCAGCAGGGCTGAGGGGGCTGCCTGTGGGCACCAAGGAGAAAGGAGCGGGGCAGAGAGAGGTTAAAGGCAGGGGAGAGGGGGAGGATGGCTGAGAGCTCACTGGAGGAGAACTCTTCCCAGCCTCTGACACAGTAAGTCTCTGGGTGCAGGGTGATGTGTCGGTGGCTCCTTGCAGGATCTCCTGAATGTGTCCAACCTCTGGGATCTGTCTGTGATGGAGAAGAGGAAGCCGGGCTGCAGAGCAGGGCTTCCCTAGTGCCGTGTGAGAGGGACAGGGCATGACGGCTGCCTTCTGGTGGGGATGACTGTGGGGTGTGAAGGTGGGTGTGCAGCCAGGGGTGCCCAGGGCTGTCCTTCAAAGCAGTATCTCTTCACCCAGGGGTGCACTGACCAGAGGCGGGAATTCTGTCATCAGACAGAGTCAGAACTCATCCTGCCTCAGGTTGTTCCCATGGAGCTGTGGGGAGAAGATGTCGGTGGAAGGACAGACCTCCAGTAAAGATGCATCTCTCCTGACACATAAACGTCTTCCTTCTGCAGAGAAAAGGGATTGAGAGCAACCGGCCTGGGATGTCACTGACGTGGAGGTCCTGTGCTCTGCTGTGTAAGGAGAATATTTTCCCCAGTGCCAGCTGTCTTCCTCTCCTGTTCCCCATTCGCAGAAGGATCAGGGTATTGCTCAGCTTTTTTTTTCCTCTTCCTGCTGTTCCTTCTTTTGCTTGTGAAAGCCCTGGAATTTAGGGGGATTTTTGAGGTGTCTCAGATGCATTTGAGACATAGATCCTTAGGGCCTCTGGGCAACGCAGTGTGTGGGACATAGAAACAAGCTGAGTCTCCCTTCAGGAGATGCTGGGCACAGTCTTTCGAGCAACTGAGCATCTCCGTGGGATGAAGAGCTTGAAGAGCTTCCCCTGTGCTGGGGGCATTTCAGCAGGGGAGGATGGGAACCCAGTGACAGCCCCATTCTCCCCCACAGGCACGCTGCTGTTAGTACATCTGGAGAGAGCCTGGAGACGGAAAATGGGGGTCAGAAAGGTTCTGTGTCAACTGTGAGTGATTCCTTTGCAGACTTTGCTGTTCAGGAGAGCAGAGTTGGAAGGGCTGGGTCCCTCCCTGGGCTCTTCCCTCTCAGACACAGCTGGTCTGGCTGCTGACTCCATCGCACTGGAATAAATAGGGACAATTGTCACATGGTCATTGAGGCAAATACCTCTCACTCAACTGAAGGCACCCGTTGCCAGGAACACCTACCAAATGCACAGGCTGCTTGACCCCACTGCAATAGCACAGGTCTGACTTGTCTGGAGCCCATGGGCAGAGCCCCTGCTCGTCAATCCTGACAGCACAAAAAGGAACTGGCTGAAGTTCCCCCAAAAGAAAGAAGTAATTGTGGTGGTTTTTGTGAGATATGGCGTAAGATTGGCTCAGAGGAACTGTTCTGGCTTGTCAACATCTTCTTCTCTTTCAACAGTCCCCCATTCCTGCAGTGAAATAATGTCCAATGGCAGCTCTATCACAGAGTTCCTCCTCCTGACATTTGCAGACACACGGGAGCTGCAGCTCTTGACCTTTGGGCTCTTCCTGGGCATCTACCTGGCTGCCCTCCTGGCCAACGGACTCATCATCACCACCATACCCTGTGACCCCCACCTCCACACCCCCATGTACTTCTTCCTCCTCAACCTCTCCTTCCTTGATCTGGGCTCCCTCTCCACCACTCTCCCCAAAGCCATGGTCAATTCCCTCCGGAACACCAGTGCCATCTCCTACTGGGGATGTGTTGCCCAATTCTTTCTGTTTTTCTTTCTCATTTCAGCAGAGTTTTATCTTCTCACAGTCATGGCCTACGACCGCTATGTGGCCATCTGCAAACCCCTGCACTACGGGACCCTCCTGGGCAGCAGAGCTTGTGTCCACATGGCAGCAGCTGCCTGGGGCACTGCTTTTCCCTATGCTCTGCTGCACACGGCCAATACATTTTCACTGCCCCTCTGCCAGGGCAATGCTGTGGACCAGTTCTTCTGTGAAATCCCCCAGATCCTCAAGCTCTCCTGCTCAGACACCTACCTCAGGGAGGCTGGGCTACTTGTGGTTAGTGTTTGTTTAGTCTTTGTTTGTTTTGTGTTCATTGTGGTGTCCTACGTGCAGATCTTCAGGGCCGTGCTGAGGATCCCCTCGGAGCAGGGACGCCACAAAGCCTTTTCCACCTGCCTCCCTCACCTGGCTGTGGTCTCCCTGTTTGTCAGCACTGCCGTGTTTGCCTACCTGAAGCCCCCCTCCATCTCCTCCCCATCCCTGAACCTGGTGATGGCAGTTCTGTACTCGTTGTTGCCTCCAGCAGTGAACCCCCTCATCTACAGCATGAGGAACCAGGAGCTCAAGGACGCCCTGAGGAAACTGATGACTGGTTTTTGTTCAGAAGCAGCAATGAACTGCCCATCTTACCCTGCCTATCAGTAGTAACGGAACTCACTACTGGCATAGCCTGTAGGTTTAGAAGGTTGTTTGATTTGGTTTCTTTGTGTTTAGATTTTCTTGGTTGTATCAATGATGTTCACAAACCCTTCCCTTATTCTTCATCCTGTTTCTGTGTTAGTGTCTGCCTGCCTTGTGTGCCCCAGAAAATTTTTGTAAATAAGGAGCTGTGCTCTCTGTGTGTTTAAACCAAAGAAAGGACCCTGCACTGACTTGTTTGTTTGAGTTCCTATCTCAACATCTTCTGTGGAGGTGCTGGCGCAGTGTCTGTGTGCTGAGGTGGAGGGGACAGTAGCCACCCTGAGCTGGGTCTGCCTCTCAGCCTCACCAGCACGGCCCTGGCCACCACAGCCCACTTCCACTGCAGAGCAGCACCACCAGTTCAAGGTCTGTGGGAAGCCTGGGGAGGGGCTGCAGGAATGGCCGTCCAGGTCAGCAGAGATGAGCTCTGTAGGGAAAAGTCTCTGTGGGGAGATGGGATGTCCCGGGAGAAGAGCAGGGCACCATGTGTGTGTGCAGGGGGGACATGGAAAGAGAAACCCTTTGGTGTGGGTGTCAGCTCGGGTCAGGCTGCCCTTTCCCTGGGTCAAAAGGACCTTCCTGAGGATCCCCTAGGCTGGTTGTCTCCTACTGTCGTGGGGAGCAAGCTTGGCACATGGGTCTGCAAAGTGCCCGGGTTGGGGATCTCCTCAGCATGCCGTCTGGATGAACGTTCTCTGTGGCCTGTTTCTGGCTCTGGGACAGAAGGGATGCGCAGAGCGGTGTGGAGATTGAGGACACGGACTGCGATTGGGGATAATCTGAAGACCTTTATTGTTTGTTACAGCATCATTATATACTTTTCTCTACTAGCACACGCCCCACTAGGGAAGCTGTGATTGGTGTACAGGCATTGTCCACGTGCCTCTACCACTAGCAACATTGGGTGCTGTCATGCAGACTTGAGTTCCTCTCATATGTCAAGGTCTGCACCTGTTTCCTTCCCTGTTCTCTTCCTTTACTCTTGTTCATGGCTCAGGGCAGGATCTGCCTGAATCCCACTAACTCTTTCCATCCCTTCTCTCCTCGTTCCTCCTCAATGCAACAGTGTCTGGTGGGCTTCCAACGGTCACCTCTGCCTTAGTCCTACAAACATCCTCCAGGAGAGGAGTGGGGAGCTGCCTGGAGAGCTTGGGGGATCTCCAGGGGTGGTTTGTGCCTGGCGTGGACAGTGACTGGAGCCCCACAAAACAAGGGATGGAAGATGGACACACCCGAACATACACAAATCAGCTCCCGCAAGACATAGCACCTTTAAAGCCACCACACCACCAGCAGCACATACACAGCTGGGAAGACAGAGGGTCCCATCCCATTCCCCTCTCAGGCTCATCTAGGGTGAAGGTCATGAGGGGGCCTTGCATCCCCTGCAGCATTGACCCATGGATTTGGTTCACTTTGGTCCTTCCCCCTGACATGTTTGTCAGTCCCGTGTTGCAGACTAAGAGATCTCTGTGGCTGCTCACGAGCTGCAGACATTCTCTGTCTCCCTGGGCATGGCTGAGTTTAACCGAGGTGTTGCGACGTGTTTCGACGGCTGCAGGGCCATTTGCAAGCCCTCGCGTTGCTCTTGTCTTTGCCAACTCCTGCTTGTGCTCCGTGCTCGTGTTCACTGTAATAAGTAACATGTTGTGCTTTGTTCATTAAACCTGTATGGGAGGGTATAGATGAAAGATTTATGTGCTCACAAGAAGGCTTGATAGCTCAACTGAAGGACATTCGGCAAAGTAAACAAGACCCATGGCTGAAGGGGTTGAATAATCACATTCTTGCATAAGTTCACCCACAGGGCAACGAGGAAGACCCTCAGCCTTCATCCTTACGACCACCAGGAGGTAGAAAAAGACCCCCTAGCAACAGAAGGAGTATGCGCAGAGTATCGCCCTGATTGTGACGTCGCGAATACAGAAAATGAGACTGTATATAATGTGCTTACACGAGGCGGGAAGTTGCGAGCCGTTGGCGGAGTGCAGACTCCCCGGCCGCCCAGCGCTGCCTTTGCTCTTGTTCGCTTGCTAATATAATAAAATTTGCATTGGATTTTGACACTTTAAATTGTCCGTGTCTCTACCTATCACAATTTGGTGCCGTGACTCGGATCGCGACTAGATTGTGGCCTGCAGCTGCACTGGGGAGGCGCCCCGCCATCTGGCGGCCCCTGCAGCCCTCAGGTCGCTTCTGTCTCGACCGACGAACCTAAATTGAACACTGAGCAAAGGAGAACCGGTAACCCTGTAATCTTTGTGCACGAAGCTCCGAACGAAGACGCAGGACGCGTGAGTATAGGCCGGGAATCCGTTCGGTTTGGGTTGGGTATCCTGGGGCACGGTGTATGAGACGTCCTGCCAGGGCGAAGTGAGTGCGGACCCTCTAGTAGTGCGTTTCTCGTAGCCTGCGAGGGAGCGAGCCACAAACGAGGGGAGCAGTTGGTGTGTGTGTGTGAGTGCCTCAGAAGATGGGACAAAGGAAAAGCAAGCCCTTTGAGCCCATGGGAGAGGGGCCCCATATGAAATTGCCCCAAATACCGCCCGATAGTCCCCTAGGGCTGATGTTGAAACACTGGGATAACTTTCCCTCTAGGCAGGGAAAAGATAAGGTGAAAATGATCCATTATTGCATGGAAGTCTGGGGCGGACAACAGATTCGAGGAGACCATCTGTATTGGCCTGTTTTTGGATCATTTGAGGACTGGATATGTCAGGCGCTAAACATTTATGTTAACTCAAAGGAACCATTTAATTTGGAGGAAAGTGAATATGCCAGTCTGTGGATGGTAGCTGACACTAGGGTAAATTTATACCCTTTAAAAGAAAAGGGGGGTGGCTACCGAGGGAGGAAGAATAGAGAGGAAGACGCGGTCCCTGTAATACCACCACCATACATTCCCCCTCCACCGCCTCCCCCTCCCATTTCACCACCACCCGCACCGCTTCAACCCTTGCCCTCGGCCCTTCACCGCTCGAACCCTGATTCGCCCCCCTGTTCCCCTGAAACTTACAGACGTAGAACCAGGAGCCAAACACGACGTACACATGAGGGTGGCGGTTTGTACCCCTTGAGGGAAGTGCCAATGGGGGGTCCACAGCCAGGAATAGGGTTCGTATCCGTCCCTATTAACTCAGGGGACGTAAGACACTTTAAAGATAAAATGGGGGATCTCCTGGAAGATCCGCTGGGGGTAGCGGAAAGAGTGGATCAATTTTTAGGACCCAATACTTATACATGGGATGAGATTCAGGCTATTTTAGGGATTTTATTCACCACAGAGGAGAAAAACATGATCAGGAGGGCAGGGATGCGAATTTGGGACGCACAGCATGCCCAGGGGCCAGCGGCAGATGTGAAATGGCCCCTACAGAGGCCCAATTGGGATCACCAGGACCTGGTACATAGGGGCCACATGCAAGATCTTAGAAATATCATCATCCAGGGTATCAGGGAGGCAGTCCCTAGAGGACAGAACATTAATAAAGCTTTCAAAGAACATCAAGAAGCAGATGAGTCGCCCACTAAATGGTTAGAGAGACTACGAAAGAGTCTCCAAATGTATTCCAGTCTGAATGTAGACACTCAGGAGGGGCAGGCTCTGCTGAAAATGCAATTTGTAGCAAATGCATGGGAAGATATTAGAAGAAAAATTGAGAAGATAGATGACTGGCAAAACAGAGGCTTGGATGAGTTATTGAGGGAGGCACAGAAGGTGTTTGTCAGAAGGGAGGACGAGAGGTTTAAGAAGCAGGCAAGATTGATGGTGGCAGTGGCTTGGGAAGGACAGCGTGGGGGTGGGATTAGATTGACTCACAAGACGGACCCAAGGCCTGGGGTGGAAGGAACAAGGAGAAAGGACGTGGAGTGTTATTATTGTGGGAGGAAGGGTCATATGAGAAGGGAATGCAGAAAACGGCTGCAGGATGAGAAAATATTCAAGGAGGATTAGGGGTGTCAGGGGCTCTATTTGCTGGGGGCTAGACATAAAACCGAGCCCTTGATAAAAATTAAAATAGGTCCCCAGCAACAGGAAATCGAGTTCCTTGTGGACTCAGGGGCCGAGAGGTCCACAGTACAAAAGTTACCCCAGGGATGTCACTTGTCCCCGGAGACAATGCAAGTAATTGGAGCAAAAGGAGAGCCTTTCAAGGTTCCAGTAATAAAAGACGTTCTTTTTGAAACGGAATCTAAGTTTGGGGTGGGATCCCTATTGTTGGTCCCAGAAGCAGATTATAACCTACTGGGACGAGATATGATCATCACACTAGGCATTAATTTGGAAGTTAAAAATAATGAGTTACAAGTAAAATTATGTCCCCTTAGGAGTGAGGATGAAGTAAAAATTAACCCCGAGGTTTGGTACACTCCGGAGACAGTGGGCAAATTGAATATCCCACCCTTCACTGTAACTATCAGGGATCCGGAAATTCCAGTAAAAATAAAACAATACCAAATCTCACGAGAAGGCAGGATGGGGTTGAAACCAGAGATTGAAAGATTAATTAAACAAGGGCTACTGGAACCATGCATGTCTCCCTTCAATACACCCATCTTACCCGTAAAGAAAACTGATGGGTCTTATAGATTGGTCCATGACCTACGGGAAATTAATAAAAGAACACTTGCAAGATTCCCAGTTGTGGCAAATCCGTATACTTTACTGAGCCAGCTGGGACCTGAAAGTCAATGGTACAGTGTGATTGATCTCAAAGACGCATTTTGGGCTTGCCCACTAGATAAGGACAATAGGGATTATTTTGCCTTTGAATGGGAGGATCCTGAAACCCACAGAAAACAGCAGTTAAGATGGACAGTGTTGCCCCAAGGGTTCACGGAATCTCCCAATCTATTCGGACAGGCCCTGGAGCACATTCTCCAAGAGTACGAGCAGGGAGAAGGAGTACAGCTGATTCAGTATGTAGATGACCTCCTGATAGCTGGACAAGAAGAGGAAAAAGTCCGCGTGGAGAGTATCAAATTGTTAAATTTCCTAAGCCTAAAGGGATTGAAGGTTTCCCGATCAAAATTACAGTTTGTAGAACCAGAGGTCAAATATTTGGGACATTGGCTGAGCGAAGGGAAAAAAAAGGTAGATCCCGAGCGAGTAAATGGGATACTATCAATGCCCCCTCCGGCAAACAAAAGACAGGTTCGTCAGCTGTTGGGATTAATGGGGTACTGCAGACAATGGATTGAAGATTATAGTAACAAAGTCAAGTTTCTATATGCCAAATTAAGCCAAGAGGGACTGTTAAAGTGGTCTAAGGAGGATGAAAAGCAATTAGAAAGCTTAAAAGAGGATTTAATTAATGCACCAGTATTAAGCTTACCAGACTTAAAAAGACCATTTTACTTGTTTGTGAATATCGATGGGGGTACGGCATTCGGAGTATTGGCACAGGAGTGGGCTGGGAAAAAGAAACCTATAGGATACCTGTCCAAACTTTTGGATCCAGTGAGCCGTGGGTGGCCAACCTGCCTGCAAGCGATAGTGGCAGCAGCTCTGCTTGTGGAAGAGGCACACAAAATAACATTCGGGAGCGAATTGAAAGTTCTATCACCTCACAACATCCGGGGAATTTTACAACAAAAAGCCGAAAAATGGATCACCGATTCTAGGTTGTTAAAATACGAAGGGATTTTAATCTCCTCACCAAAACTAACTTTAGAAAGCACTACTTTACAAAATCCGGCCCAGTTTTTGTACGGGGAACCTGAAAGGGAAAGATTGACACATAATTGTCTACATACCATTGAGGAACAAACAAAGATAAGGCCAGACTTGGAGGAGGAGGAACTGGAAGGTGGAGAAAAGCTGTTTGTGGACGGGTCCTCTCGAGTGGTAGGAGGGAAGAGAAGATCAGGGTATGCGGTAATCGGGGGAAGAAATCTTAATGTAATAGAATCAGGACCCTTGAACGCAGCATGGTCAGCTCAAGCGTGCGAACTTTATGCAGTACTCCGAGCATTATGTTTACTAAAGGGAAAGGCAGGAACAATATATACAGATTCAAAGTATGCATATGGGGTAGTCCATACCTTTGGAAAAATTTGGGAAGAGCGGGGCCTCATAAATTCCCAGGGAAGGGATTTAATACACCAGGGCCTAATAACCCAAGTCCTTCACGCCCTAAGAGGTCCTAACCGAATTGCAGTGGTACACGTGAGAGGCCACCAGAAAGGCCTAGATTTCCGACAGCGGGGTAATAATGCTGCGGATCAGGAGGCTAGAAAAGCTGCTCTAATGGTTCTAAGGGCTCAGGATCCCTTCAAACAGAGAGAAGAATGTATCAACTGTGGAGGTAATCTCTATAAGGAACCTTGTTATGCTTGCTGGGAGGATTGGGGCATGGATGGGATAGCATGTGCCTGTGAGAATCCGAGAGCAAAGCATTGTTTGCATCATGGAAAGGTGGTCCACCTCCTCAGTTTCACCACTCAAGAAGAGGAGAAATTACATAAAATGGGGGTAAAAAAGGATGAAATGGGAAAATGGGTGTTACCTGATGGGAGACAGGTACTTCCAAAATCCTTGGCTATGGGGGTATTACAAAGAATCCACGATACCACACATTGGGGAACCCAAGCTTTGATAGACCAATTCGCTAATAAATACATGTGTATGGGTATTTATAGTCTGGCCAAGCAAATAACAAATAGTTGCTTAGTGTGTCAAAAGGTCAACAGGAGTCAAGTAAGAGAAAGACCTTTAGGGGGAAGAGAGCTGGCACATAGGCCTTTTGCGAGGGTTCAAATAGATTTTACTGAACTTCCAAAGGTGGGTAGGTACAAATATTTACTGGTAATCGTGGATCACCTTACGCACTTTGTGGAAGCATACCCGACTGCACGAACAACGGCCCAAACTGTAGTAAAGGTGCTGTTAGAAGAAGTTATCCCAAGATATGGGGTAATAGAAGCCATTGATTCCGACAGGGGACCTCATTTTGTGTCTAAAATAGTTAAGGATACCTTGGGGGCCTTGGGAATAAATTGGGAATATCATACCCCTTGGCATCCCCAAAGTTCAGGAAGAGTAGAAAGAATGAACGGGGAGATAAAGAAACAGCTCACCAAATTGATGATTGAGACCAAACTATCATGGGTCAAGTGTCTGCCCCTCGCACTTTTAAATATAAGGACCCAACCCCGTACAGATGTAGGGATTTCCCCATTCGAGATGTTGTATGGGATGCCCTATGACCTAGAAGTTCCGCATAATCACCCTCAATTAAAAGAATCACATGTACTGTGGTACATCGCTCAAATAATGAGTCGTAGGGAACAGTTGAAGAAAAAAGGATTGCTTGTCCAACGACCCCCATTAAACATGGCAATCCATAAAGTGAAACCCGGGGACTGGGTGTTGGTTAAATCATGGAAAGAGACCTCATTAACTCCACAGTGGGAAGGGCCTTATCTTGTTTTACTTACTACAGAAACCTCCATACGAACAGCTGAAAGAGGGTGGACTCACGCCAGCCGAATCAAAGGACCCATAAAGAATCAACAGTGGCAAGTGACCAGTGTACCTGGGGACCTAAAAATAAAATTTCAAAAGACCTGAATGAATACTTTTGAAATTGAATATATTGAAAATCCAATTCTGACTAAAGATGGGCATGTAAGATTGCAGATATTAAGTTGTAACTGTTACTCATTCGTGTGCTTTGTGTGTAAGGTGTGTCGGGAACGGTGGTGGGCCCATTGCCGAGACGGAAGATCCCAAGGGGCGTCTGCTGAATCTGCTGGGAGTGGGAAAGAGAACTTACAAAATTGGCACTAAAATTAAAAGAATCACAGGGAGAGACTATTCCCGAATCAAGGGAATGGTGGGGGATATTTGCTAAGGGAATCCGGCCCGAAAATTATTGTTACCATTCGAAAGAACCGATTCCTTTTGTCGCTGAAATAGTAAGAGGGCAGTGCCGGAAGTTCCTGAAAGGGGTGAAGTGCAACGCACCTCAAGTTAAAGATACCAACTGGAATTCGTACATCCTGAGGCAAGCTGCTAAAGTAAGCACTAGCCCTCCTGAAGAATACCCCTGCTGCCGAGAAGATGGTACCCCTCGTGGCTCGAAGCAACCGAGTCGACGAGCAAGGCAGAGGAGTAAAAAACTGTGGAGGAACGAACCCAATGATTGGGACCGCAAAGCAGTGCTTGAGATCTTGCCTCAAGGATGGTAGCAAAAAGGCGAAGCCCCGGAGTGCAAACGACAAGAATCGGGTATGGGTATTAAATTGGGGTGAAAATAAGCAATTGGTATATTGCAACCACCACTTTTTCCGATACATACTTATAGGGGTAATCTGGGTAGGATCATGCGTCCCTGTCTGTGAGCCGTATGCACATCAACCTTTTAAATGGACCTTGTATAGATGGGAAGACCAAACTACAGTGCAAACAAAAACAGTCTCTGAATCCCCCAGTTTTACCCCCACATTGTGTCAACTGGTACCGATTCGACCTTGTTTGAACCTGAGTTATTATATGTGCCCTAGCTCGAATCCAGGGCGAGGATACTGCAATTCGCCTGGACATTACTATTGTTCATATTGGGGCTGTGAAACAATTGCGTCCGATTGGGATCCCCATAATCGGGATAGATACCTTACCACGGGATGGGGGCCTACAGGGTGCAAGCCCCCAAGAGGGGAAGACTCTGTGCAACTAGGATACCGAGGATCCCCCTCTGCATCTGGAGGAAATTGTAAGTTCATCTTTATAAATATCACACAGCCCAATGACCCAGGGTGGATGACTGGAAAAACTTGGGGGGTTCGTTATTGGGAATCAGGAACGGATAGAGGGGGACTAATACTTATTAAAAAGGAAGCCGTTCCAAACGATCCTGAACTGATTGGACCGAATCCCGTGCTTATGTATAAGCAAATTCCGAGACCCGCTAATGATACCACTGAAACTGGCGATAATACCCAATTTACCAGTAACAATACCCACCCCAATATAAGTATTCCGGAAGCAAATTTGGAAGGAAATACCCTATGGAAAGTAATGCAAGCTAGCTTCCAAATACTAAATAAAACTAACCCACAAATGACCAGCTCCTGTTGGCTGTGTTACGGCATTAGACCACCCTTTTACGAGGCTGTGGGAATTACATCTAAGGCCAAGCGTGTAAATGGGACGAACCCTGCACAATGTTTATGGAAAAAAGGAAAAGATCAGGTTCAAGGTCTTACGTTGGAACAAGTAACAGGAAAAGGACGATGCGTTGGGACAATTCCACCCATAAAACAACATCTGTGTAATGTAAGTATTTCACTCACCAAGGAAGCCCCCGCGGATTGGTTAATACCAGCGCCAAACACAAAATGGGTGTGCTCAAGTATCGGAGTAACACCCTGCTTGAGCCTACAAAATTTTAATAAAAACAAAGATTATTGCATACAAGTAGCAATAATTCCAAAAATTGTATATCACTCAAATGAGTTTGTCTACAATTATCAAATCACCCCCGAGCACCATCTTGCTAGGAGAGAACCGTTTACAGCTCTGACCGTAGCCGCCCTCCTTACAATTGGAGGAACCGGAGCGGCCACAGGGATAACCTCTCTGATTAATCAACAAGCTGAATTTAAGTCACTTAGAGTAGCAGTGGATGAGGATTTGAGCAGAATAGAAAAATCAATAGACGCATTGGAAAAATCACTAAGATCACTATCAGAAGTGGTGCTTCAGAATAGACGTGGCTTGGATTTATTATTCTTGCAGCAAGGGGGATTGTGTGCAGCTTTAAAGGAAGAGTGCTGTGTGTATGCAGATCATACCGGAATAGTACGGGACACAATGGCAGAGCTAAGAAAGGGGTTGGAACAACGAAGGAAAGAACGAGAATCCCAACAAAGTTGGTACGAATCATGGTTTAATCATTCTCCTTGGCTTACTACTTTATTGTCAACATTGGCGGGACCATTAATACTGCTCACTTTAACGCTTGCGTTCGGACCTTGTATTTTTAATAAAGTTATTGCGATAGTTAAGAACCGTTTAGAAGCCGCTCACCTGATGCTTGTTCGAGCGAAATACGAATTGGTACCCGATGAGCCTGATTTAGCAGAAACCCTTGTCTTGAGTGCTCAAGAGCTACAACGGTTCAATGAACAAAATAATGGACAAAAGAAAAAGGGGGGATTGTAATAAGTAACATGTTGTGCTTTGTTCATTAAACCTGTATGGGAGGGTATAGATGAAAGATTTATGTGCTCACAAGAAGGCTTGATAGCTCAACTGAAGGACATTCGGCAAAGTAAACAAGACCCATGGCTGAAGGGGTTGAATAATCACATTCTTGCATAAGTTCACCCACAGGGCAACGAGGAAGACCCTCAGCCTTCATCCTTACGACCACCAGGAGGTAGAAAAAGACCCCCCAGCAACAGAAGGAGTATGCGCAGAGTATCGCCCTGATTGTGACGTCGCGAATACAGAAAATGAGACTGTATATAATGTGCTTACACGAGGCGGGAAGTTGCAAGCCGTTGGCGGAGTGCAGACTCCCCGGCCGCCCAGCGCTGCCTTTGCTCTTGTTCGCTTGCTAATATAATAAAATTTGCATTGGATTTTGACACTTTAAATTGTCTGTGTCTCTACCTATCACATTCACCTGCTGGGGAATGGCTCCTCTGCCCATGCTCAGCCTCACCATCTTGTGTGCCACCCGACCCTCTGT
Source organism: Leptosomus discolor (assembly GCF_034619465.1). NCBI lineage: Eukaryota > Metazoa > Chordata > Aves > Leptosomiformes > Leptosomidae > Leptosomus > Leptosomus discolor. Next base: position 2,498,420 of record NW_028237764.1, read on the forward strand.
GCCCAATGCAGAGATTGCTTCTTCTGGGGCATCATCCCTTTGCTGAGAGGAGCCCGCATGGGCACCAGCTACTATGAACCAGGAGCGTTGCTCTCTCCTCCGCTGTGCTGCTGAGCTCCTTCACAGGGACTGCTGTGGTTTATGCCTCCATGAGAGGAACCATCCCGAGGATAACCTCTGTGCAAAGCCACAATAAGGCCTTCTTCACCTGGGTATCCTTCGCCTTCATACCCTCTATTTCTTCACTCCCTATCGCATAGGCTGGCTGCGTGTTTGACGATGCTGGGCCTGAACAGAATCTGTCTGCAAATTTGCAGGTTCCCCTAAGGAGGTACCTTCAGGAGAAGAATAATTTTAGATAATTTAGGTGTCACCCAATGGAGTAAGAAGACACCAGCCTTTGAGTGTTTGAACTGACCCAGAAAATGGACACTGGGGCGGCCACCTCTGATTCACCGATTCACCACGCTCAAACTGCTGGAGGTGACTGAGCTTGAGCTTTTGCTCAAATGCAGCCGGTGGTTCAACCTCAGAAAGTTTTCCAGGCGAACCCAGTGCAGAGCTTCCCCTGTGCCAGACTACAGGCAAAGAACAAGTCGGGCATTTGGGATGTAAGACTAGCCTGAGCCCCAAGCTGAAATGTCGTGCCAACGTGGAGCACCACCCTATGCTGAAATTCCCATTTTGCTCCTTGGGTAATGCTACCCATTCTGCCCTGGGACAGAGCCTGAGGGGACAGCACAGCCTGTGGAGAACTTTTGTTTCACTGCTTCAAACCCACCAGCTCCTCTCCTCACTCTCTTCCCCTTGAGTTGTGAATCATCCTGTGTCTGGTCTCATCTGCTCTGCTCCTTTCTATGTCTAAAAACAACAGTAAAGATGAAGGGGAAAACATCGGTAGTTATTGTATATACTTCTCTCATGCTTCCTTCTGTTAGATGCGTATTTTGATTTTAAAAAATAATAACTGGGTATATCCGAGATTTGAGACTTGAACAGTGAGTGTCACCGACTGTGCTGCAGGTGCCTGTGAGAACTTGTTTCCCAGAGGCTCCCTCTATACTCAATGGAGACAAGAGAAAACGCTAGAGGCTGGGTCCTCCCAGCCTATAACTGGCACGCAAAAGAAAGCTTACAAATCTCTTCTAGGCACCTTGCTTTGCCTTTAGGTCAGGACATTTGAGGGTAATAGCAATGAGCAGCTGTTTGGAAATAACTGCGTTTCTGTGCAGGCAGATGTCAGATGAGACTGTGTGGAACCATAAAAAATTTCAGTCGCTATTTAGAGTACTAAGGAAGACAAGTCAGACTTGGTCCTTATCCCCCCGTCACCCCCCTGCCCTTTCCTGAAGAAACAGAGTGCAAGAAGCTATGGAAGAAAGCAGAGGATTACAGAAAAGATACTTGATATTATTTATTTTGAAATCAACATATTGTCGGCGATTCCTAGCCCAAAAAGGCAAGTATTGAAAAGTAGAAAGAACAGCTTTCACCATACAGATTTGATTTGATTTCATTTCTTTGATTGTTTAATGTTTGTGCAATAAAAGAGGAGAGTTTGGCACATAGGTGTGACAGAGGTTTGCAATAGGTCTGAGTGAATGAATTTGGGATTACCCAGGAATGGGGTGAAATAGCTAACAGCCTCTTTAAAATGTGATCTGGAGAAAAAAATCCTTTGTGAGTGTTTGGAAAGGGTAGATAAGGGAGAACAAATTCTGTGAGGACTGCCACTAAAATGTGAAACAGAAAAATTGGGGTGGGAGAAATGCTTATAGGACTGTCTCTGTCTGTGTCATATAGGAAGACTGCAAGAAAGGAAAGCAGCAGAGAAGGAAGGACAGAACTATTCACCCAGATGGTGAAATTATCACAGTTGGTTTTTGCCAGGTCCCTGTCTCACCAGGATGAACTGAAATTGAGCATGGGACCAGGAAACAAAACTGCAGTTACTGAGTTCATCCTAGAGGGTTTCTCAGGGCTTGATCAAAAACTACAGCTATTTCTCTCTCTGGTCCTTCTGCTCGTCTACCTGACAACAGTGGTGGCGAACATGACCATCATTTTCCTGGTGTGTATGGATCACCGCCTGCAAACCCCCATGTACTTTTTCATCAGCAACCTGTCCTTCCTGGAGATCTGGTTTACATCCTCCACAAGCATCAAACTCGTTGTGATCCTGGCTTCTGGGAGGAGAAGAATCTCCCTAAGCAGCTGCTTTGCCCAATCCTATTTCTATTTTGCCCTGGGCTGCACAGAGTTGGCTCTTCTGGTTGTCATGTCCTTTGATCGCTATGTTGCCATCTGCCAGCCTTTGTGTTACGCTGCCATCATGAAGCCTCAGCTCTGCATCCGCCTGGTTGTTGCTGCTTGGGTCACGGGCATCACACTCATGAGTTACCGTCTGGTCCTCCTCCACATGCTGACTTTCTGTGGCTCCAACAAGATCCACCATTTTTTTTGTGACAACTCCCCCTTGTTCAAATTGTCCTGCTCTGACACCAGCCTGTTTTGGAAACTAGACTCTTTTTTATTGCCATTTGTCGTACTGGGTTCCTTATGTTTAACTCTGGCATTTTACATGGGCATCCTTCTCTGTATTCTACACCTTCCAGCAGCCTCTGGGAGGAAAAAAGCTTTTACTACATGTTCTTCCCATCTCACCACCTTGGCCATTGTATATGGGAGCTGCATTGCTCTCTACGTGTGTCCTTCCGAAGACGTTTCCTTGGAGACAAACAGAATCGTAGCTTTGCTGAACACCGTCCTGTACCCATTCTTAAATCCATTCGTCTACAGCCTTAGAAACAAGGCTGTGATGCTAGCCCTGAATAAAGCCATTGCTCGTGCAACAGTACAGCTTTTCCCCTCGTCATGATGCCTTTCTGGACACTGATTCCAATGACCTGCTGTCACCTCTTAAATGATACCAGTGCATATGTGTGTGACCTCCAAACACAGATGCCTCAGGAGGCTGATGTTCTTCTGGGATTGTGTCAGGCTAAGTGATACGAAGCTCATCTGTACAGTCAAAGAAAGCACTACCAATGGCAGAAGGAGTAGCTCAGCTAATACCCTGCCTCAGCTCTCCCAGACCCATCCCAGGAGAGCCACCAGCTAATCAAGAGCCCTTCTCTGCAAACTAAGAAGAGCACAGAAGCACAGTGGCAGGTGGGAACCCAAATTACAGGCTTCTGAGGCATGAACAAGTTGTCCCAGCTCCTTCCAGGGCTGCCCTGGGAAAGCTGTCAGCCCCGTTTCCAGGTGTGAAACCCATCAAGAGGAGTCACTGAGAGCAGCTTTCTGGATCGCCACTTGGGCTAAGGGGACTGTTGCCTGGAGGTGGAGGACACCTTTTGGGATGCAGGGCAGGAGCATTTTTGGATTGCACAGGACTTATTATGGGAAGTTTAGGGGAGGACCCCGACGAGTATAACCTGTTCTGTCTTCTCATGAAACTTTATTTCTAACTCTTTCCTGGGTGAGTCAATCTCTCCTCTGCGTGAACCTGTGAGCACAGGGGTGTGAGTGCAGCAACTTAAGCAGGACCAGGGTGTCAGACAGCCTTTGTGTCATTTGTGCCAGCAACTGAGAGACGGGAGTGACTGGAGGTCAGAGTTTGTGTGTGTGTGTGAGACTGAGATGGTCTGTACCAGCATCTGGAATGGAATTGTAGCCTCAGGGGCTCATACTGAGGAGACTGAGTGTCAGAGCCCGGGTGCTGGAGGGATCCACCCTGTACAGGTACCTCTATAGAACAGAATGGTTCAGTATGGAGGGGGCTACAATGATCATCTAGTCCAACTGCCTGACCACTTCACCTCTCACCAAAAGATAAATCATATTCATAAGGGCGTTTTCCAAATGCCTCTTAAACACTGACAGGCTTAGGGTATTGATCACCTCTCTAGGAAGCCCGTTGAAGGGTTTGACCACCCTCTTGGTAAAGAAATGCTTCCTAATGTCCAGTCTAAACCTCTTCTGGTGCAGCTTGGAACCATTCCCACATGCCCTGTCACAGGATATCAGGGAGGAGAGCTCAGCCCCTCCCTCTCCATGTCCCCTCCTCAGGAAGCTGTCGAGAGCAATGAGGTCACTCCTCAGCCTCTTTATTTCCAGGTTACACAAACCCACTCTCCTTAGCCGTTCCTCATAGGACATGCCTTCCAGCCCTGCCACCAGCTTTGTTGGCCTCCTCTGAGCACCTTAAGTATCTTAACATCCTTGAAAATTGTGGGGCCCAGAAGTGCACACAGTGCTCAAGGTGAGGCCACACCAACGCCGAACAGAGTGGGATAATCCCCTCTTTGGGCTGGCTGGTTCTACTTTGTTTGATGCACCCCAGCTTCCAGTTTGCCCTCTTGGCTGATGGGGAACCTTGGTGACTCCTGTGGAGCCTGCTGTCAACCAGCACCCCCAGATCCCGTTCTACAGGGCTGCTCTCCAACCACTTCTCTCCCAGTCTACACTTGTGACTGGTGTTCTTTCATCCCAGGAGTCGAATCTGACATTTGTTCTTGTTAAACACGGTGACTCCTCTGGGTCATGGATACAGGTATTAAATTGAACAGGACCCAGGAAAGGTCTGTGTGTTCCCCACGTACGTCCCAGTATGTATCCTTGCTAAGTCCATACTGCCTGCATTTGGACACATTCTTCTCTTTTAGGGGCCCAGGAACATCACCCAAGAGGACTCTAATTGATGGCACACTCCTCACCAAAATGAGCTTTTAGAATCATAGAATCATGGATAGTTTTGGTTGGAAGGGACATTCAATGGTCATCTAAAGACACTGAAATCATTTAGTCCGAACCCCAGCTGAGGCAGGGCCAGCTGGAGCAGGTTGCTGAAGACCTGGTCGAGGTCGGTTGATGGAGACTCCACCAATCCAGTGCGGCACTCTGTTCCAGTTGTTGACCACCCTTCCAGTCAAAAAGCATTTACCTGTTTCAGACAGAATTTTGTGTCTATATATCTGTGTCCATCACCCCCTTGTCACTGGGAACTACCAAGAAAAGTTTGGCTTCCTGGTCTTCATGCCCTTCCATCAAGTATTCCTATACATTAATAAAATCCCTCCAAGCTTCCTTCTCCAGACTGAACAGTCCCACAACTCTCAACCTTAACACCTATGAAAGCTGCTCCAGTCCCTTAAACCAGCTCTGTGGCCCTTTGCTGGACGTGCTTTAGTAGATCAGCAACTTCCTCGCCCTGGGCAGCCCAGCACTGGACACAGCACTCCAGGTGTGGCATCACCAGTGCTGAGTGGAGGGGAAGGGTCACCTCCCTCCACCTGCCAGCAACGCTTTCCCTAATGCAGTTTTAACCTAATGTTTCTCTACCCGTCCCGACTGGAATGGCCTGACTTGGGTAGAAGAATATTGAGGGAGACCACGACAAGGGTTGGGCTGAAGCTGAGGCAAATGGCAGCCACTTTTTATCTCCTCATGCACAAGTGCAGGCTGTCAGGTTGGTGAGGCACGAGTGACCCTTGGAGAGTCCATGTTGACAGTCACTCTCCCGCAGGTGCTCAGAACTGTCACCCATGAGGACTCTCAGTGATGTCACACTCCTCCCCAGCGTGAGCTTGTACAGTCTGGGGTTCCCTGGGATGCACTTTCGGCCTCTTTCAAAGATGGATGTTTGTCCTCTCTCAGAAGAGACCTCTGCTATTCCCATGACCTTTCCAAAGGGATATTCCAAAGAAATATCCATCTTCCCCTGTGAGGTCACTAACACTGTTCTTCCTGTTCTATGGTGGATCTAATTTCTTTAATCTTTCAGATATTTGCACCTGTTCAGGATACAATGACCACTTGTGAAGTCATCTTTTCAGATGCAGACTGACAAAGATCATTATTCTCTGGTTTCCTCCTCCCCTTATTCTTTGCTCATTCAGATGCCTCTCACCTAGGTTGCTGTTTTGAGCTTCAGGCAGTAAAATCTTACCTGTCTTTCAACAGTCTAATTGTGTCCTTAGCCAACACTTTCATTGTCTTTGTTTCTAATTATCTTGTATCCACCTACTGTAGATATTTCTCCTCAGATTATCGCTTGTAGGAAGTTCAAGCTCATTAGAGACAGCTCGGACAGAGCATGTGCTTGCAGAGTGTGTTTTATTGTTCATGAAACTTCATCATGCCTCACTGTTCTCTACACATCAGGAAAGTTCTTCTGTGCCCGTGTGCAGCCAGGTCTGTCAGGAGAGCAGGCAGGAGGTGATGCAATGGAGCTGTAACATCCAGCTGCAGAATGCAGTGGAGAAGGCTGATGTCACAAAAAGTGATGCAGGTTCCAGGGGACAATGAGGAAAACGGTGGGGTTGGGGAAGTGAGGAGCAAGGTTGCCCAGACAGTGTCAGACCTCAAAAAACTGCTTTTCCGACCAGTTCAGACCTCTTCAGGAGACCCTCTGGAGCATTAGCACTTGAAGAATACTGCTCTAAACCCTTCTCTGAAAGAAAAGGCAGAAGGGATAACACTTAAAATAAAAATTAAAGTTATTAGATGCACTTTGAAAACTTCCTCCTGAACTACACTCTGAAACAGCTCCAGTTAGCTATGCAAGTTTTGAAGACTTGAAGAAAATGACAACAAGGCAAACAGCTCGTTAGGGCATTTGGGGCTCATTCCATGACCCTCAGGTACTGAGAGAAGCCTGAAGAAACCTCCCCAGAAGTCAAAGTCAGAAGCAAAGCCCCGAAGTCCCTTGAAGCCCTGACTGGCCCCCCTGAGGGCCCTTACTGACAAAGCCTCCCCAGGGCCTCCTTAGAGCAGATCACTGGAGGCCATGCTTGCAGGCAGGCCAAGGCCCTGTGCAGGGGGCTGGAATGCTGAGAAAACCCTTTACTTTGCTTTAGGAAGCAGAAAGGCCAAGCCCTGACCCTCAGGCCCTGCCAAGGCCCATCCTGACACCCTCCAAGTTCCATCTCACCAGCCTCGCTGGCAGAGGCAACTGCTCTAGCCAAGAGGCCCAAGACCTCAGGCCCTTTGGACCTTTCAGCCTTGCTACAGCCCTTGGCCATCTCTCCTGCAGGCTGTCCTACCCTACCCCAAACTTGCACCTCTTTCCCTTCAGGCTGTTGACACCCTGTTTGCTTTCCCACCCAGCTCTCACCCCACCATTTCTACACCTTCCCTCATGTCTCTCCACTCTTGCTGGCCATTCCATGAAACACAAAGCCATAGGCTGATCCAGACCCCCTCTCGGTGACCTCTTGCACCACAAGGCTACCCTTGCAGTGACATCTCTTTTGCGTTCACCTCCAGTCTGAACCTTCCAAGCTTCACTTTGTGGAGGTTTCCTTCTCTTCCCACTACCAAGAAAATCTCCATCAGCTCTGAAACCACCCTTCAAGCAGGTGCACGCTGCTCTTGTGCCCTGAGCCTCCACTTCAGCAGGCTAAAGAAGCCCAGAACCTTCATCCTTCCTGCACAGGCTCCAAACTCCAGCCTGGCAGATCTCCTCGGCAGTCCTTCGTTTCCTCCCCATTCCCCCAGACAACGGAGCTCCAAAGCCAGACTCTGGTCATCCACATGTGGCCACACCAGTGCTGAGTCGAGGGGGATGAGAGGTCCCTTGTCTGGGTGGCCACGCACACCCTAATGCACACCCGTCTCTGCAGCCCCATCTGCAGCTGGCCTTCCACACGGTGAGCGTGTACCACCGGCTCCTCTGGCATCCCTCGTAGTGCCCAGGCCCTTCTCCTCAGGGTCACTCCTGAGCTGCTCAGCTCCCAGCCTGCCCTCAGCTATGGTTTCACTCTGCCCCCATAAAGGACTCACCACTTCTCCTCACAAAGCTTCCTGGGGTTTCTAGTGCCAAACCCCAGAGATTTCCAAGGTCCCCCAGCAGGGAAGCACCATTGGACCAGCTCTTCATCTGCACCCGCAGATGGCTCACCCTGACCTGTGGTGCCTCTGACAAGACAACAGCATGAGGAATTGCAGGGCACTACAGATCATAACAGGAGGCACTTGTTCAGTGATAGTGCTGACCAAGGGACACATTCCCATGGTGTTCAGCCCTGAAACACCAAAGGAAGCTCCAAAGCAAGGCAGAGTAGGAGCAGGGAGGGAAGGGTGAACAGAGATGGGCTGTTTGCATGGGAGGGTACAAGGATGGTCAAAGGGAAGAAACTGTGACCAGGAAGTGAGGGAAAAAGAAAAGAAAAGGTGATGTCGTGGAGCTGATGAGGGCTGTTTGGGGGTACCTGCCAAGAAGCCCTGCATCTCTGCAACAATGCCTGGAGTGGGACAAGAAAGCCACAAGTCATCTGACCAAACTTTCTGTTTGAGGTCAATGGTCAGCAGGCACCTGCATGATTTCCCTCCATCAGGAAGGCAAGATCTGTGTTGGATGGAAATAGAGAATCATTCCTGCTGGAAGGGACCTGAGGAGGTCTCTAGGCCAACCTGCTGCTCACAGCAGGGTCACCTCTGGGGTCAGAGCAGGTCGCTCAGGGCTTCATTCATTTGGGGCTTGAAAAGCTTCAAGGACAGAGACAACACCAGCTCTCTGGGAGATCTGCTGCGGTGCTTCACTGTCTTGGTGAACAGAGTATTTCCTCCCTTCTTTCAGGTGATGCCCGTTGGCCCTCATCCTCCCATCATGCACAACAGAGTAGAGCCTCACTGCATTTTCTTGCTGATATCCAAGAAGATCTGGGAAGGCTGTGAGGGCTCCCCAAAGCCTTGTCCTCTCCTGGCTTTGCACCTTGGCAGCAAAGGTGGCCAAGAGCATCCTGGGCAGCAGTAGGAAGAGCACTGCCAGAAGGTTGGTGGAAGTGATCCTTCCTCTCTACTCAGCACTGCTACACTTTCTCTTGCTCACCTCCCTCGTGGTTTTTGTACCCTACTACCTTCACCCACACTTCAACCAAAGCTGCCCTCCACAGCAGAAGAGCTGTGACAACCCCTATCCATGCCCTCTTCCTGAAGGGCTCTACCAGGTTCTTAGGGAAGGGGATTCTCACCATCAATGTGCTTTTGCTGGCCTGTCAGAGACACTGGCAGAGGTGAGCCTAAAATCACGTATCCCAGCCAGGAGTCAAGGGCTGATCTATCAGCTACTGCAGAAAAAAATCACAGAATGAGAGAACAGTGGGGGTTGGAAGGGATCATGTACTCCAACCCCCCCGTTAAAGCTGATTTGCCGAAAGCAGGTCGTGGAGGATCATGTCCAGGGAGGTTTGAATATCTCCAGGGAAGGAGATTCCCTGTTCCAATGCTCTGTCATTTTACTGTAGAGAAGTTTTTCCTCATGGTGAGGTGGAACTTCCTGTGCTCCAGTTTGTGCCCATTGCCCCTTGTCCTGTCACTGAGCACCTCTGAAAAGAGCCTGGCCCCGTCCCCTTGACACCCACCCTTTAGATATTCATAAGTGATGGTAAGGTCCGTTCTCAGTCTTCTCCAGGCTAAAGAGCCCCAGGTCTGTCAGCCTTTCCTCATAGGGGAGATGCTCCGGCCCTCTCATCATCTTAGTAACATCCATTGGACTTTCTCCCGCAGTTCCCTGTCCCTCTTGAACTGGAGGGTCCAGAACTGGACACATCACTCCAGATGTGGCTTCACCAGGGCAGTGTAGAGCAGGAGAATAACCTCCCTCGAACTCCTTGCCACACTCTTTGTGATACACCCCACGATACCTCTGGCCTTCTTGGCCACAAGCACACATCGCTGGCTCATGGTCCACTTGTTGTCTACCAGAGCTTCCAGGTCCTTCTCTGCAGAGCTGCTCTCCAGTGGGTCCACCCCCAGCCTGGACTGGTGCAGGGGGATATTCCTCCCCAGGTGCAGGACCCTACACTTGCCCTTGTTGAACCTCATGAGGTTCCCCCCCTTCCCAGCTCTCCAGCCTGTCCAGGTCTTGCTGGATGGCAGCACAGTCTTCTGGCATGTCAGCCCCTCCTCCCAGTTTAGTATCATCACTAAACTGGCTGAGGGTGTGCTCTGTCCCTTCATCCAGGTTACTTATGAATATGATACATAGGATGGGACCCAGTACTGACCCCTGGGGAACACCACCAGTCACAGGCCTCCAGCTGGACTCAGCACCACTGAGCACACCCCTCTGAGCTCTGTCCTTCAGCCAGTTGTCCATCCACCTCACTCTCCACTCGTCTAGCCCACACTTCCTAAGCTTCCCTGTGAGGATGTGGTGGGAGACAGTGACAAAAGCCTTGCTGAAGTCAAGGTCACCAACATCCTCTGCTTTCCCCTCATCCACCCAGCCAGTCATGCTGTCACAGAAGGCTCTCAGGTGGGTCAGGCATGATTTCCCCTTGGTGAATCCATGCTGACTACTCCTGACAATCCTCTTTTCCTCCCCCTGTTTAGAGGTGACACCCAGAATCAACTGTTCCATCACCTTTCCAAGGATGGAGGGGAGGCTGACTGCTCTGTAGTTCCCCACATCCTCCTTCTTGCCCTTTTTGAAGACTGCAGTGACATTGGCTTTCCTCCAGTCCTCAGGCTCCTCTCCTGTTTGCCGTGACCTGCCGAAGATGATGGAGAGTAGCTTAGCAGTAGCATCTGCCAGCTCCCTCAGCACATCTGAGCTGGTCTCGTGCACTCATCTTACCCGCAGGGCTGCTCAGAGACACGAGTCCTTCCCTCGCACACACACAGGCAGTGCAGGGCAGGAGTTGTCGTGCCTCTCTGGCCTCCTGCTGCCATTCCCAGAGGCTGGCAGGCACCTCAACCCTGCAGTGTGTCCCGTTGCCCTGCACTCATCTGAGATGTCCCACGGCAAGAGAAATGGATGCAGGGACGTTTGGGTTCAAGGAAGCCCACCCCAGTGCTGCATTCCGGTGGTTTCCCAGGGGACGTTACCATCAATGTGAAGTGACCCTGAGACACTGCCTGTCCCTCTGCCCTTCATGGCATCCCCAGGAACAGCTGATGGCGTTTGTGCTCCTTCAGGCTCATCTCACCTCGTGGATGTGATGTGCATTCTTACATCTCATCTGAACAATGAGAACATGGACGTCTGACCTGGTCATTCAGTGTCCCTCTGTGCCGGGACAAGAACCTCTCTGAGCTGGGGTGAGAGGGCAGTGCTGGAAATGGTGGTTGTGATGGGGCTCCTCCATGACGATTGCACCAGGGCACGAGGTTTAACCCAGGCCGGCAACTAAGCACCACACAGCTGCTCCCTCCCTCGCTACCCCTGCAGCGGGATGGGGGAGGGAATCGGAAGGGTAAAAGTAGGAAAACTCGTGGGTTGAGATAAAAGTGGTTTAATAGGTAAAGCAAAAGCAGCGCACCCGAGCCAAGCAAAAGAAGGAATTCAGGCCCTGCTTCCCACCAGCAGGCAGGTGCTCAGCCATCCCCAGGAAAGCAGGGCTCCATCGTGCATGACGGTCACTTGGGAAGACAAACAACATCACTCCGAATGTCCCCCTCTTCCTCCTTCTTCCCCCGGGTTTTATTGCTGAGCATGACATCCCATGGTATGGAATATCCCTTTGATAAGGTGGGGTCAGCTGTCCTGGCTGTTTCCCCTCCCAACCCCTTGTGCACCCCCAGCCTACTCGCTGGTGGGGTGGGATAAGGAGTAGAAAAGGTCTTGACTCTGTGCAAGCACTGCTCAGCAATAAAGAGATCATGCCTGTGTTATCAACACTGTTTCCAGCACAAATCCAAAACACAGCTCCCTGCCAGCTATGATGAGGACAATTAACCCTATCCCAGCCCAAACCAGCACAGGCAGCTTCCCCAGGGTGTCCAGTGAGCCCAGGCACAGACAAGACCCTGCTCTGCTGGTCCTTCAGGTCTCTCCCAGGAGGCCCGGCTGTGCGAGGACACTGCTGGTTTCCCCACACCCTGCACACTCACACTCTTCCTCTGTTCACCGGCGTTGTCATCTGTGGGACAGTTTCTTGGGCATGTTCTTGAGAGCAACTTTGGAGGAAGACCTAAGCTTTCAGGCAGTGCCCTGAGGAGATCCCCTTTCCTGATGGAAGCGCTCTTACGGAGGGCAGCTCTGTCAGAGAAGCGCCCATTGCCTGTCCCTGCCTGCGGTCACAGGACTACCACGTAGGAGGACTGTGATCAAGCTGCCAGAGCAATCGGGCCTTACAACAACCCAAGGGCTCAGAGGGAGAGAGTGGAAGTGGAAAGAGAAGAGCTCTGGAAGACCAAGTGCTCCTGGCAGTGCAGCCATGCTGGGAACTCTCTTCCCCTCCACCTCTGCACACAGGAATTCTCCCAGCAGCTCCAAAACAGAGCAAGGATCTCAGGAAAAATGTCTCCGCAGGACATCTTGGTTGTGTGTTTTGTTTAAACACACAAGGAGCACAGCTCCTCCTCTACACATCCTCTCTGTCTGGAAAGAAAAGCAGACAGTGAATTAGAAGGGGGGTACAACATCATGACTGGTAAAACACCACCATCAACACCAGAAAATACAGATGAGAGGTTGGGCCTCTACAGCGGTACATGACAACTGCTATGCAGAGGAAGGTGGGCAGTTTCCTGCTTTCTAATAACAGCCAGTCATGATTTTCGACACAGCATCCCTGAGCTCCTGGTTCCTCATGCTGTAGATGAGGGGGTTCACTGCTGGAGGCACCACCGAGTACAGAAATGCCATCACCAGGTCCATAGATCTGGAGGAGATGGAGGGGGGCTTCAGGTGGGCAAACATGGCAGTGCTGACAAACAGGGAGACCACGGCCAGGTGAGGGAGGCAGGTGGAAAAGGCTTTGTGGCGTCCCTGCTCCGAGGGGATCCTCAGCACGGCCCTGAAGATCTGCACGTAGGACACCACAATGAACACAAAACAACCAAAGGCTAAACAGGCACTGACCACAAGTACCCCAGCCTCCCTGAGGAAGCCTGAGTGTGAGCAGGAGAGCTTGAGGATCTGGGGGATTTCACAGAAGAACTGGTCCACAGCATTGCCCTGGCAGAGGGGCAGTGAAAATGTATTGGCCGTGTGCAGCAGAGCATAGGGAAAAGCAGTGCCCCAGGCAGCTGCTGCCATGTGGACACAAGCTCTGCTGCCCAGGAGGGTCCCGTAGTGCAGGGGTTTGCAGATGGCAACGTAGCGGTCGTAGGCCATGACTGTGAGAAGAAAATACTCTGCCCCAAGGAAGAAAGCAAACAGAAAGAGCTGGGCAACACACCCCGTGTAGGAGATGGCCCTGGTGTCCCAGAGGGCATTGGCCATGGCTTTGGGGAGAGTGGTGGAGATGGAGCCCAGGTCAAGAACAGCGAGGTTGAAGAGGAAGAAGTACATGGGGGTGTGGAGGTGATGGTCACAGGCTACGGCGGTGATGATGAGTCCGTTGCCCAGGAGGGCAACCAGGTAGATGCCCAGGTAGAGCCCGAAGGTCAAGAGCTGCAGCTCCCGTGTGTCTGCAAATGTCAGGAGGAGGAACTGGGTGATGGAGCTGCTGTTGGACATTTGCTGCTGTCAGGTGTGGGGGACTGTTCTAGGAGGGAAACAAGTTAAGGGAGACTTTCTAAAACATGAAAGCCAGTTCCCATACCCCCTCTCCCATCTACAAACACACACACACACATTTCTAGAAGCTCTTCCTTCAGCTCTGTGGCTGGAGCTCTCGTTGGTGTCTCATGAGGAGCAGGACCTGGGCCTGCTGGCAGCCAAGAAGTCAGCCCTGCTCTGCAGCAGGGGGTTCACGGGAACGGACGGGGCAGAGACCAGTCCTGGGCTTCGACTTTGTCAGCAGAAACCACTCCTAATGCAAAAGGGCTGGTCAGCACCTGCACTCCCCATGCCAAGGAACCAGGAGGGCAGAAGGCAGTGGGAGACGTTTGGGGGGGGGGGGGGTTTACAGCTCTCCCATTTCCCCTGGCAATTTTCTTGGATGCCAGAAACCCTCAGCACTCCTGCTGCACTGGAAGGGAACAGCAGAGCCCTGTGAGGCAGGAGGATTGCCTGTGCTTAGTGCAGAGGGAGGGGAGCTGGTCTGTCCCTCCGCCTTGTGCCCAGCTGCCCTGGGCTTGCACCTTTCTCAGGTGCAGGAGGATCACAATCCCATGTTACCCTGAAAAGCAACTCGACCCTGCTGGGAGCAGAGGGATCCAGTGCACACCACTCAATGTCCCACCCTTTCTCAAGGTTCCAGCACCCCGCTTCTATCCAAGGACACTCTTGCCTCATTTCACCAACCCAACAGTATTTCCACACTTGTGAGACCTTTCCGTTCTCCACATGGCATTCAGATATAACAGAGGTTCTACTCGACAGGTTTGCATCCTGGAGGGCAGCTCAAAGCTGGCAAGGACACCTCAAGGAGACAGCCAAGTGCCCTAGAGACGGCATCTCAACAAGGAAGAGTCAGCTCCTACTCTGGCTCCACGAACTGCATGGACCAGACCCTAGGAGGTGACAGGACAGCTGGGACACACGTTCCCACGGACACACCTGCATGGGAGCACACCCAAGGTCAGTGTGTGACTCTGCAGATGAAGCTCCCGTCCCCACAGAGACTGACAGCAAGAACAAGAGGACAACGCAAATAACAGAGAGAGAAGGGAAAATGCAGGGAGGGTCCAGCTGAGAGAGGCCAGGGCAGAGGCAGCCGCGCACTCGGGGCAGCGTCCCCCTGCCCCAGCTGGGCACGCCACCTCCCAGACCCCAACATGGCCGGGCAGCTGCTCTCAGCCCCTGTGCTCTGCAGAGGGCCCTGGGCACGGGGCTGGAGAGCTGCAGCACGGCTCTGCTGGAGCTCTGGCTGCAGAGGAGCTGCTTCATGGCTTGGACCCCCGGAGCCCTGAGGGCAGAGGCTTTGGTGGGTGGGAGGGGAGGCAAGGGGGCTGGCTGAGAGGAAGGGCTCTGCATGGGAGGGGAGGATCAGGAGGTTTCTGAATTCTCCCTCCCACAACATTCCTGGTTTTAGTTTCCTCTCATTCCCAGATCATATCCCTGCTGCCTGGAGCGTTTTCTTCTGGGAGGTGTTTCCCTGTGCCATGCCTTTTCCCTGTGAGTGCTCACAGACCCCATCCCAACCGCTGTGCACTCACCTTGGCCCTACAGACACTGCTTGCAGGTCACTGGCTGGATGTATGATCCTGTTTGCAGGTGGAAAAGGGCAGGTCAGACCAAAACTGCTGCATCCAGCAAAGGTGATGCTGGTGCTGTCCGTAGGCAGAGGAGTGGCTGGAGGCACTTTCGGAGGCTGCTGTCAGACCTACTGGGGACTCTCACTTACAGCTCAGCAGGTTGAGTGACTTGTTCAAGCACGAGAGCTCCTTTGCCTTTTCTCCCCCCAAATCCCCAACAGTAAGAAACTGAGAACACAGACTCAGGAGAGCCCCTTACCTTTGTAGTGATCCCTGCCTTGCCCTTGAAAAGTGCCCTCAGAAATGTCCTGGGGGGGATGAGGAGCTGTGAGGAGATCTGAGCCACACAGCACCCTCGTGAAACCAGAAGGACCCTCTCCTGCCACCACCTGCTGCTTCCACCCACAGCTTCTCCCTGCGCTGCTGTTGGGAGCTCCCTGGGCGGGCTGAGTGCTGACCCTGGCAGGAGACAAAGTCCCTGGAATGGCACAGAGCCTGCTGGGATGCAGGGACCCTGCTCAGAACGAGAGCCCTGGGCACCCCTGGCTGCACACCCGGCTTCACACTCTGCAGCCAACATGCCCTGTCCCTCTGACAGTGCAGCAGGGAAGCTGCAGGCTGTGGGGTGGGCCAGCTTCAGGAGATCGTTCCAGGCACTTGCACCGTCCTTCAGCCACAGACTTACCATGTCAAGGGCTCTGAAGATTTTTCTCCAAGCGAGCTCTCCTCTCTCCTCCCACCCCACACTGCCTTTAACCTCTCTCTGCCTGGCTCCTCTCCCCTCCCTGCCTGCAGGCAGCACCCCCAGCCCTGCTCCTGGGCAGAGCTGTCTCTCTGCAGCGCTGCCCGCTTGCCAGCAGCTCCCTCCATCCCAGGAGCCCAGCCCAGCTCAGCAGCAGGGGAGCAGCCCAAGGCAGCCCTTTCTCTGCCCCCTCTGGGCTCCCTCCAGCTGTCCCTGGGGCTCCAGGGGAACCTGCTCTCAAACAGGCTGAAGTCATCCTGAGGTTTTTCTTTCTCAGCTGGAGAGAGAAAAGATTTCAGAGACAAAGTTACATCTAAAAATCACCTTTTTTTGTCTTATTATCAGACAGGATCTCCAGGCAGTGACAGGCAGGGACCTCCTTTACCCCTGATGAGGGAAGAGATTCAGCTGAATCAATGGAGACATCTCACCCTGCATTTCTATTCCTGGCATTTGAAGGACACTCAGTTCCCTCCCATGCCTGCCACAGACCCACAGGAGGTGGGATTCCTCTGGCCTCTCTTCAGCTCTGCATAAAATAAGCACCTGCATTTGAGAAGTCATTTCTCAGCTCCCCCTGGGAATTCATGGAGGTGAAAGGCAGGAGGGAGGTGTTCAGATGCAAACCCCTGGCCACATCTGAGTTGCCAGAGGAGATGCAAGAGGCACACAGGTACCTGCAGGCACGAATGGAGAAGTTTATAGAGACAGGGCAACATCTCAAGGATCATGTATGAGCGTGATGGAAATTCCTTTGGCCCAGGGAAATGACAGCCCTATAAAGGCCAAAATAATCTTTTCCTGCTCATCACGCTCATGGCCGGTTATAGAGGTGATCCTACGGACTATTTTGGTCGTCTGCCATAGGGACAGCGAGGTCTCTCTCTTTTCACCAGCTGGATTTACTAGATCACCAGTGACTACAATGGCATTTCTCCCATGTCCATCCCCACGTTGCCTGACAGAATTCAGGGCAGCTACTGCATTTAACGCTCAAGCCCAGGCCCCCAGAGCTACATGAGGTGCCGAGGCTGGCAGGGACAGCACAGGACCTACAGGAAAGCAATTCCCATTAGGGCAGGTGTGTCACAGAGGCCCCAGACAGCATCGATGAGAGCTTGACTTGCTGCCCGTGTGCCATTGACTGATACGATCGATGAGTCCTCAGATGCCATGAGAGCGGCAAGGACTGTCCCTTCTCTGCCCACCAGCGTCAGGCATTGCATGAGCACAAAGCAGATCACACAGGGATCTTTACCGGCTCCTTGAGGATAAAATCCATGCAAAGACCAAGAATTTTAACCGTGTGCCTGGATACTGTGTCTTCCAGGACAGCGTCCTCCAAGCACAGGAAGGGTCCATATCATAACCCAACTGGAACTCAAAGAGGAGTTCAAGGGCACCAAGATTAATTTTTGGTCCTTCAGAAACTGTTAAAGAAGAAAAAGCGATAATATAGGGCCACTGCTGAATTTAGTGAGAGCAGGTGTGGATAGATCTGAGATAGTCTGTGACTCCTTTGCCTCAGTTTCTACCAGCAAGGTCTCCAAGGCCTTTGAGCTTTGAGGCAGCCTTTGAAGGAGAGCAACCTGGGATGGATGGGGGTCAAGGCAGGGGTTACTTGAGCAAACTGCACTCTTCCCAGGCCACGGGACTGGAGAGGCTGCATCCAAGGGTGCTGAACCAGGAGGTACTGGTTCATCACAATGCCACTAAGAACAACACTCAGACTCTGTGAGGTATCTTTTAAAACCCTATTGATTAGCACTGACAGTATAAAGAAAGAATCATGCAGATAATCGTAGGTCCCCTTAACTGATGAGAACCCCACAGCATGTGGCACTGAACGGGCCTTCGACCTGAATGCAGCAAACCATGCAGACCCCATCCATAGAGGACAGGCCCCAGTTTTGGTCATTCCAGCTGCTATAGGAATTTCTTACGAGGAAACAACTCTATTGATCATCTCTACAGTCAAATGGAAATGATTTTTGAGTGAGAACTATTTGGTGCTGTGTTAGATAGAGGCAAGGCCACGCAGGAGGTGTAATGTCCGGTAGAGAGTGGGAGCTGCCTCCAGGCTCTTGTGTGACCACATGCTGCTGAGGTTGTCCTGCTCCCAAGGGATCTGGGCAGCACAGCGCGGGTTTGAAGGCCACGCTGTACGTGCAGCACAGCGCAGCACAGCACTAACTGCCCGAGGTACAATGGTGTTCTGGTCAGGATCAGTGCCCAGGTTTCCCTCTGAGAAGTCGGTGACACAGCTGAGGGGCTGTGGCCCAAATACACACGGCCAGGAGGAGCCCCCATGGCTTGTCACAGCCCTGTGACATTTCTGCACTAAACAAGGCGTGGTGGGACAGCTTGCTGAGCACTGGTGCTGCGCTGGAAGGATACAGGCTGTGCCAGAGGCAGTGGCAAGGAGGATGAGGGTGGGGGGATGCCCCCAGTGTGAAGGAGCAGCTCAGATACATGAAGCTCCGCTACAAGACTGGCAACAGGTGGCGTTATCTTGTGTGAGTGAGGGTTAGAGGAGAAGACAGTGAGGGTGACACTGTCTTGGCAGTTATGAACTACTTGATGAGGGCGGGTAGGCAGAAAAGGTCTGGGAGTGTCCAGGTTGATGAGCAGGTTCCTGTTGGGAATGGGAAGGGCCCTGGCACATCCTGGCCATACAAAGTCACCCAGTGCCAACAGTGTGGAGGCTGCTGGGATGACTTCTGAGCAGAGATGCTACAAGGGCCACCAAGGGGGATGCTCCCCTGGACCTGGTCCTGGCAAACAAGGAAGAGCTGCTCAGGGACGCTATAATCCGTGTCAGCTTTGGCTGTTGTGACCAGGGAATAGTGGGGTCCCAGGCAGGAGAGGGGCGCGAGGAAGGCCAGCAGCAGAACACAGACCTGGGACTGCAGAGGAGAAGACTTTGGTGTCCTCAGGAGACTGACACGAGTGGGGTCATGGGAAGCAGCTCTGAAGGGTGAAGGTGCTCAGGCAACCTGCTAGGCCTTACAGGACAGCCTCCTCCAAGCAGGACGAGGAATCGGCCGTTGAGCAGACTGGACCTGAAAGAAGATGCCAACTGGAACTTGGGAGCAGGGGGCAGCTTCATTCGAAATGGGAAAAGGATGGCTGGGTAGTGGTAACTACAGAGGAACAGGTAGTTGAAGCTAAGTCTCTACCCAAAGAAACGTCAGCCCAGCCGGAGGAAATAAGAGCTCTGCTGAGAGCCCCAGAGCCAGGGAAAGATAAAAGGGTAACGATCCGGACAGACTTCAAGTGTGCTTTTGGAGTTGCACACGCCCATGGAGTTATTTGGAAGGAAAGAGGACTTTCATCTGCAGAAGGAAAACATATTAAACCTGCAGATGTTGTTTTGAGATTGTTAGATGCTGTGTCCTCACCAACTGCAGTAGCTATTATGCACTTCAGAGGACATCGGAAAGGGAATACTGCCCAAGAACTGGGAAATAAATTGGCAGCCCGAGGGGCAAAGGAGGCTGCAGAACCAAGCAAAGTATTAAATTAAATTCCTGAAAGAACTTTGCCACTACCAGAACAGGTAAAGGATGACGACAAGGATCCAAAATTAAGAAAAGACTTAGACACACAAACAGAACAACAAGGTTGCGTTAAAACTAAAGAGGGAGAATAGTAGTTCTCTTTCATATTCTATGACATTTGGTAAAGTCAGAACATGGTCAAACTCCTTGGGGAACAGAGGCACTCTACACCTTTTTATCTCGACAATTTGTGGCCAGAAACACGTTACAGAAATTAAGTCATTTACCGAGAGGTGTGAACTCTGTTTAAGACATAACCCAAAGAGAGAGACTAGAGTTAAATTTGGGAACACGGGAAAAGGGAATGTACCAGGCTGAGGGTGGCAAATAGATTTTTCAGAACTCCCTAGAAAAGGAGGGTCCAGATACCTCTTAGTACCAACTGACACCTTTTCAGGATGGCCTGAAGCCTTTCCATGGAGAACTAATAAGGGCAGGGAAGTAACTAAGAACTTCCTAAGAGAAATTATTCCAAGATTGAGGGTACCTGAGACAATGTCCTTGGATCGAGGACCTCGTTTTGTATGTCAAGTATTTCAACACACTAGGAAATACTTGGGAATAATGTGGGAACTCCACACGGCATCCCGACCCCAAGCTAGTGGACAGGTAGAAAAGATGAATCGCCTCATTAAGACACAATTGAGTAAAATCTACCAAGCAAACTTTCTAAGGTGGGACCAAGCTTTACTTTTAACAATAATAAGATGAAGAACAAAACCCAGAACCAAATAAAAGGTTAGCCCTTTTGAAATGCTGTATGGCAGGTCATTTCCAACTCACTCTAAAGGTGAGCCTATTCAACGAATAGGAGAGGCTCAGATTAATCAGTATGTCATATCTTTGGGATTGGTATTGAAAGGCATTAATAAATTGGTGCTATCTAGTCATCCCGCAGGACTGGATGCGCCTGTTCACTCCTACAAACCAGGAGGTTGGGTGTACGTCAAGAGCATTTCCGGATCTGCCTTGGATGAGAAGTGGGTGGGACCATTTCAAGCGCTGCTAACTGCCTACACTGCTGTGAAGGTCCAGGAACTCACCGTGTGGATCCGCTTCTCCAGAGTTAAGAAAGCACCAACACTGTGAAGACCTGATGTCACTGGGCCACCTTCCATGAGATTGTTGAAGAGATGAAGTTAACAGCTGTATGTGTCATTTTAGGGTGGAGAATGGAAAGAGTTGCCTTTTCTCCCGGTTGGCCCTTAACAGGAGGAGGTTATTCGAGTTGCCTGCGTGGATCGTGTGGATGGGTGAATGTGACCACAATTCAGAAAGGAGATGATTTTATGTGCCCAGGAAATCAGAACAGTAAGATTCTAAATATTACCCTAAGTGGTAATTGTTCAAGCTGGAGGCCAGCTCCTACCAACAGGAGCGTAACTGAAAGGCAGGGGAGGGTCTTTATTTCATGTCCAAGGCTAGTTGAGACAAATATCCCAATTTTTAGTGAAGGAGCCATCTCTTACTGTAATATAATGGGCATATCAACCGATTTAACACAATGTCAATCAAGAAATGAAGCAATTAATGCTGCTCTGTCCCGCACCTGATCAACAAGGGAGTTAGAGACGTTATTTTGTATGAATGCTACTCCTATAGAAAACAGGAGTTGGTGGGGAGATATGCTTACCATGCTCAATCCTAGACCCAAAGTTAATAAGGATCAGCTAGTTAGAATCCCACCTACCTGTGCGGAAATGGCGCCAAACCAGCAGAAACCTGTGTTATACTTCAACATTTCTCTCCCAGCTACCCCTCCCTGTAGGATAAAGCACACCTGGTAGGAGATATTATTCGGAGGAGCTGAGACTGTTATGGGGATTCTAAATGCTGTGGATTTGGAAACTCTGCAAAATAGAGTAGGAAGAGCAGGGTTCGATGTTTCTCAATCTGGACGACTTCAGGCAGAATAGTTACCAACCACTTTTAAATCGTAGATCCGGTCCCTAAATTGTGATCACAGGTTCTTACATTTATTTGAGGTGAGCATTCTGAACCAATTGGAAACCTCCAAAACCCTAACTCAATTCATGGGCTGGATGGTTTGTACTTTACAGATTATTTGGGGAATTACTCAAAAGGACCAGGTAGAGGCAGGCTTAATGAGGAATAATGAATTCCTGTGGAGACAATGATTGAAACAGTGGATCAGTCCGCAGCATTGGGTGAAGTCATATCCAATGGAGCGCAGGAAAAATGATGTATAAGCTTAGAACTCTTACTCGCAGAATATGGGCCTTAGCCAAAGTAATGAAGTATGAGAATTTAGAAGATCTGTAAAAGAGTTTGCAGAGATTAAATAAAAGGGGTTGAACGATAGGGCTAAGATTTCCTTGTATTTACCATGTTAAGCTTGGTTGGTTTAAACTACTGTCTTTCAGAAGCATTTGATCTTATATACTCTGTCTGTAGTTTACACTGTTTGTCAGAGAATGATATTTTTACTAGTTAAGGCATAAGGAATTTGATCATGTGTTTGTGTCAAGGAAGAACAGTTTGTGTGGCCTTTGGTGTCTGGAAGATACAGACATATCAATGTATGTAAATAACAAGACCTTGGAAAAACACCCAAGTACAGTACGAGACCAGGAGACACAAAAATACGTTCAAAGGACAACTTAAGCATGTGCACCGGTTGGGGTTAAAGAAGGACAACGTGAGGAAGACTACAGAAGACCACCAGAGGGAGAAGAGTCCTCTACCATAATTAACTGTGCAGGTTCCAAAAAATTAGTGTATAGTAATGGTTTCTAGGAAAATCCTGATTATTATAATT
The DNA here is from genome assembly GCF_034619465.1 of Leptosomus discolor. Taxonomy (NCBI): domain Eukaryota; kingdom Metazoa; phylum Chordata; class Aves; order Leptosomiformes; family Leptosomidae; genus Leptosomus; species Leptosomus discolor. The sequence continues at coordinate 2,520,534 of NW_028237764.1, forward strand.
AGTTCTGAGAGATGTAATGAATAGGCACGAGTTAAACTGTCCTTAATCTGCTTTGTGAGACCGCTTGTGGCGGAGCGATCCCCAGTGCTGCCCAGTGCTGCAACAAAGAACGCTGCTTCATGACACCTGTTGTTACTGAGCAGTCATCTCGGAATGCTCACCCGGCCGCAGCTGTCCTCCCACCTCGGTGAGGAGCGTTAGAAAGCAGGGGGGTTTGGAAGCTCCGAATTTGATTTCAGCAAAACGATTCATTCCCGTATATAAGAAATGGCAACAGCCCGGCTTCTTTGCAGAAGGAAAAGCAGCCCTGCAGTTCCTTAAGCCCCAGGGCTCTGCATCAAGCACCAACGCAGCAGCAGATCCAACCAAAACCAAAAATAGCACAAGACTTTTTTCACATCCATCAGCAATTACTTCTAAAAAAAGATTTCAGTTCACTCTTCTAAAACCTGAAGCCACCTAAAGGACGTGGCCTCAAGAGGTCAGGGCAGACATGACACAGCTCTACCTGCTGCATCTCCTCCCCCAGACACCGAGCAGCAGCTGAAGCCCTCTCCAGCCTGTCCCACCCAGCGCCCCAGGAAAGGGCTGTCAGGCCTCTTCGCAAGGCTCTGCAAAGACACTGGCCTCCAAGACCCCCCTGCTCGCCCCCAGCCTCTCCCAATGGTATCAAACAGCTATAAAAATTAATTGTATGTATAAAAATCAATTGTATATATTCTGTTAAGATACCCTGTAGAGTCCCAAGCTACGTAGACCAGAGCTGTTCATTAACTGATGGTCTGTTCATGGTTAAGGGCAAAGGTAATATGTTCTTCTTTAGGGATGTCTGCTAGGTGGGATTTATTACTCTAACTTTTTGTTAACAGTCTTTGAATCGTGACCAAAGGAGAGTTTGAGCCAAAGGCTTTGACTGAAGGACATTGGAGGGTGGCACATTTGAGTCTGGGGTCTGCGGGTGGTCGCAGCACAGCCCGTTGACTCGATTCAAGAACCTACTGCACACAACAGGATGAAGGTGGAGAGATGATAGTGAGTTACAAGAATTAACTTGTTTATGTAGGAGAACCTGTTTATTATGTATTATGTATCCAGTATAACCAGTAACTGGGACACTTCTTGTTAACCTCGTCGGATCCTGGGGATAGCAGGACCTCCAGCCGGCACCAAGGGATTCTCGGGGAGAACCACCGATCCCCAGACCGCACTGCTCAAGCAAGTTCCCCAGGAGAAGTTAAAGGCGTTGTGTCATTATTGGGTTGGGGGACTGGTAACTGCCTGTCCGTAAGGCGTGGTGGAAACCCCACAGACCTTGAACTGGTGGTGCTGCTCTGCAGAGCAAATGGGCTGTGGTGGAAAGGGCCATGCTGGGGAGGCTGAGAGGCAGACCCAGCTCAGGTTGGCCACTGTCCCCTCCACCCCAGCACGCATACGTTGCCCCAGCAGCTCCAGAGAAGGTCTTGGAGAAAGGAACTCAAACAAGTTGGTACAGGGTCCTTTATTTGGTTTCAACACACAGAGAGCACAGCTCCTTATTTACACAAGTCTGTGGGGCACACAAGGCAGGCAGACACTGACGTAGAAATACGATGAAGAATGACAGCATTTTGTGGACAGCATTAATACAACCAAGAAGAGCAAAAACCCAGAGAAATAAAAGCAAATAACCTGCGAAAGAGATGCTGGGCCTGTAATGAGTTCTATTACTAGTGATACGCAGAAAAAGATGGGCAGTTCATTGCTGCTTCTGAGAAGCAATCAGTCATAAGTTTCCTCAGGGCATCCTTGAGCTCCTGGTTCCTCATGCTGTAGATGAGGGGGTTCACTGCTGGAGGCACCACCGAGTACAGAACTGCCATCAACAGGTTCAGGAATGGGGAGGAGATGGAGGGGGGCTTCATGTAGGAAAAAAAAACTGTGCTGAGAAACAGGGAGACCACGGCCAGGTGAGGGAGGCAGGTAGAAAAGGCTTTGTGGCGTCCCTGCTCCGAGGGGATCCTCAGCACGGCCCTGAAGATCTGCACGTAGGACACCACAATGAACACAAAACACCCAAAGGCTAAACAGGCACTGACCACAAGTAGCCCAGCCTCCCTGAGGTAGGTGTCTGAGCAAGAGAGCTTGAGGATCTGGGGGATTTCACAGAAGAACTGGTCCACAGCATTGCCTTGGCAGAGGGGCAGTGAAAATGTATTGGCCGTGTGCAGCACAGCATAGGGAAAAGCAGTGCCCCAGGCAGCTGCTGCCATGTGGACACAAGCTCTGCTGCCCAGGAGGGTCCCGTAGTGCAGGGGTTTGCAGATGGCAACGTAGCAGTCGTAGGCCATGACGGTGAGAAGATAAAATTCAGCTGTACACAAAAAGGCAAAAACAAATACCTGGGCAACACATCCTGAGTAGGAGATGGTCCTGGTGTCCCACAGGGAATTGGCCATGGCTTTAGGAAGAGTGGTGGAGAGGGAGCCCAGGTCGAGGAGGGAGAGGTTGAGGAGGAAGAAGTACATGGGGGTGTGGAGGTGGGGGTTGCGGCCTATGGCAGTGATGATGAGTCCATTGCCCAGGAGGGCAGCCAAGTAGATGCCCAGGTAGAGCCAGAAGGTCAAGAGCTGCAGCTCCCGTGTGTCTGTGAATGTCAGAAGGAGGAACTCTGTGATGGAGCTGGCATTGGACATTATTTCACTGCAGGAATGGGGAACTGTTGAAAGAGGAGAAGACATTGACAAGTGAGGACAGATTTCTCTGAACCAGTCTTAAACCATTTCTCACAGATTAACCATAAAATGGCTTTCTTTTTGGGCGGGGACTTCAGTCAATTCCTATTTGTGAGTTCAGGATTGACGAGCGGGAGCTCTGACCTTGGGCTCCAGAGAAGTCAGACCTGTGTTACTGCAGCGGTGTCAAACAGCCCGTACAGTTGGTAGATATTCCTGGACATGGCTTCCTTCAGCTGAGTGAGAGGTATTTGCCTCAGTGACCGTGTGACAACTGTCCCTACTTATTACAGTGTGATAGAGTCAGCACCCAGACCGGCTTTGTCTGAGAGAAAAGAGCCCAGGGAGGGACCCAGCCCTTCCAACTCTGCTCTCCTGAACAGCAAAGTCTGGGTCGGAATCACCCACGGCCGACACAGAATGTTTCTCACCCCATTTTCCATCTCCAGTCTCTCTCCAGACATGATAACAGCAGCGTGCCTGTGGGGGAGAATGGGGCTGTCACGAGGTTCCCATCCTCCCCTGATGAGGTGCCCCCAGCACGGGGGAAGGGCACTTCAACATTTAACCCCAGGGAAGTTCTCAGGCGCATGATAGACAGCGCCCAGCATCTCCGGAAGGCAGACTCAACTTCTTTACTACATGTCTCACTTCTGCATTGCCCACAGGCCCCCAGGATCTGTGTCTCAAAATGCATTGGAGATATCCCCCACCCTCCCACACCCCACAACACAGAGCTTCCACAAACAAGAAAAGGAGCAGCAGGAACAGGAGAAAAAAAAACGCAAAGCAATCCCCTGATCGTTCTGCAAATTGGGAACAGGAGAGAAAGGCAGCTGGCACTCGGGAAAGCTTTCTCCTTACACAGCAGATCACAGCACCTCCACGCTGGCGACATCCCAGGCCGGTTGCTCTCAGTCACTTTTCTCTGCAGAAGGAAGAGGTCTATGTGTCAGGAGAGACGGATCTTTGCTCTACTGCAGCTGTGGCTGCAAAGGAGTCAGCATCTGCCTTGGATGCCCAGACTTAAGGGCAGAGGGTCCACGGGGGGCGAGGGAAGACTAGGGAGCCTGCTCAGAAGAACCTCTCTGTATTTGACATTGCATATCTCCTCCCTGAGAGTGCTCACTCAGCCCATCCCACACACTGTGTGCACAGCTCTGCCCTTCAGACCCCTCCTGGCAGCCAAGCACTGCCCAGGGGCATCTCCGTGGCTGCAGACTCTGATGGGAACATGAGTTAGTTGCTGATGAGGCTGGAGGGGTTTATGCTGAGGAGGTTTGTAAGCCAAAGGTGGTTTATTTTTGATAATCCCAGATTTAGAAACGTCCAAGTGAAATACATCTAGAGTTTTGGGAGGGCCTCCAACCAAACTGAGAGAATAATTTCCATGTCCAAAGTCTCCCTCCAACCCAGAGGCCGCTCAGAGTAGAAGACTGAAAGCACAGGCTCCTTCCCATTCAGGTAAAACCTGCCTTGATGTGCTTCTTGAGAAGCTGCCACTGCCAATGTACTGGGGGGGGATCTGGAGCAGTGAGAAGTCCTGATCAGTGCATCACCCTTTGAACAGCAGAAAATCCCTGCCCTGCCCTGCCCTGCCCTGCCCTGCTGGGGATCTGTCCTTCTACAAAGAGCTTCTCCCCACAGCTCCGTGAGGAGCTCCAAGAGCAGGCTGAGTGCTGATGCTGGCTGGTGACAGAGTCCCTGCCCGAAGACGCAGCCTCCTGTGGTGAAGGCACCCTGCTTGGAAGGACAGCCCTGGGCACTGCTGGCTGCACACCCACCTTCACACCCTCAACCCTTCAACAGAGCTTGACACCCACAGCCATCCCCACCAGAAGGCAGCCGTCATGCCCTGTCCCTCTCACACTGCACTAGGGAAGCCCTGCTCTGCAGCCCGGCTTCCTCTTCTCCATCACAGACAGATCCCAGAGGTTGGACACATTCAGGAGATCCTGCAAGGAGCCACCGACACATCACCCTGCACCCAGAGACTTACTGTGTCAGAGGCTGGGAAGAGTTCTCCTCCAGTGAGCTCTCAGCCATCCTCCCCCTCTCCCCTGCCTTCAACCTCTCTCTGCCCCGCTCCTTTCTCCTTGGTGCCCACAGGCAGCCCCCTCAGCCCTGCTGCGCTTGGCAGAGCAGCTGCTGCTGGGCAGAGCTGTCTCCCTGCAGCTCTGCCTGCTTGCTAGGAGCTCTCTCTGTCCCAGGAGCCCAGCCGAGCTCAGCAGCAGAGCAACAGCCCAAGAACTTCTTAATCATCTCTCTGGTGGTTTTGGTGACAAGTCTGTGAAACTCAGACACTGAGATGAAGCTGAGGAAACCTCTGGAGGAATCAAAATCAGATGCAAACTCCAAAGTTCTTGGAGCATTTCTGGGTTCCACTGAGGGACGTTACTGACAAAGCCTCCGTGAGGGCTGGTTAAAAAAGAAAACTGAAGGCAGTGACGACAGGTAGGCAAAGGCAAGGTGAAGGTGGCTCTGATGCTGAGTAAACCTTCGTGTGCTTTATGAAGCCAAAAGAAAGCCCTGACTCCCCAGCCCCTGCAAGGCAGACCCTGTCCCTCAGCAATTCCTCAGGGTTCTTCCTGGGGCAGGGTGATGTGGGGATGTGCAGTGCCAAGGGCAGGGTAAAGGTCCTGTGCTTCTGGGTTTGTCCTGGGTGGGTTGAGGAGGCACTGAGGTGCTGGTGCCGTAAGGTGAAGGGGTCTTCTGGTAGGCCTTGGGGGTTGAGACAACAGCCCTAGCCAAGGGGAGAAAGACCTCGGCTCTCTTGGGGGCTTTTTGTCTTGCCAGAGTCCTTGAGCGTCTCCACCACAGGATGTCCTACAGTGTCCCACACCCGCGCTTTCAACTGCACTGTGCAGATCAGACTGTCCCCAGGAGAGGCCTGAGCAACGCCTGAGGGACATGTTCTCCCTAACCAGAGGCTGGAGGTCAGGACCTGTAGCCTTCATGGAACACCCCCAGGTTTCCTCAGCATCAGAGCCACCTTGCCCTTGCCTTTGCCTGCCTGGGACGAAGGGAGATCCTGGCAAGAGGCCAGTGCTGCCGAGAGCTCTGGAGTGTCCCTCTCCTCCCACAATCACAGAACCAAGGAGGCTGGAAGGCAGCCAGTTACCATCTTTTCTGGGCTTCCCCTTCATGCTTGGTTTTAGCCAGCAGCTCCTTTCTCAGCCATGCCAGCCTCCTGCTACTTTTGTTTGACTTTCAGCATGTCAAGGTGGACCATTCTGGATTGTGAAGAGGAGATCCTTGAGCATCAAACAGCTCTCTGCTCCCGTCTTCTCTGCCAGGCTGTATCCCATGGGATTCTTCCAAGGAGATCCCTCAGCAATCCAAAGTCTGTTTTCTCTTTGCCTTCTTCCCTTTCCTTAGGATACTCAACTCTACCTTCTCACTCTGGATTCTTCCATTCCTCACCAGTTCTTCCTTGTTTGTAAATATTGTGGTTAACCCCAGCAAAAAATTAGGCACCACCCTGCAGCTTGCTCACTACCCTCCCCCAACATTAGTGGACAAGGGAAGCGGAAAGGAAAAGTAAAAGCAAGGAAACTTTGGGGATAAGATGGTCATTTTGGGTCCTTGGCGTGGTTATGTCCCCTCCAAACCTCTTGTACCCGCAGCCCCCCAGTCTATTCACTGGTGGGGCACAGTCAGAAACAGAGCAGGCCTTGAAGCTGTGCAAACACTCTTCAGCAACAGCCACAACATTAGTGTGTTCTCTGCATTGTTTTGGTCACAAATCTTGAGCACAGCACCATGGGAACTTCCGTGAAGAAAAGTAAGTCAAGCTCAGGAAGACCCAGTCCAATCACCACCCATTTATTCCATCCTATTTCTGTCATCCTCAGGTCCCAGACTGTCCAAAACCACCTCTATTAACACCACACCTTCCCACCACGTGACTGACAGACAGCTATCATTGCCTTATCTATAGGTAACCCCCTCACGTATCCATAAAATTGTCCATAAATTTTGCACTGTGTTCATGTATTCCATGACTCTGGTTCCATTTGGTATGGTGGTTACTCAGCACAAAGGAGGTGTGTTGTGTGCAGTTACTGGTCATGAAACCAGCTCAGGCTGGGCCATTGCTGCACATTGCCAGCTTTTTGCAAGGTCCATTTAGGTGATAACTGCTGCGGTACTTCCTAAAATATACAACTCAAATCGTGAGTTATTATCCAACCAAGGTTAAATCTACTGCAGGTACATGTCAGATTCCATCATCATCCAACCAGTGCACCCGTGTCCTTGAGCAAAAGCAATCCCACAATCAGGTTGGCCTTTTCCTGAGGGAGGAGCAACCCGTGCCATCTTTCCAAGCCTGCTCCCTACGTGCACTATGGGGTCTTTGTCTTCGGTTTTTGTCTGGGCAGGGCCAGGTCGGTCAGTCGATCCTCTGGTATTAACTAGGCAGGTGGCTTCTGCCCAGGCTGCATCCCACCGCTTGTATTTCCCAGCCCCCTTTGCTCTCACTCTTGTCCTTAACAGTCCCTTCTCTCGGTCAATCATTCCAGAGGCTGGTGTGTGACAGGGGATGTGGCACACCCAATCATTGCCACGTTCCCTGGCCCAGGGGCTTCTGAGGGTGTTTCAGAAATGAATCCTGCTGTCTGCCTCAGGTCTTTCTGGGGTGCCACAGCACTTGCTTTTCAGGGCCCAGGATAGTGTTTTGGGGGGTGGGTCATGATGGGCACGGGGCATGTTGTCAACCCTCTGGTTGTCACTTCTAGCACAGTAAGCACACGGTGCTTGCCTTGGAAGGTTCATGGCAGTGTGATATAATCCATCTGTGAGGCCTCTCTCATGGGGCACGTGGCTGGCTCATAGTTAACTTGCTCTCCACCACAGCTCACAGGTCCTTCTTCGCAGAGCTGCTCTCCAGCAGATGGACCCTCAGGCTGTACTGGTGCATAAGCTTATTCCTCCCCAGGTGAAAGACCTTACACTTGCCCTTAGTGAACCTCAGGTACCTCCCCACCCAGCTCTCCAGCCTGTCCAGGTCTCGCTGAATGGCAGCACAGCCTTCTGGCGTGTCAGCCACTTCTCCCAGTTTGGTATCGACAGCAAGTTTTAGTTGTATGTTTTAGCAAGTACTGCAGCAGGTATCACCTAAATGAGCTTTGCAAAAATCTGGACAAGTGCAACAATCATAGAATCATGGAACTGTGTTTTTTGAATACCTCCGGGGATGGTGACACCACCACTTCCCTGGGCAGCCTGTTCCAGTGCTTCACCACTCTTTCAGTAAAGAAATGCTACATCACGACCATCCTAAACTTCCTCTGGTGCAACTTGAGGCCATTTCCTCTTGTCCTGTCACTTCTTACTAGGGAATAGAGACTGACCCCCACCTCACTACAACCTTATCTCAGGTAGTTTTAAAGAGCGATGATGTCTCCCCTCAGCCTCCTCTTCTCTAGACTAAACAATCCCTGTTCCCTCAGCCGCACCTTGCAAGACCTGTTCTCCAGACCCTTCACCACCTTCGTTGCCCTTCTCTGCACACGCTCCAGCACCTCAGTGTCTTTCTTGCAGTGAGGAGCCCAAAACTGCACACAGAATTTGAGGTGTGGCCTCACCAGTGCTGAGCACAGGGTTACGATCACCTCCCTGCTCCTGCTGGCCACACCATTGCTGATACAGGCCAGGATGCTGTTGGCCTTCTTGGCCACCTGGGCACACTGCTGGCTCATGTTCACCAGCTGTTGACCAGCACCCCCAGGGCCTTTTCTGTCAGGCAGCTTTCCAGCTGCTCATCCCCAAGCCTGTAGCGCTGTGTGAGGTTGTTGTGACCCAGGTGCAGGACTCGGGCTGTTGGACTGGTTGAACTTCATACAATTGGCCTCAACCCATTAATCCAGTCTGTCCAGGTCCCTCTGCAGATGAGCAGTTCAATACTCCCACCAAATTTGGTGCCATCTCCAAACTCACTGAGGGAGCACTCGATCCCCTCACCCAACTCATCGATAAAGATGTTAAACAAGACCGGCCCAACACTGAGCCCTGGGGTACACTGCTTGTGACCAGTCACCATCTGGATTGAACCCTGTTCACCACCAGCCTGTGCTCGGCCATCCAGCCAGTTACCCTGACCTAACCTGAGCCAGTTGTAATGACCAGTAACTCCACACAACACACCTTTCGTCTTCTGAGTAACCACCATACCAAACGGAAGCCAAGCCATGGACGACATGGACTCAGTGGACACTTCACGGACAATTTCATGGATATATTTGAGGGGTGGCACATATTTAAAGCAATGACAGCTGTCTGTAAATACCGTGATTGAAAGGGGACAGTTGTATAAGAAGTTTTTTTTGCACAGTTTGGCACCTGAGTATGACAGAAATGGTATGGAATAACAGGTGGAGATTGGACTGTGTCTGGCTGGGCTGGACTGACTTCTGTTCATAAAGCTCCTGTGGTGCTACATCTCAGTTTTTTGACCAAAACAATGCTGAGAACACACTAATGTTCTAGCTGTTTCTGAATGATGTTTGAAAAGCGTCAAGGCCTTCTCTGTTTTGACTGTGTCCCACTAGTGAATAGAGGGGTGAGGGTGCAAGAGGTTGGGGGCAGACACAACCAGGCCAATGACCCCAAATCACCATCTTAAATTTTCTAGCTTTTACTCTACCTTTCCTCTTCCCCTGTCCCACTGAGTTGGGGGAGAAAGGTGAACAAGGTGCAGGGTGGTGCCTAATATCTTGTTGGGGTTAAACCACAACATTTATAAACAAGAGAAGGCTGGTTAGGAATGGAAAAGTCTGAGGTGAGAAGGTAGGTTGGAGGATGTGGAGAAAACGGAAGGCAAAGATCAGGGTTTCAATAGAGCAGATTTTGGGCTGCTGAGGGACCTCCTTGGAAAAATCCCATGGGCTGCATCTAGCAGAGAAGACAGGTGCAGAGAGGTGTTTGATGCTCAAGGATCTCCTCTTCACAATATATAATGGTTTACCTTGACATGATGGAAGTCACACAAAAGTGGCAGGAGGCTGGCATGGCTGAGAAAGGAGCTGCTGGCTGAAACCAAGGATGAAGGAGAAGTCCAAAAAAGGTGGGGGCTGGCTGCCTTCCAGCCTCCTTGGTTCTGGGATTGTGGGAGGAGAGGGACACTCCAGAGTTCTTGGCAGCACTGCCCTCTTGCCAGGAGCTCCTCTCGTCCCAGGCAGGCAAAGGCAAGGGCAAGGTCGCTCTGATGCTGAGTAAAGCTGGGGATGTTCCATGAAGGCTGCAGGTCCTGACCTCCAGCCTCTGGGAAGGGAGAACATGTCCCTCAGGCGTTGCTCAGGCCTCTCCTAGGGACAGTCTGATCTGCACGGTGCAATGGCAAGCGCAGGTGTGGGACACTGTAGGACTTCCTGTGGTGGAGACGCTCAGGGGCTCTGGCAAGACAAAAAGCCCCCAAGAGAGCCGAGGTCTTTCTCCCCTTGGCTACGGCTGTTGTCTCAACCCTCAAGGCCTACCAGAAGACTCCTCCAACTTCTGTCACTAGCACCTCAGTGCCTCCTCAGCCCACCCAGGACAAACCCAGAAGCAGAGGACCTTGGCCCTGCCCTTGGCACTGCACATCCCCACATCACCCTGCCCTAGGAAGCACCCAGAGGAACGGCTGAGGGACAGGGTCTGCCTTGCAGGGGCTGGGGAGTCAGGGCTTTCTTTTGGCGTGATAAAGCACACCAATGGTTAAGCAGCATCGGAGCCACCTTCACCTTGCCTTTACCTACCTGTCCTCACTGCCTCCAGGTTTCTCCTTCAACCAGCCCCCAGGGAGGCTTTGTCAATAATGTCCCTCAATGGAACCCATTAGCGCTTCAAGAAACTTTGGAGTTTGCTTCTGACTGACTTTGACTCCTTGAGAAGTTTCCTCCACTTCCCCTCAGTGTCTGAGTTTCAAGGACTCAACATCAAAACCTCCAGAGAGATGATTAAGAAAAGCAGGGTTAAAGGCAGGGGAGAGGGGGAGGATGGCTGAGAGCTCACTGGAGGAGAACTCTTCCCAGCCTCTGACACAGTAAGTCTCTGGGGGCAGGGTGATGTGTCGGTGGCTCCTTGCAGGATCTCCTGAATGTGTCCAACCTCTGGGATCTATCTGTGATGGAGAAGAGGAAGCCGGGCTGCAGAGCAGGGCTTCCCTCCTGCAGTGTGAGAGGGACAGGGCATGACGGCTGCCTTCTGGTGGGGATGGCTTGAGGGTGTGAAGCTTAGTGGGCACGACTTGAGGGTGTGCAGTCAGCAGTGCCCAAGGCTCTCCTTCTGAGTGGAGTCCCTTCACCACAAAAGGTTGTGAACTTGGACAGTGACTCTTACCAGGCAGCATCAGCACACGGCCTGCCCTGGGACCTCCTCATGGAGCTGTGGGGAGAAGCTGTGTGTGGAAGGAGAGATCTCCAGCAGGGCAGGGCAGGGATCTTCTGCTTTTCAAAGGGTGATGCACTGATCAGGACTTCTCACAACTCCAGATCCCCCCCAGGACATTGGCAGAGGCAGCTTCTCAAGAAGCACATCAAGGCAGGGTTTACGTGTAATGGGAAGGGGCCTGTGCTTTCAGTCTTCTAGTCTGAGTGGCCTCAGGGGTGGAGGAAGGGTTTGGACATGGCAATTATCCTCTCAGTTTGGGAGGAGGCATTGAAAGTCCAGATGTGTTTCACTTGGAGGTTTCTAAATCTGGGATTATCAAAAATAAAAAACCTTTGGCTTACAGACATCCCCAGCGTCACCTCTCCAGGCTTATCAACAATGAATTCATGTTCCCATCAGAGCCTGCAGCCACGGAGGTGCCTCTGGGCAATGCTCTGCTGCCAGGAGTTGTATGCAAGGCAGATCTGAGCACACAGTTTGTGGGATGGGACGTGTGAGCTCTGCCAGGGAGGAGATGTGGGGAGAAACAGCTCCAGGCAGCAGAGACATGTGCACAGAAAACTAGAAATGTCATGGCAGTGGGAATTCAGAAAGCTCCTGACCCAACACAGAGAGCTTCTTCTGAGCAAGCCTCCCTGGTCTCCCCTCCTCCCCAGCAGACCCTCTGCCCTCAAGGTGGGTGGTCCAGGGCAGGCGCTGCCTCCTCTGCAGCCAGAGCTGTAGTAGAGCGAAGGTACATCTCTCCTGACATATAAACCCCTTCCTTCTGCAGAGAAAAGGGACACAGAACAACCGGCCTGGGATGTCACCAACGTGGAGGTGCTGTGCTCTGCTGTGTAAGGAGAAGGCTTTCCCGAGTGCCAGCTGTCTTCCTCTCCTGTTCGCCATTTGCAGGGGGATCAGGGTATTACTTTGTGATTTTTTTTTCTCTTATACCTGCTGCTCTTTTTCTTGCATATGGAAGCTCCAGGCTCTGGGAGGGTTGGGGGTGTCTCAAATGCATTTTGAGACACTGACCCTGGGGGCTTTAGGCAATGCAGCACGTGGGAATTGGAAACAAGTTGAGTCTCCCTTCAAGAGATGCTGGGCACTGTCTTTCGGGCACCTGAGCATGTCCCTATGGTGAAGAGGTTGACGTGAACTTCTACCACGCTGAGGCGAATTCAGCAGGGGAGGATGGGAACTGAGTGACAACCCCATTCTCCCCCACAGGCACGCTGCTCTTATCATGCCTGGAGAGAGCCTGGAGATGGAAAATGGGGGGGGGAGAAAAGTTCTGTGCTATTGGAGAGTGATTCTGACCCAGACTTTGCTGTTCAGGAGCGCAGAGTTGGAAGGGCTGGGTCCCTCCCTGGGCTCTTCCCACAACCGGTCTGGGTGCTGACTCCATTGCACTGCAATAAATAGGGACAATTGTCACACGGTCACTGAGGCAAATACCTCTCACTGAACTGAAGGCACCCATTGCCAGGAACACCTACCGAATGCACGGGCTTTTTGACACCACTGCAATAGCACAGGCCTGACTTCTCTGGAAGTAAATCCTGAACTAACAAATGAAGTAAAGGAAGGTCTCCCTGAAAAAAAGAGAATTCATGGTAGCGGATACCTATGGGAAATAGTGTAAGACTTACTCAGATAAATCTGTCCTGACTTGTCAATATCTTCTCCTTTTTCAAGTCTCCCATTCCTGCTGTGAAATAATGTCCAACGCCAGCTCCATCAACCAGTTCCTCCTCATGGCATTTCCAGACACACGGGAGCTGCAGCTCTTGCACTTCTCGCTCTTCCTGGGCATCTACCTGGCTGCCCTCCTGGGCAACGGACTCATCATCACCACCATATCCTGCGACCACCGCCTGCACACCCCCATGTACTTCTTCCTCTTCAACCTCTCCCTCCTCGATCTGGGCTCCCTCTCCACCACTCTCCCCAAAGCCATGGCCAATTCCCTCTGGAACACCAGGGCCATCTCCTACTCAGGATGTGTTGCACAGTTTTTTCTCTTTGTCTTCTTGCTCACAGCAGAATATTCTCTTCTCACCGTCATGGCCTACGACCGCTACGTGGCCATCTGCAAACCCCTGCACTACGGGACCCTCCTGGGCAGCAGAGCTTGTGTCCACATGGCAGCAGCTGCCTGGGGCACTGCTTTTCCCTATGCTCTGCTGCACACGGCCAATACTTTTTCACTGCCCCTCTGCCAGGGCAATGCTGTGGACCAGTTCTTCTGTGAAATTCCCCAGATCCTCAAGCTCTCCTGCTCAGACACCTACCTCAGGGAGGCTGGGCTACTTGTGGTTGGTGTCTGTTTAGGCTTTGTTTGTTTTGTGTTCATTGTGGTGTCCTACGTGCAGATCTTCAGGGCCGTGCTGAGGATCCCCTCGGAGCAGGGACGCCACAAAGCCTTTTCCACCTGCCTCCCTCACCTGGCCGTGGTCTCCCTGTTTATCAGCACTGGCTTTTTTGCCTACCTGAAGCCCCCCTCCATCTTCTCTCCATCTCTGGACCTGGTGATGGCAGTTCTGTATTCTGTGGTGCCTCCAGCAGTGAACCCCCTCATCTACAGCATGAGGAACCAGGAGCTCAAGGATGCCCTGAGGAAACAGATTACTTGTTGTTTTTCAGAAGCAAGAAGGAACTGCCCATCTTCTGCATGTTACTCGTAATGGAATGTCATTACTGTCACAGCAGTAGTTTTGGGAGGTAGTTTTGTTCGGTTTCTTTGGTTTTAGATTTTTTGTTGTATTAATGTTTTCAACAAAAATGCTGTCATTTCACATTTTGTTTCTATGTCAGTATCTGCCTGTCTTGTGTGCCCCACAGACTTTGTGTAAATAAGGAGCTGTGCTCTCTGTGTCTTTAAACCAAATAAAGGACCCTGCACTGACTTGTTTGTCTGAGTTCCTTTCTGCAAGATCTTCTCTGGAGCTGCAGGGGCAGCGTCTGTGTGCTGAGGTGAAGGGGGCAGTAGCCACCCTGAGCTGGGTCTGCCTCTCAGCCTCACCAGTACGGCCCTGGCCACCACAGCCCACTTGCTCTGCAGAGCAGCACCACCAGTTCAGGGTCTGTGGGGAGCCTGGGGAGGGGGTGCAGGAATGGCCGTCCAGGTCAGCAGAGATGAGCTTTGTAGGGAAAAGTCTCTGTGGGGAGATGGGATGTCCCGGGAGAAGAGCAGGGCATCGTGTGTGTGCGCAGGGGGGACATGGAAAGAAAAACCCTTTGGTGCGGGTGTCAGCTCGGGTCAGGCTGCCCTTTCCCTGGGGCAAAAGGACCTTCCTGAGGATCCCCCGGGCCAGTTGTCTCTTGCTATCCCGGGGAGCAAGTTTGGCACGTGGGTCTGCAAAGTGCCTGAGGTGGGGATCTCCTCAGCATGCCGACTGGATGAACGTTCTCTGTTTGTGGCCTCTGTTTCTTGCTCTGGGACATGAAGGACACGCAGAGCGGGGTCTGGTCTGTGCCTGTGCTCCATGGACAACCTGGGGGAGCTGCCCGAGGCCCATCCTCACAGAGCAGCCAATAACAACCACCATTTCCAGCACTGGCCTCTCACCTCAGCTCACAGGGGTTGCTTGTCCCTCCACAGAGGCACACCAAAGGACTAGGTCAGGAGTCCATGTTTGCATTGTACAGAGCAGACGTAAGCATGCCCATCGTGTGCATGTGGGGAGGTGATCCCGAGCAAGCACAAGGGCCATCAGCTGTTCTTAGGGGTTCCGTGAAGGCCTGTGAGACAGACAGTGCCTTGAGGTCACTTCCCGTTGAGCGTAACGTCCCCTGGGAAACACCTGAATGCAGCCCTGGGATGGGCTTCCTTGAACCAAGATCAGAAGTAGCGCCCTGGCTTGTGAAGGTGCTTTTGAGGCAACTGCTGTCTGAGTATGGGATAGTGGATGAAAGGCCATGTGGCTTGTAGAGGTGCTTGTGTTGTCCCATTTCCATGGAGATGTGAGTGGGCGGGAGGAGGCAGCTGGGTTGTGCAGGTGCTTTGTGATGTCACTTGTGGCTGAGGAGCTCTTAAGATTCCTTCAGTTCTCAACAAGCTGCTTGTGATGTCACATGATCCCAAGCAGGGTACAGGCCCAGAGGTGTCCCCTGGCATGTGCATCTCCTTCTGATGAACCTGGTGGCACTGTAGCTAGTAGGGCAGGAGCAAGCTCATGGTTTGTGCAGGTGCCTGTGATGTCCATGGTGGCTGAGTCCCGTCTCCTGCCAGGTTCTGGCCTGGCCGATGTGAACAGCTCCTGCCACGCTGCTCCTCCTGCCCAGGGCTGTGGCTGGAGAACAGACAGACCCGAATTTTGGGAAAGCCTTGCTGATCCAGAGCAAAGCCATGGCAGCTCCCCTACCCTCTCCTCCGCTCCTGTCCCTTCCCCTTCTTTCCCCCCTGCCTTCCACCCCTGAGCAGGCTCAGACCCCCGGTGCGGACCTGTGTGCTACATCAACTTATGTTTTGAACACCTCCACCACTTCCCTGGGCAGCCTGTTCCATGTTTGATCACTCTTTCAGGAAAGAAAATTTTCCTCACCTGTAAACTAAACCTCCCCTGGAGAAACTTGAGGCCATTTCCTCTTGTCCTACCGCTTGTTACTTGGGAGAAGATACCAACGCCCAGTTCACTACTACCTCCCCTCAGGTAGTTGTAGAGAGCGATGAGGTCTCCCCTCAGCCTCCTCTTCTCCAGACTAAACCACCCCAATTCCCTCAGCTGCTCCTCATAAGACCTGTTCTCCAGACCCTTCACCACCTTCTCTGGACACGCTCCAGCACCTCAATGGCTTTCTTGCAGTAAAGGGCCCAAAATTGCACACAGGATTCTAGGGGCGGCCTCACCAGTGCAGAGTAAAGGTGCAGGATCACCTCCCCACTTCTGCCGGCCACCTTCTTTCTGATACAGGCCAGGATGCTATTGGCCTTCTTGGCCACCTGGGCACACTGCTGGCTCATGTTCAGCCGCCTGTCGACCAGCACCCCAAGAGCCTTTTCTGTCGGGCAGCTTTCCAGCCACTCATCCCCAGCCTGTAGCGCTGCGTGGGGTTGTTGTGACCCAAGAGCAGGACTCGGGCACTTGGCCTTGTTAATCCTCACGCAATTGATCTCAGCCCATTGATCCAGCCTGGCCAGATCCTTCTGCAGAGGTCTCTACCCTCCAGCAGATCAACACTCCCACCCAATGTAATGCCATCTGCAAACTCTCTGAGGGGGCACTCGATCCCCTCATCCAGCTCATCAATAAAGATGTTATACAAGACCGGTCCCAATACTGAGCCCAGGGGGACACTGCTTGTGACCAGTCACCATCTGGATTGAACTCCATTCATAGAATCACAGAATCAAAGAATGTTTGGGGTTGGAAGGGACCTCGAAATATCATCTGGTCCAACACCCCTGCCAGAGCAGGACCACCTAGAGTACCTCACACAGGAAGGTGTCCAGGCGCCTTTTGAATGTCTCCAGAGAAGGAGATTCCACCACCTCTCTGGGCAGCCTGTTCCACTGCTCTGTCACCCTCACAGTGAGAAATTTTTTCCTTATGTTTATTGGATTATTCTTTAGGGGTTTTATAGCTTATGCTACAAGGGTATGATATGAAACACCAAGCCTCCTGCTAATGCGTATTTCTAATTATTGAAACCTTAAACACAAGTCAGCATATTTTTATTGCTCTTGCAGCATCACCAGCCAGCACCATTCTTGTGGTTTATCTCTTAATCCAGATGTTCCATCACTCACGTCTGCAAAGTCATCAGGAGTCAGCAATTCGTGTTTCTCTTTGATGTAGACACTGCTGTTAATTTTGGGAGAAGAGAGGTTTCCTTATCTTAGTTGAACACTTGTTCTTCTCGCTTAGAGTAGGTGATAAGTCTTGGGTCTGGAGGTAATGATGCAACAATTATATACTAATACTGTTCTTGGCTTCCCAAAGGTCTGTGTGGTCTCACTAATCTATATCACAGTTTGAAGAATCGCTCAGCCCTATCCACCCTATGGATCTTTACCAGGAGGAATGGAGGTACGTCATGTCAGGGTTGTCAATACACAGATGGCCACAGGGTCCTGAGGGTCCAACCTAGCCCATGGGATTGTACTCATGAAGATTTAAGGATGCCGAGAGGAGATATAGTGCTTGGGAGAGAGGTTTGTTTGTGGTTAGCCTGGCTCTCATAGAAGTAGGGAAAATTGCACGACAACAACCAATCGTATTAAGAGGCCTGTTTAAAGTTATAAAACCAGTTACTACCGGGACCTGCCCCCGTGACGGGGTGGCCCAGAGAGCCTTGGTGTACGAAGGAGGTATGCCCAGATTGAACACTATTGTGACATTTTCTCAGTGACCGAAGTCATCTTCACTTCGAGCTTCCACCAGGATAACCCGTTTCCAGCGACTGTCACACTGAATTTTCTGCCACCTCTGACGTCACAGGCACCTTCACCGTGAGTTTCCACCACCATAAGCCTGCTTCCAGTGCCTTCCACAATGGATTTCCAACAACCTGTGCAATCACAATCACTGCCATGGCAAGATTCCATGAGCACAGGCCTGTGTCCAGAGCCTGCCACACCACATTATTAAACCGCCTGTGCCATCACACGCACAATCGCCTCGAGCTTCCGCCACCATAACCCTGCTTCCAGAAACGGCCACACAAGAGTTTCCACCACTGTGACATCACAGGCACCTTCACAGCAAACTTCCACCAGCAGAAGCCTGATTCCAGTGACTGCCACACCAGATTTTAACCCTCTGTGACATCACAGGCACTTTACAGTAGCTTTCCACAACAGTGGAACATTTTCAGTGTGTGTGACATCACAGGCACCTTCTCTACAAGCTTCCACCAGCAGAGCCCTGCTTGCAGCACCTGCCACAGCTCTGACATAACAGGCACACTCTCAGCAACCTTCCATCACCATAAGCCTGCTTCCAGCGACTGCCACACCATAAATTTGAATGTCTGTGAAATCACAGGCACCATAATGGCAAAATTCCACCAGCATAAGACTGGTTCTACCACCTGCCACACCAGAGTTTTCAACCTCCTGTGAGATCACAGGCACATTCCAAACATCTTCCACCAGGATCAGAATGGTTCTACTGCCTGCCACACCAGATTTTCAACCACTGTGACATCACAAACACCTTCATAGCAAGCTTTTAGCTGCATAAACCTGCTTCCAGTGCCTTCCACACCAGATCTTCAACCACCTCTGACATCGCTGGCATATTCTCAGCAACTTTCCCCATCACTCACCTACTTCCAGCACCTGCCCCACAGGTGTTTCAACCACCTCTGACATCACAGGCACCTTCACAGCCACGTTCCAGCACCACAAGCCTGGTTCGAGTGACTGCCACACCAGATTTTCAAACTCTGTGACATTGCAGGCACTTTAGTCGCCTTCCACCAGCATAAGCCTGCTTTCAGTACCTGCCACACCACATTTTCAACCATATCTGACATCAGAGGCACCTTTACAGCAAGATTTCATCAGCATAGACCTGTTTCTAGCGACTGCCACACCATGTTTTCAATCACTTCTGACATCACCTATTTCCCATCTTTTACCAAGTACATACAAAACCTGGGTATCCCACAGGCTGTCTCCTCACGGGATTGCACTTTTCAATATCAGTTGCCTTAGGCTTAGCCCAGTCCTGTGGGGTTTCACCACGCCTTACAGACAGGCAGTTACCATTCCCCCAACCCAATAATGACAGAACACCTTTACCTGTTCCTGGGGAACTTGCTTGAGCAGTGTGGTCCGGGGATTGATGGTTATTCCCAAGAAGACCTCAGTGCCAGCTGGAGGTCCTGCGATCCCCAGGATCCGCTGAGGTTAACAAGAAGTGTCCCAGTTACTGGTTATACTGGATACATAATACATAATAAACAGGTTCTCATACATAAACATGTTAATTCCTGTAACTCACTATCATCTCGCTCCCTTCATCCAGTTGTGCGCAGTAGGTTCTTGAATTGAGTCAAGGGGCTGTGCTGTGACCACCCGCAGACCCCAGACTCAAATGTGCGACCCTCCAATGTCCTTGAGTCAAAGCCTTTGGCTCAAACTCTCCTTTAGTCACGATTCAAAAACTGTTAACAAAAAGTTAGAGTAATAAATCCCACCTAGCAGACATCCCTAAACAAGAACATATTATCTTTGCCCTTAACCATGAACAGACCATCGGTTAACAAACACCTCTGGTCTATGTAGCTTGGGACTCTACAGGGTATCTTAACAGAGTATATACGATTGATTTTTATACATACAATTAATTTTTATACCTGTTTGATGCCACTGGGAGAGGCTGGGGACGAGCAGGGGGGTCTTGGAGGCCAGTGCCTTTGCAGAGATGCAACAGGTAGAGCAACGTCATGTCTGCCCTGACCTCTTGAGGCCACGTCCTTTAGGTGGCTTCAGGTTTTAGAAGAGTGAACTGAAATCTTTTTTTAGAAGTAATTGCTGATGGATGTGAAAAATGTCTTGTGCTATTTTTGGTTTTGGTTGGATCTGCTGCTGCGTTGGTGCTTGATGCAGAGCCCTGGGGCTTAAGGAACTGCAGGGCTGCTTTTCCTTCTGCAAAGAAGCCGAGCTGTTGCCATTGCTTATATATGGGAACGAATCGTTATGCTGAAACCAAATTCGGAGCTTCCAAACCCCCCTGCTTTCTAACGCCCCTCACTGAGGTGGGAGGACAGCTGCGGCCGGGTGAGCATTCTGAGATGAACGCTCAGTAACAACAGGTGTCATGAAGCAGCGTTCTTTGTTGCAGCACTGGGCAGCACTGGGGATCTCTCCGCCACAAGCGGTCTCACAAAGCAGCCTAAACATAGTTTAACTGGTGCCTATTCATTACATCTCTCAGAACTAATTAGAATAATCAGGATTTTCCTAGAACCCATTATTATACGCTAATTTTTTGGAACCTGCACAGTTAATTATGGTAGAGGACTCTTCTCCCTCTGGTGGTCTTCTGTAGTCTTCCTCACGTTGTCCTTCTTTAACCCCAACCGGTGCACATGCTTAAGTTGTCTTTTGAACGTATTTTTGTGTCTCCTGGTCTCGTACTATACTTGGGTATTTTTCCAAGTTCTTGTTATTTACACACGTCGATATGTCTGTATCTTCCAGACACCAAAGGCCACACAAACTGTTGTTCCTTGACACAAACACATGATCAAATTCCTTATGCCTTAACTGGTAAAAATATTATTCTCTAACAAACAGTGTAAACTACAGACAGAGTATATAAGATCAAATGCTTCTGAAAGACAGTAGTTTAAAACAGCCAGGCTTAACACGGTAAATACAAGGAAATCTTAGCCCTCTCATTCAACCCCTTTTATTTAATCTCTGCAAACTCTTTTACAGATCTTCTAAATTCTCATACTTCATTACTTTGGGTAAGGCCCATATTCTGCGAGTAAGAGTTCTAAGCTTACACCACATATAACAATTAAATTGGTAGCGAGGCAGGGGTCGGTCTGTTCTGCCTAGTAACAAGTGATGGAACAAGGGGAAATGGCCTTAAGCTGCACCAGGGGAGGTTCAGGCTGGAGATTAGGAAGAATTTCTTTACTGAAAGGGTTGTCAGGCATTGGAACAGCCAGCCCAGGGAGGGGGTGGAGTCACCATCCCTGGAGGTGTTGAAGAGATGGGTAGATGTTGTACTTAGGGACGTGGGTTAGTGCTGTTGGCAGAGCTAGGACAAAGGTTGGACTCGATGATCTTGAAGGTCTCTTCCAACCAAAACTGTTCTATGATTCTAAAGAAGGTCATTAGCGTCACTACTGTGATCAGAATCAGGATGGGGTGCATCATAAAATCCAAAATTTTCTGGGCAGAAGGTGAATAACCTGAGACGATGTCCCACTAATTATGAGCTGTATCACCTACTCTCTGGCTTTATCATTTTACTAATTTGTCCTTGGTGATCATTGTCTCTACCATGGCCTCAGTCAGGGTCTTCTTTCTTCTTCTCCAATGTTCCTCTAATTCCACGGATTCCTTTAAAACCTTATTTGATTTTTCTGAAGAGAGGCACGTATGACTTAGGTTCAAGCTTTCAGAACGCCAAGACATACTAGTTTGCTGCTCGGTATGGGCGTAAGGTACACATTTGCCCATGCCAGTTTAAATGAGTGAGATTTCTCAGGCACCCTACAAATGCAGTATCTAGACCAGATTTCTCTACTACTGCTCTGTTATTTGTTACAAAGCAAACATGGCTTGCATTGACTTCCACCGACATTTCAAATACTTCAGGGGATAATACTGTCCATTTGCAGTTATCGATAGACTCTTCCTGTAGGCAGGGCTCATAAAGCTGAGACTGTTGGCCACATCCTTTCCCATTTAAGGTATCTTGACATTGGTCCAAATCATATGTTCGATTATCTGTCCCTATGTATTTACATTTCATTTCAGGTAACGGATATTCGTTCTTCCCAGACCCACAGAACAGATTTGGTAATCTCAAAAACCTGCACAGGAGATCTTTCTGAGGGACGTTAAAATGCATCATTTCCTTGCACACTGTCAGATAAGACTTCACCCAATGCTGCGGACTGATCCACTGTTTCAATCATTGTCTCCACAGGAATTCACTATTCCTCATTAAGCCTGCCTGTACCTGGTCCTTTTGAGTAATTCCCCAAATAGTCTGTAAAGTACAAACCATCCAGCCCACGAATTGAGTTCGGGTTTTGGAGGTTTCCAATTGGTTCAGAATGCTCACCTCAAATAAATGTAAGAACCTGTGATCATAATTTAGGGACCGGATCTACGATTTAAAAGTGGTTGGTAACTATTCTGCCTGAAGTCGTTCAGATTGAGAAATATCAAACTCTGCTCTTCCAACTCTATTTTGCAGAGTTTCCAAATCCACAGCATTTAGAATCCCCATAACGGTCCCAGCTCCTCCGAATAATGTCTCCTACGAGGTGTGCTTTATCCTACAGGGAGGGGTAGCTGGGAGAGAAATGTTGAAGTATAACACAGGTTTCTGCTGATTTGGTGCCATTTCCGCACAGGTAGGTGGGATTCTAACTAGCTGATCCTTATTAACTTTGCGTCTAGGATTGAGCATGGTAAGCATATCTCCCCACCAACTCCTGTTTTTAATAGCAGTAACATTCATACAAAATAGCGTCTCTAACTCCCTTTTAGGCCAGGTGTGGGACTGAGAAGCATTAAGTGATTCGTTTCTTGATTGACATTGTATTAAATCGGTTGATAAGCCCATTATATTACAGCAAGAGATGGCTCCTTCACTAAGAATTGGGACATTTGTCTCGTCTAGCCTTGGACATGAAATAAAGACCCTCCCCTGCCTTTCAGTTACGCTCCTGTTGGTAGGAGCTGGCCTCCAGCTTGAACAATTACCACTTAGGGTAATATTTAGAATCTTACTGTTCTGATTTGCTGGGCACATAAAATCATCTCCTTTCTGAATTGTGGTCACATTCACCCATCCACACGATCCACGCAGGCACCTCGAATAACCTCCTCCTGTTAAGGGCCAACCGGGAGAAAAGGCAACTCTTTCCTTTCTCCACCCTAAAATGACACATACAGCTGTTAACTTCATCATGTTCATGGGGATGAACATGGGACAAATGCCATTGTAGTCACTGGTGATCTAGTAAATCCAGCTAGTGAAAAGAGAGAGACCTCGCTGTCCCTATGGCAGACAACCGAAATAGTCCGTAGGATCACCTCTATAACCGGCCATGAGTGTGATGAGCAGGAAAAGATTATTTTGGCCTTTATAGGGCTGTCATTTCCCTGGGCCAAAGGAAATTCCACCACACTCATATATGATCCCTGAGATGTTGCCCTGTCTCTATGAATTTCTCCATCAGAGCCTGCAGGTACCTGTGTGCCTCTTGCATCTCCTCTGGCAACTCAGAGGTGGCCAGGGGTTTGCATCTGAACGCCTCCCTCCTGTCTTTCACCTCCAGGAATTCCCCGGGGGAGCTGAGAAATGACTTCTCAAATGCAGGTGCTTATTTTATGCAGAGCTGAAGAGAGGCCAGAGGAATCCCACCTCCTGTGGGTCTGTGGCAGGCATGGGAGGGAGCGAAGTGTCCTTCAAATGCCAGGAATAGAAATGCAGGGTGAGATGTCTCCATTGATTCAGCTGAATCTCTTCCCTCAGCAGGGGTAAAGGAGATCCCTGCCTGTCACTGCCTCCGTGTCCTGTCTGATAATAAGACAAAAAAAAAAGGTGATTTTCAGATGTAACTTTGTCTCTGAAATCTTTTCTCTCTCCAGCTGAGAAAGAAAAACCTCAGGATGACTTCAGCCTGTTTGAGAGCAGGTTCCCCTGGAGCCCCAGGGACAGCTGGAGGGAGCCCAGAGGGGGCAGAGAAAGGGCTGCCTTGGGCTGCTCCCCTGCTGCTGAGCTGGGCTGGGCTCCTGGGATGGAGGGAGCTGCTGGCAAGCGGGCAGCGCTGCAGAGAGACAGCTCTGCCCAGGAGCAGGGCTGGGGGTGCTGCCTGCAGGCAGGGAGGGGAGAGGAGCCAGGCAGAGAGAGGTTAAAGGTAGTGTGGGGTGGGAGGAGAGAGGAGAGCTCGCTTGGAGAAAAATCTTCAGAGCCCTTGACATGGTAAGTCTGTGGCTGAAGGACGGTGCAAGTGCCTGGAACGATCTCCTGAAGCTGGCCCACCCCACAGCCTGCAGCTTCCCTGCTGCACTGTCAGAGGGACAGGGCATGTTGGCTGCAGAGTGTGAAGCCGGGTGTGCAGCCAGGGTGCCCAGGGCTCTCGTTCTGAGCAGGGTCCCTGCATCCCAGCAGACTCTGTGCCATTCCAGGGACTTTGTCTCCTGCCAGGGTCAGCACTCAGCCCGCCCAGGGAGCTCCCAACAGCAGCGCAGGGAGAAGCTGTGGGTGGAAGCAGCAGGTGGTGGCAGGAGAGGGTCCTTCTGGTTTCACGAGGGTGCTGTGTGGCTCAGATCTCCTCACAGCTCCTCATCCCCCCCCAGGACATTTCTGAGGGCACTTTTCAAGGGCAAGGCAGGGATCACTACAAAGGTAAGGGGCTCTCCTGAGTCTGTGTTCTCAGTTTCTTACTGTTGGGGATTTGGGGGGAGAAAAGGCAAAGGAGCTCTCGTGCTTGAACAAGTCACTCAGCCTGCTGAGCTGTAAGTGAGAGTCCCCAGTAGGTCTGACAGCAGCCTCCGAAAGTGCCTCCAGCCACTCCTCTGCCTACGGACAGCACCAGCATCACCTTTGCTGGACCCAGCAGTGTTGGTCTGACCTGCCCTTTTCCACCTGCAAACAGGATCATGCATCCAGCCAGTGACCTGCAAGCAGTGTCTGTAGGGCCAAGGTGAGTGCACAGCGGTTGGGATGGGCTCTGTGAGCACTCACAGGGAAAAGACAAGGGGCAGGGAAACACCTCCCAGAAGAAAACTCTCCAGGCAGCAGGGATATGATCTGGGAATGAGAGGAAACTAAAACCAGGAATGTTGTGGGAGGGAGAATTCAGAAAACTCCCAATCCTCCCCTCCCATGCAGAGCCCTTCCTCTCAGCCAGCCCCCTTGCCTCCCCTCCCACCCACCAAAGCCTCTGCCCTCAGGGCTCCGGGGGTCCAAGCCATGAAGCAGCTCCTCTGCAGCCAGAGCTCCAGCAGAGCCGTGCTGCAGCTCTCCAGCCCCGTGCCCAGGGCCCTCTGCAGAGCACAGGGGCTGAGAGCAGCTGCCCGGCCATGTTGGGGTCTGGGAGGTGGCGTGCCCAGCTGGGGCAGGGGGACGCTGCCCTGAGTGCGCGGCTGCCTCTGCCCTGGCCTCTCTCAGCTGGACCCTCCCTGCATTTTACCTTCTCTCTCTTATTTGCATTGTCCTCTTGTTCTTGCTGTCAGTCTCTGTGGGGATGGGAGCTTCATCTGCAGAGTCACACACTGACCTTGGGTGTGCTCCCATGCAGGGGTGTCCATGGGAACGAGTGTCCCAGCTGTCCTGTCACCTCCTAGGGTCTGGTCCATGCAGTCCATGGAGCCAGAGTAGGAGCTGACTCTTCCTTTTTGAGGTGCCGTCTCTAGGGCACTTGGCTGTCTCCTTGAGGTGTCCTTGCCCGCTTTGAGCTGCCCTCCAGGATGCAAACCTGTCGAGTAGAACCTCTGTTATATCTGAATGCCATGTGGAGAACGGAAAGGTCTCACAAGCGTGGAAATACTGTTGAGTTGGTGAAATGAGGCAAGAGTGTCCTTGGATAGAAGTGGGGTGCTGGGACCTTGAGAAAGGGTGGGACATTGAGTGGTGTGCACTGGATCCCTCTGCTCTCAGCAGGGTCGAGTTGCTTTTCAGGGTAACATGGGATTGTGATCCTTCTGCACCTGAGAAAGGTGCAAGCCCAGGGCAGCTGGGCACAAGGCGGAGGGACAGATCAGCTCCCCTCCCTCTGCACTAAGCACAGGCAATCCTCCTGCCTCACAGGGCTCTGCCATTCCCTTCCAGTGCAGCAGGAGTGCTGAGGGTTTCTGGCATCCAAGAAAATTGCCAGGGGAAATGGGAGAGCTGTAACACCCCCCCCAATCTCTCCCACTGCCTTCTGCCCTCCTGGTTCCTTGGCATGGGGAGTGCAGGTGCTGACCAGCCCTTTTGCATTAGGAGTGGTTTCTGCTGACAAAGTCGAAGCCCAGGACTGGTCTCTGCCCCCTCTGTTCCCGTGAACCCCCTGCTGCAGAGCAGGGCTGACTCCTTGGCTGCCAGCAGGCACAGGTCCTGCTCCTGATGAGACACCAACGAGAGCTGCAGCCACAGAGCTGAAGGAAGAGCTTCTAGAAAAGTGTCTGTGTGTGTGTGTAGATGGGAGAGGGGGTATGGGAACTGGCTTTCATGTTTTGGAAAGTCTCCCCTAACTTGTTTCCCTCCTAGAACAGTCCCCCACACCTGAGAGCAGCAAATGTCCAACGGCAGCTCCATCACCCAGTTCCTCCTCATGGCATTTGCAGACACACGGGAGCCGCAGCTCTTGACCTTCGGGCTCTTCCTGGGCATCTACCTGGCTGCCCTCCTGGGCAACGGACTCATCATCACCGCCATAGCCTGTGACCCCCACCTCCACACCCCCATGTACTTCTTCCTCCTCAACCTCGCCCTCCTTGACCTGGGCTCCCTCTCCACCACTCTCCCCAAAGCCATGGCCAATGCCCTCTGGAACACCAGGGCCATCTCCTACACGGGGTGTGTTGCCCAGCTCTTTCTGTTTGCCTTCTTCCTTGGGGCAGAGTATTTTCTTCTCACAGTCATGGCCTATGACCGCTACGTTGCCATCTGCAAACCCCTGCACTATGGGACCCTCCTGGGCAGCAGAGCTTGTGTCCACATGGCAGCAGCTGCCTGGGGCACTGCTTTTCCCTATGCTGTGCTGCACACGGCCAATACATTTTCACTGCCCCTCTGCCAGGGCAATGCTGTGGACCAGTTCTTCTGTGAAATCCCCCAGATCCTCAAGCTCTCCTGCTCAGACACCTACCTCAGGGAGGCTGGGGTGGTTGTGGTCAGTGTCTGTTTAGGCTTTGTTTGTTTCGTGTTCATTGTGGTGTCCTATGTGCAGATCTTCAGGGCCGTGCTGAGGATCCCCTCGGAGCAGGGACGCCACAAAGCCTTTTCCACCTGCCTCCCTCACCTGGCCGTGGTCTCCCTGTTTGTCAGCACTGGCATGTTTGCTCACCTGAAGCCCCCCTCCATCTCCTCCCCGTTCCTGGATCTGTTGCTTGCAGTGCTTTACTCGGTGGTGCCTCCAGCAGTGAACCCCCTCATCTACAGCATGAGGAACCAGGAGCTCAGGGATGCTGTGTTGAAAATCATGACTGGCTGTTATTTGAAAGCAGGAAACTGCCCATCTTCCTCTGCATAGCAGTTGTCATGTACCTCTGTAGAGGCCCAACCTCTCATCTGTATTTTCTGGTGTTGATGGTGGTGTTTTACCAGTCATGATGTTGTACCCCCCTTCTAATTCACTGTCTGCTTTTCTTTCCAGACAGAGAGGATGTGTAGAGGAGGAGCTGTGCTCCTTGTGTGTTTAAACAAAACACACAACCAAGATGTCCTGCGGAGACATTTTTCCTGAGATCCTTGCTCTGTTTTGGAGCTGCTGGGAGAATTCCTGTGTGCAGAGGTGGAGGGGAAGAGAGTTCCCAGCATGGCTGCACTGCCAGGAGCACTTGGTCTTCCAGAGCTCTTCTCTTTCCACTTCCACTCTCTCCCTCTGAGCCCTTGGGTTGTTGTAAGGCCCGATTGCTCTGGCAGCTTGATCACAGTCCTCCTACGTGGTAGTCCTGTGACCGCAGGCAGGGACAGGCAATGGGCACTTCTCTGACAGAGCTGCCCTCCGTAAGAGCGCTTCCATCAGGAAAGGGGATCTCCTCAGGGCACTGCCTGAAAGCTTAGGTCTTCCTCCAAAGTTGCTCTCAAGAACATGCCCAAGAAACTGTCCCACAGATGACAACGCCGGTGAACAGAGGAAGAGTGTGAGTGTGCAGGGTGTGGGGAAACCAGCAGTGTCCTCGCACAGCCGGGCCTCCTGGGAGAGACCTGAAGGACCAGCAGAGCAGGGTCTTGTCTGTGCCTGGGCTCACTGGACACCCTGGGGAAGCTGCCTGTGCTGGTTTGGGCTGGGATAGGGTTAATTGTCCTCATCATAGCTGGTAGGGAGCTGTGTTTTGGATTTGTGCTGGAGCAGTGTTGATAACACAGGGATGATCTCTTTAATGCTGAGCAGTGCTTGCACAGAGTCAAGACCTTTTCTGCTCCTAACCCCACCCCACCAGCGAGTAGGCTGAGGATGCACAAGGGGTTGGGAGGGGAAAGAGCCGGGACAGCTGACCCCACCTGACCAAAGGGATATTCCATACCATGGGATGTCATGCTCAGCAATAAAACCCGGGGGAAGAAGAAGGAAGAGGGGGACATTCGGAATGATGCCGTTTGTCTTCCCAAGTAACCATCATGCACGATGGAGCCCTGCTTTCCTGGGGATGGCTGAGCACCTGCCTGCTGGTGGGAAGCAGGGCCTGAATTCCTTCTTTTGCTTGGCTCGGGTGCGCTGCTTTTGCTTTACCTATTAAACCACTTTTATCTCAACCCACGAGTTTTCCTACTTTTACCCTTCCGATTCCCTCCCCCATCCCGCTGCAGGGGTAGCGAGGGAGGGAGCAGCTGTGTGGTGCTTAGTTGCCGGCCTGGGTTAAACCTCGTGCCCTGGTGCAATCGTCATGGAGGAGCCCCATCACAACCACCATTTCCAGCACTGCCCTCTCACCCCAGCTCAGAGAGGTTCTTGTCCCGGCACAGAGGAACACTGAATGACCAGGTCAGACGTCCATGTTCTCATTGTTCAGATGAGATGTAAGAATGCACATCACATCCACGAGGTGAGATGAGCCTGAAGGAGCACAAACGCCATCAGCTGTTCCTGGGGATGCCATGAAGGGCAGAGGGACAGGCAGTGTCTCAGGGTCACTTCACATTGATGGTAACGTCCCCTGGGAAACCACTGGAATGCAGCACTGGGGTGGGCTTCCTTGAACCCAAACGTCCCTGCATCCATTTCTCTTGCCGTGGGACATCTCAGATGAGTGCAGGGCAACGTGACACACTGCAGGGTTGAGGTGCCTGCCAGCCTCTGGGAATGGCAGCAGGAGGCCAGAGAGGCACGACAACTCCTGCCCTGCACTGCCTGTGTGTGTGCGAGGGAAGGACTCGTGTCTCTGAGCAGCCCTGTGGGTAAGATGAGTGCACGAGACCAGCTCAGATGTGCTGAGGGAGCTGGCAGATGCTACTGCTAAGCTACTCTCCATCATCTTCGGCAGGTCACGGCAAACAGGAGAGGAGCCTGAGGACTGGAGGAAAGCCAATGTCACTGCAGTCTTCAAAAAGGGCAAGAAGGAGGATGTGGGGAACTACAGAGCAGTCAGCCTCCCCTCCATCCTTGGAAAGGTGATGGAACAGTTGATTCTGGGTGTCACCTCTAAACAGGGGGAGGAAAAGAGGATTGTCAGGAGTAGTCAGCATGGATTCACCAAGGGGAAATCGTGCCTGACCCACCTGAGAGCCTTCTGTGACAGCATGACTGGCTGGGTGGATGAGGGGAAAGCAGAGGATGTTGGTGACCTTGACTTCAGCAAGGCTTTTGTCACTGTCTCCCACCACATCCTCACAGGGAAGCTTAGGAAGTGTGGGCTAGACGAGTGGAGAGTGAGGTGGATGGACAACTGGCTGAAGGACAGAGCTCAGAGGGGTGTGCTCAGTGGTGCTGAGTCCAGCTGGAGGCCTGTGACTGGTGGTGTTCCCCAGGGGTCAGTACTGGGTCCCATCCTATGTATCATATTCATAAGTAACCTGGATGAAGGGACAGAGCACACCCTCAGCCAGTTTGGTGATGATACTAAACTGGGAGGAGGGGCTGACATGCCAGAAGACTGTGCTGCCATCCAGCAAGACCTGGACAGGCTGGAGAGCTGGGAAGCGGGGGAACCTCATGAGGTTCAACAAGGGCAAGTGTAGGGTCCTGCACCTGGGGAGGAATATCCCCCTGCACCAGTCCAGGCTGGGGGTGGACCCACTGGAGAGCAGCTCTGCAGAGAAGGACCTGGAAGCTCTGGTAGACAACAAGTGGACCATGAGCCAGCGATGTGTGCTTGTGGCCAAGAAGGCCAGAGGTATCGTGGGGTGTATCACAAAGAGTGTGGCAAGGAGTTCGAGGGAGGTTATTCTCCTGCTCTACACTGCCCTGGTGAAGCCACATCTGGAGTACTGTGTCCAGTTCTGGACCCTCCAGTTCAAGAGGGACAGGGAACTGCGGGAGAAAGTCCAATGGATGTTACTAAGATGATGAGAGGGCCAGAGCATTTCCCCTATATGGAAAGGCTGACAGACCTGGGGCTCTTTAGCCTGGAGAAGACTGAGAACGGACCTTACCATCACTTATGAATGTCTAAAGGGTGGGTGTCAAGGGGACGGGGCCAGGCTCTTTTCAGAGGTGCTCAGTGACAGGACAAGGGGCAACGGGCACAAACTGGAGCACAGGAAGTTCCACCTCACCATGAGGAAAAACTTCTCTACAGTAAAATGACAGAGCATTGGAACAGGGAATCTCCTTCCCTGGAGATATTCAAACCTCCCTGGACATGATCCTCCACGACCTGCTTTCGGCAAATCAGCTTTAACGGGGGGGTTGGAGTACATGATCCCTTCCAACCCCCACTGTTCTCTCATTCTGTGATTTTTTTCTGCAGTAGCTGATAGATCAGCCCTTGACTCCTGGCTGGGATACGTGATTTTAGGCTCACCTCTGCCAGTGTCTCTGACAGGCCAGCAAAAGCACATTGATGGTGAGAATCCCCTTCCCTAAGAACCTGGTAGAGCCCTTCAGGAAGAGGGCATGGATAGGGGTTGTCACAGCTCTTCTGCTGTGGAGGGCAGCTTTGGTTGAAGTGTGGGTGAAGGTAGTAGGGTACAAAAACCATGAGGGAGGTGAGCAAGAGAAAGTGTAGCAGTGCTGAGTAGAGAGGAAGGATCACTTCCACCAACCTTCTGGCAGTGCTCTTCCTACTGCTGCCCAGGATGCTCTTGGCCACCTTTGCTGCCAAGGTGCAAAGCCAGGAGAGGACAAGGCTTTGGGGAGCCCTCACAGCCTTCCCAGATCTTCTTGGATATCAGCAAGAAAATGCAGTGAGGCTCTACTCTGTTGTGCATGATGGGAGGATGAGGGCCAATGGGCATCACCTGAAAGAAGGGAGGAAATACTCTGTTCACCAAGACAGTGAAGCACCGCAGCAGATCTCCCAGAGAGCTGGTGTTGTCTCTGTCCTTGAAGCTTTTCAAGCCCCAAATGAATGAAGCCCTGAGCGACCTGCTCTGACCCCAGAGGTGACCCTGCTGTGAGCAGCAGGTTGGCCTAGAGACCTCCTGAGGTCCCTTCCAGCAGGAATGATTCTCTATTTCCATCCAACACAGATCTTGCCTTCCTGATGGAGGGAAATCATGCAGGTGCCTGCTGACCATTGACCTCAAACAGAAAGTTTGGTCAGATGACCTGTGGCTTTCTTGTCCCACTCCAGGCATTGTTGCAGAGATGCAGGGCTGCCTGGCAGGTACCCCCAAACAGCCCTCATCAGCTCCACGACATCACCTTTTCTTTTCGTTTTCCCTCACTTCCTGGTCACAATTTCTTCCCTTTGACCATCCTTGTACCCTCCCATGCAAACAGCCCATCTCTGTTCACCCTTCCCTCCCTGCTCCTACTCTGCCTTGCTTTGGAGCTTCCTTTGATGTTTCAGGGCTGAACACCATGGGAATGTGTCCCTTGGTCAGCACTATCACTGAACAAGTGCCTCCTGTTATGATCTGTAGTGCCCTGCAATTCCTCATGCTGTTGTCTTGTCAGAGGCACCACAGGTCAGGGTGAGCCATCTGCGGGTGCAGATGAAGAGCTGGTCCAATGGTGCTTCCCTGCTGGGGGACCTTGGAAATCTCTGGGATTTGGCACTAGAAACCCCAGGAAGCTTTGTGAGGAGAAGTGGTGAGTCCTTTATGGGGGCAGAGTGAAACCATAGCTGAGGGCAGGCTGGGAGCTGAGCAGCTCAGGAGTGACCCTGAGGAGAAGGGCCTGGGCACTACGAGGGATGCCAGAGGAGCCGGTGGTACACGCTCACCGTGTGGAAGGCCAGCTGCAGATGGGGCTGCAGAGACGGGTCTGCATTAGGGTGTGCGTGGCCACCCAGACAAGGGACCTCTCATCCCCCTCGACTCAGCACTGGTGTGGCCACATGTGGATGACCAGAGTCTGGCTTTGGAGCTCCGTTGTCTGGGGGAATGGGGAGGAAACGAAGGACTGCCGAGGAGATCTGCCAGGCTGGAGTTTGGAGCCTGTGCAGGAAGGATGAAGGTTCTGGGCTTCTTTAGCCTGCTGAAGTGGAGGCTCAGGGCACAAGAGCAGCGTGCACCTGCTTGAAGGGTGGTTTCAGAGCTGATGGAGATTTTCTTGGTAGTGGGAAGAGAAGGAAAGCTCCACAAAGTGAAGCTTGGAAGGTTCAGACTGGAGGTGAACGCAAAAGAGATGTCACTGCAAGGGTAGCCTTGTGGTGCAAGAGGTCACCGAGAGGGGGTCTGGATCAGCCTATGGCTTTGTGTTTCATGGAATGGCCAGCGAGAGTGGAGAGACATGAGGGAAGGTGTAGAAATGGTGGGGTGAGAGCTGGGTGGGAAAGCAAGCAGGGTGTCAACAGCCTGAAGGGAAAGAGGTGCAAGTTTGGGGTAGGGTAGGACAGCCTGCAGGAGAGATGGCCAAGGGCTGTAGCAAGGCTGAAAGGTCCAAGAGGCCTGAGGTCTTGGTCCTCTTGGCTAGAGCAGTTGCCTCTGCCAGCGAGGCTGGTGAGATGGAACTTGGAGGGTGTCAGGATGGGCCTTGGCAGGGCCTGAGGGTCAGGGCTTGGCCTTTCTGCTTCCTAAAGCAAAGCAAAGGGTTTTCTCAGCATTCCAGCCCCCTGCACAGGGCCTTGGCCTGCCTGCAAGCATGGCCTCCAGTGATCTGCTCTAAGGAGGCCCTGGGGAGGCTTTGTCAGTAAGGGCCCTCAGGGGGGCCAGTCAGGGCTTCAAGGGACTTCGGGGCTTTGCTTCTGACTTTGACTTCTGGGGAGGTTTCTTCAGGCTTCTGTCAGTACCTGACAGTCATGGAATGAGCCCCAAATGCCCTAACGAGCTGTTTGCCTTGTTGTCATTTTCTTCAAGTCTTCAAAACTTGCATAGCTAACTGGAGCTGTTTCAGAGTTTAGTTCAGGAGGAAGTTTTCAAAGTGCATCTAATAACTTTAATTTTTATTTTAAGTGTTATCCCTTCTGCCTTTTCTTTCAGAGAAGGGTTTAGAGCAGTATTCTTCAAGTGCTAATGCTCCAGAGGGTCTCCTGAAGAGGTCTGAATTGGTCGGAAAAGCAGTTTTTTGAGGTCTGACACTGTCTGGGCAACCTTGCTCCTCACTTCCCCAACCCCACCGTTTTCCTCATTGTCCCCTGGAACCTGCATCACTTTTTGTGACATCAGCCTTCTCCACTGCATTCTGCAGCTGGATGTTACAGCTCCATTGCATCACCTCCTGCCTGCTCTCCTGACAGACCTGGCTGCACACGGGCACAGAAGAACTTTCCTGATGTGTAGAGAACAGTGAGGCATGATGAAGTTTCATGAACAATAAAACACACTCTGCAAGCACATGCTCTGTCCGAGCTGTCTCTAATGAGCTTGAAATTCCTACAAGCGATAATCTGAGGAGAAATATCTACAGTAAGTGGATACAAGATAATTAGAAACAAAGACAATGAAAGCGTTGGCTAAGGACACAATCAGACTGTTGAAAGACAGGTAAGATTTTACTGCCTGAAGCTCAAAACAGCAACCTAGGTGAGAGGCATCTGAATGAGCAAAGATTAAGGGGAGGAGGAAACCAGAGAGTAATGATCTTTGTCAGTCTGCATCTGAAAAGATGACTTCAGAAATGGTCATTGGATCCTGAACAGGTGCAAATATCTGAAAGATTAAAGAAATTAGATCCACCATAGAACAGGAAGAACAGTGTTAGTGAACTCACAGGGGAAGATGGATATTTCTTTGGAATATCCCTTTGGAAAGGTCATGGGAATGGCAGAGGTCTCTTCTGAGAGAGGACAAACATCCATCTTTGAAAGAGGCCAAAAGTGCATCCCAGGGAACCCCAGACTGTACAAGCTCACGCTGGGGAGGAGTGTGACATCACTGAGAGTCCTCATGGGTGACAGTTCTGAGCACCTGCGAGAGAGTGACTGTCAACATGGACTCTCCAAGGGTCACTCGTGCCTCACCAACCTGACAGCCTACACTTGTGCACGAGGAGATAAAAAGTGGCTGCCATTTGCCTCAGCTTCAGCCCAACCCTTGTCGTGGTCTCCCTCAATATTCTTCTACCCAAGTCAGGCCATTCCAGTTGGGACGGGTAGAGAAACATTAGGTTAAAACTGCATTAGGGAAAGCGTTGCTGGCAGGTGGAGGGAGGTGACCCTTCCCCTCCACTCAGCACTGGTGATGCCACACCTGGAGTGCTGTGTCCAGTGCTGGGCTGCCCAGGGCGAGGAAGTTGCTGATCTACTAAAGCACGTCCAGCAAAGGGCCACAGAGCTGGTTTAAGGGACTGGAGCAGCTTTCATAGGTGTTAAGGCTGAGAGTTGTGGGACTGTTCAGTCTGGAGAAGGAAGCGTGGAGGGATTTTATTAATGTATAGGAATACCTGATGGGAGGGCATGAAGACCAGGGAGTCAAACTTTTCTTGGTAGTTCCCAGTGACAAGGGGGTGATGGACACAGATATATAGACACAAAATTCTGTCTGAAACAGGTAAATGCTTTTTGACTGGAAGGGTGGTCAACAACTGGAACAGAGTGCCCCAGTGGATTGGTGGAGTCTCCATCAACCGACCTCGACCAGGTCTTCAGCAACCTGCTCCAGCTGGCCCTGCCTCAGCTGGGGTTTGGACTAAATGATTTCAGTGTCTTTAGATGACCATTGAATGTCCCTTCCAACCAAATCTATGAATGAATCTATGATTCTAAAAGCTCGTTTTGGTGAGGAGTGTGCCATCAATTAGAGTCCTCCTGGGTGATGTTCCTGGGCCCCTAAAAGAGAAGAATGTGTCCAAATGCAGGCAGTGTGGACTTAGCAAGGATACATACTGGGACGTACGTGGGGAACACACAGACCTTTTCTGGGTCCTGTTCAATTTAATACCTGTATCCATGACCCAGAGTTGTCACCGTGTTTAACAAGAACAAATGTCAGATTCGACTCCTGGGATGAAAGAACACCAGTCACAAGTGTAGACTGGGAGAGGACTGGCTGGAGAGCAGCCCTGTAGAACGGGATCTGGGGGTGCTGGTTGACAGCAGGCTCAACAGGAGTCACCAAGGTTCCCCATCAGCCAAGAGGGCAAACTAGAAGCTGGGGTGCATCAAACAGAGTAGAACCAGCCAGCCCAAAGAGGGGATTATCCCACTCTGTTCGGCGTTGGTGTGGCCTCACCTTGAGCACTGTGTGCACTTCTGGGTCCCACAATTTTCAAGGATGTTAAGATACTTAAGGTGCTCAGAGGAGGGCAACAAAGCTGGTGGCAGGGCTGGAAGGCATGTCCTATGAGGAACGGTTAAGGAGAGTGGGTTTGTGTAACTTGGAAATAAAGAGGCTGCGGAGTGACCTCATTGCTCTCGACAGCTTCCTGAGATGGGGACATGGAGAGGGAGGTGCTGAGCTCTCCTCCCTGATAGCCTGTGACAGGGCATGTGGGAATGGTTCCAAGCTGCACCAGGAGAGGTTTAGACTGGACATTAGGAAGCATTTCTTTACCAAGAGGGTGGTCAAACCCTTCAACGGGCTTCCTAGAGAGGTGGTTGACACCCCAAGCCTGTCAGTGTTTAAGAGGCATTGGGACAATGCCCTTAAGGACATGATTTATCTTTTGGTGAGAAGTGGTCAGGCAGCTGGACTGGATGATGATTGTAGGCCCCTTCCAACTGAACCATTCTATTCTATAGACAAACCTGTACAGGATGGATCCCTCCAGCGCCTGGGCTCTGACACTCAGTCTCCTCAGTATGAGCCCCTGAGGCTACAATCCCATTCTAGGTGCTGGTACAGACCACCTCAGTCTCACACACACACCCACACGCAAACTCTGACGTCCAGTTACTCCGGTCTCTCGGTTGCTGGCACAAACGACACAAGGGCTGTCTGACCCCCTGGTCCTGCTCCAGTTGCTGCACTCACACCCCTCTGCTCATAGATTCACACAGAGGAGAGACTCACTCACCCAGGAAAGAGTTAGAAATAAAGATTCATGAGAAGACAGAACAGGTTACACTGGTCGAGGGCCTCCCCTAAACTTCCCATAATAAGTCCTGTGCAATCCAAAAATGCTCCTGTCCTGCATCCCAAAAGGTGTCCTCCACCTCCAGGCAACAGACCCCTTAGCCCAAGTGGTGATCCAGAAAGCTGCTCTCAGTGACTTCTCTTGATGGGTATCACACCTGGAAACGGGGCTGATGGCTCTCCCAGGGCAGCCCTGGAAGGAGCTGGGACAACTTGTTCATGCCTCAGGAGCCTGTAATTTGGGTTCTCACCTGTCACTGTGCCTCTGTGCTCTTCTTAGTTTGCAGAGAAGGGCTCTTGATGAGCTGGTGGCTCTCCTGGGATGGGTCTGGGAGAGCTGAGGCAGGGTATTAGCTGAGCTACTCCTTCTGCCATTGGTAGTGCTTTCTTCGACTGTACAGATGAGCTTCGTATCACTTAGCCTGACACAATCCCAGAAGAACATCAGCCTCCTGAGGCATCTGTGTTTGGAGGTCACATACATTCGCAATGGTATCATTTAAGAGGTGACAGCAGGTCACTGGAATCGCTGTCCAGAAAGGCATCATGATGAGGGGAAAAGCTGTACTGTTGCACTGGCAATGGCTTTGTTCAGGGCCAGCATCACAGCCTTGTTTCTAAGGCTGTAGACGAATGGATTTAAGAATGGGTACAGGACGGTGTTCAGCAAAGCTACGATTCTGTTTGTCTCCAAGGAAACATCTTCTGAAGGACACACGTAGAGAGCAATGCAGCTCCCATATACAATGGCCAAGGTGGTGAGATGGGAAGAACATGTAGTAAAAGCTTTTTTCCTCCCAGAGGCTGCTGGAAGGTGTAGAATACAGAGAAGGATGCCCATGTAAAATGCCAGAGTTAAACATAAGGAACCCAGTACGACAAATGGCAATAAAAAAGAGTCTAGTTTCCAAAACAGGCTGGTGTCAGAGCAGGACAATTTGAACAAGGGGGAGTTGTCACAAAAAAAATGGTGGATCTTGTTGGAGCCACAGAAAGTCAGCGCGTAGAGGAGGACCAGACGGTAACTCACGAGTGTGATGCCTGTGACCCAAGCAGCAACAACCAGGCGGATGCAGAGCTGAGGCTTCATGATGGCAGCGTAACACAAAGGCTGGCAGATGGCAACATAGCGGTCAAAGGACATGACAACCAGAAGAGCCAACTCTGTGCAGCCCAGGGCAAAATAGAAATAGGATTGGGCAAAGCAGCTGCTTAGGGAGATTCTTCTCCTCCCAGAAGCCAGGATCACAACGAGTTTGATGCTTGTGGAGGATGTAAACCAGATCTCCAGGAAGGACAGGTTGCTGATGAAAAAGTACATGGGGGTTTGCAGGCGGTGATCCATACACACCAGGAAAATGATGGTCACATTCCCCATCACTGTTGTCAGGTAGACGAGCAGAAGGACCAGAGAGAGAAATAGCTGTAGTCTTTGATCAAGCCCTGAGAAACCCTCTAGGATGAACTCAGTAACTGCAGTTTTGTTTTCTGCTCCCATGTTCAATTTCAGTTCATCCTGGTGAGACAGGAACCTGGCAAAAACCAACTGTGATAATTTCACCGTCTGGCTGAAAAGTTCTGCCCTTCCTTCTCTGCTGCTTTCCTTTCTTGCAGTCTTGCTATATGACACAGACAGAGACAGTCCTTCAAGCATTTCTCCCACCTCAATTTTTCTGTTTCACATTTTAGTGGCAGTTCTCACAGAATTTGTTCTCCCTTATCTACCCTTTCCAAACACTCACAAAGGATTTCTTTCTCCAGAACACATTTTAAAGAGGCTGTTAGCTATTTCACCCCATTCCTGGGTAATCCCAAATTCATTCACTCAGACCTGTTGCAAACCTCTGTCACACCTATGTGCCAAACTCTCCTCTTCTATTGCACAAACATTAAACAATCAAAACAAATGAAAACAAATCAAATCTGTATGGTGAAAGCTGTTCTTTCTACTTTTCAATACTTGCCTTTTTGGGCTAGGAATCGCCGACAATATGTTGATTTCAAAATAAATAATATCAAGTATATTTCTGTAATCCTCCGTTTTCTTCCATAGCTTCTTCCACTCTGTTTCTTCAGGAAAGGGCAGGGGGGTGACGGGGGAATAAGGACCAAGTCTAACTTGTCTTCCTTAGTACTCTAAATAGTGACTGAAATTTTCAGTGGTTCCACACAGTCTCATCTGACATCCGCCTGCACTCAAAGGCAGTTGTTTCCAAACAGCTGCTCATTGCTGTTACCCTCAAATGTCCTGACCGAAACACAGAGCAAGGGTGTCTGGAAGAGATTTGTAAGCTTTGTTTTGCATTCCAGTTATAGGCTGGGAGGACCCAGCCTCTAGTGTTTTCTCTTGTCTCCATTGAGTATAGAGGGAGCCTCTGGGAAACAAGTTCTCACAGGCACCTGCAGCACAGTCGGTGACACTCACTGTTCAAGTCTCAAATCTCGGATATATCCAGTTATTATTTTTTAAAATCAAAATACGAATCTAACAGAAGGAAGCACAAGAAAGGTGTACATAATAACAACCAATGTTTTTCCCTTAATCTATACCATTGTTTTTAGACATAGATAGGAGCAGAGCAGATGACTCCAGACACAGGATGATTCACAACACAAGGGGAGGAGAGCGAGGGGAGGAGCTGGTGGGTTTGAAGCAGTGAAACAAAAGTTCTCCACAGGCTGTGCTGTCCCCCCAGGGTCTGTCCCAGGGCAGAATGGGTAGCATTACACAAGGAGTAAAGTTGGAATTTTAGCATAGGGTGGTGCTCCACATTGGCACGACATTTCAGCTTGGGGTCAGGCTTGTCTTACATCCCAAATGCCCGGCTTGTTCTTTGCCTCTAGTCTGGCACAGGGGAAGCTCTGCACTGGGTTCGCCTGGAAAACTTTCTGAGGTTGAACCACCGGCTGCATTTGAGCAAAAGCTCAAGCTCAGTCACCTCCAGCAATTTGAGCGTGGTGAATCGGTGAATCAGAGGTGGTCATCCCAGTTTCCATTTTCTGGGTCAGCTCAAACACTCAAAGGCTGGCGTATTCTTACTCCATTGGGTGACACCTAAATTATCTAAAATTATTCTTCTCCTGAAGGTACCTCCTTAGGGGAACCTGCAAATTTGCAGACAGATTCTGTTCAGGCCCAGCATCATCAAACACGCAGCCAGCCTATGCGATAGGGAGTGAAGAAATAGAGGATATGAAGGCGAAGGATACCCAGGTGAAGAAGGCCTTATTGTGGCTTTGCACAGAGGTTATCCTCAGGATGGTGCCTATCATGGAGGCATAAACCACAGCAGTCCCTGTGAAGGAGCTCAGCAGCACAGCGGAGGAGAGAGCAACGCTCCTGGTTCATAGTAGCTGGTGCCCGTGCAGGCTCCTCTCAGCAAAGGGATGATGCCCCAGAAGAAGCAGTCTCTGCACTGGGCACAGAGGGTCTGGTGGCACACAAGATGGTGAGGCTGAGCATGGGCAGAGGAGCCATTCCCCAGCAGGTGAACACGAGCACGGAGCACAAGCGGGACCTGGCAAAGACAAGAGCAACGCGAGGACTTGCAAATGGCCCTGCAGCCATCGAAACACGTCACAACACCTCAGTTAAACTCAGCCGTGCCCAGGGAGACAGAGAATGTCTGCGGCTCGTGAACAGCCACAGAGATCTCTTAGTCTGCAACACAGGACGGACAAACATGTCAGGGGGAAGGACCAAAGTGAACCAAATCCATGGGTTGATGCTGCAGGGGATGCAAGGCCCCCTCATGACCTTCACCCCAGATGAGCCTGAGAGGGGAATGGGATGGGACCCGCTGTCTTCCCAGCTGTGTATGTGCTGCTGCTGGTGTGGTGGCTTTAAAGGAGAGAAAGGATGGAAAGAGGTAACAGGATTGAGGCAGCTCCTGCCCTGAGCCTTGAACAAGAGCAAAGGAAGAGAACAGGGAAGTAAACGGGTGCAGACCCTTAGACACGAGAAGAACACAAACCTGCAGGACAGCAGCCAACGGGGCTAGCGGTAGTGGCGCACGGACAATGCCTGTACACCAATCATAGCTTACTTAGTGGCACGTATACTAGTAGAGAAACATATATAATGATGCTGTAGCAAACAATAAAGGTCTTCGATTCATCCTCGATCGGAGTCCGTGCCCTCAATCTCCACAAATGGCGCCCGAACAGGGACTTGAATCGCGGCAGTGAGCAACCGGTGGAGAGCCCAGCAGAACGAATAAAGCAGTGGATTGAGAGCTGCCGTCCGGACAAGTAATCACCTAGGAATAAAGGTGAGCGGCTGGGAATGTAACTTAAGGAGTAGCTGATCCAGTGGCAACCCTGTTGAACTCCCCAGGCTGCTGAAAGGAAGAAGGATCGCGGAGTCACATTAATCTTCTCTGCAGGACAGGGGTGAGCAACGGGGCAGAATGGGTACCTCTGTGTCTGGGGAGGAAAAGACTGTCATGAAGAGCTAAATAATCTGAAGGAGCAGCTGGATAAACAAAGCAAGAATCTCAATAGTTTAAAAAGGGAATTGGAACAAAATGTGCAGGAGAGAGAGGCCAAAATTGAGTCCTAACTTAAGTGTATCTTGAAGTGGGTCACGATCGCAGTCCCCGGAGTGGACTCATGTACTATCTATTCCCCTGAGATATGGGACGAATTTCGCCCCAAGGCTCGGGAAGAGGGGGACTTGGAAATGTTGCGTGCCTTGCCGGTTAAGTACAGGCGCCAGATGGACCCCCTGGAGTACCCCCTCTCCGAGTACCCCTGGTTCCATGGGACGCTGTCACGGCTGAAGGTGGCTCAGCTGGTGCTGGTGGCGGCGTCGGCTCCCACGGTGTCTGCCTGGTGTGGCAGAGAGAGACGCGCCCAGTGAGAGCGTCCTCCTCTTCAGCTGCCAGGGCCGGCCGGCCCCGACCCCTGCGGCCCCGACACCCATGGCCTGGCTGAGCACCTCCCATTGCCCACCCCCGGCGAGGAGGAAGGAGGACAAG
Organism: Leptosomus discolor; assembly: GCF_034619465.1. NCBI lineage: Eukaryota > Metazoa > Chordata > Aves > Leptosomiformes > Leptosomidae > Leptosomus > Leptosomus discolor. The sequence goes on from NW_028237764.1 coordinate 2,561,493, forward strand.
GATGATGCCGAAGGCTCATGGCGGGGGAAAAGGGACCCCCGGCATCACGCCTGGGGTCACACCCAACCCTTCCCCCTCCCCCCAAAAATGGATCTCATCCCCCCACCCCCCAAAAAACAAGCTCTCCCCTCCCCTCCAAAAACACTGCAGTATGGACCTGCCCCTCCCACCTTGGTCAATTTCGGGGGGGGGAGGGAAGTCTGTTGCTAAGAAAATTGGGAAAAAAAAAAAGAAGGAAAAAAAAAAGAAAAAAAAAAGAAAAAAAGAGAGGAAAAAAAAAGAAAAAAGAGAGAAAAAAGGGAAAAAAAGAAAAAAAAGATAAAAGAAAAGATATAAAAGCCTTTGACAGATTTCTAGAAGTGGATTCCTGCTAGCTAGGAATAGTCTGAGTTACAGGGGCTGAGCTTGTTTTCCTGTGTTTGCTTTACTTTGCCTTGGTCACGTGTGTTTCCTTTGATCTGTAACTGGTCACTCAGAGCGAGCACCAGTGCAGTTGTTCTACAGAAGCCTGTGTAATAGTTGGGCATGTCATGCTGCAAAATCGTACAGCTATTGGTGTTTTGCTTTTAGCACAAGTCATGGATGTGAGGATTTTGAAGGAATGTGTTGCATGAATTTATCAGATCACTCTGAGTCAATCCCTAAAAGTATTCAGATGCCAAAGGACGGAGTTCTCAAGCTATGGGTTGATGAAACATGGAAATGGCTGAATGAGCTTTTAGAGGGATGGGGTAAAAAGGTAGTTTGGAGGATGTGGAGAAAATTGAAGAAGGCAAAAACAGGGTTTCAGGAGAGCAGAATTTGACCTTCTGAGGGACCTCCTTGGAAAAATGCCATAGGCTGCAGCCACCAGAGAAGACAGGTGCAGAGAGGTGTTTGATGCTCAAGGATCTCCTCTTCATGATCCAGAATGTTCCACCTTGACATGCTGGAAGTCACATCAAGGTGGCAGGAGGCTGGCACGGCTGAGAAAGGAGCTGCTGGCTAAAACCAAGCATGAAGGGGAAGCCCAGAAAAGGCGGCAGCTGGCTGCCTTCCAGCCTCCTTGGTTCTGTGATTCTGGGAGGAGAGGGACACTCCAGAGCTCTTGGCAGCACTGCCCTCTTGCCAGGAGCTCCCTTCGTCCCAGGCAAAGGCAAAGGCAAAGTCAAGGTCACTCTGATGCTGAGGAAAGCTGGGGGTGTTCATGAAGGCTACAGGTCCTGAGATCCAGCCTCTGGGAAGGGAGAATACGTCCCTCAGGTGTCACTCAGGCCTCTCCTGGGGACAGTCTGATCTGCACGGTGCAATGGCAAGCGCAGGTGTGGGACACTGTAGGACATCCTGTGGTGGAGACGCTCAAGGGCTCTGGCAAGAAAAAAAGCCCCCAAGAGAGCCGAGGGCTTTCTGCCCCTGGCTAGGGCTGTTGTCTCAACCCCCAAGGCCTACCAGAAGACACCTTCACCTTACAGCACCAGCACCTCAGTGCCTCCTCAGCCCACCCAGCACAACCCCAGAAGCAGAGGACCTTGGCCCTGCCCTTGGCACTGCACATCCCCACATCACCCTGCCCCAGGAAGAACCGTGAGGAATGGCTGAGGGACACGGTCTGCCTTGCAGGGGCTAGGGAGTCAGGGCTTGGTCTTTTAGCTGGACAAAGCACTCCAAGGTTTACTCAGCATCAGAGGCCCCTTCACCTTGCCATTGCCTACCTGTCATCACTGAATCCAGGTTTCTCCTTCAACCAGCCCCCAGAGAGGCTTTGTCAGTAACGTCCCTCAGTGGAACCCATTAGTGCTCCAAGAAACTTTGGAGTTTGCATCTGACTTTGACTCCTCCAGAGGTTTCCTCAACTTCCCCTCAGTGCCTGGGTTTCACGGACGTGGCACCAAAACCACCAGAGAGATCATTAAAAAGTTGTTGGGCTGTTGCTCTGCTGCTGAGCTCGTCTGGGCTCCTGGGACAGAGAGAGCTCCTAGCAAGCAGGCAGAGCTGCAGGGAGACAGCTCTGCCCAGCAGCAGCTGCTCTGCCAAGCGCAGCAGGGCTGAGGGGGCTGCCTGTGGGCACCAAGGAGAAAGGAGCGGGGCAGAGAGAGGTTGAAGGCAGGGGAGAGGGGGAGGATGGCTGAGAGCTCACTGGAGGAGAACTCTTCCCAGCCTCTGACACAGTAAGTCTCTGGGTGCAGGGTGATGTGTCGGTGGCTCCTTGCAGGATCTCCTGAATGTGTGCAACCTCTGGGATCTGTCTGTGATGGAGAAGAGGAAGCCGGGCTGCAGAGCAGGGCTTCCCTAGTGCAGTGTGAGAGGGACAGGGCATGACGGCTGCCTTCTGGTGGGGATGGCTGTGGGGTGTGAAGGTGGGTGTGCAGCCAGGGGTGCCCAGGGCTGTCCTTCAAAGCAGTGTCTCTTCACCCAGGGGGGCACTGACCAGAGGCGGGAACTGTGTCATCAGCCAGAGTCAGAACTCATCCTGCCTCAGGTTGTTCCCATGGAGCTGTGGGGAGAAGATGTCGGTGGAAGGACAGACCTCCAGTAAAGATGCATCTCTCCTGACACATAAACGTCTTCCTTCTGCAGAGAAAAGGGACTGAGAGCAACCGGCCTGGGATGTCACCGACATGGAGGTCCTGTGCTCTGCTATGTAAGGAGAATATTTTCCCCAGTGCCAGCTGTCTTCCTCTCCTGTTCCCCATTCGCAGAAGGATCAGGGTATTGCTCAGCTTTTTTTCTCCTCTTCCTGCTGTTCCTTCTTTTGCTTGTGAAAGCCCTCGACTTTAGGGGGATTTTTGGGGTGTCTCAGATGCATTTGAGACATAGATCCTTAGAGCCCCTGGGCAACGCAGTGTGTGGGACACAGAAACAAGTTGAGTCTCCCTTCAGGAGATGCTGGGCACAGTCTTTCGAGCAACTGAGCATCTCCGTGGGATGAAGAGCTTGAAGAGCTTCCCCTGTGCTGGGGGCATTTCAGCAGGGGAGGATGGGAACCTAGTGACAGCCCCATTCTCCCCCACAGGCACGCTGCTATTAGTATATCTGGAGAGAGCCTGGAGACGGAAAATGGGGGTCAGAAAGGTTCTGTGTCAATTGTGAGTGATTCCTTTGCAGACTTTGCTGTTCAGGAGAGCAGAGTTGGAAGGGCTGGGTCCCTCCCTGGGCTTTTCTCTCTCAGACACAGCTGGTCTGGGTGCTGACTCCATCACACTGTAATAAATAGGGACAATTGTCACGGTCACTGAGGCAAATACCTCTCACTCAACTGAAGGCACCCGTTGCCAGGAACACCTACCGAATGCATGGGCTGCTTGACCCCACTGCAATAGCACAGGTCTGACTTGTCTGGAGCCCATGGGCAGAGCCCCTGCTCGTCAATCCTGACCGCACAAAAAGGAACTGGCTGAAGTTCCCCCAAAAGAAAGAAGTAATTGTGGTGGTTTTTGTGAGATATGGCATAAGATTGGCTCAGAGGAACCTGTTCTGGCTTGTCAATGTCTTCTTCTCTTTCAACAGTGCCCCATTCCTGCAGTGAAATAATGTCCAATGGCAGCTCTATCACAGAGTTCCTCCTCATGGCATTTGCAGACACACGGGAGCTTCAGCTCTTGACCTTCGGGCTCTTCCTGAGCATCTACCTGGCTGCCCTCCTGGGCAACGGACTCATCATCACCGCCATAGCCTGTGACGCCCACCTCCACACCCCCATGTACTTCTTCCTCCTCAACCTCTCCATCCTTGATCTGGGCTCCCTCTCCACCACTCTTCCTAAAGCCATGGCCAATGCCCTCTGGAACACCAAGGCCATCTCCTACTGGGGATGTATTGCCCAAATCTTTCTGTTTTTCTTTCTCATTTCAGCAGAGTTTTATCTTCTCACAGTCATGGCCTACGACCGCTACGTTGCCATCTGCAAACCCCTGCACTACGGGACCCTCCTGGGCAGCAGAGCTTGTGTCCACATGGCAGCAGCTGCCTGGGGCACTGCTTTTCCCTATGCTGTGCTGCACACGGCCAATACATTTTCACTGCCCCTCTGCCAGGGCAATGCTGTGGACCAGTTCTTCTGTGAAATCCCCCAGATCCTCAAGCTCTCCTGCTCAGACACCTACCTCAGGGAGGCTGGGCTACTTGTGGTTTGTATCTGTTTAGGCTTTGGGTGTTTTGTGTTCATTGTGGTGTCCTACGTGCAGATCTTCAGGGCCGTGCTGAGGATCCCCTCGGAGCAGGGACGCCACAAAGCCTTTTCCACCTGCCTCCCTCACCTCGCTGTGGTCTCCCTGTTTATCAGCACTGGCGTGTTTGCCTACCTGAAGCCCCCCTCCATCTCCTCCCCATCCCTGAACCTGGTGATGGCGGTTCTGTACTCGGTGGTGCCTCCAGCAGTGAACCCCCTCATCTACAGCATGAGGAACCAGGAGCTCAAGGACGCCCTGAAGAAACTGATGACTGGTTTCTTTGCAAAAGCAGCAATGAACTGCCCATCTTCCTCTGCCTATCACTAGTAATGGAACTCACTACTGGCATAGCCTGTAGGTTTAGGAGGTTGTTTGATTTGGTTTCTTTGTGTTTAGATTTTCTTGGTTGTATCGATGCTGTTCACAAACCCTTCCCTTATTCTTCATCCTGTTTCTGTGTTAGTGTCTGCCTGCCTTGTGTGCCCCAGAGAATTTTTGTAAATAAGAGCTGTGCTCTCTGTGTGTTTAAACCAAAGAAAGGACCCTGCACTGACTTGTTTGTTTGAGTTCCTTTCTCAACATCTTCTGTGGAGGTGCTGGCGCAGTGTCTGTGTGCTGAGGTGAAGGGGGCAGTAGGCGCCCTGAGCTGGGTCTGCCTCTCAGCCTCACCAGCATGGCCCTGGCCGCCACAGCCCACTTGCTCTGCAGAGCAGCACCACCAGTTCAAGGTCTGTGGGAAGCCTGGTGAGGCGGTGCAGGAATGGCTGTCCAGGTCAGCAGAGATGAGCTCTGTAGGGAAAAGTCTCTGTGGGGAGATGGGATGTCCCGGGAGAAGAGCAGGGCACCGTGTGTGTGTGTGCAGGGGGGACATGGAAAGAGAAACCCTTTGTTGTGGGTGGCAGCTCAGGTCAGGCTGGCCTTTCCCTGGGTCCAAAGGACCTTCCTGAGGATCCCCTAGGCCAGTTGTCTCCTGCTGTCCTGGGGAGCAAGTTTGGCAAGTGGGGCTGCAATTTGCCCAGGATAGGGATCTCCTCAGCATGCGAGCTGGTCCTCCCAGCCTATAACTGGCATGTAAAAGAAAGCTTACAAATCTCTTCCAGACACCCTTGCTCTGTGCTTAGGTCAGGACATTTGAGGGTAATAGCAATGAGCAGCTGTTTGGAAACAACTGCATTTGAGTGCAGGCGGATGTCAGATGAGACTGTGTGGAACCACAGAAAATTTCAGTCACTATTTAGAGTACTAAGGAAGACAAGTCAGACTTGGTCCTTGTTCCCCCTTCCCACCCCTGTCCTCTCCTGAAGAAACAGAGAACAAGAAGCCATGGAAGAAAGTGGGGGATTACAGAAGAGATACTTGATATTACTTATTTTAAAATCAACAGGTTCTCAGTGATTCCTAGTCCAAAAATACAAGTATGGAAAAATAGAAAGAACAGCTTTTAACATACAGATTTGGTTTGATTTCATTTGTTTTGCTTTTTTAGTATTCGTGCTATAGAAGAGGAGAGTTTGGCACATAGGTGTGACAGAGGTTTGCAATAGGTCTGAGTGAATGAATTTGTGATTACCCAGGAATGGGGTGAAATAGCTAACAGCCTCTTTAAAATGTGTTCTGGAGAAAGAAATCCTTTGTGAGTGTTTGGAAAGGGTAGAAAAGAGACAACAAATTCTGTGAGGACTCCCACTGAAATGCAAAACAGAAAAATTTAGGTGGGAGAAATGCTTGAAGGACTGTCTCTGTCTGTCTCTCCAGTGGGTCTACCCCCAGCCTGGACTGGTGCAGGGGGATATTCCTCCCCAGGTGCAGGACCCTACACTTGCCCTTGTTGAACCTCATGAGGTGTCCCCCCCCTTCCCAGCTCTCCAGCCTGTCCAGGTCTCTGGATGGCAGCACAGCCTTCTGGCGTCTCAGCCCCTCCTCCCAGTTTAGTATCATCACCAAACTGGCTGAGGGTGCGCTCTGTCCCTTCATCCAGGTTACTTATGAATATGATACACAGGATGGGACCCAGTACTGACCCCTGGGGAACACCACCAGTCACAGGCCTCCAGCTGGACTCAGCACCACTGAGCACACCCCTCTGAGCTCTCTCCTTCAGCCAGTTGTCCATCCACCTCACTCTCCACTCGTCTAGACTACACTTCCTAAGCTTCCCTATGAGGATGTGTTGGGAGACAACAACAACAGCCTTGCTGAAGTCAAGGTCACCAACATCCTCTGCTTTCCCCTCCTCCACCCAGCCAGTCATGCTGTCACAGAAGGCTCTCAGGTGGGTCAGGCATGATTTCCCCTTGGTGAATCCATGCTGACTACTCCTGACAATCCCCTTTTCCTCCCCCTGTTTAGAGGTGACACCCAGAATCAACTGTTCCATCACCTTTCCAGGGATGGAGGGGAGGCTGACTGCTCTGTAGTTCCCCACATCCTCCTTCTTGCCCTTTTTGAAGACTGCAGTGACATTGGCTTTCCTCCAGTTCTCAGGCTCCTCTCCTGTTTGCCATGATCTGCCGAAGATGATGGAGAGTAGCTTAGCAGTAGTATCTATCAGCTCCTTCAGCACATCTGAGCTGGTCTCGTGCACTCATCTTACCCGCAGGGCTGCTCAGAGACACGAGTCCTTCCCTCGCACACACACAGGCAGTGCAGGGCAGGAGTTGTCGTGCCTCTCTGGCCTCCTGCTGCCATTCCCAGAGGCTGGCAGGCACCTCAACCCTGCAGTGTGTCCCGTTGCCCTGCACTCATCTGAAATGCCCCACGGCAAGAGAAATGGACGCAGGGACGTTTGGGTTCAAGGAAGCCCACCCCAGTGCTGCATTCCGGTGGTTTCCCAGGGGACGTTACCATCAATGTGAAGTGACCCTGAGACACTGCCTGTCCCACTGCCCTTCATGGCATCCCCAGGAACAGCTGATGGCGTTTGTGCTCCTTCAGGCTCACCTCTCCTCATGGATGTGATGTGCATTCTTACATCTCATCTGAACAATGAGAACATGGACGTCTGACCTGGTCATTCAGTGTCCCTCTGTGCCGGGACAAGAACCTCTCTGAGCTGGGGTGAGAGGGCAGTGCTGGAAATGGTGGTTGTGATGGGGCTCCTCCATGATGATAGCGCCAGGGCACGAGGTTTAACCCAGGCCGGCAGCTGAGCACCACACAGCTGCTCCCTCCCTCGCTACCCCTGCAGAGGGATGGGGGAGGGAATCGGAAGGGTAAAAGTAAGAAAACTCGTGGGTTGAGATAAAGGTGGTTTAATAGGTAAAGCAAAAGCAGCGCACCCAAGCCAAGCAAAAGAAGGAATTCAGGCCCTGCTTCCCACCAGCAGGCAGGTGCTCAGCCATCCCCAGGAAAGCAGGGCTCCATTGTGCATGATGGTTACTTGGGAAGACAAATGGCATCACCCCGAATGTCCCCCTCTTCCTTCTTCTTCCCCCGGGTTTTATTGCTGAGCATGACATCCCATGGTATGGAATATCCCTTTGGTCAGGTGGGGTCAGCTGTCCTGGCTGTTTCCCCTCCCAACCCCTTGTGCACCCCCAGCCTACTCGCTGGCGGGGTGGGGTGAGGAGCAGAAAAGGTCTTACCTCTGTGCAAGCACTGCTCAGCAATAAAGAGATCATCCCTGTGTTATCAAAACTGTTTCCAGCACAAATCCAAAACACAGCTCCCTACCAGCTATGATGAGGACAATTAACCCTATCCCAGCCCAAACCAGCACAGGCAGCTTCTCCAGGGTGTCCAGTGAGCCCAGGCACAGACAAGACCCTGCTCTGCTGGTCCTTCAGGTCTCTCCTAGGAGGGCCGGCTGTGCGAGGACACTGCTGTTTTCCCCACAACCTGCACACTCACACTCTTCCTCTGTTCACTGGCATTGTCATCTGTGGGACAGTTTCTTGGGCATGTTCTTGAGAGCAACTTTGGAGGAAGACCTAAGCTTTCAGGCAGTGCCCTGAGGAGATCCCCTTTCCTGATGGAACCGCTCTTACGGAGGGCAGCTCTGTCAGAGAAGTGCCCATTGCCTGTCCCTGCCTGCGGTCACAGGACTACCACGCAGCAGGACTGTGACCAAGCTGCCAGAGCAATCGGGCCTTACAGCAACCCAAGGGCTCAGAGGGAGAGAGTGGAAGTGGAAAGAGAAGAGCTCTGGAAGACCAAGTGCTCCTGGCAGTGCTGCCATGCTGGGAACTCTCTTCCCCTCCACCTCTGCACACAGGAATTCTCCCAGCAGCTCCAAAACGGAGCAAGGATCTCAGGAAAAATGTCTCCGCAGGACTTCCATGTTGTGTGTTTTCTTTAAACACACAAGGAGCACAGCAACTCCTCTACACATCCTCTCTGTCTGGAAAGAAAGGCAGACAGTGAATTAGAAGGGGGGTACAACATCATGACTGGTAAAACGCCACCATCAACAGCAGAAAATACAGATGAGAGGTTGGGCCTCTACAGAGGTACAGGACAACTGCTATGCAGAGGAAGATGGGCAGTTTCCTGCTTTCTAATAACAACCAGTCATGATTTCCGACACAGCATCCCTGAGCTCCTGGTTCCTCATGCTGTAGATGAGGGGGTTCACTGCTGGAGGCACCACCGAGTACAGAAATGCCATCACCAGGTCCAGAGATCTGGAGGAGATGGAGGGGGGCTTCAGGTGGGCAAACATGGCAGTGCTGACAAACAGGGAGACCACGGCCAGGTGAGGGAGGCAGGTGGAAAAGGCTTTGTGGCGTCCCTGCTCCGAGGGGATCCTCAGCACGGCCCTGAAGATCTGCACGTAGGACACCACAATGAACACAAAACAACCAAAAGCTAAACAGACACCAACCACAAGTAGCCCAGCCTCCCTGAGGTAGGTGTCTGAGCAGGAGAGCTTGAGGATCTGGGGGATTTCACAGAAGAACTGGTCCACAGCATTGCCTTGGCAGAGGGGCAGTGAAAATGTATTGGCCGTGTGCAGCACAGCATAGGGAAAAGCAGTGCCCCAGGCAGCTGCTGCCATGTGGACACAAGCTCTGCTGCCCAGGAGGGTCCCGTAGTGCAGGGGTTTGCAGATGGCAACGTAGCGGTCGTAGGCCATGACTGTGAGAAGAAAATACTCTGCCCCAAGGAAGAAAGCAAACAGAAAGAGCTGGGCAACACACCCCGTGTAGGAGATGGCCCTGGTGTTCCAGAGGGCATTGGCCATGGCTTTGGGGAGAGTGGTGGAGATGGAGCCCAGGTCAAGAACAGCGAGGTTGAAGAGGAAGAAGTACATGGGGGTGTGGAGGTGATGGTCACAGGCTACGGCGGTGATGATGAGTCCGTTGCCCAGGAGGGCAACCAGGTAGATGCCCAGGTAGAGCCCGAAGGTCAAGAGCTGCAGCTCCCGTGTGTCTGCAAATGTCAGGAGGAGGAACTGGGTGATGGAGCTGCTGTTGGACATTTGCTGCTGTCAGGTGTGGGGGACTGTTCTAGGAGGGAAACAAGTTAAGGGAGACTTTCTAAAACATGAAAGCCAGTTCCCATACCCCCTCTCCCATCTACAAACACACACACACACATTTCTAGAAGCTCTTCCTTCAGCTCTGTGGCTGGAGCTCTCGTTGGTGTCTCATGAGGAGCAGGACCTGGGCCTGCTGGCAGCCAAGGAGTCAGCCCTGCTCTGCAGCAGGGGGTTCACGGGAACGGACGGGGCAGAGACCAGTCCTGGGCTTCGACTTTGTCAGCAGAAACCACTCCTAATGCAAAAGGGCTGGTCAGCACCTGCACTCCCCATACCAAGGAAGCAGGAGGGCAGAAGGCAGTGGGAGACGTTTGGGGGGGGGGGCGGTTTACAGCTCTCCCATTTCCCCTGGCAATTTTCTTGGATGCCAGAAACCCTCAGCACTCCTGCTGCACTGGAAGGGAACGGCAGAGCCCTGTGAGGCAGGAGGATTGCCTGTGCTTAGTGCAGAGGGAGGGGAGCTGGTCTGTCCCTCCGCCTTGTGCCCAGCTGCCCTGGGCTTGCACCTTTCTCAGGTGCAGGAGGATCACAATCCCGTGTTACCCTGAAAAGCAACTCGACCCTGCTGGGAGCAGAGGGATCCAGTGCACACCACTCAATGTCCCACCCTTTCTCAAGGTCCCAGCACCCCACTTCTATCCAAGGACACTCTTGCCTCATTTCACCAACTCAACAGTATTTCCACAGCTCTGAAGTCTTTCCGTTCTCCACATGGCATTCAGATAAAACGGAGGTTCTACTCGACAGGTTTGCATCCTGGAGGGCAGCTCAAAGCTGGCAAGGACACCTCAAGGAGACAACCAAGTGCCCTAGAGACGGCATCTCAAAAAGGAAGAGTCAGCTCCTACTCTGGCTCCACGGACTGCATGGACCAGACCCTAGGAGGTGACAGGACAGCTGGGACACTCGTTCCCACGGACACACCTGCATGGGAGCACACCCAAGGTCAGTGTGTGACTCTGCAGATGAAGCTCCCATCCCCACAGAGACTGACAGCAAGAACAAGAGGACAACGCAAATAAGAGAGAGAAGGGAAAATGCAGGGAGGGTCCAGCTGAGAGAGGCCAGGGCAGAGGCAGCCGCGCACTCAGGGCAGCGTCCCCCTGCCCCAGCTGGGCACGCCACCTCCCAGACCCCAACATGGCCGGGCAGCTGCTCTCAGCCCCTGTGCTCTGCAGAGGGCCCTGGGCGCGGGGCTGGAGAGCTGCAGCACGGCTCTGCTGGAGCTCTGGCTGCAGAGGAGCTGCTTCATGGCTTGGACCCCCGGAGCCCTGAGGGCAGAGGCTTTGGTGGGTGGGAGGGGAGGCAAGGGGGCTGGCTGAGAGGAAGGGCTCTGCATGGGAGGGGAGGATCGGGAGTTTTCTGAATTCTCCCTCCCACAACATTCCTGGTTTTAGTTTTCTCTCATTCCCAGATCATATCCCTGCTGCCTGGAGAGTTTTCTTCTGCGAGGTGTTTCCCTGTGCCATGCCTTTTCCCTGTGAGTGCTCACAGAGCCCATCCCAACCGCTGTGCACTCACCTTGGCCCTACAGACACTGCTTGCAGGTCACTGGCTGGATGCATGATCCTGTTTGCAGGTGGAAAAGGGCAGGTCAGACCAACACTGCTGGGTCCAGCAAAGGTGATGCTGGTGCTGTCCGTAGGCAGAGGAGTGGCTGGAGGCACTTTCGGAGGCTGCTGTCAGACCTACTGGGGACTCTCACTTACAGCTCAGCAGGCTGAGTGACTTGTTCAAGCACGAGAGCTCCTTTGCCTTTTCTCCCCCCAAATCCCCAACAGTAAGAAACTGAGAACACAGACTCAGGAGAGCCCCTTACCTTTGTAGTGATCCCTGCCTTGCCCTTGAAAAGTGCCCTCAGAAATGTCCTGGGGGGGATGAGGAGCTGTGAGGAGATCTGAGCCACACAGCACCCTCGTGAAACCAGAAGGACACTCTCCTGCCACCACCTGCTGCTTCCACCCACAGCTTCTCCCTGCGCTGCTGTTGGGAGCTCCCTGGGCGGGCTGAGTGCTGACCCTGGCAGGAGACAGGAATGGAAAGTCCCTGGAATGGCACAGAGTCTGCTGGGATGCAGGGACCCTGCTCAGAACGAGAGCCCTGGGCACCCCTGGCATCACACCCGGCTTCACACTCTGCAGCCAACATGCCCTGTCCCTCTGACAGTGCAGCAGGGAAGCTGCAGGCTGTGGGGTGGGCCAGCTTCAGGAGATCGTTCCAGGCACTTGCACCGTCCTTCAGCCACAGACTTACCATGTCAAGGGCTCTGAAGATTTTTCTCCAAGCGAGCTCTCCTCTCTCCTCCCACCCCACACTGCCTTTCACCTCTCTCTGCCTGGCTCCTCTCCCCTCCCTGCCTGCAGGCAGCACCCCCAGCCCTGCTCCTGGGCAGAGCTGTCTCTCTGCAGCGCTGCCCACTTGCCAGCAGCTCCCTCCACCCCAGGAGCCCAGCCCAGCTCAGCAGCAGGGGAGCAGCCCAAGGCAGCCCTTTCTCTGCCCCCTCTGGGCTCCCTCCAGCTGTCCCTGGGGCTCCAGGGGAACCTGCTCTCAAACAGGCTGAAGTCATCCTGAGGTTTTTCTTTCTCAGCTGGAGAGAGAAAAGATTTCAGAGACAAAGTTACATATAAAAATCACCTTTTTTTGTCTTATTATCAGACAGGACACCCAGGCAGTGACAGGCAGGGATCTCCTTTATCCCTGGTGAGGGAAGAGATTCAGCTGAATCAATGGAGACATCTCACCCTGCATTTCTATTCCTGCCATTTGAAGGAGACTCAGCTCCCTCCCGTGCCTGCCACAGACCCACAGGAGGTGGGATTCCTCTGGCCTCTCTTCAGCTCTGCATAAAATAAGCACCTGCATTTGAGCGTCTTTTCTCAGCTCCCCTGGGAATTCCTGGAGGTGAAAGGCAGGAGGGAGGTGTTCAGATGCAAACCCCTGGCCACATCTGAGTTGCCAGAGGTGATGCAAGAGGCACACAGGTTACTGCAGGCTCTGATGGAGAAGTTCATAGAGACAGGGCAACATCTCAGGGATCATATATGAGCGTGGTGGAAATTCCTTTGGCCCAGGGAAATGACAGCCCTATAAAGGCCAAAATAATCTTTTCCTGCTCATCACGCTCGTGGCCGGTTATAGAGGTGATCCTATGGACTATTTCGGTCGTCTGCCATAGGGACAGCGAGGTGTCTCTCTTTTCACCAGCTGGATTTACTAGATCACCAGTGACTACAATGGCATTTGTCCCATGTTCATCCCCACGTTGCCTGACAGAATTCAGAGCAGCTACTGCATTTAATGCTCAAGCCCAGGCCCCCAGAGCTACATGAGGTGCCGAGGCTGGCAGGGACAGCACAGGACCTACAGGAAAGCAATTCCCATTAAGGCAGGTGTGTCACAGAGGCCCCAGACAGCATCGATGAGAGCTTGACTTGGTGCTCGTGTGCCATTGACCGATACGATCGATGAGTCCTCAGATGCCAGGAGAGGGGCAAGGTCTGCCCCTTCTCTGCCCACCAGCGTCAGGCATTGCATGAGCACAAAGCAGATCACCCAGGGATCTTTACCGGCTCCTTGAGGATAAAATCCATGCAAAGACCAAGAATTTTAACCGTATGCCTGGATACTGTGTCTTCCAGGACAGCGTCCTCCAAGCACAGGAAGGGTCCATATCATAACCCAACTGGAACTCAAAAAGGAATTCAAGGGCACCAAGATGAATTTTTGGTCCTTCAGGAACTGTTAAAGAAGAAAAAGCGATAATATAGGACCTCTGCTGAATTTAGGGAGAGCAGGTGTGGATAGATCTGAGATGGTCTGTGACCCCTTTGCCTCAGTTGCCACCAGTAAGGTCTCCAAGGCCTTTGAGCTTTGAGGCAGCCTTTGAAGGAGAGCAACCTGGGATGGATGGGGGTCAAGGCAGGGGTTACTTGAGCAAACTGCACTCTTCCCAGGCCACGGGACTGGAGAGGCTGCATCCAAGGGTGCTGAACCAGGAGGCACTGGTTCATCACAATGCCACTAAGAACAGCACTCAGACTCGGTGAGGTATCTTTAAACCCATATTGATTAGCACTGACATTATAAGGAAAGAATCATGCAGATAATCGTAGGTCCCTTTAACTGATGGGAACCCCAGGGCATGTGGCACTGAACGGGCCTTCGACCTGAATGCAGCAAACCATGCAGACCCCATCCATAGAGGACAGGCCCCAGTTTTGGTCGTTCCAGCTGCTATAGGATTTTCTTACGAGGAAACAACTCTATTGATCATCTCTACAGTCAAACAGAAATGATGTTTGCGTGAGAACTTTTTGGTGCTGTGTTAGGTAGAGGCAAGGCCACGCAGGAGGCGTAATGTCCGCTAGAGAGTGGGAGCTGCCTCCAGGCTCTTGTGTGACCACATGCTGCTGAGGTTGTCCTGCTCCCAAGGGATCTGGGCAGCACAGAGCGGGTTTGAAGGCCACGCTGTACGTGCAGCACAGCGCAGCACAGCACTAACTGCCCGAGGTACAATGGTGTTCTGGTCAGGATCAGTGCCCAGGTTTCCCTCTGAGAAGTCTGTGCTCCCCTACGGTGACACAGCTGAGGGGCTGTGGCCCAAATACACACGGCCAGGAGGAGCCCCCATGGCTTGTCACAGCCCTGTGACATTTCTGCACTAAACAAGGCGTGGTGGGACAGCTTGCTGAGCGCTGGTGCTGCGCTGGAAGGATACAGGCTGTGCCAGGGGCAGTGGCAAGGAGGATGAGGGTGGGGGCATGCCCCCAGTGTGAAGGAGCAGCTCAGATACATGAAGCTCCGCTACAAGACGGGCAACAGGTTGCATTAGCTTGTGTGAGTGAGGGTTAGAGGAGAAGACAGTGAGGGTGACAATGTCTTGACAGTTATGAACTACTTGATGAGGGCGGGTAGGCAGAAAAGGTCTGGGAGTGTCCAGGTTGATGAGCAGGTTCCTGTTGGGAACGGGAAGGGCCCTGGCAGCCCCTGGCCATACAAAGCCACCCAGTGCCAACAGTGTGGAGGCTGCTGGGATGACTTGAGCAGAGATGCTACAAGGGCCACCAAGGGGGATGCTCCCCTGGACCTGGTCCTGGCAAACAAGGAAGAGCTGCTCAGGGACGCTATAATCCGTGTCAGCCTTGGCTGTTGGGACCAGGAAATAGGGGGGTCCCAGGCAGGAGAGGGGTGCAAGGAAGTCCAGCAGCAGAACACAGACCTGGGACTGCAGAGGAGAAGACTTGGGTGTCCTCAGGAGACTGGCACAAGTGGGGCCATGGGAAGCAGCTCTGAAGGGTGAAGGTGCCCAGGCAACCTGCTAGGCCTTACAGGACAGCCTCCTCCAAGCAGGACGAGGAATCGGCCGGTGAGCAGACTGGACCTGAAAGAAGATGCCAACTGGAACCTGGGAGCTGGGAGCAGCTTCATTCCAAATGGGAAAAGGATGGCTGGGTAGCGGTAACTACAGAGGAACAGGTAGTTGAAGCTAAGTCTCTACCCAAAGAAACGTCAGCCCAGCCGGAGGAAATAAGAGCTCTGCTGAGAGCCCCAGAGCCAGGGAAAGATAAAAGGGTAACGATCCGGATAGACTTCAAGTGTGCTTTTGGAGTTGCACACGCCCGTGGAGCTATTTGGAAGGAAAGAGGACTTTCATCTGCAGAAGGAAAACATATTAAACCTGCAGATGTTGTTTTGAGATTGTTAGATGCTCTGTCCTCACCAACTGCAGTAGCTATTATGCACTGCAGAGGACATCGGAAAGGGAATACTGCCCAAGAACTGGGAAATAAATTGGCAGACCGAGGGGCAAAGGAGGCTGCAGAACCAAGCGAAGTATTAAATTTAATTCCTGAAAGAACTTTGCCACTACCAGAACAGGTAAAGGATGACGACAAGGATCCAAAATTAAGAAAAGATTTAGATGCACAAACAGAACAATAAGGGTGGGTTAAAACTCAAGATGGGAGAATAGTAGTTCCCTTTCATATTCTATGGCATTTGGTAAAGTCAGAACATGGTCAAACTCTTCGGGGAACAGAGGCACTCTACACCTTTTTATCTCGACAATTTGCGGCCAGAAAGACGTTACAGAAATCAAGTCATTTACCGAGAGGTGTGAACTCTGTTTAAGACATAACCCAAAGAGAGAGACTAGAGTTAAATTTGGGCACACAGGAAAAGGGAACGTACCAGGCTGAGGGTGGCAAATAGATTTTTCAGAACTCCCTAGAAAAGGAGGGTCCAGATACCTCTTAGTACCAACTGACACCTTTTCAGGATGGCCTGAAGCCTTTCCATGGAGAACTAATAAGGGCAGGGAAGTAACTAAGAACTTCCTAAGAGAAATTATTCCAAGATTGAGGGTACCTGAGACAATGTCCTTGGATCGAGGACCTCATTTTGTATGTCAAGTAGTTCAACAGGCTAGTAAATATTCGGGAATAATGTGGGAACTCCACACGGCATCCCGACCCCAAGCTAGTGGACAGGTAGAAAAGATGAATCGCCTCATTAAGACACAATTAAGAAAAATCTGCCAAGCAAACTTTCTAAGATGGGACCAAGCTTTACTTTTAACAATAATAAGATGAAGAACAAAACCCAGAATCAAATAAAAGGTTAGCCCTTTTGAAATAATGTATGGCAGGTCATTTCAGACTCACTCTAAAGGTGAGAATCTTCAACGCGTAGGCTGGAGGTCAGGACCTGCAGCCTTCATGAAACACCCCCAGGTTTCTCAGCATCGGAGCGACCTTGCCCTTGCCTTTGCCTGCCTGGGACAAAGGGATCTTGTGGCATAAGGGCAGTGCTGCCAAGAGCTCTGGAGTGTCCCTCTGCTCCCACAATCCCAGAACCAAGGAAGCTGGAAGGCAGCCAGCTGCCACCTTTTCTGGGCTTCCCATTCATGCTTGGTTTTAGCCAGCAGCTCCTTTCTCAGCCATGCCAGCCTCCTGCCACCTTGATGTGACTTCCAGCATGTCAAGACAGACCATTCTGGATTGTGAAGGGGAAATCCTTGAGCATCAAATATCTCTCTGCACACATCTGTTCTGCTGGCTGTAGTCCATGGGATTTTTCCAAGGAGGTCCCTCAGTAGGTCAAAATCTGCTTTCCTTAAACCCTGATCTTTGCCTTCTTCCCTTTTCAATGTATCCTCCAAACTACCTTCTTACCCTGGACTTTTCAATTCCTAACCAGCTTTTCCTTAGTTGTTCATGTTGTGGTTTAACCCCCACAAGATATTAGGCACCACCCTGCAGCTTGCTCACCTCCCTCCCCCAACCTCAGTGGGACAGGGGAAGAGGAAAGGTAGAGTAAAAGCAAGAAAATTTAAGATGGTGATTTCGGGTCATTGGCCTGTGTCGCGGTTGGGACGGGACACGCCAAGATTATATGTAAGAAGGCAGCCTTTAAGTCACAAAAGCCAGGATGGCTGAGATGGCGCAGTAGAAAAAGCATACCCTTTTATAACCTTTCTTATCTGTCCACCAGTTCATGCACTGTGGCTGCTAAAATGATTCGCTCAATAGCTCTGTCCATTCACCTCTATTCACACACTGATTGGCTGGGCAACTACTGTATTTCCCACTTCATCTGCTGTTCTCTTGCCAAATTTCTGCTCTGTGGTATTCACTTGTTTAGTCTCTTCTTGCTCAGTCTCTATCTCCTCTTCAAACCTGTTTACAACATTCTTCATCCCCTTCTTTCATCTTCTCACGGGTATACTGGGATGCTGTCGAGGCCAACTTCATCTTCTTCGGTCAGGCTATCCCCACAGATACCCCTGGAGAACCAAGATAACGCTGGCATCCCAGCCTCTCTAATGCATCTGTGAAACCCTCCCAGCATCTGTCATCGTAATTAGATAACTACCACAAGACCAGCTCCAGGGACGGCTGCATCCATAGACAAGAATGCTGATGGATGGTGGCGCTGCAGAAATAGAGCTGCTTGTGAAGTTTTACTAGGATTAGTAATTGGTGGTGTGTGTGTTAATTAGAAATTAGTTAAATCATGTTGTACCTGAGTGCTTGAACAGTGGAAGAACCCCATGTAAAACCACGTTTGGGGTACCCCAATCTAGCTCAGACATCTCACGTGCATCAATAACTATTCACCTTTTGTAACTCTGTACTCTGTGTCCCAGCCTCTCTCCTCGGTCAGCACGGGTCAGGTGCAAATTTTCACAACCCAAGTGACGAATTGCCACCACTGCAGTGTGGCAAGGTCTGGCCCTTCTCTAGCCAGGAGATGCAGAGCAGTCCAGGAACACACGGCACATCACACCCCGGTCTCCGCTTGTGTGCCTGCAGTCTCAAACTTCTTTTTTTAAGCTCCACCAACCTTTCCTCATCCCCGTGATAATAAAGTCAAGGAACAGAGAAACACTTTTCCCAGGGGCCCTGGCAGCAGCACCTTCTCCTTCCTGCAGATCACCTCCACCTCCACCAAAGGCCCTCAGGGGCAGCAGAGACCCCACTGACAGCAAATCCATTTCTTGACAGGGCTGCACTTCCCAGCCCTCTTTCTCTCTGCCCTGGGGACAGCGGGATTTGCTCCCTCCTTTGGCATCCTGTTGCAGCTTTCTTTGTCCATCTGCTGCCCACTCGGCCGTGTCTCTCCTCTGAAGCAAAGTCTTTGCACACATGGGGTCTTGGACCCTCTGCACCAGGTTTCCCTAAGACAAGTCAGGGCTTGGCCTGGAGCCACAGCTGAGGTGCTACAGCCCAAACATGCCCTGATGCCCTCAGCCAGGGGCACAGCCAGGACGAGCTGCAGCCTGTGCTTTTTGACATCGATGGCGTGACTGCCAAGGCGTGGTAGAACAAGTGACGTAGCTTGCGGTGCTGCAATGGGTAGGGACAGGCTTTTCAGGACAGGCAGGCTGGAAGGATCAGGAGTGTGGTTTCACTGAAAGTGAAGAAGCTGCTTGGATGTACGGAGCTCCTCTGTGGGGCAAGTGAAAACTTTGGTGAGCCCTTGTGAGTGAGGATCAGAGGAGGTGACTCTGTGGTGGGAAATGGAGAACCCACAGTCAGGGTGGAGAAGTTGGCTTAGCCTTTTCTAAGCAGCCCAAGGAAATCCCTGGATGCAGAAGCCCGGGCCTCACTGGGGAGTTTAATGACCCTGGAATTTCTGGAAGGGGAACACCGAAGCCTGTGAACAGTGCAGGCAGTTTCTGGAGCTTCTTGGGACAACTTCTTAGCACAGCTGACAGATGGGCCAACAGAGGTCATGCAAACCTGGATCTGATCCTTTCCAGCAAGGAAGAGCCAGTCAGAGATATGAAGTGCATTGTAAATCTTGGCCATCGTCACCTTGAATTATCAGGGTCCCTGCTCCTGAGGAAAGTGAGAGAGGAAAATAGGAGAGTGTGGATGCCGGACACTAGAGGAGCAGACTTTGGCTTATTCTGGGGAGTTTCAGTGGGGATCCAGTGGTCAGCATCCTGAAGGGCAGCAGAGCTCAGGACAGCTGGTCTTCAAAGAGAGCATCTGCCAAGCCTAGAAATGGTCTATGACAAATCTCAGTTTAAAGATGAAAGTAAATGCAAGGGCATCATAACGAGCTGTTACTGCTTCAGAGAGAGTTAAAGAAGCAGCAAAGATAACATGGGATCCCTTCTAAATTTAGTAAAAGCAGGTGTAGAGAGATCTGCAATATTTAGTGTGCTCTTTGACTCAGTTCTCACCAGCAAGGTGTCCCAGGCCTTTGTGCCTCAAGGCAGGACTCTGGAGGAAAACAGCCAACAGTGAGTAGGAATCTAATGAGGAGCTCCTTGATGAACTCCCATATTATGGGTCAGAAGGGCCTGAATGTACAAATTTCTGTGTGCACACAGAGGGAGAGAAAGTGTCATCAGCTTCCTGGTCGTATCCATGGCCTGTGAGAAAATTGTAACGTTTACAGACCAGCGTCAAAGTTCAAATAAAGAGGACTTCTCACACACTTATTACACCGAGGTCTTTTCGGCATGTGGTTCAACTTCTGCTTAACATCTTCATTCAAGGGTTGATACAGCTGCCCACACAGAGGTGACCACTGCCTCCGAGATACACGGGGTCAGCTGAAGCCTGAACATGGTACTAGGAAATGTGACCCCCCAGGGCTGGTGGGAGCATTTCTGGAGCAGGAGCTGGTGGACAGGCAGGGTGGGCCAAAGCATCTGCGCTGGGACAACTGATTTCTCTCCCTTGAGTAGAAAGCTAAGCCTGGACAGTTGCACCCAAGCTGTCCAGCGTTGGAGGAGAACAAGAAATAAGTGGGTCTAGATGCTGCGGAGTCTACAAAGAACATTATTCTGTACCCTAAATATGTTGGGATTAGTGCAGGCTGTTCAAAAGAGAGGAGGGAGCTCATGACTTCAGGGTGTGACTCGCTGTGAGTGAGTATGGATGGAGTCCAGGGCAGGGAGTGCTTTGGGGCTTCTTAGAATTGGTGCTTGACACAAAAACGGGTTTGCTATTGGTGTGAGGCCAACGGAGAGTGGACTCCAGAGGAGGTAAGGTGGACTTAAGATGCAGCAGAGGATTGTATTTTCTTTTTTATTAAGCCGTGTCTTCCTTTCTTTTCTTTTTTTGGCAATTAAGAAACACCCTCCTGAGTATGGGTGCAGTTCATTCCCCAGGTAAAACAAGGAGAAACTGGTGTCCATGGGCTGAAACGTGCAGCTGCAGGCTGTGGTGGAGAGAGCTCAGCTTTGAACAAAGGTGCTGTATTTCCCAAGTGGCTGATGAGAGAAATGTGGTGTTGGAGGTAGGGACGAAGACGGGACATTGTCTGACACACAGGGTCCTGACTTTCCTGCATAGTCAGACTCCATTTGGAGATGTTCAGTTTCAACACCAGTTCGGAAATCGCAGAATTCACATGATGTGTAAGCAGGCCAATGAAGAAAAGTGGAGGAAAAAGATATTCTTTCTTATTGTTATTTACTACCCAAATCTTTTCACTTCTGAAATCGCTCTAATTAACTGTGTAAAAACTGAGGTATTAAGTTATGCCCGGAGCTTGGGGTGGTTAGGGCATTTTGGATGTGAATGAGCCCTGTGGTGCCAAGTTCCTGCCCTGCAGATGCTGACAGTTGATTGAACTGGCCTCTGGAGAAGTGACAGTCAGCAGCAAACCTCCAAATTTCTGCGGGTGCTAGTGGTGCCCACTGAGGGCCATCACTGAAGAGACCGTGGAGGGAATGAACAGAAAAGGGACTGTCCCTGGGGGCTGATGAAGCAGGAAGTCACAGACACTGCTTACAGGTGGAAAATGGAATGTTCAGTGACTGTGAATCCCCTTGTTGTGTTCCATCAAGCAGGGTGTTCATGCCCTGATCCCCATACCCAGAGAATGGGGACCGTTTCTCTTACAGGACGCTCAAGGCCCTTCCTGGGGTCAGTGAGGTATAGGGGTGGGTGATGTCAAGTGCAAGACAGCGGCAGGACTCCTCCCAGGCTCTCTGGAGGGTGGGGGAGAAGGCAACAAAGCGTTGTGGTGGTGAAGAACTGGTGTCCTGTCAGGGGCCTCAGTGGAAGAGACCACAGCCATAGTGGAAAGGACAAGGATTTCAGTCCTGTTGGGGGCTCCCAAGCTCAACAAAGGGGCCATCCCCACCACAGGCTTTACTCTGTTTTGCTGTGCCTGTTTCTCTGCAGATTTTAACCACCACCCCTGCTTCCCCGCCTCACTCTGACCCCATCCTGTCCCAGGCTTTAATGATGCCTCTCTGTCTTCACTGACTATTTCTTCAAACATTAAGCTCTGATTTTCTGAGGTTTTGCCCATGGCTGTGAGTTCCCCATAACCTGTGCAGCTTCTTCCAAAGCCCTGCTAATGCTCCTCAGTCACCAAAGATGTCCCAGCCCCCAGACTCACTTGAATCCTCTACGTAGCTCCATGCCCCAGCACTGAACTGCACGTCCTCCTCCACCCTCTGCCTCAAAATCAAAACTCAACCTCTTTCACTCCACTAGGACACCCTCCCAGCCCCCACCACCCCACATCAGCTTCCTTTCTTTAGCACCCACACTGCCACACATACACCTCTCTCTCCCCGCACTCCCATGTCTCTCCCAAACCCTCCCTTCTTTCCCTGCAGAAATAGGTCCTCAGCACAGGAGGTCTGTGTGTCCTCCACGCTCCAGGATTTTTCCTGGGGTCCATCCAAGTGTGGGGAGTGAACAAGGAGAAGAGAGAAAAGTCAGCTGGTGGGGCATGACTGAGCACAGCCACACCCAGCAGCGGGCATTGCCATCAGCCAGGCTGACACATGCACACAAGATGGAGGTGTCCCTGCCATCCCTAATTTGCACCAGAGGGGCCTTCCTTCCTGCTGTATTCCCAGGACAATGCTGCTCTTCTCCTCGTCCACCCACAGACAGCAACTGCTTTCTATGTCTGGGCTCAGACATGGTTTTAAGGATTTGCTAAAGCCATTCGCCATAACCTTGTTTCTCCCTGACATCCCCCGACCCTCTCTCCCACACCTACACACGGCCAATCACTGCTGCTCAGGGCCACTCACTCTTCAGAAGAGGCCTTGAGCTTCCTGGATCATCCTGGTGCTTGTAATAAATGTCCTGGTTCCCTCCAGAGCTCATGGTGAGCTTGCTTGTCCATGAAAGGGTCTTTAGGACCTCCTGTTCTGAAACAGCTCCCTTTTTGTGATCGTCTGTGCAGAAAGAGGATGGATGCCAAGTGGAATGCTCTAAGAACCTCATGAGCTACCCCCACGGCTCTGTCCTTCCGGCAAGGAGTCTGTCCTGAGAAGGGGATCTGCTCTCTGCAGAGGCAGATGAGCAGTGTGCATGCCACCAGGGGACACAAAGGTTCACTTCTGCAAGACCCCTGCTTCATCTGAACGGCTTTGGAGGTGTACTGCAGGATGGGATCTCAGGCCTTATGTGATAACTACTGATGTAATTGGCATTGCCCAGAGTTGCTACTACAGAAGCAGGCTACTACTTAATATTTTTACTTATTTCCATAGATACTGCCACTCTTAGGGAAATCACAGAAGCAGAAACACCTGAAGGATTGTTGATGCATTATCGACAGAAGACCCACCAGGTTTGCATCTCAAGAAATGGGATTGCAGGTGAGGGGAAGGATGATTTGAGCACTGCCATGGGATTTGGGAAACTGACACCTGCTTTTTTCTCCCTGTCTCCTGACACCCTGCCCTCCTCATTGAGACGTGTGAGGAACTCCACCAACTAAGTCTGAACTCACAGCTGTGTCAGGAAAGTTATGTCTAAGTGCAGCCAATGATGTCCTGCCAACTCAAGATTTGAGCTTCCATTTGAGGCCAAAGGATTTTAACTCACACTACCTCCGTCTTCCCCCTGACACTGACTACCGTGTGACACAACTGTCCTGGATCTCGAGGCAGGATGGGCAGGAAAGTTTAACTACTGGACTGGAGCTTTTACTCTTGTTGGAAATGGGAATGCAGCAGGCTTGAGCCAAGAGGCCCAAGAAACCCATTTCCCATCGGGCCTGCTAAGGAAAACATCCCACAGGCTGTGGGACCTTCTCTACTGACTGAGAAGTTGTGAGTCTGGACGATACAAATTCCCCTATTTTTTCCTCTTTCTTTGTAACTTGGCTCTCAGAATTAATGTGTTGAGGCTGCTTTGCCACTTTGAAACTGTGCCTCTGAAAAACTAGCCCAGCAGGGCTTTTTCCTTTTTCAGCCCAACTGTAGATGCAGAACTGAAGTGTGTTTCCAGATGTGGAGCCGCTTTTCAGAATGTCTGTTGCAAGAGCGGAACTAACTGAGCCTGCAATTGGAAATGGGTGAAGCTGTGTGGCTTCAGAGTGTATTTGGGATGCATAAACTATGAAAAGGTTGTGAAGGAGAATGGGCCCGAAAGAATCAGGAAAAGTGCCCATCCAGTGGAGCTCTGCAGAAGGAGGCTGGAGCTGTACAATACCTGAGGCAATACAGGTGGGATGAGGACGTAGAGCAGACTTTTGTAGGGAAGGCTGTGCAAGAGGGCACCCTGGCTTCAGCCGGCTAAAACCAGAGACCAGGCAGTGTGCTGAGGGGATGGGGAGAAGTGTCCTGGGTTACAAGGGTGTGGACGAGAGGAGCTTGGAGAGGGTGAGGGTTCAGAGATTCGAGGCAGTCCTTTCAAGATCCGAGCAGACAGAGCTTTGGCTCCAGGATAAAATAAAGTTATCCCAAGGATGTTTTGGACTTAGTGGTGCTATCACTAGTAGCAGTAACAGGACAGCACTTCTAAGGGAACTCCTTCTTATGCTTGATGATGATGGTGAACTAAAACTCTTTCATTTCCTTCCCAATGCTTATTCTATATATACAAAATAGCTATAACTCTCAGCAGCTAGCCTCTGGCACGAATCTCTTAGAACAGTGTTTTTTCTCTCACTGCTACCTCTTTGTTAGCATTTCAAGATTACAGCTCTTGGAAAGAATTGCTGCTCAATCACACCTGCCCTGTGTCTTTTCTCCCTACTTCCACCAGGAGGAGGAGGTAGAGTAGGGGAGCTGTGGGGTTTTTTTATCCAAAGAAGGCCGAGGGACAGATGCAGATGAGTGCAAAGGAAAAAAGCAAGGCAAAATTTTCCTGCAGTGGACAGGTACAACAGCATCACTTGCATTTCCGACCTCTGAAGTCATAACTTAGATGATGAGTGCCTGCAAGTTCTGAGCTCCCTTCATCTGCCCTGCATTTCAGCATGGACAAGGAAACTAACCCAGTCAAAAAGATTCTTCTGATTCTATTCGCCACCTAGAACATTGCATGTGTCCGGAGACAGGCCCATACACCTAAAGAAGAATCACGCTTTGCTGGGCAAAAAAACATATTAGGTGTTCCCAGGAAAGCCAGGAGGCATGGCATAGCGATCCCTGGGTTCAAGGAGCTGATCAAATGCCTTGTCTCTGTTTCTGCCATGGTGGATTCAACGCCCAGATCATGTGCAGACTCTGTACCTGGATGCTGGTATTGGTTGAGCCACCTGCTCTGAAAGGATGAACGAGGTAGGCTGTACTTTCTGGAGGGTGTTATGATAATAAAAGTGAAGGATGGGGGGAACAAAAAGGGGAGCAAAGGATGTGGTCAGGGGTGTTTGGGGGCACCTGTGAAGCAGCCGAGCATCTGATGTGAATTACTCCTGTGGTCAGGGAGAACCTGAGAGCTTTCCCTAACTTGAAAACATGAAGGGGAAGGAAGGACAGCCTCATTCAGGCTGGAAGGGACCTCAGGAGGTGTTTCAACCAACCTCCCCCTCAGAGCAGGCTCAGACCGGAAAGGGCTTTATTCAAACATGTCTTAATCACCTTCCAGGACTGACACTGTACGCACTCCCTGGGAAAGAGCTTCCAGCACTTGACTGGCCTCATGGTGCAAAAGTTTCTCCTTAGATCTAGCCTGACCCCTTTGCTGTTTCAGCCCATTGCCTCTTGTCCTTGTCTCTTGTGCCATGGACGTGAGCCTGATTCAGTCTTCCCGTGAACTGTGAGAGGCTGCACATCTTCCCCTCAAGAGCTTCTCTTCCCCAGGCTTAACAAGCCCAGCTCTCTAGGCTTCTCCTCACAGCACAAGTTCTCCCATCCTGACTGTCTCGGTGGTCCTCCACTGAAGTGGCCCCAGTTTGCCAAGGGCTCTCTGCCTTTGTGGGATGTGAAAACCCAGGACAAAATTCTGGGTGTGCTATAAAAAGTGCTGAGCAGACTGGCTGTGCTCCTGCTCATGCAGCCCAGGATGCTCTTGGCCGCCTTTGCTGATGCCTCACTTTATTCCTCAGGTAACCCAAGGACCACCAAAGCCTTTCCCACAGGGCTGCTCCCCACCTAGGCAGTCCCTGGCTCCTGTCATTGCAGGGGCTTAGTCCGCCTCAAAGACACAACTTCCTGGGTATCATGAGGTTCTTGTTGTCCCATTACTCCAGCTTGTCTTTGACCTTTGGCATGGCAGCCCTGCCCTCCAGTGAGGCGTCTGCTCTCCTCAGTGTGATGTCTTCTACAAAGGCTATGAAAAAGCACTCTCTGGTCTCCTCTGGGTCATCACAAACACAATAACCTGGGCAGGTTAAGGTACAGAGCCCGGCAGGACACTACTAGGTCCTGGCCTCCAGGCAGAGCACCATGCATGGACCATGTCCCTCCATGGTTGACTGTCCTGGTCGCTATTTTACACATGTGCTTCTCCACCCAGGCAGACCATAATACCCTATTTTGGACACAGCAGTATTGCAGGGGATGATGTTGAACGCCTTGTTGACTTGCAGGTAAAAGACCACCACTGCTCTCCCCATGTCCAGCAATCCCGTCCTTTCCTCACAGAAAGCAAAGAGGATGGACAGGCACAAGCTACCCTGGGTAAATCCCCTCACCTGCTCCTTCAGACGCACAGAAATGGACACACTCTGGGGTAGAGCCTTTAGTTCCCTTGCTCAACCCTTGGCCGTTTCTGAAAGGTGCATGCAACATTTCAAAGCTGCCAGTCACCAGAGGGTTCTCCCAATCTCCATGGCCTTTCAAAGATGGTGGAGAATGGCCTCACTGTGACATCAACCGGTCCTCTCTGTTCCCTGGGAAGCCACCCCTCCTGTCCTAAAGACTGGTAAGGATTGTGTTAGCTCAGGTGACCCCTGACTTGATCCTCATCCACTACTGGTGCTTCTCCTCCAAATTCCTGCCTCGAGTCACAGAGTCCCGGGAGAAGGACTTGCTGGGGAAGACTGAGGCAAAGAGGACGCAGAGAATTTCACATCTCTCCCTTACTAAATTCAGCAGTGGCCACACAGTATCTTGGATTCCTTTTTAACAGCTTCTGAAATAGTAACGTAACAGCTCGTTATTTAAGTGCCCTTGAATTGCCTTTCTGTTGCAGACTGAGTTTCAATGTGGACTACTGCTGTGCTTGGAAGGTCCCAGAAGACTGGAGGCTTGCCAATGTGACGCCCATCTGCAAGAAGGGCCGGAAGGAGGATCTGGGGATCTACAGGCCCGTCAGCCTGACCTCAGTACCAGGCAAGATTCTGGAGTGGTTCATCTTGGGTGCGCTCCCATGGCAAGTGCAGGACATCCAGGGAGTCAGGGCCAGCCAGCATGGGTTCATGAAAGGCAGGTCCTGCTTGACCAACCTGAGCTCCTTCTGTGATCAGGTGACCTGCCTAGTGGATGAGGGGAAAGCTGTGGATGTTGTCTACCCGGACTTCAGTATGGCGTTTGACACAGTCTCCCACAGCATCCTACTGGACAAGCTGGCGGCTCATGGCTTAGAGAGGTGCACTCTTCACTGGGTTAGAAACTGGCTGGATGGCCGAGCCCAGAGAGCGGTGGTGAATGGAGTTCAATCCTGTTGAGAACCAGTCACAAGCGGTGTTCCCCAGGGCTCAGTTTTGGGGCTGGTCTTGTTTAAGATCTTTATCAAAGGCCTGGATGAGGGGATGGAGTGCACCCTCAGCGTGTTTGTAGATGACACAAAATTAAACAAGAGTGTTGATCTTCTCAAGGGTCGAGAGGCTCTGCAGAGGGATCTGGACAGGCTGGGTCAATGGGCTGAGGCCAATGCCATGAGGTTCAACAAGGCCGAGTGCCGGGTCCTGCCCTTGGGTCACAACAACCCCACGCAGTGCTACAGGCTTGGGGATGAGTGGCTGGAGAGCTGCCTGGCAGAAAATGACCGGGGGGGGGGTGCTAGTCAAGAGCCAGCTGAACATGAGCCAGCTGTGTCCCCAGGTGGCCAAGGCAGCCAACAGCATCCTGGCCTGTATCAGCAACGGTGTGGCCAACAGGAGCAGGGAGGTGATCATGCCCCTGTACTCAGCACTGTGAGATCACATCTTGAGTACCGTGGCCAGTTTTGGGCCCCACAGTATAGGAAAGACGTTGAGGTGCTGGAGTGGGTCCAGAGAAAGGGAATGAAGCTGGGGAGGGGTCTGGAAAACATGTCTTATGAGCAGCGCCTGAGGGAAAGGGATTGTTGAGCCTAGTGAAGAGGAGGCTGAGAGGAGTCTTTATTGCTCTCTACAAGTACCTAAAAGGAAGTTGCAGTGAGGCTGGTGTTGGTCTCTTCTTCCAAGTAACTAATGACAGGACAAGAGGTAATGGCCTCAAGCTGCACCAGGGGAGATTTAGATTGGATATTAGGAAAATTTTGTTTCCTGAAAGAGTGGTTAGACATTGGAACAGGCTGCCCAGGGAGGTGGTGGAGTCACCATTCCTGGAGGTGTTCAAAAGACGAATAGATGTGGTGCTTAGGGACTGGTTTAATGGTGGGCATGGTAGTTTTAGGATAATGGCTGAAGCTGACGATCTTAGAGGTCTTTTCCAACTAAAATGATTCCATGATTCTGTGCTGTCCTTGAAAAGCAGCTGTACTGAGCTCAGCCATCATGCAAAGGCTCTGCTTCAGAGCAGAGAAATGGCTTGGACAAAAGAATTTGGAATGTCTTTCTATCCCTAGGATACGAAATCCAGAATGAAATGTCTAAATTCACTCAACTAAAGTCATCTCCCCAACTTGGAGAAACTAGATCGTTGCTTCTCACCTTCCAGGTGTCCTGTGTAGTGACAGGAGAATAGAGGTTATTCTCATGCCCAACTCTCTTTCGATAGGAGAAAAGACACAGCTGGCAGTCAGTGTCACTGCCCAGCTGAGGGAGGCAACCTCAGTGAGTCCTTCAGCCTGTTTCACAGCAGGTTCCCCTGGAGCCCCTGGGACACCTGGAGGGAGGCCAGAGGGGGCAGAGAAAGGGCTGCCTTGGGCTGCTCCCCTGCTGCTGAGCTGGGCTGGGCTCCTGGGAAGGAGAGAGCTTATTGAAGAGGGCAGCGCTGCTGAGAGACAGTTCTTCCTAGGAGCAGCTCCTCTGCAAAACACAGCAGGGCTGAGGGCACTGCCTGCAGGCACCAAGGGGAGAGAAGTGAGGCTGAGAGAGCTTAATGCCAGTCTGGAGGGGAGGAAGCTGAGAGTTTCTTGGAAAAGAAGCCTTTACAGTCATCTGCATGGTAAGTCTCTGGGTGTAGGGCAATGCAGCTGGTGTTTCGGGGGGGCTATCCGAAAGCTGGAACACCCCACAGCACATAGAGTCTTTCACGAGGATCCCAACAGCTTCTCTAGTGTAGAGGAGGAGGACGTGCTGCAGGTGAGGGACTCCCTGCTGCCCCACCAGATGCACCGGGCATGACGGCTGCCTTCTCTCAGGGACACCTGCGGGGTGTGAAGGTAGGTGTGCAGGCAGGGGTGCCCAGGGCTGCCCTTCAGAGCAGGGTCCCTGGCCCCCAGGGGCTGTGTGCCAGAGCAGGGACTCTGCTGTCTGCCAGGGTCAGCTCTCAGCCTGCCCAGGGAGCTCCCCACGGCACTGTGGGGAGATGCTGTGGGTGGAAGGAGTGACCCCCAGCAAGGGAGGCTCCTTCTGCTGGCAGGGGGGAACTGCGTGGGTCAGGGCTGCTCCCAGCTCCAGATCACCCCCACAACATTTGCAGAGGCTCCTTCTGGAAACAGCACGTCAAGGAACTGTTCACCTGAAAGAGAAGAAATCTGGGCTGTGAGTTTTGTCCTCTTGGTTTGCTGGGTGGGCAGGGAGAAATGGGAATTTCTTTCTGCGTTGTGCACCAGGCCTTGAGACCCCATTTGTTGTTGGGACTTGTCTGAGCTGCTCATTAACCCCTGCCCACACAGAGATGTCCCTGGGCAGAGCTCTGCTGCCAGGAGGTGTCTGCAGGGCAGAGCTGTGGACGTGGCAGGTGGGATGGGGTCTGTGAGTGTGAGGAGGGAGGAGATGAGGGGACAGAGAAGCAGGTCCTGGCCAAGACAGGCTCCAGGAAGCAGAGACATGGGCAGGGAGGAGGAGAGAACGGCTCCCAGACATGCTGTGGGAGGGGGATTCAGGCATCTCCCTGCCATCCCCTTCAGTGCAGATGCCTTCCCTGGAGCAACCCCCTGGTCTCCTCACTCACGCAGCAGAGCCTCTGCCGTTAATGTCACGGGGATTTGGTCAGGAGTTACCTTCCCAGCAACCTGACCACCACAGAGGAGACACTCTCGAGTGTCCGACTGCGCCTTCCTCTCCTGGCTCCAGTGGCAGGGGGACTTTGGCATCTCCTCCCTGCTGCCCTTGTTCTTGCTGTTACACTCACTGTTGTGTGGGGTTGAGGACTGAAGTGCAGCTGAGACACCAACATGTACTGTCGTTGTCCTAGTTTTGGCTGGGATAGAGCTTTTTCTTCTTCCTAGGAGCAAGAGCAGTGCTGTGTTTTGGATTCTGTATGGGATTTGGTATGAGCAGAATGTTGATAGTACGCTGATGCTTTAGCTGTTGCTAAGAAATCAAGGACATTTCAACTTCCCATGTCTTACTAGTGTGCAGGTGCCTCAGAAGCTGGGAGGGAACATAACCGGGGCAATGGACCCAAACTGGCCAGTGGAATAGTCCACATCGTACAATGTCATGCTCAGGACATGGATGAGGGTTAGCTGGGGGTCTGGCTCTCTCCCTATCTGTGATTGCGGGTTCAGGATTTTCTCCGCTGGGATCGCTAGCCGGGAATGGGCTGGGTCTCGGTCAGTGGGTGGTGGGCAATTGCATTATGCACTATTCATATATATATGTGCTATTCTTATCATTATTATTTAAATTTTGTTTTATTTAATTTACTACACTGTTTTCATCTCAACCTATGAGCCTCCTTACCTTTACCCTTCCAATTCTCTCCTGTTCCCTGGGGCAGGGGAGGGTGAGCGAGCGGCCGTCACTTGCCTCACAGGACCAAAACTGTGTCACAAGGAGTGCAACAGAAATGCCAAGGATTTCTGCCTTAAAAGCACTCCTCAGCGGTGATGGCACAACTAGAACAGAGTACACAAACTAAAATTGGCTCTGTTGTCGGGTGAATCATGTCGGGATCCACAAAGCTGTAAAGGTCTTTGACATCAGAAGTGCATTTAATCTCAGACCACTCTTTGTTCCTATTTACCTCTCGCTGTAGGTAAGACTCTGACTCCTGCAGAGCCCACAGCAGAACCTCCAGCTCTCTGGGACACCCTCAAGAAGCAGCAACCGGAGCTCAAAAAAGGCCTTCCTGAAGAGGGAAGAGCGGTTTGGGGGATGTTCTATGAGAAAGTGAATAGATTATACCCAGAGAAGTCTGCCTGAAGTTGTCGCTGTCTTTAACTTTTTGAATAGGTCCCCATGCCCAGAGGGAGAAAATGTCCAATGGCAGCTCCATCAACCAGTTCCTCCTCTTGGCATTCGCAGACACCCGGGAGCTGCAGCTCTTGCATTTCGGGCTCTTGCTGGGCATCTACCTGGCTGCCCTCCTGGGCAATGGACTCATCATCACCACTGTAGCCTGCAACCACCACCTCCACACCCCCATGTACTTCTTCCTCCTCAACCTCTCCTTGCTCGACCTGGGCTCCCTCTCCACCACTCTCCCCAAAGCCATGACTAATTTTCTCTGGAACATCAGGGCCATCTCCTACTCGGGATGTGTTGCCCAGGTCTTTCTGTTTGTCTTTTTTATACCAGCAGAGTATTGCCTCCTCACCGTCATGGCCTACGACCGCTACGTTGCCATCTGCAAACCCCTGCACTACGGGACCCTCCTGGGCAGCAGAGCTTGTGTCCACATGGCAGCAGCTGCCTGGGGCACTGCTTTTCCCTACGCTGTGCTGCACACGGCCAATACATTTTCACTGCCCCTCTGCCAGGGCAATGTGGTGGACCAGTTCTTCTGTGAAATCCCCCAGATCCTCAAGCTCTCCTGCTCAGACACCTACCTCAGGGAGGCTGGGCTACTTGTGGTCAGTGTCTGTTTAGCCTTTGGGTGTTTTGTGTTCATTGTGGTGTCCTACGTGCAGATCTTCAGGGCCGTGCTGAGGATCCCCTCGGAGCAGGGACGCCACAAAGCCTTTTCCACCTGCCTCCCTCACCTGGCCGTGGTCTCCCTGTTTATTAGCACAATTTTTTTTGCCTACCTGAAGCCCCCCTCCATCTCCTCCCCATCCCTGAACCTGGTGACAGCAGTTCTGTACTCGGTCGTGCCTCCAGCAGTGAACCCCCTCATCTACAGCATGAGGAACGAGGAGCTGAAAGATGCTGTTAAGAAAGTAATTCCTTGCAAGTTTTTCAATAATGAAAAAATTACTACATCTCTTTACAAATGATTCACAAAGTATCTGTTTTTACACTTCCTTGGGTTTTTTTTTTTGGGTTTGTTTTAGTTATTTGCTGTTGGATTTTGATGTTTGATTTTGCGTTTGGCGATTTTGTTTGTTATTGTTATTATTATTGTTGTTGTTATTATTATTGTTGCTGTTATTGTCATTCAAGGCTATGAGGTTAATCACACAAAGGTTTGCATTTGCATCACCTGGTGACTTTATAAAAGTGGGTCTGACACTGGCTCAGAGTTGCCTCTTTCGCAGCAGCTCAGCAATAATATGGGATTTTCCCAGTGCAGTGCTTTCAGGCTGGGCTCTTTCCACAAAGCAGCCTGAGGACCTGCAGCTCTCAAGTTCCTCTTCCTCCATGGCATTGCGAATAAAAAGCTCAGGGTTCACAGCATTTTAGAGACATAGGACCAAACTTGGGAGTCACCAGTGGGTGTCTGGTGACATGTAAGGTGGTGAGTGTAATTGAGGGATGTACCCAGGGCTTTCCCACAGATGACACTAAAGACACCCATCCTCTAGGAGGGGAATCTGGGGCTGCTGGGAGAGCTGGGCAGTTCTGCAGGGACAGCATGTTCCTGGGGATGTGTGGAGATGGAAGAGGGCTGCAAAGATGGGGTGGGGGCTGAGAGTCCAGGGCATGTGCAGATCTCTTCTGGGCATTCTCCAGTTCCTCCCCTGGAGAAACCTGTCTACAGCAGGAATTCCCACAGAGGGACACACCAGACCAGGTGTGGGCACACCAGGTCTCACTGGAGGGGGATGGAAACTCAAGATGTCTGGGTGGCCACGCTCTTCCTCATGCAGCCCCCTGTGCAGCTGGCCTTGTTCATGGTGAGTGCTCACCGCTGGCTTGTACGGTGTCCCTCGTGGTGGCCAGGCCATTCTCCTGCTCAGCCAGTCACGTCCCAACTGAACCTGATCTATAGGCTTATTTGTTCCCCCCGAAGCTACTTCTCCTTTTAAAACTTCAGAGGTTCCTGTTGGTTGAATCCCAGAGTTCCTCAAGGTCTGCCTGCGCTGAAGCTCCATTTGGTCAGCTCTTAGTGTTTCTGTGCAGGAGGCTCACCCTGGTTGGAGAGCCATCACCACAAGGTGACAGCATGAGGAGTCGCAGGGCACTACAGACAAGAACAGGAGCTACTAGTTTGTGCTGGGCAAGGTCAGAATCAGCATGACAACGATCTGAGGAACACTCTACGAGTTATTCCTCCCCAGGTGCAGGACCCTACACTTGCCCTTATTGAACCTCATTAGGTTCCTCCCGCCCAGCTCTCCAGCCTGTCCAGGTCTCGCTGAATGGCAGCACAGCCTTCTGGTGTGTCAGCCACTCCTCCCAGTTTGTATCGACAGCAAGTTGTAGTTGTCTATTTTAGCAAGTACTGCAGCAGATATCACCTAAACAAGCCTTGCAAAAATCTGGGCAAGTGAAACAATCACAGAATCATGGAATCAATTTTTTTTTAACATCTCTGGGGATAGTGACTCCACCTCATCCCTGGGCAGCCTGTTCCACTGTTTGACCGCTCTTTCAGTAAAGAAATATTTCCTAATGTCCAATCTAAACTTCCTCTGGCACAACTTGAGGCCATTTCCTCCTGTCCTATCGCTTTTTACTTGGGAGAAGAGACTGACCCCCACCTCACTACAACCTCCTCACAAGTATTTGTAGAAAGTGGTGGGGTCTCCCCTCAGCCTTCTCCTCTCCAGACTAAACAACCCCAGTTCCCTCAGCAACTCCTCACAAGACCTGTTCTCTGCCATTCACCACCTTCATTGCCCTTCTCTGGACACGCTCCAGCACCTCAATGTCCTTCTTGTCCTGAGGGGCCCAAACCTGCACACAGGATTCAAGGACCACCCTCACCAGTGCCAAGTACAGGGACACGATCACATCTCTGCTCCTGCTGGACATACCATTGCTGATAAAGGCCAGGATGCTGTTGGCCTTCTTGGCCACCTGGGCACACTGCTGGCTCATGTTCAGCCGCCTGTCGACCAGCATCCCCAGGGCCTGTTTTTGCCGAGCAGCTTTCCAGCCAATCCAAGCCTGTAGTTCTGCGTCGGGTTTTTGTGACCCAAGTACAGAACCCAGCACTTGGCCTTATTGAACCTCATACAATTGTCCTCAGCCCCTCAATCCAGCCTGGCCAGATCCCTCTGCAGAGACTTCCTGCCCTCAAGCAGATCAAAACTCCCACCCAATTTAATGCCATCTGCAAACTCACTGAGGGAGCACTCAATCCCCTCATCCAGATCATCGATAAATATGTGAAACAATACCGGCCCCAACACTGAGCCCTGGGGGACACTGCTCGTGACCAGTCACCATCTGGATTTAACTCCGTTCACCACAACTCTCTGTACTCATCCGTCCAGCCAGTTTTTAACCCAGTGTAGTGTGCACCGGTCTAGGCCATGAGCCACCAGCTTTCTTAGGAGAATGCTGTGGGAGACGGTGTCAAAGCCTTTACTCACGTCCAGTTTGATGACATCCACAGCCTCATCGACTACGTGAGTCCGGTGTTCGTAGAAGGAGATCCTGTTGGTCAAGCAGGACCTGCCCTTCATGAACCCATGTAGACTGGCCGTGATGCCCTGGTTTATCTGCACATGCAGTGTGAGCACCCTCAAGATGAACCACTCCATAATCTTCCCCGGTACCGAGGTCAGTTTGATGGGCCTGTAGTTCCCTAGATCCTCCTTCCGGCCCTTCTTGGAGACAGGTGTCACATTGGCAAGCCTCCAGTCATCTAGGACCTCCCCCGTTGACCAGGACTGCTGATAATGGTGATGTGCTCCTGTGTTTTTAACAGTTCCTCCTTGAAGAATGTCCAGCCTTCCTGGACCCCTTTGCCCTTCAGGACTGTCTCCCAAGGGACTCTCTCGACCAGTGACCTGAACAGCCCAAAGTCAGCCCTCTGGAAGTCCATGGCAGTGATTTTGCTGGCCCCCCTCCTTGCTTCATCAAGAATCGAGAACCCTATCAATTCATGGTTGCTAAGCCTAAGACAGCCTCTGACTACCACATCTCCCACCAGTCCTTCTCTGTTTGTAAACAGCAGGTCAAGCGAGGCACCTCCCCGGTAGGCTCCCTTACCGGCTGTGTCAGGAAGTTACCTCCCACACAGTCCAGGAGCCTTCCAGGCTGTTTCTGCCCTGCTGTGTTTTATTTCCAGCAGATGACCGGTAAATTGAAGTCCACCACAAGAACAAGGCCTAGCGATTGTGAGACTTCTCCCAGTCACTTGTAGAATGCTTCGTCCGCCTCTTCATCCTGGTTGGGTGATCTACCCCAGCAGGATATCTGCCTCCTTTGGCTTCTCCCTCATGCTTACCCATGGAGAGTCGTTTGACCACCTCACTCAGCACTCTTGGGTGGATCCCTTCCAGTCTCTAGACTTGTGGATGTGCAGGTGGCAAAGCAGGTCTTTAACTTATTGCTTCTGAATTACAGTGATGGCCAATGATAGGACAAGGGGCAACGGGTGCAAGCTGGAGCACAGAAGGTTCCACATTAACATAAGGAAAAACTTTTTCACTGTAAGGGTGACAGAGCACTGGAACAGGCTGCCCAGAGAGGTTGTGGAGGCTCCTTCTCTGGAGACATTCAAAACCTGCCTGGATGCGTTCCTGTGTGACCTGCTCTAGGTGTTCCTGCTCTGGCAGGGGGGTTGGACTAGGTGATCTTTCAAGGTCCCTCCCAACCCCTAACATTCTGTGATTCTGTGATTCTGTGATCAAGGATAATGAGAGCTACAACCAGGTCTTAAATACAACACACCTTCCCCACCACCACCCCTCTGGTCTTGATGGGCTCAGCTCTCTTCCCCCCCAGCACTGCATGGGGGTGGCAGGGAATGGGGGTTGCAGTCAGTCTGGCACAAGATGTTTCCACTGCTCCTTCATCCTCAGAGAGAGAGCTCCTCGCAGCCCACCCCTACCCCACCGTGGGGTCCCTCTCATGGCAGACATTCCTCCACCAACTGCTCCAAAGTCAGTCCTTTCCCACGGGGCCGCAGCTCCCCATGAACCGCCCCAGCGTGGGTCCCTCCCAGGGCTGCCACCCTCCCAGGGACGGGCTGCTCCAGCACAGCTGGAGTCATGGTCTGCTTCAGGCCCAGTCCCCGCTCTGGCCTGGGCTCCTCCACAGGCTGCAGGCCAACCTCTGGGCCAACACTGGTCTCCATGCTCGCAGGGGCTCAGCCCACCACCCCACCATGGGTCGCAGGGGAATCTTTGCCCAGGCACACCTCCCCCTCTCCTTCCTCACTGACCTGAATGTCCACATGGTTGTCTCTAACCTGCTCACCAAAACAAACAGACAAAACAAAGAGAGCAATCAAACGCTTCTTTCACTCTTAAATAGTTACTTGCAGAGGTGCCATTGGTCTGGCTTTGGCTAGAGGAGGGTTCGAAATTGAAGCCGGGGGAGCTTCTCCAAGCCTCTGAAAGGAGCCATCTCTGTAGCCCTCTTCCCCGCTACCAAAATCACACCAAAACCCTGCCAGACATCAAACTACCACACATCGTGAAAACCCACTTGGAATACTGCATCCAGCTCTGGAGCCCCCAACAGAAGAAAGACACAAAGGTGCTGGAGCGAGTCTAGAGAAGGGCTATCAAGATGATCAGAGGGTTGGAACATCGTTCCTATGCGGACAGGCTGAGAGAGTTGGGCTTGTTCAGCCTGGGAAAGAGAAGGGTCTGGGGAGAACTTTGATATCTTCCAGTACCCAAATGGGGCCTACAAGAAGGCTGGGAAGGAAGTTTTTACAAGGGTCTGCAGTGATAGGACAAGGGGTAATGGTTGGAAGTTGGGAAAGGGCAGATTTAGACTAAGTACAAGGAAGAAGTCGTTCACCCTGAGGGTGGTGAGACACTGGAACAGGATCCCTGATGAATTTGTTGATGCTCCATCTCTGGCAGTGTTCAAGACCAGGTTGGACAGAGCCTTGAGCAACCTGGTCTAGTGGGAGGTGTCTCTGCCATGGCAGGATGGTTGGAACTAGATGATATTTGAGCTACATTTGAACCCAAATCATTACATGATTCTATGATCTATGTTTCCATCATTGACTAGTGCAAAGTCATTGGGCTTGAGCAACTTGTGTTTCTCTTCAATGTAGATCCATCTGTTACTTTTGGGAGAACAGAGGTGTCCTTATCTTGATTGAACACTTGTTCTTCTCAGGAAGGGGAAGTGATAAGCCTTGGGTCTCGAGATAATGATGCAGTAATTATATGCTAAGAGTGTTCCTGTCTCCTAACACCTGTGCAATCTGGTGTGGAATTGTGGCATCAGAGGAGACAAGTTGTTGGTGAGGAGATCCTGAGACACGCCCTGAGGCAGCCAGTCCCTGGGTGTCAGGGTGTGTAGGCAGGTGCCTAGGGTGGTTATCACCTCCCAGCGCCTGTGCTTTGAAGCCTGTAATAACAGGTAATCCCACTACATGGACACACTGCCTAACAGAAGAGTGCCTTACCTACCCCAGTGAAACCCAGCAGATCCTGTGGCTGTACTGGGGTTTGGCCTGTGTCTATCAGTTCAGTGCTATCAGATGAGCCTGGCTGAGATATGGACCCAAGCCACCACTGAGGATGCCATGACTATGACATGGACATAACCCTGGAGGACACCATGGTTGGGATGGGAACCCAAACCACACTTGAGGGCACCAGGGATGAGATAGGAACCCAAGCCCCGACACACTAGAGGAATCACCCCAGCAGTAAAATGTAGCACTAGACACAGAGGTGGACGGATCTGTACTATCTATTAGTAAGGCAGGAGAACAATTGAAGTATGAAGCTGTTCTTTGGCATGGATATAGAAGGAAGAATTGAGAAAAATCACCAAAAGAGAACAAAACTACGAGGCCATTGACCTTGACAGACCTTGGAGAAATGCAGCAATATAACAGGTGCCAGACAGGCAAGCAGAGCGGTGCCTGACTGCTGCGCTGCTGGAATGGTGGGGCACCAGTAAGGAGTTAGAGGGTGAGGAAGCTCAACAGCTGGAGTCACTCACCAGGGACAAGGGAAGTGACAGAGAAATCCCTGAGGAACATCAACACAACAAGCAAGTAGACCAGGTGCAACAATGGAAGTGGTTGAGGTGGCCCTAGACTGGGAACACAACAGTTCACTAGACATAACTTGGTGGAATCCTGTAGGGTCAGGACATCAAGGGAGAACTTCAATGTCCAGATGGGCTTGAGATGGAGGGGTGAACTTGACCACTGTAGCCATTGCAGGTGTTATTCAGGAGTGTGACACACGCACCATAGTCAAGTGAGCCAAGCGAGCAAAGCCTCTGTGGTGTGAAGGATGGTGGCTGCGATATCAATCCAGAGAGGCCTCACAGATGGGTTATATCACACTGCCACGAACCTGCCAAGGCAAGTGACATGTCCTTACTGTGGTGGAAGTGACAACCAGATGGTTGGCAACATGGCCTGTGACGCACACCATTTACCAAAACACCATCCTGGGCCTTGAAGAGCAAGTGCTGTGGCACCCCAGAAAGACCTGAGGCAGACAGCAGGATTCCTTTCTGAAACACCCTCAGAAGCCCCTGGGCCAGGGAACGTGGCAATGATTGGGTGTGCCACATCCCCTGTCACACACCAGCCTCCGGAATGAGTGACCGAGAGAAGGGACTGTTAAGGACAAGAGTGAGAGCAAAGGGGGCTGGGAAATACAAGCGGTGGGATGCAGCCTGGGCAGAAGCCACCTGCCTAGTTAATACCAGAGGCTCGACTGACCGACCTGGCCCTGCCCAGACAAAAACCTGCCTGTTGTAGAAGGAGATAAGATCCCTATAGTGCATGTAGGGAACAGGCTGGGAAAGACAGCACGGGTTGGAAATGGCCAACCTGATTGTGGGATTGCTTTTGCTCAAGGACGCAGGTCCACTGGGTGGATGATGGGGGAATATGACATGCACCTACAGTAGATTTAACCTGGGTCAGAAATAATCTATGATTTGAGTTACATATTTTAGGAAGTTCTACAGTGATACCTCCTAAATGTACCTCGTAAAAAGCTGACCCAACCTGAGCTAGATTCCCTGTTCAGAAACTCCAGACAACACATCACTCTTGTCCTGAGAAAGCACCATATCAAATGGAACCCAAATCATGGACAACATGAACTCAGTGGATACTTCATGGGCAATTTATTGGATATTTGAGAGATATTTAATTGACAATTTGTGGCAAAACCAATGCTGAGAACAAAGTGATGTTCTAGTGGTTTGCACAGCATCAAGGCCTGCTCTGTTTCTGATTCTGCCCCTTCAGTGAATAGACTGGGGGGGTGGGGGTGCATAAGCCTTGGAGTGGACATAACCAGGTCAATGTAGCAACTGAACATGCTCTTCAACTCTGTGAATGAGGTTGGAAGAGGGAGGTGAGCAAGCTGCAGGGTGGTGCTTAACATCTTGCTGGAGTTAATGTGCAACATTTACAAACAAGGTAGAGCTGGTGAGGAATGGAAAAGTCCAGGGTGAGAAGTTTGGGTTTAAAATCCTCAGAAAATGAAGGAAACAAAAGATTAGAGCTTCTGGAAGGCAGATTTTGGCCTGCTGAGGGACCTACGTAAAGACTGCCAGGGAGCTACAGCCCTGCAGAGAAGATTGGTTCAGAGAGCTGTTTGATGCTCAAGGATCTTCTCTTCATGATCCAGAATGGTCCAACTTGACATGCTGGAGGTCACATCAAGGTGGCAGGAGGCTGGCATAGCTGAGAAAGGAGCTGCTGGCTTCCAGCCTCCTTGGTTCTGTGACTGTGGGAGGAGAGGGACACTCCAGAGTTCTTGGCAGCACTGCCCTCTTGCCAGGAGCTCCCTTCGTCCCAGGCAGGCAAAGGCAAGGGCAAGGTCGATCTGATGCTGAGGAAACCTGGGGGTGTTCCATGAAGGCTACAGGTCCTGACCTCCAGCCTCTGGGAAGGGAGAACATGTCC
The DNA here is from genome assembly GCF_034619465.1 of Leptosomus discolor. NCBI lineage: Eukaryota > Metazoa > Chordata > Aves > Leptosomiformes > Leptosomidae > Leptosomus > Leptosomus discolor. Next base: position 2,601,229 of record NW_028237764.1, read on the forward strand.
CTCAGGCGTTGCTCAGGCCTCTCCTGGGGACAGTCTGATCTGCACGGTGCAATGGCAAGCGCAGGTGTGGGACACTGTAGGACATCCTGTGGTGGAGATGCTCAAGGGCTCTGGCAAGACAAAAAGCCCCCAAGAGAGCCGAGGGCTTTCTCCCCTTGGCTACGGCTGTTGTCTCAACCCCCAAAGCCTGCCAGATTACCCTTTAACCTTAAGGCACCAGCACCTCAGTGCCTCCTCAGCCCACCCAGCACAAACCCAGAAGCAGAGGACCCTGGCCCTGCCCTTGGCACTGCACATCCCCACATCACCCTGCCCCAGGAAGAACCCTGAGGAATGGCTGAGGGACAGGGTCTGCCTTGCAGGGGCTGGGGAGTCAGGGCTTGGTCTTTTGGCTTGATGAAGCACACCAAGGTTTACTCAGCATCAGAGCCACCTTCACCTTGCCTTTGCCTACCTGTCCTCACTGCCTCCAGTTTTCATTTTTAACCAGCCCTCAGGGAGGCTTTGTCAGTAACATCCCTCAGGGGAACCCATTAGTGCTCCAAGAAACTTTGGAGTTTGCATCTGACTTTGACTCCTTGAGAGGTTTCCTCAACTTCCTCTCACTGTCTGAGCTTGAAGGACTTGGCACCAAAACCACCAGAGTGATCATTAAAAAGTTCTTGGGCTGCTGCTCTGCTGCTGATCTGGGCTGGGCTCCTGGGACAGAGAGAGCTCCTAGCAAGCAGGCAGAGCTGCAGGGAGACAGCTCTGCCCAGCAGCAGCTGCTCTGCAAAGCACAGCAGGGCTGAGGGGGCTGCCTGTGGGCACCAAGGAGAAAGGAGCGGGGCAGAGAGAGGTTGAAGGCAGGGGAGAGGGGGAGGATGGCTGAGAGCTCACTGGAGGAGAACTCTTCCCAGCCTCTGACACAGTAAGTCTCTGGGTGCAGGGTGATGTGTCGGTGGCTCCTTGCAGGATCTCCTGAATGTGTCCAACCTCTGGGATCTGTCTGTGATGGAGAAGAGGAAGCCAGGCTGCAGAGCAGGGCTTCCCTAGTGCAGTGTGAGAGGGACAGGGCATGATGGCTGCCTTCTGGTGGGGATGGCTGTGGAGTGTCAAGTTCTGTGGAAGGCTTGAGGGTGTGAAGGTGGGTGTGCAGCCAGCAGTGCCCAGGGCTGTCCTTCCAAGCAGGGTGCCTTCACCACAGGAGGCTGCGTCCTCGGGCAGGGACTCTGTCACCAGCCAGCATCAGCACTCAGCCTGCTCTTGGAGCTCCTCATGGAGCTGTGGGGAGAAACTCTGGGTAGAAGGACAGATCCCCAGCAGGGCAGGGCAGGGATCTTCTGCTGTTCAAAGGGTGTTGTGCTGCTCAGGACTTCTCACAACTCCAGATCCGCCCCCCCCCAGACATCGGCAGAGGAAGCTTCTCAAGAAGTACATCAAGGCAGGGTTTACCTGAATGGGAAGGAGCCTGTGCTTTCAGTCTTCTACTCTGAGTGGCCTCTGGGGTGGAGGGAGTGTTGGACATGGACATTATTCTCTCGGTTTGGGAGGAGGCACTGAACTCCAGATGTGTTTCACTTGGAGGTTTCTAAATCTGAGGTTATCAGAAACAAACCACCTTTGGCTTACTGAGCTCCTCAGCATCACCTCTGCAGCCTCATCAGCAATGAACTCATGTTCCCATCAGAGCCTGCAGCTACGGAGATGGCCCTGGGCAGTGCTCTGCTGCCAGGAGGGGTCTGCAAGGCTGAGCTGAGTACACAGCGCGTGGGACGGTGCGTGTGAGTGCTGCCAGGGAGGAGATGTGGGACAGAGAAACAGCTCCTGACAGGGACAGCTCCAGGCAGCAGAGACATGGGCAGAGAAAATTAGAAATGTCATGGCAGCGGGAATTCAGAAAGCTCCTGACTCAACACAGAGAGCTTCTTCTGAGCAAGCCTCCCTGGTCACCTCTCCCCCTCAGCAGACCCTCTGCCCTCAAGGCAAGGGGGTCCAGGGCAGGTGCTGCTTCCTCTGCAGCCACAGCTGCAGTAGAGCAAAAGTGCATCTCTCCTGACACATAAACTTCTTCCTTCTGCAGAGAAAAGGGACTGAGAGCAACCAGCCTGGGCTGTCACCAGCGTGGAGGTGCTGTGCTCTGCTGTGTAAGGAGGAAGTTTTCCCAAGTGCCAGCTGTCTTTCTTTCCTTTTCCCTATTTGCAGAAGGATCAGGGTATTGCTTCGTGTTTTTCTTTTCTTCTTCCTGCTGCTTTTTTCTTCCTTATGGAAGCTCTGGGTTGTGGAGGTATCTCAGATCCACTTTGAGACACGGGCCCTGGGAGGCTGTATGCAATGCAGCGTGTGGAATTTACAAACAAGCTGACTCTCCCTTCAGGAGACACTGGGCAGAGTTTTTCAGGCACCTGGGCATTTCCGTGGGGTAAAGGGGTTGAAGTGCCCTTCCCCCATTGTGGGGGCACTTCAGGAGGGGAGGATGGGAACCTAGTGACAGCCCCATTCTCCCCCACAGACACGCTGCTCTTATCATGTCTGGAGAGAGCCTGGAGATGGAAAATGGGGGGGAGAAAAGTTCTGTGCTACTGGAGAGTGATTCTGACCCAGACTTTGCTGTTCAGGAGAGCAGAGTTGGAAGGGCTGGGTCCCTCCCTGGGCTCTTCCCTCTCAGACACAGCAGGTCTGGGTGCTGACTCCATCGCACTGTAATAAATAGGGACAAATTTCACACGGTCACTGAGGGAAATACCTCTCCCTGAACTGAAGACACCCATTGCCAGGAACACCTACCGAATGCACGGGCTGTTTGACACCACTGCAATAGCACAGGTCTGACTTCTCTGGAGCCCATGGGCAGAGCCCCTCCCCATTAGTCCTAAACTCACAAAAAAGAACTGACCGATGTCCCCCCCCAAAAAAAGCCTTTGAGGCAGTTATGTGTGAGAAATGGCATAAGACTGGCTCAGAGAAATCTGACCTGACCTGTCAATGTCTTCTCCTCTTTCAACAGTCCCCCATTCCTGCAGTGAAATAATGTCCAATGCCAGCTCCATCACTCAGTTCCTCCTCATGGTGTTCGCAGACAAACAGGAGCTGCAGCTCTCGACCTTCGGGCTCTTCCTGGGGATCTACCTGGCTGCCCTCCTGGGCAATGGCCTCGTCATCACCGCCATAGCCTGTGACCCCCACCTCCACACCCCCATGTACTTCTTCCTCCTCAACCTCTCCCTCCTTGACCTGGGCTCCCTCTCCACCACTCTCCCCAAAGCCATGGCCAATTCCCTCTGGAACACCAGGGCCATCTCCTACACAGGATGTGCTGCCCAGGTCTTTCTCAATCTCTTTTTTATTGCAGCAGAGTATTTTCTTCTCACCGTCATGGCCTACGACCGCTACGTTGCCATCTGCAAACCCCTGCACTACGGGACCCTCCTGGGCAGCAGAGCTTGTGTCCACATGGCAGCAGCTGCCTGGGGCACTGCTTTTCCCTACGCTGTGCTGCACACGGCCAATACATTTTCACTGCACCTCTGCCAGGGCAATGCTGTGGACCAGTTCTTCTGTGAAATCCCCCAGATCCTCAAGCTCTCCTGCTCAGACACCTACCTCAGGGAGGCTGGGCTACTTGTGGTCAGTGTCTGTTTAGGCTTTGGGTGTTTTGTGTTCATTGTGGTGTCCTACGTGCAGATCTTCAGGGCCGTGCTGAGGATCCCCTCGGAGCAGGGACGCCACAAAGCCTTTTCCACCTGCCTCCCTCACCTGGCCGTGGTCTCCCTGTTTGTCAGCACTGCCATGTTTGCCTACCTGAAGTCCCCCTCCATCTCCTCCCCATTCCTGAACCTGGTGATGGCAGTTCTGTACTCGTTGTTGCCTCCAGCAGTGAACCCCCTCATCTACAGCATGAGGAACCAGGAGCTCAAGGACGCCCTGAGGAAACTTATGACTGATTGCTTCTCAGAAGCAGCAATGAACTGCCCATTTTTTTCTGCGTATCACTAGTAATAAAACTCATTACACGCCCAGCATCTCTTTCGCAGTTTATTTGCTTTCATTTCTCTGGGTTTTTGCTCTTCTTGGTTATATTAATGCTGTCCACAAAATGCTGTCATTCTTCATCGTATTTCTATGCCAGTGTCTGCCTGCCTTGTGTGCCCCACAGACTTGTGTAAATAAGGAGCTGTGCTCTCTGTGTGTTGAAACCAAATAAAGGACCCTGTATCAACTTGTTTGAGTTCCTTTCTCCAAGACCTTCTCTGGAGCTGCTGGGGCAACTTACGCGTGCTGGGGTGGAGGGGACAGTGGCCAACCTGAGCTGGGTCTGCCTCTCAGCCTCCCCAGCATGGCACTGGCCACCACAGCCCACTTGCTCTGCAGAGCAGCACCACCAGTTCAGGGTCTGTGGGGTTTCCACCACGCCTTACGGACAGGCAGTTACCAGTCCCCCAACCCAATAATGACAGAATGCCTTTAACTTCTCCTGGGGAACTTGCTTGAGCAGTGAGGTCTTCGCTTTGTTCTGCAGCCTCCTTTGCCCCTCGGTCTGCCAATTTATTTCCCAGTTCTTGGGCAGTATTCCCTTTCCGATGTCCTCTGCAGTGCATAATAGCTACTGCAGTTGGTGAGGACACAGCATCTAACAATCTCAAAACAACATCTGCAGGTTTAATATGTTTTCCTTCTGCAGCTGAAAGTCCTCTTTCCTTCCAAATAACTCCATGGGCATATGCAACTCCAAAAGCACACTTGAAGTCTGTCCAGATCGTTACCCTTTTATCTTTCCCTGGCTCTGGGGCTCTCAGCAGAGCTCTTATTTCCTCCGGCTGGGCTGACGTTTCTTTGGGTAGAGACTTAGCTTCAACTACCTGTTCCTCTGTAGTTACCGCTACCCAGCCATCCTTTTCCCATTTGGAATGAAGCTGCTCCCTGCTCCCAGGTTCCAGTTGGCATCTTCTTTCAGGTCCAGTCTGCTCACCGGCCGATTCCTCGTCCTGCTTGGAGGAGGCTGTCCTGTAAGGCCTAGCAGGTTGCCTGAGCACCTTCACCCTTCAGAGCTGCTTCCCATGGCCCCACTCGTGTCAGTCTCCTGAGGACATCAAAGTCTTCTCCTCTGCAGTCCCAGGTCTGTGTTCTGCTGCTGGCCTTCCTCGCGCCCCTCTCCTGCCTGGGACCCCCCTATTCCCTGGTCACAACAGCCAAGGCTGACACGGATTATAGCGTCCCTGAGCAGCTCTTCCTTGTTTGCCAGGACCAGGTCCAGGGGAGCATCCCCCTTGGTGGCCCTTGTAGCATCTCTGCTCAGAAGTCATCCCAGCAGCCTCCACACTGTTGGCACTGGGTGGCTTTGTATGGCCAGGGGCTGCCAGGGCCCTTCCCGTTCCCAACAGGAACCTGCTCATCAACCTGGACACTCCCAGACCTTTTCTGCCTACCCGCCCTCATCAAGTAGTTCATAACTGCCAAGACAGTGTCACCCTCACTGTCTTCTCCTCTAACCCTCACTCACACAAGATAACGCCACCTGTTGCCAGTCTTGTAGCGGAGCTTCATGTATCTGAGCTGCTCCTTCACACTAGGGGCATGCCCCCACCCTCATCCTCCTTGCCACTGCCCCTGGCACAGCCTGTATCCTTCCAGCGCAGCACCAGTGCTCAGCAAGCTGTCCCACCACGCCTTGTTTAGTGCAGAAATGTCACAGGGCTGTGACAAGCCATGGGGGCTCCTCCTGGCCATGTGTATTTGGGCCACAGCACCTCAGCTGTGTCACCGTAGGGGAGCACAGACTTCTCAGAGGGAAACCTGGGCACTGATCCTGACCAGAACACCATTGTACCTCGGGCAGTTAGTGCTGTGCTGCGCTGTGCTGCACGTACAGCGTGGCCTTCAAACCCGCGCTGTGCTGCCCAGATCCCTTGGAAGCAGGACAACCTCAGCAGCATGTGGTCACACAAGAGCCTGGAGGCAGCTCCCACTCTCTACCAGACATTACACCTCCTGAGTGGCCTTGCCTCTACCTAACACAGCACCAAAAAGTTCTCACGCAAAAATCATTTTCATTTGACTGTAGAGATGATCAATAGAGTTGTTTCCTCGTAAGAAAATCCTATAGCAGCTGGAATGACCAAAACTGGGGCCTGTCCTGTATGGATGGGGTCTGCATGGTTTGCTGCATTCAGGTCGAAGGCCCGTTCAGTGCCACATGCCCTGGGGTTCCCATCAGTTAAAGGGACCTACGATTATCTGCATGATTCTTTCCTTATAATGTCAGGGCTAATCAATATGGGTTTAAAAGATACCTCACAGAGTCTGAGTGCTGTTCTTAGTGGCATTGTGATGAATGAGTGTCTTCTAGTTCAGCGCCCTTGGATGCAGCCTCTCCAGTCCCGTGGCCTGGGAAGTGTGCAGTTTGCTCAAGTAACCCCTGCCTTGACCCCCATCCACCCCTGTTTGTTCTCCTCCAGAGTCCCTGCCTCAAAGCTCAAAGGCCTTGGAGACCTTGCTGGTGGCAACTGAGGCAAAGGGGACATAGACTATCTCAGATCTATCCACACCTGCTCTCACTAAATTCAGCAGAGGTCCTATATTATCGTTTTTTCTTCTTTAACAGTTCCTGAAGGACCAAAAATTCGTCTTGGTGCCCTTGAATTCCTTTTTGAGTTCCAGTTGGGTTATGATATGGACCCTTCCTGTGCTTGGAGGACGCTGTCCTGGAAGACACAGTATCCAGGCGCATTGTTAAAATTCTTGGTCTTTGCATGGATTTTATCCTCAAGGAGCCGGTAAAGATCCCTGGGTGATCTGCTTTGTGCTCATGCAATGCCTGACGCTGGTGGGCAGAGAAGGGACAGACCTTGCCGCTCTCCTGGCATCTGAGGACTCATCGATCGTATCAGTCAATGGCACACGGGCACCAAGTCAAGCTCTCATCGATGCTGTCTGGGGCCTCTGTGACACACCTGCCATAATGGAAATTGCTTTCCTGTAGGTCCTGTGCTGTCCCTGCCAGCCTCGGCACCTCATGTAGCTCTGGGGGCCTGGGCTTGAGCATTAAATGCAGTAGCTGCCCTGAATTCTGTCAGGCAACGTGGGGATAAACATGGGACAAATGCCATTGTAGTCACTGGTGATCTAGTAAATCCAGCTGGTGAAAAGAGAGAGACCTTGCTGTCCCTATGGCAGACAACCGAAATAGTCCGTAGGATCACTTCTATAACTGGCCATGAGCGTGATGAGCAGGAAAAGATTATTTTGGCCTTTATAGGGCTGTCATTTCCCTGGGCCAAAGGAAATTCCACCACGCTCATATATGATCCCTGAGATGTTGCCCTGTCTCTATGAACTTCTCCATCAGAGCCTGCAGGTACCTGTGCGCCTCTTGCATCACCTCTGGCAACTCAGATGCGGCCAGGGGTTTGCATCTGAACACCTCCCTCCTGCCTTTCACCTCCAGGAATTCCCAGGGGAGCTGAGAAAAGACTTCTCAAATGCAGGTGCTTATTTTATGCAGAGCTGAAGAGAGGCCAGAGGAATCCCACCTCCTGTGGGTCTGTGGCAGGCATGGGAGGGAACTGAGTGTCCTTCAAATGCCAGGAATAGAAATGCAGGGTGAGATGTCTCCATTGATTCAGCTGAATCTCTTCCCTCAGCAGGGGTAAAGGAGATCCCTGCCTGTCACTGCCTCTGTGTCCTGTCTGATAATGAGACAAAAAAAGGTGATTTTTAGATGTAACTTTGTCTCTGAAATCTTTTCTCTCTCCAGCTGAGAAAGAAAAACCTCAGGATGACTTCAGCCTGTTTGAGAGCAGGTTCCCCTGGAGCCCCAGGGACAGCTGGAGGGAGCCCAGAGGGGGCAGAGAAAGGGCTGCCTTGGGCTGCTCCCCTGATGCTGAGCTGGGCTGGGCTCCTGGGGTGGAGGGAGCTGCTGGCAAGCGGGCAGCGCTGCAGAGAGACAGCTCTGCCCAGGAGCAGGGCTGGGGGTGCTGCCTGCAGGCAGGGAGGGGAGAGGAGCCAGACAGAGAGAGGATAAAGGCAGTGTGGGGTGGGAGGAGAGAGGAGAGCTCGCTTGGAGAAAAATCTTCAGAGCCCTTGACATGGTAAGTCTGTGGCTGAAGGACGGTGCAAGTGCCTGGAACGATCTCCTGAAGCTGGCCCACCCCACAGCCTGCAGCTTCCCTGCTGCACTGTCAGAGGGACAGGGCATGTTGGCTGCAGAGTGTGAAGCCGGGTGTGCAGCCAGGGGTGCCCAGGGCTCTCTTTCTGAGCAGGGTCCCTGCATCCCAGCAGACTCTGTGCCATTCCAGGGACTTTGTCTCCTGCCAGGGTCAGCACTCAGCCCGCCCAGGGAGCTCCCAACAGCAGCGCAGGGAGAAGCTGTGGGTGGAAGCAGCAGGTGGTGGCAGGAGAGGGTCCTTCTGGTTTCACGAGGGTGCTGTGTGGCTCAGATCTCCTCACAGCTCCTCATCCCCCCCAGGACATTTCTGAGGGCACTTTTCAAGGGCAAGGCAGGGATCACTACAAAGGTAAGGGGCTCTCCTGAGCCTGTGTTCTCAGTTTCTTACTGTTGGGGATTTGGGGGGAGAAAAGGCAAAGGAGCTCTCGTGCTTGAACAAGTCACTCAGCCTGCTGAGCTGTAAGTGAGAGTCCCCAGTAGGTCTGACAGCAGCCTCCGAAAGTGCCTCCAGCCACTCCTCTGCCTACGGACAGCACCAGCATCACCTTTGCTGGACCCAGCAGTGTTGGTCTGACCTGCCCTTTTCCACCTGCAAACAGGAACATGCATCCAGCCAGTGACCTGCAAGCAGTGTCTGTAGGGCCAAGGTGAGTGCACAGCGGTTGGGATGGGGTCTATGAGCACTCACAGGGAAAAGGCATGGCACAGGGAAACACCTCCCAGGAGAAAACTCTCCAGGCAGCAGGGATATGATCTGGGAATGAGAGGAAACTAAAACCAGGAATGTTGTGGGAGGGAGAATTCAGAAAACTCCCGATCCTCCCCTCCCATGCAGAGCCCTTCCTCTCAGCCAGCCCCCTTGCCTCCCCTCCCACCCACCAAAGCCTCTGCCCTCAGGGCTCCGGGGGTCCAAGCCATGAAGCAGCTCCTCTGCAGCCAGAGCTCCAGCAGAGCCGTGCTGCAGCTCTCCAGCCCTGTGCCCAGGGCCCTCTGCAGAGCACAGGGGCTGAGAGCAGCTGCCCGGCCATGTTGGGGTCTGGGAGGTGGCGTGCCCAGCTGGGGCAGGGGGACGCTGCCCTGAGTGCGCGGCTGCCTCTGCCCTGGCCTCTCTCAGCTGGACCCTCCCTGCATTTTCCCTTCTCTCTCTTATTTGCATTGTCCTCTTGTTCTTGCTGTCAGTCTCTCTGGGGATGGGAGCTTCATCTGCAGAGTCACACACTGATCTTGGGTGTGCTCCCACGCAGGTGTGTCCGTGGGAACGAGTGTCCCAGCTGTCCTGTCACCTCCTAGGGGCTGGTCCATGCAGTCCGTGGAGCCAGAGTAGGAGCTGACTCTTCCTTTTTGAGATGCCGTCTCTAGGGCACTTGGCTGTCTCCTTGAGGTGTCCTTCCCCGCTTTGAGCTGCCCTCCAGGACGCAAACCTGTCGAGTAGAACCTCTGTTTTATCTGAATGCCATGTGGAGAACGGAAAGACTTCAGAGCTGTGGAAATACTGTTGGGTTGGTGAAATGAGGCAAGAGTGTCCTTGGATAGAAGTGGGGTGCTGGGACCTTGAGAAAGGGTGGGACATTGAGTGGTGTGCACTGGATCCCTCTGCTCTCAGCAGGGTCGAGTTGCTTTTCAAGGTAACAGAGGATTGTGATCCTCCTGCACCTGAGAAAGGTGCAAGCCCAGGGCAGCTGGGCACAAGGCGGAGGGACAGACCAGCTCCCCTCCCTCTGCACTAAGCACAGGCAATCCTCCTGCCTCACAGGGCTCTGCCGTTCCCTTCCAGTGCAGAAGGAGTGCTGAGGGTTTCTGGCATCCAAGAAAACTGCCAGGGGAAATGGGAGAGATGTAACCGCCCCCAAACCTCTCTGACTGCCTTCTGCCCTCCTGGTTCCTTGGCATGGGGAGTGCAGGTGCTGACCAGCCCTTTTGCTTTAGGAGTGGTTTCTGCTGACAAAGTCGAACCCCAAGACTGGTCTCTGCCCCCTCCGTTCCCGTGAACCCCCTGCTGCAGAGCAGGGCTGACTCCTTGGCAGCCAGCAGGCACAGATCCTGCTCCCCATGAGACACCAACGAGAGCTCCAGCCACAGAGCTGAAGGAAGAGCTTCTAGAAAAGTGTCTCTGTGTGTGTGTTTGTAGATGGGAGAGGGGGTATGGGAACTGGCTTTCATGTTTTGGAAAGTCTCCCCTAACTTGTTGTGTTTCCCTTCTTGAACAGTCCCCCACACCTGAGAGCAGCAAATGCCCAACAGCAGCAGCTCCATCACCCAGTTCGTCCTGCTGCCATTCGCAGACACCCGGGAGCTGCATCTCTTGACCTTCGGGCTCTTCCTGGGCATCTACCTGGCTGCCCTCCTGGGCAATGGACTCATCATCACCGCTGTAGCCTGCAACCCTCACCTCCACACCCCAATGTACTTCTTCCTCCTCAACCTCTCCTTCCTCGACCTGGGCTCCCTCTCCACCACTCTCCCAAAAGCCATGGCCAATGCCCTCTGGAACACCAGGGCTATCTCCTACACGGGATGCACTGCCCAGGTCTTTCTTGTTGTCTTCTTGATTTCAGCAGAGTTTTATCTTCTCACCGTCATGGCCTACGACCGCTACGTTGCCATCTGCAAACCCCTGCACTACGGGACCCTTCTGGGCAGCAGAGCTTGTGTCCACATGGCAGCAGCTGCCTGGGGCAGTGGGTTTCTCAATGCTCTGCTGCACACGGCCAATACATTTTCACTGCCCCTCTGCCAGGGCAATGCTGTGGACCAGTTCTTCTGTGAAATCCCCCAGATCCTCAAGCTCTCCTGCTCACACTCCAACTTCAGGGAAGTTGTAGTCCTTGTGGTCAGTGTCTGTTTAGCCTTTGGGTGTTTTGTGTTCATTGTGGTGTCCTACGTGCAGATCTTCAGGGCCGTGCTGAGGATCCCCTCGGAGCAGGGACGCCACAAAGCCTTTTCCACCTGCCTCCCTCACCTGGTCGTGGTCTCCCTGTTTGTCAGCACTGCCATGTTTGCCCACCTGAAGCCCCCCTCCATCTCCTCCCCGTTCCTGGATCTGTTGCTTGCAGTGCTTTACTCGGTGGTGCCTCCAGCAGTGAACCCCCTCATCTACACCATGAGGAACCAGGAGCTCAGGGATGCTGTGTCGAAAATAATGACTGGTTGTTATTAGAAAGCAGGAAACTGCCCATCTTCCTCTGCATAGCAGTTGTCATGTACCTCTGTAGAGGCCCAACCTGTCATCTGTATTTTCTGGTGTTGATGGTGGCGTTTTACCAGTCATGATGTTGTACCCCCCTTCTAATTCACTGTCTGCTTTTCTTTCCAGATGGAGAGGATGTGTAGAGGAGGAGCTGTGCTCCTTGTGTGTTTAAACAAAACACACAACATGGAAGTCCTGCGGAGACATTTTTCCTGAGATCCTTGCTCCGTTTTGGAGCTGCTGGGAGAATTCCTGTGTGCAGAGGTGGAGGGGAAGAGAGTTCCCAGCATGGCAGCACTGCCAGGAGCACTTGGTCTTCCAGAGCTCTTCTCTTTCCACTTATACACTCTCCCTCTGAGCCCTTGGGTTGCTGTAAGGCCCGATTGCTCTGGCAGCTTGGTCACAGTCCTCCTGCGTGGTAGTCCTGTGACCGCAGGCAGGGACAGGCAATGGGCACTTCTCTGACAGAGCTGCCCTCCGTAAGAGCGGTTCCATCAGGAAAGGGGATCTCTTCAGGGCACTGCCTGAAAGCTTAGGTCTTCCTCCAAAGTTGCTCTCAAGAACATGCCCAAGAAACTGTCCCACAGATGATAACGCCGGTGAACAGAGAAAGAGTGTGAGTGTGCAGGGTGTGGGGAAACCAGCAGTGTCCTCGCACAGCTGGGCCTCCTGGGAGAGACCTGAAGGACCAGCAGAGCAGGGTCTTGTCTGTGCCTGGGTTCACTGGACACCCTGGGGAAGCTGCCTGTGCTGGTTTGGGCTGGGACAGAGTTAATTGTCCTCATCATAGCTGGTAGGGAGCTGTGTTTTGGATTTGTGCTGGAAACAGTGTTGATAACACAGGGATGTTCTCTTTATTGCTGAGCAGTGCTTGCACAGAGTCAAGACCTTTTCTGCTCCTTACCCCACCCCACCAGCGAGTAGGCTGGGGGTGCACAAGGGGTTGGGAGGGGAAACAGCCAGGACAGCTGACCCCACCTGACCAAAGGGATATTCCATACCATGGGATGTCATGCTCAGCAATAAAACCCGGGGGAAGAAGAAGGAAGGGGGGGACATTCGGAGTGATGGTTTTTGTCTTCCCAAGTAACCGTCATGCATGATGGAGCCCTGCTTTCCTGGGGATGGCTGAGCACCTGCCTGCTGGTGGGAAGCAGGGCCTGAATTCCTTCTTTTGCTTGGCTTGGGTGCGCTGCTTTTGCTTTACCTATTAAACCACCTTTATCTCAACCCACGAGTTTTCTTACTTTTACCCTTCCGATTCCCTCCCCCATCCCTCTGCAGGGGTAGCGAGGGAGGGAGCAGCTGTGTGGTGCTCAGCTGCCGGCCTGGGTTAAACCTCGTGCCCTGGCGCAATCGTCATGGAGGAGCCCCATCACAACCACCATTTCCAGCACTGCCCTCTCACCCCAGCTCAGAGAGGTTCTTGTCCCAGCACAGAGGGACACTGAATGACCAGGTCAGACGTCCATGTTCTCATTGTTCAGATGAGATGTAAGAATGCACATCACATCCACGAGGAGAGATGAGCCTGAAGGAGCACAAACGCCATCAGCTGTTCCTGGGGATGCCATGAAGGGCAGTGGGACAGGCAGTGTCTCAGGGTCACTTCACATTGATGGTAACGTCCCCTGGGAAACCACCGGAATGCAGCACTGGGGTGGGCTTCCTTGAACCCAAACGTCCCTGGGTCCATTTCTCTTGCCGTGGGGCATCTCAGATGAGTGCAGGGCAACGGGACACACTGCAGGGTTGAGGTGCCTGCCAGCCTCTGGGAATGGCAGCAGGAGGCCAGAGAGGCACGACAACTCCTGCCCTGCACTGCCTGTGTGTGTGCGAGGGAAGGACTCGTGTCTCTGAGCAGCCCTGCGGGTAAGATGAGTGCACGAGACCAGCTCAGATGTGCTGAGGGAGCTGGTAGATACTACTGCTAAGCTACTCTCCATCATCTTCGGCAGGTCACGGCAAACAGGAGAGGAGCCTGAGGACTGGAGGAAAGCCAATGTCACTGCAGTCTTCAAAAAGGGCAAGAAGGAGGATGTGGGGAACTACAGAGCAGTCAGCCTCCCCTCCATCCCTGGAAAGGTGATGGAACAGTTGATTCTGGGTGTCACCTCTAAACAGGGGGAGGAAAAGGGGATTGTCAGGAGTAGTCAGCATGGATTCACCAAGGGGAAATCATGCCTGACCTACCTGAGAGCCTTCTGTGACAGCATGACTGGCTGGGTGGAGGAGGGGAAAGCAGAGGATGTTGGTGACCTTGACTTCAGCAAGGCTTTTGTCACTGTCTCCCACCACATCCTCACAGGGAAGCTTAGGAAGTGTGGGCTAGACGAGTGGAGAGTGAGGTGGATGGACAACTGGCTGAAGGACAGAGCTCAGAGGGGTGTGCTCAGTGGTGCTGAGTCCAGCTGGAGGCCTGTAACTGGTGGTGTTCTCCAGGGGTCAATACTGGGTCCCATCCTGTGTATCATATTCATAAGTAACCTGGATGAAGGAACAGAGTACACCCTCAGCCAGTTTGGTGATGATACTAAACTGGGAGGAGGGGCTGAGACGCCAGAAGGCTGTGCTGCCATCCAGCGAGACCTGGACAGGCTGGAGAGCTGGGAAGGGGGGGAACCTCATGAGGTTCAACAAGGGCAAGTGTAGGGTCCTGCACCTGGGGAGGAATAACCCCCTGCACCAGTCCAGGCTGGGGGTAGACCCACTGGAGAGCAGCTCTGCGGAGAAGGACCTGGGAGCTCTGGTAGACAACAAGTGGGCCATGAGCCAGCGATGTGTGCTTGTGGCCAAGAAGGCCAGAGGTATCGTGGTTTGCATCACGAAGAGTGTGGCAAGGAGTTTGAGGGAGGTTATTCTCCTGCTCTACACTGCCCTGGTGAAGCCACATCTGGAGTGCTGTGTCCAGTTCTGGACCCTCCAGTTCAAGAGGGACAGGGAACTGTGGGAGAAAGTCCAATGGATGTTACTAAGATGATGAGGGGGCCGGAGCATTTCCCCTATATGGAAAGGCTGAGAGACCTGGGGCTCTTTAGCCTGGAGAAGACTGAGAAGGGACCTTACCATCACTTATGAATATCTAAAGGGTGGATGTCAAGGGGACGGGGCCAGGCTCTTTTCAGAGGTGCTCAGTGACAGGACAAGGGGCAACGGGCACGAACTGGAGCACAGGAAGTTCCACCTCACCATGAGGAAAAACTTCTCTACAGTAAGAGTGACAGAGCATTGGAACAGGGAGTCTCCTTCCCTGGAGATACTCAAAACCCACCTGGATGCAATCCTCCACGACCTGCTTTAGGCAAACCGGCTTTAGCGGTGGGGTTGGAGTACGTGATCATCAGAGATCCCTTCCAACCCCCACCGTTCTCTGATTCTGTGATTCTTTCTGCAGTAGCTGATAGGTCAGCCCTTGACTCCTGGCTGGGATACGTGATTTTAGGCTCACCTCTGCCAGTGTCTCTGACAGGCCAGCAAAAGCACATTGATGGTGAGAATCCCCTTCCCTAAGATCCTGGTAGAGCCATCCAGGAAGAGGGCATGGATAGGGGTTGTCACAGCTCTTCTGTTGTGGAGGGCAACTTTGGTTGAAGTGTGGGTGAAGGTAGTAGGGTACAAAAACCATGAGGGAGGTGAGCAAGAGAAAGTGTAGCAGTGCTGAGTAGAGAGGAAGGATCACTTCCACCAACCCTCTGGCAGTGCTCTTCCTACTGCTGCCCAGGATGCTCTTGGCCACCTTTGCTGCCAAGGTGCAAAGCCAGGAGAGGACAAGGCTTTGGGGAGCCCTCACAGCCTTCCCAGATCTTCTTGGATATCAGCAAGAAAATGCAGTGAGGCTCTACTCTGTTGTGCATGATGGGAGGATGAGGGCCAACGGGCATCACCTGAAAGAAGGGAGGAAATACTCTGTTCACCAAGACACTCAAGCACTGCAGCAGAACTCCCAGAGAGCTGGTGTTCTCTCTGTCCTTGGAGCTTTTCAAGCCCCAAATGAATGAAGCCATGAGCGACCTGCTCTGACCCCAGAGGTGACCCTGCTGTGAGCAGCAGGTTGGCCTAGAGACCTCCTGAGGTCCCTTCCAGCAGGAATGATTCTCTATTTCCATCCAACACAGAACTTGCCTTCCTGATGGAGGGAAATCATGCAGGTGCCTGCTGATCATTGACCTCAAACAGAAAGTTTGGTCAGATGACCTGTGGCTTTCTTGTCCCACTCCAGGCATTGTTGCAGAGATGCAGGGCTGCCTGGCAGGTACCCCCAAACAGCCCTCATCAGCTCCACGGCGTCACCTTTTCTTTTCGTTTTCCCTCACTTCCTGGTCACAATTTCTTCCCTTTGACCATCCTTGTACCCTCCCATGCAAACTGCCCATCTCTGTTCACCCTTCCCTCCCTGGTCATACTCTGCCTTGTTTTGGAGCTTCCTTTGGTGTTTCAGGGCTGAACACCATGGGAATGTGTCCCTTGGTCAGCACTATCACTGAACAAGTGCCTCCTGTTATGATCTGTAGTGCCCTGCAATTCCTCATGCTGTTGTCTTGTCAGAGGCACCACAGGTCAGGGTGAGACATCTGCGGGTGCAGATGAAGAGCTGGTCCAATGGTGCTTCCCTGCTGGGGGACCTTGGAAATCTCTGGGATTTGGCACTAGAAACCCCAGGAAGCTTTGTGAGGAGAAGTGGTGAGTCCTTTATGGGGGCAGAGTGAAACCATAGCTGAGGGCAGGCTGGGAGCTGAGCAGCTCAGGAGCGACCCTGAGGAGAAGGGCCTGGGCACTACGAGGGATGCCAGAGGAGCCGGTGGTACACGCTCACAGTGTGGAAGGACAGCTGCAGATGGGGCTGCAGAGACGGGTGTGCATTAGGGTGTGCGTGGCCACCCAGACAAGGGACGTCTCATCCCCCTCGACTCAGCACTGGTGTGGCCACATGTGGATGACCAGAGTCTGGCTTTGGAGCTCCGTTGTCTGGGGGAATGGGGAGGAAACGAAGGACTGCCGAGGAGATCTGCCAGGCTGGAGTTTGGAGCCTGTGCAGGAAGGATGAAAGTTCTGGGCTTCTTTAGCCTGCTGAAGTGGAGGCTGAGGGCACAAGAGCAGCGTGCACCTGCTTGAAGGGTGGTTTCAGAGCTGATGGAGATTTTCTTGGTAGTGGGAAGAGAAGGAAACCTCCACAAAGTGAAGCTTGGAAGGTTCAGACTGGAGGTGAACGCAAAAGAGATGTCACTGCAAGGGTGGCCTTGTGGTGCAAGAGGTCACCGAGAGGGGGTCTGGATCAGCCTATGGCTTTGTGTTTCATGGAATGGCCAGCAAGAGTGGAGAGACATGAGGGAAGGTGTAGAAATGGTGGGGTGAGAGCTGGGTGGGAAAGCAAGCAGGGTGTGAACAGCCTGAAGGGAAAGAGGTGCAGGCTTGGGGCAGGGTAGGACAGCCTGCAGGAGAGATGGCCGAGGGCTGTAGCAAGGCTGAAAGGTCCAAGAGGCCTGAGGTCTTGGTCCTCTTGGCTAGAGCAGTTGCCTCTGCCAGCGAGGCTGGTGAGATGGAACTTGGAGGGTGTCAGGATGGGCCTTGGCAGGGCCTGAGGGTCAGGGCTTGGCCTTTCTGCTTCCTAAAGCAAAGCAAAGGGTTTTCTCAGCATTCCAGCCCCCTGCACAGGGCCTTGGCCTGCCTGCAAGCATGGCCTCCAGTGATCTGCTCTAAGGAGGCCCTGGGGAGGCTTTGTCAGTAAGGGCCCTCAGGGGGCCAGTCAGGGCTTCAAGGGACTTCTGGGCTTTGCTTCTGACTTTGACTCCTGGAGAGGTTTCTTCAGACTTCTCTCAGTACCTGGGGGTCATGGAATGAGCCCCAAATGCCCTAATGAGCTGTTTACCTTGTCGTTTTCTTCAAGTCTTCAAAACTTGCACAGATAACTGGAGCTATTTCATAGTGTAGTTCAGGAGGAAATTTTCAAAGTGCATCTAAGAATTTTTTTTTTTTTTAAGGGTTACACCTTCTGCCTTTTCTTTCAGAGAAGGGGTTAGAGCAGCATTCTCCAAGTGCTAACGATCCCGAGGGTCTCCTCAGGAGGTCTGGACTGGTCAGAAAGGCATTTGTTTGAGGTCTGACACTGTATGGACAACCTTACTCCTCACCTCCCCAACCCCATAGTTTTCCTCATTGTCCCCTTTAACTTGCATCACTTTTTGTCACATCAGCCTTCTCCCCTGCAGTCTGCAGCTGGATGTTACAGCTCCATTGCATCATCTCCCGCCTGTTCTCCTGACAGACCTGGCTGCACACGGGCACAGAAGAACTTTCCTGATGTGCAAACAGAGAACAGTGAGGTATGATGAAGTTTCATGAACAATAAAACACACTCCCAAGCACATGTTCTGTCCAAGCTGTCTCTGATGAGGTTGAACTTTGTACAAGCGATAATCTGAGGAGAAATATTTGAGGCAGGTAGATACAAAATGAGAGCTATAAACACAATGAAAGTGTTGTCTAAATAGACAATTAGACTGTTGAAAGACATGTAAGATTTTACTCCCTGAAGCTCAAACAGCAACATAGGTGAGAATCATCTGAATGAGCAATGATTAAGGGAGGAGGAAGCTGGAGAATAATGGGAAGGGCCTTTGTCTGGCCAGTCGGCATCTGAAAAGGTGACTTCAGAAATGGTCATTGGATCCTGGTCAGGTGCAAATATCTGAAAGATTAAAGAAAGTAAATACACCGTTGGACAGGCAGAATAGTGGTAGTGAAGTTACAGGGGAAGATGGATATTTCTTTATTGCCGTCCTAAGCATTTATTAAGGCATTTATTGTCCTCATAAGTTGCTCATTTCTCTTGTCCAGGCTCTTGTCACTGCCCCCAGAGAGCCTTTCCACAGAGAACTGTGTCCCTGCTGGCCTGGCTGGTTCTCCCGCGCCCTCCACGTGCTCCCCACATGGCCCCAAGTTTGTGGTGCTGCTTTGTGGGCTGAGGGGATTCAAGGGCCCGTAAGCCATGGGAAGGCAGTCCCAGGCAGATCCCTATGGATCATGGACCATCTTCAGGGTCACTGGACACCCACAGGTGAACTCTCAGCACTGGCCCTTTCCTGACACATCACCCCGTACACTCCTCCCCTGAGCCCATGGAGAACCCAAGCACAGCAGCATGGCCTCATGCCGGGTATTTCTTCAGCCTGTTCCTAATTGCAGCTTTGGAAGAAGACCTCCAACCTCCAGACAGGAGCACTGAGGAAATGCCCTTTTATTACAGAGATACAGCACAGCAGACCAGATGTACCATCGTGCCAGACACACGTCTAAAGGCCTCTGGGTCAGACAGGCTGGGTTCCTGCCTTTGGAGAAGTGGAGTGGCTTCAGACATTGCTGAGCAAAGAGAGTTCTCCTGGGTGAAATGCCCAAAGCCCAGGAGGTTGCTGAGAGAATGGGAAATCGCTTGTGAAGAGCCATGGGCAGCTCATTGCTGCTGACAGACAAGTGATTGAAAATGTTTCTTCAGCGTGTCCTTGAGCTCCTGGTTCCTCATGCTGTAGATGAGGGGGTTCACTGCTGGAGGCAACACCGAGTATAGAAATGACACCACAACATCCAGGGATGGGGAGGAGATAGAAGGAGGCTTCAGGTAGGCAAACACGGCAGTGCTGATGAACAGGGAGACCACGGCCAGGTGAGGGAGGCAGGTGGAAAAGGCTTTGTGGCGTCCCTGCTCCGAGGGGATCCTCAGCACAACCCTGAAGATCTGCACGTAGGACACCACAATGAACACAAAACACCCAAACGCTAAACAGGCACTGACCACAAGAAGCCCAGCCTCCCTGAGGAAGCCTGAGTGTGAGCAGGAGAGCTTGAGGATCTGGGGAACTTCACAGAAGAACTGGTCCACAGCATTGCCCTGGCAGAGGGGCAGTGAAAATGTATTGGCCGTGTGCAGCAGAGCATAGGGAAAAGCAGTGCCCCAGGCAGCTGCTGCCATGTGGACACAAGCTCTGCTGCCCAGGAGGGTCCCGTAGTGCAGGGGTTTGCAGATGGCCACGTAGCGGTCGTAGGCCATGACGGTGAGGAGACAATACTCTGCTGTGAGCAAGAATAGAAAGAATAATTGCTGAGCAGCACATCCTGAGTAGGAGATGGTCTTGGTGTCCCAGAGGGCATTGCCCATGGCTTTGGGGAGAGTGGTGGAGATGGAGCCCAGGTCAAGGAGGGAGAGGTTGAGGAGGAAGAAGTACATGGGGGTGTGGAGGTGGGGGTCACAGGCTACAGTGGTGATGATGAGTCCGTTGCCCAGGAGGGCAGCCAGGTACATGCCCAGGAAGAGCCCGAAGGTCAAGAGCTGCAGCTCCCATGTGTCTGCGAATGCCAGGAGGAGGAACTGGGTGATGGTGCTGGCGTTGGACATTTGCTGCTCTCAGATATGGGGGACTGTTCTAGGAGGGAAACAAGTTAGGGGAGACTTTCTAAAACATGAAAGCCAGTTCCCATACCCCCTCTCCCATCTACACACACACACAGACACTTTTCTAGAAGCTCTTCCTTCAGCTGTGTGGCTGCAGCTCTCGTTGGTGTCTCATGAGGAGCAGGACCTGTGCCTGCTGGCAGCCAAGGAGTCAACCCTGCTCTGCAGCAGGGGGTTCACGGGAACGGAGGGGGCAGAGACCAGTCCTGGGGTTCGACTTTGTCAGCAGAAACCACTCCTAATGCAAAAGGGCTGGTCAGCACCTGCACTCCCCATGCCAAGGAACCAGGAGGGCAGAAGGCAGTCAGAGAGGTTTGGGGGGGGTTACAGCTCTCCCATTTCCCCTGGGTAGTTTTCCTGGATGCCAGAAACCCTCAGCACTCCTGCTGCACTGGAAGGGAACGGCAGAGCCCTGTGAGGCAGGAGGATTGCCTGTGCTTAGTGCAGAGGGAGGGGAGCTGGTCTGTCCCTCCGCCTTGTGCCCAGCTGCCCTGGGCTTGCACCTTTCTCAGGTGCAGGAGGATCACAATCCCATGTTACCCTGAAAAGCAACTCGACCCCGCTGAGAGCAGAGGGATCCAGTGCACACCACTCAATGTCCCACCCTTTCTCAAGGTCCCAGCACCCCACTTCTATCCAAGGACACTCTTGCCTCATTTCACCAACCCAACAGTATTTCCACACTTGTGAGACCTTTCCGTTTTCCACATGGCATTCAGATAAAACAGAGGTTCTACGGGACAGGTTTGCATCCTGGAGGGCAGCTCAAAGCGGGCAAGGACACCTCAAGGAGACAGCCAAGTGCCCTAAGACGGCATCTCAACAAGGAAGAGTCAGCTCCTACTCTGGCTCCACGGACTGCATGGACCAGACCCTAGGAGGTGACAGGACAGCTGGGACACTCGTTCCCACGGACACACCTGCATGGGAGCACACCCAAGGTCAGTGTGTGACTCTGCAGATGAAGCTCCCGTCCCCACAGAGACTGACAGCAAGAACAAGAGGACAATGCAAATAAGAGAGAGAAGGGAAAATGCAGGGAGGGTCCAGCTGAGAGAGGCCAGGGCAGAGGCAGCCGCGCACTCAGGGCAGCGTCCCCCTGCCCCAGCTGGGCACGCCACCTCCCAGACCCCAACATGGCCGGGCAGCTGCTCTCAGCCCCTGTGCTCTGCAGAGGGCCCTGGTCACGGGGCTGGAGAGCTGCAGCACGGCTCTGCTGGAGCTCTGGCTGCAGAGGAGCTGCTTCATGGCTTGGACCCCCGGAGCCCTGAGGGCAGAGGCTTTGGTGGGTGGGAGGGGAGGCAAGGGGGCTGGCTGAAAGGAAGGGCTCTGCATGGGAGGGGAGGATCAGGGATTTTCTGAATTCTCCCTCCCACAACATTCCTGGTTTTAGTTTCCTCTCATTCCCAGATCATATCCCTGCTGCCTGGAGAGTTTTCTTCTGCGAGGTGTTTCCCTGCCCCTTATCTTTTCCCTGCCAGCACTCACACATCCCATCCCAACCTCTGTGCACTCATCCCAGCCCTACACACACCCAACTGCTTGTAGGGGACTTGTTAGGGACATCTTCCTGTTTGCAGGTGGAAAAGGGCAGGTCAGACCAACACTGCTGGGTCCAGCAAAGGTGATGCTGGTGCTGTCTGTAGGCAGAGGAGTGGCTGGAGGCACTTTCGGAGGCTGCTGTCAGACCTACTGGGGACTCTCACTTACAGCTCAGCAGGCTGAGTGACTTGTTCAAGCACGAGAGCTCCTTTGCCTTTTCTCCCCCCAAATCCCCAACAGTAAGAAACTGAGAACACAGACTCAGGAGAGCCCCTTACCTTTGTAGTGATCCCTGCCTTGCCCTTGAAAAGTGCCCTCAGAAATGTCCTGAGGTGATGAGGAGCTGTGAGGAGATCTGAGCCACACAACACCCTCTTGAAACCAGAAGGACCCTCTCCTGCCACCACCTGCTGCTTCCACCCACAGCTTCTCCCTGGGCTGCTGTTGGGAGCTCCCTGGGCGGGCTGAGTGCTGACCCTGGCAGGAGACAAAGTCCCTGGAATGGCACAGAGTCTGCTGGGATGCAGGGACCCTGCTCAGAATGAGAGCCCTGGGCACCCTGGCTGCACACCCGGCTTCACACTCTGCAGCCAACATGCCCTGTCCCTCTGACAGTGCAGCAGGGAAGCTGCAGGCTGTGGGGTGGGCCAGCTTCAGGAGATCGTTCCAGGCGCTTGCACCGTCCTTCAGCCACAGACTTACCATGTCAAGGGCTCTGAAGATTTTTCTCCAAGCGAGCTCTCCTCTCTCCTCCCACCCCACACTGCCTTTAACCTCTCTCTGCCTGGCTCCTCTCCCCTCCCTGCCTGCAGGCAGCACCCCCAGCCCTGCTCCTGGGCAGAGCTGTCTCTCTGCAGCGCTGCCCGCTTGCCAGCAGCTCCCTCCATCCCAGGAGCCCAGCCCAGCTCAGCAGCAGGGGAGCAGCCCAAGGCAGCCCTTTCTCTGCCCCCTCTGGGCTCCCTCCAGCTGTCCCTGGGGCTCCAGGGGAACCTGCTCTCAAACAGGCTGAAGTCATCCTGAGGTTTTTCTTTCTCAGCTGGAGAGAGAAAAGATTTCAGAGACAAAGTTACATCTAAAAATCACCTTTTTTTGTCTTATTATCAGACAGGACACCCAGGCAGTGACAGGCAGGGATCTCCTTTATCCCTGGTGAGGGAAGAGATTCAGCTGAATCAATGGAGACATCTCACCCTGCATTTCTATTCCTGGCATTTGAAGGAGACTCAGCTCCCTCCCGTTCCTGCCACAGACCCACAGGAGTTGGGATTCCTCTGGCCTCTCTTCAGCTCTGCATAAAATAAGCACCTGCATTTGAGAAGTCTTTTCTCAGCTCCCCCGGGAATTCATGGAGATGAAAGGCAGGAGGGAAGTGTTCAGATGCAAAACCCTGGCCACATCTGAGTTGCCAGAGGAGATGCAAGAGGCACACAGGTAACTGCAGGCTCTAATGGAGAAGTTCATAGAGACAGGGCAACATCTCAAGGATCATGTATGAGCATGATGGAAATTCCTTTGGCCCAGGGAAATGACAGCCCTATAAAGGCCAAAATAATCTTTTCCTGCTCATCACGCTCATGGCCGGTTATAGAGGTGATCCTACGGACTATTTCGGTCATCTGCCATAGGGACAGCGAGGTCTCTCTCTTTTCACCAGCTGGATTTACTAGATCACCAGTGACTACAATGGCATTTGTCCCATGTTCATCCCCACGTTGCCTGACAGAATTCAGGGCAGCTACTGCATTTAATGCTCAAGCCCAGGCCCCCAGAGCTACACGAGGTGCCGAGGCTGGCAGGGACAGCACGAGACCTACGGGAAAGCAATTCCCATTAGGGCAGGTGTGTCACAGATGCCCCAGACAGCATCGATGAGAGCTTGACTTGGTGCCCGTGTGCCATTGACTGATACGATAGATCAGTCCTCAGATGCCAGGAGAGTGACAGGGTCTATCCATTCTCTGCCCACCAGCGTCAGGCATTGCATGAGCACAAAGCAGATCACACAGGGATCTTTACCGGCTCCTTGAGGATAAAATCCATGCAAAGACCAAGAATTTTAACAATGCGCCTGGATACTGTGTCTTCCAGGACAGCGTCCTCCAAGCACAGGAAGGGTCCATATCATAACCCAACTGGAACTCCAAAAGGAATTCAAGGGCACAAAGATGAAGTTTTGGTCCTTCAGGAACTGTTAAAGAAGAAAAAGCGATAACATAGGACCACTGCTGAATTTAGTGAGAGCAGGTGTGGATAGATCTGAGATAGTCTGTGACCCCTTTGCCTCAGTTGCCACCATCAAGGTCTCCAAGGCCTTTGAGCTTTGAGGCAGCCTTTGAAGGTGAACGACCTGGGATGGATGGGGGTCAAGGCAGGGGTTACTTGAGCAAACTGCACTCTTCCCAGGCCGCGGGACTGGAGAGGCTGCATCCAAGGGTGCTGAACCAGGAGGCACTGGTTCATCACAATGCCACTAAGAACAGCACTCAGACTCTGTGAGGTGTCTTTTAAACCCTATTGATTAGCACTGACATTATAAGGAAAGAATCATGCAGATAATCGTAGGTCCCTTTAACTGATGGGAACCCCAGGGGGATTAGCATTCAACCTGAATGCAGCAAACCATGCAGATCCCAACCATAGCAGACAGTCCCCGGTTTTGGTCATTCCAGCTGTTATAGGAATTTCTTACAAGGAAACAACTCTATTGCTCACCTCTACAATCAAATGGAAATGATTTTTGCGTGAGAACTTTTTGGTGCTGTGTTAGATAGAGGCAAGGCCACACAGGAGGTGTAATGTCCGGTAGAGAGTGGGAGCTGCCTCCAGGCTCTTGTGTGACCACATGCTGCTGAGGTTGTCCTGCTTCCAAGGGATCTGGGCAGCACAGCGCGGGTTTGAATGCCACGCTGTACGTGCAGCACAGCGCAGCACAGCACTAACTGCCCGAGGTACAATGGTGTTCTGGTCAGGATCAGTGCCCAGGTTTCCCTCTGAGAAGTCTGTGCTCCCCTACGGTGACCCAGCTGAGGGGCTGTGGCCCAAATACACGCGGCCAGGAGGAGCCCCCATGGCTTGTCACAGCCCTGTGACATTTCTGCACTAAACAAGGCGTGGTGGGACAGCTTGATGAGCGCTGGTGCTGCGCTGGAAGGATACAGGCTGTGCCAGAGGCAGTGGCAAGGAGGATGAGGGTGGGGGCATGCCCCCAGTGTGAAGGAGCAGCTCAGATACATGAAGCTCCGCTACAAGATGGGCAACAGGTTGTGTCTGCTTGTGTGAGTGAGGGTTAGAGGAGAAGACAGTGAGGGTGACACTGTCTTGGCAGTTATGAACTACTTGATGAGGGCGGGTAGGCAGAAAAGGTCTGGGAGGGTCCAGGTTGATGAGCAGGTTCCTGTTGGGAACGGGAAGGGCCCTGGCAGCCCCTGGCCATACAAAGCCACCCGGTGCCAACAGTGTGGAGGCTGCTGGGATGACTTCTGAGCAGAGATGCTACAAGGGCCACCAAGGGGGATGCTCCCCTGGACCTGGTCCTGGCAAACAAGGAAGAGCTGCTCAGGGACGCTATAATCCGTGTCAGCCTTGGCTGTTGTGACCAGGGAATAGGGGGGTCCCAGGCAGGAGAGGGGCGCGAGGAAGGCCAGCAGCAGAACACAGACCTGGGACTGCAGAGGAGAAGACTTGGGTGTCCTCAGGAGACTGACACAAGTGGGGCCATGGGAAGCAGCTCTGAAGGGTGAAGGTGCTCAGGCAACCTGCTAGGCCTTACAGGACAGCCTCCTCCAAGCAGGACGAGGAATCGGCCGGTGAGCAGACTGGACCTGAAAGAAGATGCCAACTGGAACCTGGGAGCAGGGAGCAGCTTCATTCCAAATGGGAAAAGGATGGCTGGGTAGCGGTAACTACAGAGGAACAGGTAGTTGAAGCTAAGTCTCTACCCAAAGAAACGTCAGCCCAGCCGGAGGAAATAAGAGCTCTGCTGAGAGCCCCAGAGCCAGGGAAAGATAAAAGGGTAACGATCCGGACAGACTTCAAGTGTGCTTTTGGAGTTGCACACGCCCGTGGAGCTATTTGGAAGGAAAGAGGACTTTCATCTGCAGAAGGAAAACATATTAAACCTGCAGATGTTGTTTTGAGATTGTTAGATGCTGTGTCCTCACCAACTGCAGTAGCTATTATGCACTGCAGAGGACATCGGAAAGGGAATACTGCCCAAGAACTGGGAAATAATTTGGCAGACCGAGGGGCAAAGGAGGCTGCAGAACAAAGCGAAGACCTCACTGCTCAAGCAAGTTCCCCAGGAGAAGTTAAAGGCATTCTGTCATTATTGGGTTGGGGGACTGGTAACTGCCTGTCCGTAAGGCGTGGTGGAAACCCCACAGACCTTGAACTGGTGGTGCTGCTCTGCAGAGCAAGTGGGCTGTGGTGGCCAGGGCCATGCTGGGGAGGCTGAGAGGCAGACCCAGCTCAGGTTGGCCACTGTCCCCTCCACCCCAGCATGCATAAGTTGCCCCAGCAGCTCCAGAGAAGGTCTTGGAGAAAGGAACTCAAACAAGTCAGTGCAGGGTCCTTTATTTGGTTTCAACACACAGAGAGCACAGCTCCTTATTTACACAAAGTCTGTGGGGCACACAAGGCAGGCAGACACTGGCATAGAAATACGATGAAGAATGACAGCATTTTGTGGACAGCATTAATACAACCAAGAAGAGCAAAAACCCAGAGAAATGAAAGCAAATAACCTGCGAAAGAGATGCTGGGCCTGTAATGAGTTTTATTACTAGTGATACGCAGAAAAAAATGGGCAGTTCATTGCTGCTTCTGAGAAGCAATCAGTCATCAGTTTCCTCAGGGCATCCTTGAGCTCCTGGTTCCTCATGCTGTAGATGAGGGGGTTCACTGCTGGAGGAAACAACGAGTACAGAACTGCCATCAACAGGTTCAGGAATGGGGAGGAGATGGAGGGGGACTTCAGGTAGGCAAACATGGCAGTGCTCACAAACAGGGAGACCACGGCCAGGTGAGGGAGGCAGGTGGAAAAGGCTTTGTGGCGTCCCTGCTCCGAGGGGATCCTCAGCACGGCCCTGAAGATCTGCACGTAGGACACCACAATGAACACAAAACACCCAAAGGCTAAACAGACACTGACCACAAGTAGCCCAGCCTCCCTGAGGTAGGTGTCTGAGCAGGAGAGCTTGAGGATCTGGGGGATTTCACAGAAGAACTGGTCCAAGCATTGCCCTGGCAGAGGGGCAGTGAAAATGTATTGGCCGTGTGCAGCAGAGCATAAGGAAAAGCAGTGCCCCAGGCAGCTGCTGCCATGTGGACACAAGCTCTGCTGCCCAGGAGGGTCCCGTAGTGCAGGGGTTTGCAGATGGCAACGTAGCGGTCGTAGGCCATGACGGTGAGAAGAAAATACTCTGCTGCCATAAAAAAGAGATTGAGAAAGACCTGGGCAGCACATCCTGAGTAGGAGATGGCCCTGGTGTTCCAGAGGGAATTGGCCATGGCTTTGGGGAGAGTGTTGGAGAGGGAGCCCAGATCAAGGAGGGACAGGTTGAGGAGGAAGAAGTACATGGGGGTGTGGAGGTGGGGGTCACAGGCTATGGCGGTGATGATGAGTCCATTGCCCAGGAGGGCAGCCAGGTAGATGCCCAGGAAGAGCCCGAAGGTCGAGAGCTGCAGCTCCCGTTTGTCTGCGAACACCATGAGGAGGAACTGAGTGATGGAGCTGGCATTGGACATTGTTTCACTGCAGGAATGGGGAACTGTTGAAAGAGGAGAAGACATTGACAGGTCAGGTCAGATTTCTCTGAGCCAGTCTTATGCCATTTCTCACACATAACTGCCTCAAAGGCTTTTTTTGTGGGGGGACATCGGTCAGTTCTTTTTTGTGAGTTTAGGACTAATGGGGAGGGGCTCTGCCCATGGGCTCCAGAGAAGTCAGACCTGTGCTATTGCAGTGGTGTCAAACAGCCCGTGCATTCAATAGCTGTTCCTGGCAATGGGTGCTTCACTTGAGTGAGAGGTATTTGCCTCAGTGACCGTGTGAAATTTGTCCCTATTTATTACAGTGCGATGGAGTCAGCACCCAGACCAGCTGTGTCTGAGAGGGAAGAGCCCAGGGAGGGACCCAGCCCTTCCAACTCTGCTCTCCTGAACAGCAAAGTCTGGGTCAGAATCACTCTCCAGTAGCACAGAACTTTTCTCCCCCCCCCATTTTCCATCTCCAGGCTCTCTCCAGACATGATAAGAGCAGTGTGCCTGTGGGGGAGAATGGGGCTGTCAGTAGGTTCCCATCCTCCCCGGTGAAGTGCCCCCACAATGGGGGAAGGGCACTTCAACCTCTTTACCCCAGGGAAATGCCCAGGTGCCTGAAAAACTCTGCCCAGTGTCTCCTGAAGGGAGAGTCAGCTTGTTTGTAAATTCCACACACTGCATTGCATACAGCCTCCCAGGGCCCGTGTCTCAAAGTGGATCGGAGATACCCCCACAACCCAGAGCTTCCATAAGGAAGAAAAAAGCAGCAGGAAGAAGAAAAGAAAAACACGAAGCAATACCCTGATCCTTCTGCAAATAGGGAAAAGGAAAGAAAGACAGCTGGCACTTGGGAAAACTTCCTCCTTACACAGCAGAGCACAGCACCTCCACGCTGGTGATATCCCAGGCTGGTTGCTCTCAGTCCCTTTTCTCTGCAGAAGGAAGAAGTTTATGTGTCAGGAGAGATGCACCTTTGCTCTACTGCAGCTGTGCCTGCAGAGGAAGCAGCACCTGCCCTGGACCCCCTCGCCTTGAGGGCAGAGGGTCTGCTGAGGGGGAGAGGTGACCAGGGAGGCTTGCTCAGAAGAAGCTCTCTGTGATGGGTCAGGAGCTTTCTGAATTCCCGCTTCCATGACATTTCTAATTTTCCCTGCCCATGTCTCTGCTGCCTGGAGCTGTCCCTGTCAGGAGCTGTTTCTCTGTCTCCACATCTCCTCCCTGGCAGCACTCACACACACCGTCCCAGGCGCTGTGTACTCAGCTCAGCCTTGCAGACCCCTCCTGGCAGCAGAGCACTGCCCAGGGCCATCTCCGTAGCTGCAGGCTCTGATGGGAACATGAGTTCATTGCTGATGAGGCTGCAGAGGTGATGCTGAGGAGCTCAGTAAGCCAAAGGTGGTTAGTTTTTGATTTAGATTTAGATTTTGATTTAGAAACCTCCAAGTGAAACACATCTGGACTTCAGTGCCTCCTCCCAAACTGAGAGAATAATGTCCATGTCCAACACTCCCTCCACCCCAGAGGCCACTCAGAGTAGAAGACTGAAAGCACAGGCTCCTTCCCATTCAGGTAAACCCTGCCTTGATGTACTTCTTGAGAAGCTTCCTCTACCAGTGTCCGGGGGGGGCGGATCTGGAGTTGTGAGAAGTCCTGAGCAGCACAACACCCTTTGAACAGCAGAAGATCCCTGCCCTGCCCTGCTGGGGAACTGTCCTTCCACCCACAGCTTCTAACCACAGCTCCATGAGGAGCTCCCCAGGCAGGCCGAGTCCTGACTCTGGCTGGTGACAGAGTCCCTGCTCCAGGACACAGGCTCCTATGGTGAAGGGACCACGCTTAGAAGGACAGGCCTGGACATTGCTGGCTGCACACCCACCTTCACACCCCACAGCCATCCCCACCAGAAGGCAGCCGTCATGCCCTGTCCCTCTCACACTGCACTAGGGAAGCCCTGCTCTGCAGCCCGGCTTCCTCTTCTGCATCACAGACAGATCCCAGAGGTTGGACACATTCAGGAGATCCTGCAAGGAGCCACCGACACATCACCCTGCACCCAGAGACTTACTGTGTCAGAGGCTGGGAAGAGTTCTCCTCCAGTGAGCTCTCAGCCATCCTCCCCCTCTCCCCTGCCTTCAACCTCTCTCTGCCCCGCTCCTTTCTCCTTGGTGCCCACAGGCAGCCCCCTCAGCCCTGCTGCGCTTGGCAGAGCAGCTGCTGCTGGGCAGAGCTGTCTCCCTGCAGCTCTGCCTGCTTGCTAGGAGCTCTCTCTGTCCCAGGAGCCCAGCCCAGATCAGCAGCAGAGCAGCAGCCCAAGAACTTTTTAATGATCACTCTGGTGGTTTTGGTGCCAAGTCCTTGAAGCTCAGACAGTGAGAGGAAGTTGAGGAAACCTCTCAAGGAGTCAAAGTCAGATGCAAACTCCAAAGTTTCTTGGAGCACTAATGGGTTCCACTGAGGGACGTTACTGACAAAGCCTCCCTGAGGGCTGGTTAAAAATGAAAACTGGAGGCAGTGAGGACAGGTAGGCAAAGGCAAGGTGAAGGGGCCTCTGATGCTGAGTAACCCTTGGTGTGCTTTATCAAGCCAAAAGACCAAGCCCTGACTCCCCAGCCCCTGCAAAGCAGACCCTGTCCCTCAGCCGTTCCTCAGGGTTCTTCCTGGGGCAGGGTGATGTGGGGATGTGCAGTGCCAAGGGCAGGGCCAAGGTCCTCTGCTTCTGGGTTTGTCCTGGGTGGGCTGAGGAGGCACTGAGGTGCTGGTGCCTTAAGGTTAAAAGGTAATCTGGCAGGCTTTGGGGGTTGAGACAACAGCCGTAGCCACTGGGAGAAAGCCCTCGGCTCTCTTGGGGGCTTTTTGTCTTGCCAGAGCCCTTGACCATCTCCACCACAGGATGTCCTACAGTGTCCCACACCTGCGCTTGCCATTGCACTGTGCAGATCAGACTGTGCCCAGGAGAGGCCTGAGCAACGCCTGAGGGACATGTTCTCCCTTCCCAGAGGCTGGAGGTCAGGACCTGTAGCCTTCATGAACACCCCCAGCTTTCCTCAGCATCAGAGCGACCTTGCCCTTGCCTTTGCCTGCCTGGGACGAAGGGAGCTCCTGGCAAGAGGGCAGTGCTGCCAAGAGCTCTGGAGTATCCCTCTCCTCCCACAATCCCAGAACCAAGGAGGCTGGAAGGCAGCCAGCTGCCGCCTTTTCTGGGCTTCCCCTTCATGCTTGGTTTTAACCAGCAGCTCCTTTCTCAGCCATGCCAGCCTCCTGCCACCTTGATGTGACCTCCAGCATGTCAAGTTGGACCATTCTGGATCATGAAGAGAAGATCCTTGAGCATCAAACAGCTCTCTGAACCCATCTTCTCTGCAGGGCTGTAGCTCCCTGGCAGTCTTTACGTAGGTCCCTCAGCAGGCCAAAATCTGCCTTCCAGAAGCTCTAATCTTTTGTTTCCTTCATTTTCTGAGGATTTTAAACCCAAACTTCTCACCCTGGACTTTTCCATTCCTCACCAGCTCTACCTTGTTTGTAAATGTTGCGCATTAACTCCAGGAAGATGTTAAGCACCACCCTGCAGCTTGCTCACCTACCTCTTCCAACCTCATTCAAAGAGTTGAAGAGCATGTTCAGTTGGTACATTGACCTGGTTATGTCCACTCCAAGGCTTATGCACCCCCACCCCCCCAGTCTATTCACTGAAGGGGCAGAATCAGAAACAGAGCAGGCCTTGATGCTGTGCAAACCACTAGAACATCACTTTGTTCTCAGCATTGGTTTTGCCACAAATTGTCTATTAAATATCTCTCAAATATCCAATAAATTGCCCATGAAGTATCCACTGAGTTCATGTTGTCCATGATTTGGGTTCCATTTGATATGGTGCTTTCTCAGGACAAGAGTGATGTGTTGTCTGGAGTTTCTGAACAGGCAATCTAGCTCAGGTTGGGTCAGCTTTTTACGAGGTACATTTAGGAGGTATCACTGTAGAACTTCCTAAAATATGTAACTATCATAGATCATTTCTGACCCAGGTTAAATCTACTGTAAGTACAAGTCATATTCCCCCATCATTCACCCAGTGGACCTGCGTCCTAGAGCAAAAGCAATCCCAAAATCTGGTTGGCCATTTCCAACCCGTGCTGTCTTTCCCAGCCTGTTCCCTACATGCACTATAGGGATCTTATCTCCTTCTACAACAGGCAGGTTTTTGTCTGGGCAGGGCCAGGTTGATCAGTCGATCCTCTGGTATTAACCAGGCAGGTGGCTTCTGCCCAGGCTGCATCCCACCGCTTGTATTTCCCAGCCCCCTTTGCTCTCACTCTTGTCCTTAACAGTCCCTTCTCTCAATCAATCATTTTGGAGGCTGGTGCGTAACAGGGGATGTGGCACACCCAATCATTGCCACGTTCCCTGGCCCAGGGGCTTCTGAGGGTGTTTCAGAAAGGAATCCTGCTGTCTGCCTCAGGACTTTCTGGGGTGCCACAGCACTTGCTCTTCAAGGCCCAGGATGGTGTTTCGGGGGGTGGTTTGGGTCATGGGGCATGTTGCCAACCATCTGGTTGTCACTTCCACCACAGTAAGCACATGGCACTTGCCTGGGCAGGTTCGTGGCAGTGTGATATAACCCATCTGTGAGGCCTCTCTGTACTGATATTGCACCCACCATCCTTCACACCACAGAGGCTTTGCTCGCTTGGCTCACTTGACTATGGTGCGTGTGTCACACTCCTGAATAACACCTGCAATGGCTTCAGCGGTCAAGTCCACCCCTCCATCTCAAGCCCATCTGGACATTGAAGCTCTCCCTTGATTTCCTGACCCTACAGGATTCCACCAAGTTATGACTAGTTAACTCTTGTGTTCCCAGACTCGGTCCACCTCAGCCACTTCCCCTGTTGCACTTGGTCTGCTTGCTTGTTGTGTCGATGTTCCTCAGGGATTTCTCTGTCACTTCCCTTGTTCCTGGTGAGTGACTCCAGCTGTTGAGCTTCCTTACCCTCTAGCTCTTGGCCGGTGGCCCCACCACTCCAGCAGTGGAGGAGCCAGGCACCGCTCTGCTTGCCTTTCTGGCACCTGTTATATTGCTGCATTTCTCCAAGGTCTCTCAAGTTCAGTGACCTGGTAGTTTTGGTCTGTTTTGGTGATTTTTCTCAATTCTTCCTTCTATTCCATCCCAAACAACAGTTTCATGCTTTGACTTGTTCTCCTCCCTTACTATTAGGTGGTACAGACCTGTCCACCTCTGTGTCTCGCATTACTCTTTTACTGGTGGGGTGATTCCTCCAGTGTGTTGGGGCTTGGGTTCCTATCTTATCCCTGCTGCCCTCAGGTGTGGTTTGCATTCCAATCCCAACTACGGTGTCCCCGAATGTTATCCTTGTGTCACAATCATGGCATCCTCAAGAGTGGCTTGGATCTGTATCACAGCCATGCTCTGAACAGTGTCTCAATACACACAGGGCAAGACCAGTACAGCCCTGTCGCAGTAGGGACCGACGTAGACAAAAATATATGTAAAAAAGAAGGCAGCCTTTATTAAGTTACAAAAGGCCGAGATGGCGCAGCAGAAAACTTCCCTATTCCCTTTTATAACCTTTCTTATCTCTCCACTGGTTCATGCACTAAGGCTGCTAAAATGATTCGCTCAATACCTCTGTCCATTCACCTCTATTCACGTACTGATTGACTGGAGCTCCTACGGTATTTCCCACTTCATTCTCTTGACAAATTTCTGCTCTGTGGTATTCACTTGTTTAGTCTCTCCTTGCTCAGTCTCTTATCACCTTCGCAAGCCTGTTTACAACATTCTTCATCCACTTCTTTCATCTTCTCATGGGTATACTGGGATGCTGTCGAGGCCAATTTCATCTTCCTCAGTCAGGCTATCCCCTACACGGCCCTAGGGGCTGCTGGGTTTCACTGGGGTAGGCAAGGCACCCTTCTGTTAGGCAGTGTGTCCATGGAGCGGGATTACCTGCCTTTTCAGGCTTCAAAGAAAAGGCACTGGGAGGTGATAATCACCCTAGGCACCTGCCCACACACCCTGACACCCGGGGACTGGCTGCCATAGGGCATGTCCCAGGATGTCCTCACCAACAACTTGTCTCCTCTGATGTCACAATTCCACACCATACTACACAGGCATTAGGAGACAGGAACACTGTTAGCATATAATTGCTGCATCATTATCTCGAGACCCAAGACCTTAGCTTTCCTAGTGGCCTCCCTACATCCTCTGACAACACAGACAACAGTCCTCCCCAGTGGCCATCCCCTCCTTCCAAGATCTATAGACTCTCTTCTTCCACTTGAGTTTGCCCATTAGTTCCCTGTTTAGCCCCGTGGGTCTCCTAGCTCCCTTTCTTGATTTCCTACCCTCGGGGATGCTCAGGTCTTGAGCTTAGAAGAACTCGTCCTTGAATAGAAACCAACTGTCTTGGGCCCCTTTCCCTTCTAGTACCCTGTCCAATGGGATTTCCCCTAGAAATTGCTTGAAAAGGCCAAAGTTGGCCCTGCTGAAGTCCAAGGCTGTGACCTTGCTTGGTATTCTGTTCCTATCAGACCAGATCCTGAACTCCACCATCTCATGGTTGCTGCAGCCAAAGCTGCCCTCGACCTTCACTGCTCAACCAGACCCTGCTTGTTAGTGAGTAGGAGATCCAGCAGTGCTCCCCTCCTTTTTGGCTCATCCACCAATTGCATCAAGAAGTTATCACCGATGCACTGGAGGAATCTCCTGGGTAGTGAATGGCTGGCTGTGTAGGCCTTCCAGCAGATATCTGGGGAGTTAAAATCCCCCATGAGAAGCAGGGCCTGTGATTGTGAGGCTGCTGTCAGCTGCCTGTACAAGGCCTCACCAACTTCCTCATCCTGGTCAGGTGGCCTGTAACAGACACCCACAACAGTATCTCCCATGCTAGCCTGCCCCTTGAGTCTCACCCAAAAACTCAGCTAGCTCCTCATCCACCCCTGGCCAAAACTCCATACATTCTAGTTGTTCTCTTACGTAAAGAGCGACTCCATCACCTCACCTTGTTGGCCTGTCTTTCCTGAAAAGGACACAGCCATCCATGACCACATTCCAGTCATGTGAGCTGTCCCGCCATGTCTCTGTAACTGCCACCAGATCATAACCTCTGGACTGCACAAAGGGACATTGCTGGCTCATGGTCATCCTGCTGCCCACCAGGACCCCTGCCTGTCTTTCCTAAAGAGCCTATACCCATCTGTTCCTGCATTCCAGCTACAGGAGCTATCTCACCACCTCTCACTGGTACCTGTAACAGCATAGCCTTGTAGATGTGCACACATCTCTCATGCCTCTTGTTTGTTCCCCACTCTCTGTGAGTTGTATAGGGGCATTTATGTGAGTCCCTCCTCCCATTGAAGCCGACTTCCCAGCTGGAGTGCTTCCTGGCTGGAATTCCTTCTCTTACACTTGATGTGCTCTCTCACTGGTCTGGGATCCATCTCCAGGGCGAGGGCATCTATTTCTGGCACTGGCCTTGAAGTGGGATGGATTGAGGATCCCCTCCCCCAGCCAATCTAGTTTAAAGCCCTCCTTCCTCGATTGGCTAGGCTTTGTCCAAAGATGTTCTCCCCTTCTCTGAGAGAATGTCCTCCAGCAACCCCCAGGAGACCAGGCTTCTCAAAGCGAGTCCCATGGTCTAAGTAGCCAAAGCCCTGGCTGTGGCACCACTCCTTCAGCCATTCATGGATTTTCCTGAATCTGGCGTCTCTTCCAAGCCCCTTGCCTTTGACTGGGAGGACTGGTGAAAAGATGACCTTGGCCCCCGAGTCCTTCACTGCCTCTCCTAGGGCTCTGGAATCCCTCTCGATGCTCGTGACATTGCTTCTCGCTGTGTCACTGCTGCCCACGGGAAACAGCAGCAATGGAGAGTGCTCCATGGGACGTACCAGGTTGGGTAGTCTCTCTGTGACATCCCTAATCCCAGCCCCTGGTGAACAATAAAACTCTATAGACAGCAGGTTATAAGATGGGTGCCTCAGTACCCCTCAAAAGAGAGTCTCCCACTACTATTACCCATCGCTTTTTCTTGGATGCACTTATTGTAATTCGGGGAGCCGATCTAGCCGCCTTCCCTAACTCTGAGGTGTTCTCTATGTCATCATCCTTTTTTCCCTCCTCATTCTGCAGAGCCATGAAGTGGTTCTGCAGGAGCACCTCAGGCTTTGAGGAAGGCTTCTTCCTCCTTCTGGATCTTCCCTGCACGACTTCCCAATCTCAGTATGGTTGGCTTCCCCCTGTTTTGGGTGTGTCAGTGGCAGAGTTTTGCCTCTTTGGCATGAGGTAGCGGTTTTGGGTGTGCTGGTGGAAGAACCTCAGGCTCTTTGGCCAGAGGCTGTGGTTCCGCTGCTGCGTTCCCCTGCATCCAGCTCGCTCTCTCCTTCTCTGCCTCCCTGGTGCTCCGCAGCCTTGTGACCGTCTCCTGCAGCTCAGTCACCTGCCACAGGAGGTCCTCCACCTGAGCACAGCTTTTGCAGCTGCGTTTGTTCCCCACCCCTTCCCCAGGAGGAAGGTCTAGGCACTTCCCCCAGGCTGAGGGCTGAACCGCAGCCTCTCCCTTCAGCAGCTCCGTCTGGCTGGAGGCACTGGTCCCCGCCGGGGCCGGTGGTGCAGAGTGTCCAGCCAGAGCTGCAGCCTTGGCTCTGCCACGAGTGCCCACCCTTCTGCCTCGAGGGTCAGGGAGGATGAGCGCCCTTGGCCTCTCCAACTGGCGGAGCTTCAGCGCCCTCCCCGCACAATGCCGCGGGAGCTGCTCGCTCCGCTCCTTTGCTCCCCACAGGCTCCTGTTGTGGGCAGGCAGTGACAGCCGGTGACAGCCGTTGCTCTGGCCATGCCGACGGCCCCTCGGCCTCTCCCCGCAAGAGCTGCAAGCTCCGGGCGGGTCTCGCCGCTCCCCTGGCGTTTCCCTACAGCGGGAAAACCTCAGGAAAGCTCCTGAACATTCATATCTGCTGCTGGCAGGGCCCGTCCTGATGTAGCTGATCTCAGCGACTGATGTTTAATACATTTAAGTTACTTCTTGAGAAAATGTCATGTCATTTTCTGTGTAACCAGAGTGTCATTGTTGGTGTCTGCCTTCCTGTTTGCAGGGACTGGATTTGTTGCTGACAGTATCTATTTCCTGAAATCCTCGAGTGTGAGGGTTTTTTGATTTTTTTTTTTTTTTAAGACTACTATAATCTTTCTATCACATTGAGGTGGCTACTTGTTTACAGATTCTTCATGTATTACTTGGGAAGAAATGGATCTCAGGAATCAGAAAACATAGAGGAAAACTCTGCCTTGTTCAGTGTCAGCTTGCTTCTCAAATCCCAATTTCATGAAGGATTTCTCAGCTTTCTTTTGTAATGTTTTTTATAATATTGAAATTCTGTGCGTGTTCCGACTGGTAGTAGAGCCCGTTTTTAGCCTTAGTTCTTGCATCCAGAAGGTGTCAAATTGAGGAGTAATAGAGGAGGTTATAGGCAGGGCCTTAATCATTCCTCACTGTGCAATCTTTCATCCCAGTCGGGTGTCTGCTTCTTGTGGAGTGTCTGCGTTTGTGGGGTGTGTAACAGTGGTCAGCTCGTAACCTTTGGAGTGAATCACTGAGAGGTGACGTACAGCAATGAAGTAAAACATCCCTTGAGCTGCCTGAAGAACTTCTCTGGGGGAAAACTCACCCCCATGACTGCTCTGAAGAAGCTGCGGTTGGCTGGGGCAGATGTGGTAACGGGCTCCGTAAGGAAGTGTCAGTGTCAAAAGTGCAAGTGGAGCATTCCCCACCTCTGGTTTTTTGAGTGAGGTGTGTGTGAGTAAACTACACTCACAGCTCAGACATGAAGGCTTTTATTGCCCAGAACAGGCTGCCGGAGGGCTAAAGTACTGCATGGGTCGCTTAGAGCCGCCAGACTCTCTGGAGTGCTCTGAGGTTCCTTTGTGGTAGAAAATGAAGAATATTTGGGTCAGTGCTGCCCCTGCTGTTCTTGCTTCACATTAAAACAGGACACTAAGCTAAAAGGGTCGTGCTGGGTGAGGTCATAGGTGGCTGCACAGGTGACAGGTGAAGAGCAGCCCCTGCCTTGTGCAGCTCCTCCTGCTGTCCCTGATGTCTCAGGAGCTGCTAGGGCAGGAGTGTGCAGCAGGCTTGTGCCGCTGCGGGGGATGTCAGTGGAGGCTTTGTGTCAGTCCCAGCAGGAGCAGGCAGCTGGCTTGTGCTGGTGCTGCTGATGTCCCCTGTGCCTGAGCAGGAGATAGGGCAGAAGCAAGGTCCTGGCAGGTGGAGGTGCCTGTGATGTCAAAGGGGGATGAGGAAAGGGGAGGCCAGGAGGCAGCCCCTGGGTTTGCAGCTGCTGCTGAGGTCCCAGGTGCCTGGGGAGTTGGGAGAGCAAGAGCTTGGAGCTGGGTTGTGCAGGGGCTTGGGATGGCCATGGTGGCTGAGGAGGTGTGAGGCCAGGGGCCAGCTGGGTCTTTGCCAAAGCCATGGTGATCTTCCTCTGTACCTGCATTACCACTACTCTGCCTGTCACACGCTGTATTTGATTTCTCTGCCTTTTCATGTGATTTCACCTGTTCTGATAAAACGACCATTTGTAAAGTCATCTTTTCAGATGCCAACTGCCCAGGCAAAGGCCTTTTCCATCATTCTCCAGGTTTCTTCTTCCTTTACACTTTGTTCATTCAGACACCTCTCACCTATGCAGCTGCTTTGAGCTTCAGCGACTGAAAGAATTTCAGTAGTCTAGTTTTCTCTCGACAGCTCTTTCATTACGTTTATACCTACCTTTGTGTATCTATTGCTCTAAGACATTTCTCACAGGATTATCTCTTGTCGAAAGGCGACCTCCTTAGAGACACCTTGTACTTAGCACAGGGTTGAGGAGTGTGTTTTATTGTTGATGAGACTTGGTCATGCTTTACTTTTTTTTGCTTGTGCATGGGAGAAGACCTTGTGTGTCTGTGTGCAGGCAGCTCTCTAAGGAAAGCAGGTGGGGGATGGCGCAACGGAGATGTAACGTTTGTCTGCAGACTTGAGTGGAGAAGTCTCAGGTAAGAGAGGATGTAAATCCCCTTTGGCCAAAGACAGCAATGGGGAGGTAGAGGAGGTGAGGAGCAAAGCTGTCCGTACGGTGTCAGACCTCAAGGGACTGCTGTTCCTAGCTGTCC
Source organism: Leptosomus discolor (assembly GCF_034619465.1). Lineage (NCBI taxonomy): Eukaryota > Metazoa > Chordata > Aves > Leptosomiformes > Leptosomidae > Leptosomus > Leptosomus discolor. The sequence continues at coordinate 2,639,468 of NW_028237764.1, forward strand.
AGACCTGCTGAGGAGACACTCTGCATCAATATCAATTGCAGAATCTTACTATCACCTCTTCTCTACACTGAAAATTGAATACAAATACACTTTTAAATTAATTTTAATTAGGTGCACTTTTCAATTTTCCTCTGTAACTACATTCTGAAAGAGCTACAATTAGCTGTAGAAATCTCGAAGACTTGAAAAAACGAAAGGAAGAGAAATAGCTCGTTAAGGCTTTCTGTCTTTTAATGAGCCCCATGGGGTATTTGGCCTTAAGAAAAGGAATCTCAGCTACTGAGAGGAAACTGAACAAACTGCTCAAGTTGTCAAAGTCAGCAGCAAACCCCAAAGTCCCTTGAAGGACTGATTGGCCCCACTGAGGGCCACTGCTGACACAGCCTCCCCAGGGACTCCTTAGAGCAGAGAACTGGAGGCTGTGCTTGCAGGTAGGCAAAGGCCCTGTGCAGGGGGCTGGAGTGCTGAGAAAACCCTGGCTTTGTTTCACCCAGCAGAAAGTCCAAACCCTGACCCTCAGGCCCTGGGCAGGCAGATCCTGCCCCTCGCGGGGGGCTCAGGGCTCTTCCCGGGGGCAGTGGGGTGTGAGGGGGAGCAGTGCCAAAGGCAGGGAAACTGGACAAGCCCTCCCGGCTTCCCCAAGCAACGGGGAAGGAGAAACGGAAAGTTCTGCCTGGGAGGCCTTGGTGGCAGAGGCCACTGCCATAGCCAAGGGGCCCAAGGCCTTGCTCCTGTTGGGCCTTTGAGCCTTGCCAGAGCCCTCGGCCATCTCTGCTGCAGGCTGTCCTGCACTCTGCCACGCCTGCACCTCTTCCCTTGCAGGCTGCACACACCCATCTTGCTTTCCCACACAGCTCTGCCCTCAGCATTTCTAGACCTTTACAGATGTCTCTTCACCCTCACTGCCTCTTCCTTGAAACACAAAGCCATGGGCTGATCCAGACTCCCTCTGGGGGACCTCTTGCACCACAAGGCTACCCTTTGAGGGAGAATTCTTTTGCCTCACATGCAGTCTGAACTTTCCAAGTGGCACTTTGATGAGGTTTCCTTATCTTCCCACTACCAAGTAAAGCTTCATCATCTCTGGAACCACTCTTCAAGCAGTTATTATAGAGCCCTGGGCGTGAACTTCATCAGCCTAAAGAAGCCCAGGTCCCTCAGCCCTCCACACAGGCCCCAAACCCCAACCTGGCAGATCCCATCTGGAGCCTCTCCAGTTCCTTCCCATTCCTTCAGAACAGAGCAACCCACATGCAGACACACTAGTCCAGATGTGGCCACACCAGTGCTCAGACAAGGGCCATCATAATTCCTGTCTGGGTTTCCACACTCCCCCGAATACAGCCCTGTGTGCAGCAGGCCTTATTCCTGGTCAGCGTGTGCCTCTGGCTAATACGGCATCCCTCATCATGCCCAGGCTCCTCTCCTCAAGGTCACAGAATCACAGAATTACAGAATGGTGGGGGCTGTAAGAGACCTCTGGAGATCATCTAGTCCAACCTCCCTGCTAAAGCAGGTTCACCTAGAGCAGGTGACACTTGACTGTGTCCAGGTGGGTTTTGAATATCTCCAGAGAAGGAGACTCCACCACCTCCCTGGGCAGTCTGTGCCAGTGCTCTGTCACCCTCAACATAAGCATGTTTCTCCACATGTTGAGACAGAACTTCGTGTGCTGCAGTTCTTGCCCTTTGCCTCTTGTCCCGTCGCTCGACACCACCGAGAAGAGCCTGGCCCCATCCTCTTGAACACCTGCCCTTTAGTTATTAATAAGTGTTGATAAGGTCCCCTCTAGGTCTTATCTTCTCCAGGCTAAATAGTTCCAGGGGTCTCAGCCTTTCCTCAAAAGAGAGATGCTCCAGTCCCCACATCATTGTAGCCCTCCACTGGACTCTCTCCAGTAATGCCATGTCCCTCTTGAACGGGGGGGCCCAGAACTGGATAGAGCTCCAGATGTGGCCTTAGCAGGGCAGAGTAGAGGAGGAGGAGAACCTCCCTCCACCTGCTGGCCACACTCTTCTTCACGCACTCCAGGACACCACTGGCCTTCTTGGCCACAAGGGCCCATGGCTGGCTCATAGTTAACTTGCTGTCCACCATAATTCCCAGGTCCTTCTCTACAAAGATTCTCTCCAAGACGTCTCCAGCCTGAGCTGGTGCATGGGGTTATTCCTCCCCAAGTGCAAGACCCTCCACTTGCCCTTGTTGAAACTCAGGTTCCTCTCTGCCCAGCTCTCCAGCCTGTCCAGGTCTCGCTGAATGGCAGCACAGCCTTCTGGCATGTCAGCCACTCCTCCCGGTTTAGTATCGACAGCAAGTTGTAGTTGTCTATTTTAGCAAGTACTGCAGCAGATATCACCTAAATGAGCTTTGCAAACATCTGGGCAAGTGCCACAATCATAGAATCATGGAATCGTGTGGTTTTTAACACCTCCAGGGATGGTGAGTCCACTTCCCTGGGCAGCCTGTTCCAATGTTTGACCACTCATTCAGTAAAGAAGTTTCCTAATGTCCAAACTAAACTTGCCCTGAAGCAACTTGAAGACATTTCCTCCTGTCCTATCACTTCTTACTAGAGGGAAGAGACTGACTCCCACCTCACTACAAAGCTCCTCTCAGGTAGTTGTAGAGAGCAATAAGGTCTCCCCTCAGCCTCCTCTTCTCCAGACTGAACAACGCCACTTCCCTCAGCCGCTCCTCACAAGACCTGTTGTCCAGACCCTTCACCACCTTCGTTACCCTTCTCTGGACACGCTCCAGCACCTCAGAGTATTTCTTGCATGAAGGGGCCAGAACTGCACACAGCATTTGAAGTGCGGCCTCACCAGTGCTGAGCACAGGGGCACGATCACCTCCCTGCTCCTGCTGGCCACACCATTGCTGGTACAGGCCAGGATGCTGTTGGCCTTCTTGGCCACCTGGGCACACTACTGGCTCATGTTCAGCCACCTGTTGAGCAGCACCCCCAGGGCCTTTTCTGCCAGGCAGCTTTCCAGCCACTCAGCCCCAAGCCTGTAGCGCTGCGTGGGGTTGTTGTGACCCAGGTGCAGGACTTGGGCACTTGGCCTTGTTGAACCTCATGGCATTTGCCTCAGCCCATGGATCCAGCCTGTCCAGGTCCCACTGCAGAGCCCCCCTACTGTCGAGCAGATCAACACTCCCACCCGATTTAGTGTCATCTGCAAACTCACTGAGGGAGCACTCAGTCCCCTCATCCAGATCATCGATAAAGATGTTAAACAAGACAGGTCCCAACACTGAGCCCTGGGGGTCACTGCTTGTGACAAAGCACCATCTGGATTGATCTCCATTCACCACAAACCCTGTGCTCGGCCATCCAGCCAGTTACCCTGACCCAACCTGAGCCAGTTGTAATGACCAGTAACTCCACACAACACACCTTTCCTCTCCTGAGTAACCACCATACCAAACGGAACCCAAGCTATGGACAGCATGGACTCAGTGGACAATTCATTGACAATTTCATGGACATTTGAGAGGGGTGGCCCACAGTTAAAGCAGTGATAGCTGTCTGTAAACAGCGTGATTGGAAGGGGATGGTTGCATATGAAGGTCTTTTGGATAGTGTGGGACCTGACTATGACAGAAATGGAATGGAATCAGGGGTGGAGATTGGACTGAGTCTGGCTGGGCTGGACTTACTTTTTTTTTCACGGAAGCTCCCATGGTGCTGTGTTTCAGATCTGTGACCAGAAAAATGCTGAGAACACACGAATGTTCTGGCTGTTGCCGAAGAGTGTTTGCACAGTGTCAAGGCCTGCTCTGTTTCTGACTGTGCACATGCAGTGAATAGACTGAAGCGGTGAGGGTGCAAGAGGTTGGGGGGAGACACAACCAGGCTAATGACCCCATAAGACCATCTTACCCCTCAAGTATTCTTGCTTTTACTTTTCTTTTCTCTTCCCCTGTCCAACTGAGGCTCGGGAGGGATGTAAGCAAGCTGCAGGGTGGTGCCCAAATTCTTGCTGGGGTTAACCCACAACACGTACAAACAAAGAAGAGCTGGTCAGGAATGGAAATTCAGGGGTGAGAAGTTAGAGTTGAGGATACAGAGAAAGGGAAGAAGGAAAAACCCAGCACTTCTGGAGGGCCTGCTGATTAACCTCCTTAGAAGAACCACTGGGTTACAGCCATGCTAAGAAGACGGATGCAGAGAGCTCTTTGATATCAAGGATCTCCTCTTCATGATCCAGAATGGTCCACCTTGACATTCTGGAAGTCACATCAAGGTGGCAGGAGGCTGGCATGGCTGAGAAACGAGCTGCTGGATAAAAACCAAACATGAAGGGGAAGCCCAGAAAAGGTGGTAACTGGCTGCCTTCCAGCCTCCTTGGTTCTGTGATTGTGGGAGGAGAGGGACACTCCAGAGCTCTCAGCAGCACTGCCCTCTTGCCAGGAGCTCCCTTCGTCCCAGGCAGGCAAGGGCAAGGTCAAGGTGGCTCTGATGCTGAGGAAAGCTGGGGGTGTTCCATGAAGGCTACAGGTCCTGACCTCCAGCCTCTGGGAAGGGAGAACATGTACCTCAGGCGTTGCTCAGGCCTCTCCTGGGGACAGTCTGATCTCATGGTGCAATGGCAAGCTCAGGTGTGGGACACTGTAGGACATCCTGTGGTGGAGACGGTCGAGGGCTCTGGCAAGACACAAAGCCCCCAAGAGAGACGAGGTCTTTCTCCCCTTGGCTACGGCTGTTGTCTCAACCCCCAAGGCCTACTGGAAGACCCCTTCACCTTATGGCACCAGCACCTCAGTGCCTCCTCATCCCACCCAGGACAAACCCAGAAGCAGAGGACCTTGGCCCTATTCTTGGCACTGCACATCCCCACATCACCCTGCCCCAGGAAGAACCCTGAGGAATGGCTGAGGGACAGGGTCTGCCTTGCAGGGGCTGGCGAGTCAGTCCTTTGTCTTTTGGCTTGATAAAGCACACCAAGGTTTACTCAGCATGTGAGCCACCTTCGCCTTATCTTTGCCTACCTGTCCTCACTGCCTCCAGGTTTCTTTTTCAACCAGCCCCCAGGGAGGCTTTGTCAGTAACGTCCCTCAGTGAAAGCCATTAGTGCTCCGAGAAACTTTGGAGTTTGCATCTGACTTTGACTCCTTGAGAGGTTTCCTCAACTTCCCCTCAGTCTCTGAGTTTCACAGACTTGGCACCAAAACCACCAGAGAGATCATTAAAAAGTTGTTGGGCTGTTGCTCTGCTGCTGAGCTGAGCTGGGCTCCTGGGACAGAGAGAGCTCCTAGCAAGCAGGCAGAGCTGCAGGGAGACAGCTCTGCCCAGCAGCAGCTGCTCTGCAAAGCGCAGCAGGGCTGAGGGGGCTGCCTGTGGGCACCAAGGAGAAAGGAGCGGGGCAGAGAGAGGTTGAAGGCAGGGGAGAGGGGGAGGATGGCTGAGAGCTCACTGGAGGAGAACTCTTCCCAGCCTCTGACACAGTAAGTCTCTGGGGGCAGGGTGATGTGTCGGTGGCTCCTTGCAGGATCTCCTGAATGTGTCCAACCTCTGGGATCTGTCTGTGATGGAGAAGAGGAAGCCGGGCTGCAGAGCAGGGCTTCCCTAGTGCAGTGTGAGAGGGACAGGGCATGACGGCTGCCTTCTGGTGGGGATGGCTGTGGGGTGTGAAGGTGGGTGTGCAGCCAGGGGTGCCCAGGGCTGTCCTTCAAAGCAGTGTCTCTTCACCCAGGGGGGCACTGACCAGAGGCGGGAATTCTGTCATCAGCCAGAGTCAGAACTCATCCTGCCTCAGGTTGTTCCCATGGAGCTGTGGGGAGAAGATGTCGGTGGAAGGACAGACCTCCAGTAAAGATGCATCTCTCCTGACACATAAACGTCTTCCTTCTGCAGAGAAAAGGGACTGAGAGCAACCGGCCTGGGATGTCACCGACGTGGAGGTCCTGTGCTCTGCTGTGTAAGGAGAATATTTTCCCCAGTGCCAGCTGTCTTCCTCTCCTGTTCCCCACTCACAGAAGGATCAGAGTATTGCTCAGCTTTTTTTCTCCTCTTCCTGCTGTTCCTTCTTTTGCTTGTGAAAGCCCTGGAATTTAGGGGGATTTTTGAGGTGTCTCAGATGCATTTGAGACATAGATCCTTAGAGCCTCTGGGCAACGCAGTGTGTGGGACATAGAAACAAGTTGAGTCTCCCTTCAGGAGATGCTGGGCACAGTCTTTTGAGCAACTGAGCATCTCCGTGGGATGAAGAGCTTGAAGTGCCCTTCCCCCGTGCTGGGGGCATTTCAGCAGGGGAGGATGGGAACCTAGTGACAGCCCCATTCTCCCCCACAGGCACTCTGCTGTTAGTACATCTGGAGAGAGCCTGGAGACGGAAAATGGGGGTCAGAAAGGTTCTGTGTCAACTGTGAGTGATCCCTTTGCAGACTTTGCTGTTCAGGAGAACAGAGTTGGAAGGGCTGGGTCCCTCCCTGGGCTTTTCCCTCTCAGACACAGCTGGTCTGGGTGCTGACTCCATCACACTGTAATAAATAGGGACAATTGTCACGGTCACTGAGGCAAATACCTCTCACAGGACTGAAGGCACCCATTGCCAGGAACACCTACCGAATGCACAGGCTGTTTGACACCACTGCAATAGCACAGGTCTGACTTGTCTGGAGCCCATGGGCAGAGCCCCTGCTCGTCAATCCTGACCGCACAAAAAGGAACTGGCTGAAGTTCCCCCAAAAGAAAGAAGTAATTGTGGTGGTTTTTGTGAGATATGGCATAAGATTGGCTCAGAGGAACCTGTTCTGGCTTGTCAATGTCTTCTTCTCTTTCAACAGTGCCCCATTCCTGCAGTGAAATAATGTCCAATGGCAGCTCTATCACAGAGTTCCTCCTCATGGCATTTGCAGACACACGGGAGCTGCAGCTCTTGACCTTCGGGCTCTTCCTGAGCATCTACCTGGCTGCCCTCCTGGGCAACGGACTCATCATCACCGCTGTAGCCTGTGACCCCCACCTCCACACCCCCATGTACTTCTTCCTCCTCAACCTCTCCTTCCTTGACCTGGGCTCCCTCTCCACCACTCTCCCTAAAGCCATGGCCAATGCCCTCTGGAACACCAAGGCCATCTCCTACTGGGGATGTGTTGCCCAAATCTTTCTGTTTTTCTTTCTCATTTCAGCAGAGTTTTATCTTCTCACAGTCATGGCCTACGACCGCTACATGGCCATCTGCAAACCCCTGCACTACGGGACCCTCCTGGGCAGCAGAGCTTGTGTCCACATGGCAGCAGCTGCCTGGGGCACTGCTTTTCCCTATGCTGTGCTGCACACGGCCAATACATTTTCACTGCCCCTCTGCCAGGGCAATGCTGTGGACCAGTTCTTCTGTGAAATCCCCCAGATCCTCAAGCTCTCCTGCTCAGACACCTACCTCAGGGAGGCTGGGCTACTTGTGGTTTGTATCTGTTTAGCTTTTGGGTGTTTTGTGTTCATTGTGGTGTCCTACGTGCAGATCTTCCGGGCCGTGCTGAGGATCCCCTCGGAGCAGGGACGCCACAAAGCCTTTTCCACCTGCCTCCCTCACCTCGCTGTGGTCTCCCTGTTTATCAGCACCGGCGTGTTTGCCTACCTGAAGCCCCCCTCCATCTCCTCCCCATCCCTGAACCTGGTGATGGCGGTTCTGTACTCGGTGGTGCCTCCAGCAGTGAACCCCCTCATCTACAGCATGAGGAACCAGGAGCTCAAGGATGCCCTGAGGAAACTGATGACTGGTTTCTTTGCAAAAGCAGCAATGAACTGCCCATCTTCCTCTGCCTATCACTAGTAATGGAACTCACTACTGGCATAGCCTGTAGGTTTAGGAGGTTGTTTGATTTGGTTTCTTTGTGTTTAGATTTTCTTGGTTGTATCGATGCTGTTCACAAACCCTTCCCTTATTCTTCATCCTGTTTCTGTGTTAGTGTCTGCCTGCCTTGTGTGCCCCAGAGAATTTTTGTAAATAAGGAGCTGTGCTCTCTGTGTGTTTAAACCAAAGAAAGGACCCTGCACTGACTTGTTTGTTTGAGTTCCTTTCTCAACATCTTCTGTGGAGGTGCTGGCGCAGTGTCTGTGTGCTGAGGTGAAGGGGGCAGTAGGCGCCCTGAGCTGGGTCTGCCTCTCAGCCTCACCAGCATGGCCCTGGCCGCCACAGCCCACTTGCTCTGCAGAGCAGCACCACCAGTTCAGGGTCTGTGGGAAGCCTGGGGAGGGGGTGCAGGAATGGCTGTCCAGGTCAGCAGAGATGAGCTCTGTAGGGAAAAGTCTCTGTGGGGAGATGGGATGTCCCGGGAGAAGAGCAGGGCAACGTGTGTGTGTGCAGGGGGGACATGGAAAGAGAAACCCTTTGGTGTGGGTGGCAGCTTGGGTCAGGCTGCCCTTTCCCAGGGGTTCAAAGGACCTTCCTGAGGATCCCCTAGGCCAGTTGTCTCCTGCTGTTGTGGGGAGCAAGTTTGGGATGTGGTGCTGCAATTTGCCCAGGATAGGGATCTCCTCAGCATGCCGGCTGGATGAATGTTCTCAGTGGCCTGTTTCTTGCTCTGGGACATGAAGGATGCACAGAGTGGTGTGGAGATTGAGGGCACGGAATCCGATTGGGGATAAATTGAAGACCTTTATTGTTTGCTACAGAATCATTATATACTTTTCTCTACTAGCACATGCACCTCTACGTAAGCTATGATTGCTGCACGTGCATTTTCCACGTGCCACTACCACTAACACCATTGGTGGCTGTCATGTTGTTTACTTCCCTGTTCTCTTCATTTACTCTTGTTCAAGGCTCAGGGCAGGAGCGGCCTCAATCCTGTTACCTCTTTCCATCCCTTCTCTCCTTTAAAGCCACCACACAAGCAGCAGCACATACACAGCTGGGAAGGCAGCGAGTCCCATCCCATTCCCCTCTCAGGCTCATCTGGGGTGAAGGTCATGAGGGGGCCTTGCATCCCCTGCAGCATTGACCCGTGGATTTGGTTCACTTTGGTCCTTCCCCCTGACATGTTTGTCAGTCCCGTGTTGCAGACTAAGAGATCTCTGTGGCTGCTCACGAGCCGCAGACATTCTCTGTTTCCCTGGGCACGGCTGAGCTTAACCGAGGTGTTGTGACGTGTTTCGATGGCTGCAGGGCCATTTGCAAGCCCTCGCGTTGCTCTTGTCTTTGTCAGCTCCTGCTTGTGCTCCGTGCTCGTGTTCACCTGCTGGGGAATGGCTCCTCTGCCCATGCTCAGCCTCACCATCTTGTGTGCCACCAGACCCTCTGTGCCCAGTGCAGAGACTGCTTCTTCTGGGGCATCATCCCTTTGCTGAGAGGAGCCCGCACGGGCACCAGCTACTATGAACCAGGAGCGTTGCTCTCTCCTCCGCTGTGCTGCTGAGCTCCTTCACACGGACTGCTGTGGTTTATGCCTCCATGAGAGGCACCATCCTGAGGATAACCTCTGTGCAAAGCCACAATAAGGCCTTCTTCACCCGGATATCCTTCACCTGCGTATCCTCTATTTCTTCACTCTGTGTCTCTCACGCTGGCTGCGTGTTTGGCGATGCAGGGCCTGAACAGAATCTGTCTGCAAACCTGCAGGTTCCCCTAAGGAGTTGCCTTCAGGAGAAGAATAATTTTAGATAATTTAGGTGTCACCCAACAGAGTAAGAAGACACCAGCCTTTGAGTGTTTCAACTGATCCAGAAAATGGAAACTGGGACGGCCACCTCTGATTCACCGATTCACCACGCTCAAACTGCTGGGGGTGACTGAGCTTGAGATTTTGCTCAAATGCAGCCAGTGGTTTAACCTCAGAAACTTTTCCAGACGAACCCAGCGCAGAGATTCCCCTGTGTGCCCAGACTAGAGGCAAAGAACAATCTGGGCATTTGGGATGTAAGACTAGCCTGAGCCCCAAGCTGAAATGTCGTGCCAACGTGGAGCATCACCCTATGCTGAACTTCCCATTTTGCTCCTTGCCTAATGCTACCCATTCTGCCCTGGGACAGAGCCTGTGGGGACAACACAGCCTGTGGAGAACTTTTGTTTCACTGCTTCAAACTGACCAGCTCCTCCCCTTGCTCTCCTCCCCTTGCGTTGTGAATCATCCTGTGTCTGGTCTCATCTGCTCTGCTCCTTTCTATGTCTAAAAACAACGGTATAGATGAAGGGAAAAACATTGGTCGTTATTATGTATACTTTTCTTGTGCTTCCTTCTGTTAGATTCGTATTTTGATTTTAAAAAATAATAACTGGGTACATCCGAGATTTGAGACTTGAACAGTGAGTGTCACCGACTGTGCTGCAGGTGCCTGTGAGAACTTGTTTCCCAGAGGCTCCCTCTATACTCAATGGGGACAAGAGAAAACACTAGAGGCTGGGTCCTCCCAGCCTATAACTGGCATCCAAAAGAAAGCTTACAAATCTCTTCCAGACACCCTTGCTCTATGTTTAGGTCAGGACACTTGAGGGTAATAGCAATGAGCAGCTGTTTGGAAACAACTGCATTTGAGTGGAAGCGGATGTCAGATGAGACTCTGTGGAACCACAGAAAATTTCAGTCAGTATTTAGAGTACTAAGGAAGACAAGTCAGACTTGGTCCTTGTTCCCCCTTCCCACCCCTGTCCTCTCCTGAAGAAACAGCGAACAAGAAGCCGTGGAAGATAGTGGGGGATTACAGAAGAGATACTTGATATTACTTATTTTGAAATCAACAGATTCTCGGGGATTCCTAGCCCAAAAAGGCAAGTATGGAAAATTAGGAAGAACAGCTTTCAACATACAGATTTGGTTTGATTTCATTTGTTTTGATTGTTTAGTATTTGTGCAATAGAAGAGGAGAGTTTGGCACATAGGTGTGACAGAGGTTTGACGGATTTGGGATTACCCAGGAATGGGGTGAAATAGCTAACGGCCTCTTTAAAATGTGTTCTGGAGAAAGAAATCCTTTGTGAGTGTTTGGAAAGGGTAGAAAAGAGACAACAAATTCTGTGAGGACTCCCACTGAAATGCGAAACAGAAAAATTTAGGTGGGAGAAATGCTTGAAGGACTGTCTCTGTCTGTGTCATATAGGAAGACTGCAAGAAAGGAAAGCAGCAGAGAAGGAAGGACAGAACTATTCACCCAGATGATGAAATTATCACAGTTGGTTTTTGCCAGGTTCCTGTCTCATCAGGATGAACTGAAATTGAGCATGGGACCAGAAAATGAAAGTGCAGTTACTGAGTTCATCCTAGAGGGTTTCTCAGGGCTTGATCAAAGACTACAGCTATTTCTCTCTCTGGTCCTTCTGCTCGTCTACCTGACAACAGTGATGGGGAATGCGACCATCATTTTCCTGGTGTGTACGGACCACCGCCTGCAAACCCCCATGTACTTTTTCATCAGCAACCTGTCCTTCCTGGAGATCTGGTTTACATCCTCCACAAGCATCAAACTCGTTGTGATCCTGGCTTCTGGGAGGAGAAGAATCTCCCTAAGCAGCTGCTTTGCCCAATCCTATTTCTATTTTGCCCTGGGCTGCACAGAGTTGGCTCTTCTGGTTGTCATGTCCTTTGACCGCTATGTTGCCATCTGCCAGCCTTTGTGTTACGCTGCCATCATGAAGCCTCAGCTCTGCATCTGCCTGGTTGTTGCTGCTTGGGTCACAGGCATCACACTCATGAGTTACCGTCTGGTCGTCCTCCACGCGCTGACTTTCTGTGGCTCCAACAAGATCCACCATTTTTTTGGTGACAACTCCCCCTTGTTCAAATTGTCCTGCTCTGACACCAGCCTGCTTTGGAAACTAGACTCTTTTTTATTGCCATTTGTCGTACTGGGTTCCTTATGTTTAACTCTGGCATTTTACATGGGCATCCTTCTCTGTATTCTACACCTTCCAGCAGCCTCTGGGAGGAAAAAAGCTTTTACTACATGTTCTTCCCATCTCACCACCTTGGCCATTGTATATGGGAGCTGCATTGCTCTCTATGTGTGTCCTTCAGAAGATGTTTCCTTGGAGACAAACAGAATTGTAGCTTTGCTGAACACCGTCCTGTACCCATTCTTAAATCCATTCGTCTACAGCCTTAGAAACAAGGCTGTGATGCTGGCCCTGAACAAAGCCATTGCCCGTGCAACAGTACAGCTTTTCCCCTCATCATGATGCCTTTCTGGACAGTGATTCCAATGACCTGCTGTCACATCTTAGATAATATCAGTGCATAAGTATGTGACCTCCAAACACAGATGCCTTAGGAGGCTGATGTTCTTGTGGGGTTGTGTCAGGCTAAGTGATACGAAGCTCATCTGTACAGTCGAAGAAAGCACTACCAATGGCAGAAGGAGTAGCTCAGCTAATACCCTGCCTCAGCTCTCCCAGACCCATCCCAGGAGAGCCACCAGCTCATCAAAAGCCCTTCTCTGCAAACTAAGAAGAGCACAGAAGCACAGTGGCAGGTGGGAACCCAAATTACAGGCTCCTGAGGCATGAACAAGTTGTCCCAGCTCCTTCCAGGGCTGCCCTGGGAGAGCCATCAGCCCTGTTTCCAGGTTTCAAACCCATCAAGAGAAGTCACTGAGAGCAGCTTTCTGGATCACCACTTGGGCTAAGGGGACTGTTGCCTGGAGGTGGAGGACACCTTTTGGGATGCAGGGCAGGAGCTTTTTTGGATTGCACAGGACTTATCATGGGAAGTTTAGGGGAGGCCCTCGACCAGTGTAACCTGTTCTGTCTTCTCATGAAACTTTATTTCCAACTCTTTCCTGGGTGAGTGAGTCTCTCCTCTGTGTGAATCTATGAGCACAGGGGTGTGAGTGCAGCAACTGCAGCAGGACCAGGGGGTCAGACAGCCCTTGTGTCGTTTGTGCCAGCAACTGAGAGACGGGAGTAACTGGACGTCAGAGTTTGCGTGTGGGTGTGTATGTGAGACTGAGATGGTCTTTACCAGCACCTAGAATGGGACTGTAGCCTCAGGGGCTCATACTGAGGAGACTGAGTGTCAGAGCCTGGGTGCTGGAGGGATCCATCCTGTACAGGTTTGTCTATAGAATAGAATGGTTCAGTTGGAAGGGGCCTACAATGATCATCCAGTCCAGCTGCCTGACCACTTGCCACCAAAATATAAATCATGTCCTTAAGGGCATTGTCCAAATGCCTCTTAAACACTGACAGGCTTGGGGTGTTGACCACCTCTCTAGGAAGCCTGTTGAAGGGTTTGACCACCCTCTTGGTAAAGAAATGCTTCCTAATGTCCAGTCTAAACCTCTCCTGGTGCAGCTTGGAACCATTCCCACATGCCCTGTCACAGGCTATCAGGGAGGAGAGCTCAGCCCCTCCCTCTCCACCTCCCCATCTCAGGAAGCTGTCGAGAGCAATGAGGTCACTCCTCAGCCTCTTTATTTCCAGGTTACACAAACCCACTCTCCTTAGCCATTCCTCATAGGACATGCCTTCCAGCCCTGCCACCAGCTTTGTTGGCCTCCTCTGAGCACCTTAAGTATCTTAACATCCTTGAAAATTGTGGGGCCCAGAAGTGCACACAGTGCTCAAGGTGAGGCCACACCAACGCTGAACAGAGTGGGATAATCCCCTCTTTGGGCTGGCTGGTTCTACTCTGTTTGATGCACCCCAGCTTCCAGTTTGCCCTCTTGGCTGATGGGGAACCTTCGAGACTCCTGTTGAGCCTGCTGTCAACCAGCACCCCCAGATCCCGTTCTACAGGGCTGCTCTCCAACCACTCCTCTCCCAGTCTACACTTGTGACTGGTGTTCTTTCATCCCAGGAGTCGAATCTGACATTTGTTCTTGTTAAACACGGTGACTCCTCTGGGTCATGGATACAGGTATTAAATTGAACAGGACCCAGAAAAGGTCTGTATGTTCCCCACGTACGTCCCAGTATGTATCCTTGCTAAGTCCATACTGCCTGCATTTGGACACATTCTTCTCTTTTAGGGGCCCAGGAACGTCACCCAAGAGGACTCTAATTGATGGCACACTCCTCACCAAAATGAGCTTTTAGAATCATGAATCATGGATAGATTTGGTTGGAAGGGACATTCAATGGTCATCTAAAGACACTGAAATCATTTAGTCCAAACCCCAGCTGAGGCAGGGCCAGCTGGAGCAGGTTGCTGAAGACCTGGTCGAGGTCGGTTGATGGAGACTCCACCAATCCACTGGGGTACTCTGTTCCAGTTGTTGACCACCCTTCCAGTCAAAAAGCATTTACCTGTTTCAGACAGAATTTTGTGTCTATATATCTGTGTCCATCAGCCCCTTGTCACTGGGAACTACCAAGAAAAGTTTGACTCCCTGGTCTTCATGCCCTCCCATCAGGTATTCCTATACATTAATAAAATCCCTCCAAGCTTCCTTCTCCAGACTGAACAGTCCCACAGCTCTCAGCCTTAACACCTATGAAAGCTGCTCCAGTCCCTTAAACCAGCTCTGTGGCCCTTTGCTGGACGTGCTTTAGTAGATCAGCAACTTCCTCGCCCTGGGCAGCCCAGCACTGGACACAGCACTCCAGGTGTGGCATCACCAGTGCTGAGTGGAGGGGAAGGGTCACCTCCCTCCACCTGCCAGCAACGCTTTTCCTAATGCAGTTTTAACCTAATGTTTCTCTACCCGTCCCTACAGAAATGGCCTGACTTGGGTAGAAGAATATTGAGGGAGACCACGGCAAGGGTTGGGCTGAAGCTGAGGCAAATGGCAGCCACTTTTTATCTCCTCATGCACAACTGCAGCTGTCAGGTTGGTGAGGCACGAGTGACCCTTGGAGAGTCCATGTTGACAGTCACTCTCTCACAGGTGCTCAGAACTGTCACCCATGAGGACTCTCAGTGATGTCACACTCCTCCCCAGCTTGAGCTTGTGCAGCCTGGGGTTCCCTGGGATGCACTTTCGGCCTCTTTCAAAGATGGATGTTTGTCCTCTCTCAGAAGAGACCTCTGCCATTCCCATGACCTTTCCAAAGGGATATTCCAAAGAAATATCCATCTTCCCCTCGGAGTTCACTAACACTGCTCTTCCTGTTCTATGGTGGATCTAATTTCTTTAATCTTTCAGATATTTGCACCTATTCAGGATACAATGACCATTTCTGAAGTCATCTTTTCAGATGCAGACTGGCCAGATCATTACTCTCTGGTTTCCTCCTCCCCTTAATCTTTGTTCATTCAGCTGGTTGCTGTTTTGAGCTTCAGGTAGTAAAATCTTACCTGTCTTTCAACAGTCTAATTGTGTCCTTAGCCAACTCTTTCATTGTTTTCATTTCTAATTATCTTGTATCCACCTACTGTAGATATTTCTCCTCAGATTATCGCTTGTAGGAAGTTCAAGCTCATTAGAGAAAGCTCGGACAGAGCATATGCTTGCAGAGTGTGTTTTATTGTTCATGAAACTTTATCATGCCTCACTGTTCTCTACACATCAGGAAAGTTCTTCTGTGCCCGCGTGCAGCCGGGTCTGTCAGGAGAGCAGGCGGGAGATGATGCAATGGAGCTGTAACATCCAGCTGCAGACTGCAGGGGAGAAGGCTGATATGACAAAAAGTGATGCAAGTTAAAGGGGACAATGAGGAAAACGGTGGGGTTGGGGAGGTGAGGAGCAAGGTTGTCCATACAGTGTCAGACCTCAAAAAAATGCCTTTCTGATCAGTCCAGAACTCCTGAGGAGACCCTCGGTATCGTTAGCACTTGGAGAATGCTGCTCTAACCCCTTCTCTGAAAGAAAAGGCAGAAGGTGTAACCCTTAAAAAAAAAAAAAAAAATTCTTAGATGCACTTTGAAAACTTCCTCCTGAACTACACTATGAAACAGCTCCAGTTATCTGTGCGAGTTTTGAAGACTTAAAGAAAATGACAAGGTAAACAGCTCATTAGGGCATTTGGGGCTCATTCCATGACCCCCAGGTACTGAGAGAAGCCTGAAGAAACCTCTCCAGAAGTCAAAGTCAGAAGCAAAGCCCAGAAGTCCCTTGAAGCCCTGACTGGCCCCCCTGAGGGCCCTTACTGACAAAGCCTCCCCAGGGCCTCCTTAGAGCAGATCACTGGAGGCCATGCTTGCAGGCAGGCCAAGGCCCTGTGCAGGGGGCTGAAATGCTGAGAAAACCCTTTGCTTTGCTTTAGGAAGCAGAAAGGCCAAGCCCTGACCCTCAGGCCCTGCCAAGGCCCATCCTGACACCCTCCAAGTTCCATCTCACCAGCCTCGCTGGCAGAGGCAACTGCTCTAGCCAAGAGGATCAAGACCTCAGGCCTCTTGGACCTTTCAGCTTGCTACAGCCCTTGGCCATCTCTCCTGCAGCCTGTCCTTCCCTGCCCCAAGCCTGCACCTCTTTCCCTTCAGGCTGTTGACACCCTGTTTGCTTTCCCACCCAGCTCTCACCCCACCATTTCTCCACCTTCCCTCATGTCTCTCCACTCTCGCTGGCCATTCCTTGAAACACAAAGCCATAGGCTGATACAGACGCCCTCTGGGGGACCTCTTGCACTGCAAGACTACCCTCTGTGAGACATTTCTTTTGTTCTCCCCTCCAGTGTGAACCTTCCAAGCTGCACTTTGTGGAGGTTTCCTTCTCTTCCCACTACCAAGAAAATCTCCATCAGCTCTGAAACCACCCTTCAAGCAGGTGCACACTGCTCTTGTGCCCTGAGCCTCCACTTCAGCAGGCTAAAGAAGCCCAGAACTTTCATCCTCCCCATACTGGCTCCAAACTCCAGCCTGGCAGATCTCCTCGGCAGGCTTTCCTTTTCCTCCCCATTCCCCCAGACAACGGAGCTCCAAAGCCAGACTCTGGTCATCCACATGTGGCCACACCAGTGCCGAGTCGAGGGGGATGAGACGTCCCTTGTCTGGGTGGCCACGCACACCCTAATGCACACCCGTCTCTGCAGCCCCATCTGCAGCTGGCCTTCCACACGGTGAGCGTGTACCACCGGCTCCTCTGGCATCCCTCGTAGTGCCCAGGCCCTTCTCCTCAGGGTCACTGCTGAGCTGCTCAGCTCCCAGCCTGCCCTCAGCTATGGTTTCACTCTGCCCCCATAAAGGACTCACCACTTCTCCTCACAAAGCTTCCTGGGCTTTCTAGCGCCAAATCCCAGAGTTTCCAAGGTCCCCCAGCAGTGAAGCACCATTGGACCAGCTCTTCATCTGCACCCGCAGATGGCTCACCCTGACCTGTGGTGCCTCTGACAAGACAACAGCATGAGGAATTGCAGGGCACTACAGATCATAACAGGAGGCACTTGTTCAGTGATATTGCTGACCAAGGGACACATTCCCACGGTGTCCAGCTCCGAAACACCAAAGGAAAGCACAAAGCAAGGGAGAGTAGGAGCAGGGAGGAAAGGATAAGCAGAGATGGGCAGTTTGCATGGGAGGGTACAAGGATGGTCAAAGGGAAGAAATTGTGACCAGGAAGTGAGGGAAAAAGGAAAGAAAAGGTGATGTCGTGGAGCTGATGAGGGCTGTTTGGGGGTACCTGCCAGGCAGCCCTGTATCTCTGCAACAATGCCTGGAGTGGGACAAGAAAGCCACAGGTCATCTGACCAAACTTTCTGTTTGAGGTCAATGGTCAGCAGGCACCTGCATGATTTCCCTGCCTCAGGAAGGCAAGATCTGTGTTGGATGGAAACACAGAATCATTCCTGCTGGAAGGGACCTCAGGAGGTCTCTAGGCCAACCTGCTGCTCACAGCAGGGTCACCTCTGGGGTCAGAGCAGGTCACTCAGGGCTTCATTCATTTGGGGCATGAAAAGCACCAAGGACAGAGACAACACCAGCTCTCTGGGAGATCTGCTGCAGTGCTTGACTGTCTTGGTGAGCAGAGTATTTCCTCCCTTCTTTCAGGTGATGCCTGTTGGCCCTCATCCTCCCATCATGCACAACAGAGTAGAGCCTCACTGCATTTTCTTGCTGATATCCAAGAAGATCTGGGAAGGCTGTGAGGGCTCCCCAAAACCTTGTCCTTTCCCAGTTTTAGCACCTTTGCAGCAAAGGTGGCCAAGAGCATCCTGGGCAGCAGTTGGCAAGAGCACTGCCAGAGGGTTGGTGGAGGTGATCCTTCCTCTCTACTCAGCACCACTACAGTTTCTCTTGTTCACCTCCCTCATGGTTTTCTACCCTACCACCTTCACCCACACTTCAACCAAAGCTGCCCTCCACAGCAGAAGAGCTGTGACAACCCCTATCCATGCCCTCTTCCTGGATGGCTCTACCAGGTTCTTAGGGAAGGGGATTCTCACCATCAATGTGCTTTTGCTGGCCTGTCAGAAACACTGGCAGAGGTGAGCCTAAAATCACGTATCCCAGCCAGGAGTCAAGGGCTGACCTATCAGCCACTGCAGAAAGAATCACAGAATCAGAGGACGGTGGGGGTTGGAAGGGATCTCTGATGATCACGTACTCCAACCCCACTGCTAAAGCCAGTTTGCCTAAAGCCGGTCGTGGAGGATTGCATCCAGGTGGGTTTTGAGTATCTCCAGGGAAGGAGACTCCCTGTTCCAATGCTCTGTCACTCTTACTGTAGAGAAGTTTTTCCTCATGGTGAGGTGGAACTTCCTGTGCTCCAGTTCGTGCCCGTTGCCCCTTGTCCTGTCACTGGGCACCTCTGAAAAGAGCTTGGCACCATCTCCTTGACATCCACCCTTTAGATATTCATAAGTGATGGTAAGGTCCATATTCAGTCTTCTCCGGGCTAAAGAGCAAAGGTCTCTCAGCCTTTCCTCATAGGGGAAATGCTCCGGCCTCCTCATCATCTTAGTAACATCCATTGGACTTTCTCCCGCAGTTCCCTGTCCCTCTTGAACTGGAGGGCCCACAACTGGACACAGCACTCCAGATGTGGCTTCACCGGGGCAGTGTAGAGCAGGAGAATAACCTCCCTCGAACTCCTTGCCACACTCTTCATGATACAAACCACGATACCTCTGGCCTTCTTGGCCACAAGCACACATCACTGGCTCATGGTCCACTTGTTGTCTACCAGAGCTCCCAGGTCCTTCTCCGCAGAGCTGCTCTCCAGTGGGTCTACCCCCAGCCTGGACTGGTGCAGGGGGATATTCCTCCCCAGGTGCAGGACCCTACACTTGCCCTTGTTGAACCTCATGAGGTGTCCCCCCCCTTCCCAGCTCTCCAGCCTGTCCAGGTCTCTGGATGGCAGCACAGCCTTCTGGCGTCTCAGCCCCTCCTCCCAGTTTAGTATCATCACCAAACTGGCTGAGGGTGTGCTCTGTCCCTTCATCCAGGTTACTTATGAATATGATACACAGGATGGGACCCAGTACTGACCCCTGGGGAACACCACCAGTCACAGGCCTCCAGCTGGACTCAGCACCACTGAGCACACCCCTCTGAGCTCTCTCCTTCAGCCAGTTGTCCATCCACCTCACTCTCCACTCGTCTAGCCCACACTTCCTAAGCTTCCCTGTGAGGATGTGGTGGGAGACAGCAACAACAGCCTTGCTGAAGTCAAGGTCACCAACATCCTCTGCTTTCCCCTCCTCCACCCAGCCAGTCATGCTGTCACAGAAGGCTCTCAGGTGGGTCAGGCATGATTTCCCCTTGGTGAATCCATGCTGACTACTCCTGACAATCCTTTTTTCCTCCCCCTGTTTAGAGGTGACACCCAGAATCAACTGTTCCATCACCTTTCCAGGGATGGAGGGGAGGCTGACTGCTCTGTAGTTCCCCACATCCTCCTTCTTGCCCTTTTTGAAGACTGCAGTGACATTGGCTTTCCTCCAGTTCTCAGGCTCCTCTCCTGTTTGCCATGATCTGCCGAAGATGATGGAGAGTAGCTTAGCAGTAGTATCTATCAGCTCCTTCAGCACATCTGAGCTGGTCTCGTGCACTCATCTTACCCGCAGGGCTGCTCAGAGACACGAGTCCTTCCCTCGCACACACACAGGCAGTGCAGGGCAGGAGTTGTCGTGCCTCTCTGGCCTCCTGCTGCCATTCCCAGAGGCTGGCAGGCACCTCAACCCTGCAGTGTGTCCCGTTGCCCTGCACTCATCTGAAATGCCCCACGGCAAGAGAAATGGACGCAGGGACGTTTGGGTTCAAGGAAGCCCACCCCAGTGCTGCATTCCGGTGGTTTCCCAGGGGACGTTACCATCAATGTGAAGTGACCCTGAGACACTGCCTGTCCCACTGCCCTTCATGGCATCCCCAGGAACAGCTGATGGCGTTTGTGCTCCTTCAGGCTCATCTCTCCTCGTGGACGTGATGTGCATTCTTACATCTCATCTGAACAATGAGAACATGGACGTCTGACTTGGTCATTCAGTGTCCCTCTGTGCCGGGACAAGAACCTCTCTGAGCTGGGGTGAGAGGGCAGTGCTGGAAATGGTGGTTGTGATGGGGCTCCTCCATGATGATAGCGCCAGGGCACGAGGTTTAACCCAGGCCGGCAGCTGAGCACCACACAGCTGCTCCCTCCCTCGCTACCCCTGCAGAGGGATGGGGGAGGGAATCGGAAGGGTAAAAGTAAGAAAACTCGTGGGTTGAGATAAAGGTGGTTTAATAGGTAAAGCAAAAGCAGCGCACCCAAGCCAAGCAAAAGAAGGAATTCAGGCCCTGCTTCCCACCAGCAGGCAGGTGCTCAGCCATCCCCAGGAAAGCAGGGCTCCATTGTGCATGACGGTCACTTGGGAAGACAAACGGCATCACTCCGAATGTCCCCCTCTTCCTTCTTCTTCCCCCGGGTTTTATTGCTGAGCATGACATCCCATGGTATGGAATATCCCTTGGGTCAGGTGGGGTCAGCTGTCCTGGCTGTTTCCCCTCCCAACCCCTTGTGCACTCCCAGCCTACTCGCTGGTGGGGTGGGGTAAGGAGCAGAAAAGGTCTTGACTCTGTGCAAGCACTGCTCAGCAATAAAGAGAACATCCCTGTGTTATCAACACTTTTTCCAGCACAAATCCAAAACACAGCTCCCTACCAGCTATGATGAGGACAATTAACCCTATCCCAGCCCAAACCAGCACAGGCAGCTTCCCCAGGGTGTCCAGTGAGCCCAGGCACAGACAAGACCCTGCTCTGCTGGTCCTTCAGGTCTCTCCTAGGAGGGCCGGCTGTGCGAGGACACTGCTGTTTTCCCCACAACCTGCACACTCACACTCTTCCTCTGTTCACTGGCGTTGTCATCTGTGGGACAGTTTCTTGGGCATGTTCTTGAGAGCAACTTTGGAGGAAGACCTAAGCTTTCAGGCAGTGCCCTGAGGAGATCCCCTTTCCTGATGGAACCGCTCTTACGGAGGGCAGCTCTGTCAGAGAAGTGCCCATTGCCTGTCCCTGCCTGCGGTCACAGGACTACCACGCAGCAGGACTGTGACCAAGCTGCCAGAGCAATCGGGCCTTACAGCAACCCAAGGGCTCAGAGGGAGAGAGTGGAAGTGGAAAGAGAAGAGCTCTGGAAGACCAAGTGCTCCTGGCAGTGCTGCCATGCTGGGAACTCTCTTCCCCTCCACCTCTGCACACAGAAATTCTCCCAGCAGCTCCAAAACGGAGCAAGGATCTCAGGAAAAATGTCTCCGCAGGACTTCCATGTTGTGTGTTTTCTTTAAACACACAAGGAGCACAGCAACTCCTCTACACATCCTCTCCGTCTGGAAAGAAAGGCAGACAGTGAATTAGAAGGGGGGTACAACATCATGACTGGTAAAACGCCACCATCAACACCAGAAAATACAGATGAGAGGTTGGGCCTCTACAGAGGTACAGGACAACTGCTATGCAGAGGAAGATGGGCATTTCCTGCTTTCTAATAACAACCAGTCATGATTTCCGACACAGCATCCCTGAGCTCCTGGTTCCTCATGCTGTAGATGAGGGGGTTCACTGCTGGAGGCACCACCGAGTACAGAAATGCCATCACCAGGTCCAGAGATCTGGAGGAGATGGAGGGGGGCTTCAGGTGGGCAAACATGCCAGTGCTGACAAACAGGGAGACCACGGCCAGGTGAGGGAGGCAGGTGGAAAAGGCTTTGTGGCGTCCCTGCTCCGAGGGGATCCTCAGCACGGCCCTGAAGATCTGCACGTAGGACACCACAATGAACACAAAAAAACCAAAGGCTAAACAGGCACTGACCACAAGTACCCCAGCCTCCCTGAGGAAGCATGAGTGTGAGCAGGAGAGCTTGAGGATCTGAGGGATTTCACAGAAGAACTGGTCCACAGCATTGCCCTGGCAGAGGGGCAGTGAAAATGTATTGGCCGTGTGCAGCACAGCATAGGGAAAAGCAGTGCCCCAGGCAGCTGCTGCCATGTGGACACAAGCTCTGCTGCCCAGGAGGGTCCCGTAGTGCAGGGGTTTGCAGATGGCCACGTAGCGGTCGTAGGCCATGACTGTGAGAAGAAAATACTCTGCCCCAAGGAAGAAAGCAAACAGAAAGAGCTGGGCAACACACCCCGTGTAGGAGATGGCCCTGGTGTTCCAGAGGGCATTGGCCATGGCTTTGGGGAGAGTGGTGGAGATGGAGCCCAGGTCAAGAACAGCGAGGTTGAAGAGGAAGAAGTACATGGGGGTGTGGAGGTGATGGTCACAGGCTACGGCGGTGATGATGAGTCCGTTGCCCAGGAGGGCAACCAGGTAGATGCCCAGGTAGAGCCCGAAGGTCAAGAGCTGCAGCTCCCGTGTGTCTGCAAATGTCAGGAGGAGGAACTGGGTGATGGAGCTGCTGTTGGACATTTGCTGCTGTCAGGTGTGGGGGACTGTTCTAGGAGGGAAACAAGTTAAGGGAG
Source organism: Leptosomus discolor (assembly GCF_034619465.1). Classification (NCBI taxonomy): domain Eukaryota; kingdom Metazoa; phylum Chordata; class Aves; order Leptosomiformes; family Leptosomidae; genus Leptosomus; species Leptosomus discolor. Next base: position 2,662,163 of record NW_028237764.1, read on the forward strand.
ACTTTCTAAAACATGAAAGCCAGTTCCCATACCCCCTCTCCCATCTACAAACACACACACACACATTTCTAGAAGCTCTTCCTTCAGCTCTGTGGCTGGAGCTCTCGTTGGTGTCTCATGAGGAGCAGGACCTGGGCCTGCTGGCAGCCAAGGAGTCAGCCCTGCTCTGCAGCAGGGGGTTCACGGGAACGGATGGGGCAGAGACCAGTCCTGGGCTTCGACTTTGTCAGCAGAAACCACTCCTAATGCAAAAGGGCTGGTCAGCACCTGCACTCCCCATGCCAAGGAACCAGGAGGGCAGAAGGCAGTGGGAGACGTTTGGGGGGGGGGGGGGGGTTTACAGCTCTCCCATTTCCCCTGGCAATTTTCTTGGATGCCAGAAACCCTCAGCACTCCTGCTGCACTGGAAGGGAACGGCAGAGCCCTGTGAGGCAGGAGGATTGCCTGTGCTTAGTGCAGAGGGAGGGGAGCTGGTCTGTCCCTCCGCCTTGTGCCCAGCTGCCCTGGGCTTGCACCTTTCTCAGGTGCAGGAGGATCACAATCCTCTGTTACCTTGAAAAGCAACTCGACCCTGCTGGGAGCAGAGGGATCCAGTGCACACCACTCAATGTCCCACCCTTTCTCAAGGTCCCAGCACCCCACTTCTATCCAAGGACACTCTTGCCTCATTTCACCAACCCAACAGTATTTCCACAGCTCTGAAGTCTTTCCGTTCTCCACATGGCATTCAGATAAAACAGAGGTTCTACTCGACAGGTTTGCATCCTGGAGGGCAGCTCAAAGCTGGCAAGGACACCTCAAGGAGACAGCCAAGTGCCCTAGAGAGGGCATCTCAAAAAGGAAGAGTCAGCTCCTACTCTGGCTCCACGGACTGCATGGACCAGACCCTAGGAGGTGACAGGACAGCTGGGACACTCGTTCCCATGGACACACCTGCGTGGGAGCACACCCAAGATCAGTGTGTGACTCTGCAGATGAAGCTCCCATCCCCACAGAGACTGACAGCAAGAACAAGAGGACAATGCAAATAAGAGAGAGAAGGGAAAATGCAGGGAGGGTCCAGCTGAGAGAGGCCAGGGCAGAGGCAGCCGCGCACTCAGGGCAGCGTCCCCCTGCCCCAGCTGGGCACGCCACCTCCCAGACCCCAACATGGCCGGGCAGCTGCTCTCAGCCCCTGTGCTCTGCAGAGGGCCCTGGGCACGGGGCTGGAGAGCTGCAGCACGGCTCTGCTGGAGCTCTGGCTGCAGAGGAGCTGCTTCATGGCTTGGACCCCTGGAGCCCTGAGGGCAGAGGCTTTGGTGGGTGGGAGGGGAGGCAAGGGGGCTGGCTGAGAGGAAGGGCTCTGCATGGGAGGGGAGGATCGGGAGTTTTCTGAATTCTCCCTCCCACAACATTCCTGGTTTTAGTTTCCTCTCATTCCCACATAATATCCCTGCTGCCTGGAGAGTTTTCTCCTGGGAGGTGTTTCCCTGTGCCATGCCTTTTCCCTGTGAGTGCTCACAGACCCCATCCCAACCACTGTGCACTCACCTTGGCCCTACAGACACTGCTTGCAGGTCACTGGCTGGATGCATGTTCCTGTTTGCAGGTGGAAAAGGGCAGGTCAGACCAACACTGCTGGGTCCAGCAAAGGTGATGCTGGTGCTGTCCGTAGGCAGAGGAGTGGCTGGAGGCACTTTCGGAGGCTGCTGTCAGACCTACTGGGGACTCTCACTTACAGCTCAGCAGGCTGAGTGACTTGTTCAAGCACGAGAGCTCCTTTGCCTTTTCTCCCCCCAAATCCCCAACAGTAAGAAACTGAGAACACAGACTCAGGAGAGCCCCTTACCTTTGTAGTGATCCCTGCCTTGCCCTTGAAAAGTGCCCTCAGAAATGTCCTGGGGTGATGAGGAGCTGTGAGGAGATCTGAGCCACACAGCACCCTCGTGAAACCAGAAGGACCCTCTCCTGCCACCACCTGCTGCTTCCACCCACAGCTTCTCCCTGCGCTGCTGTTGGGAGCTCCCTGGGCAGGTTGAGTGCTGACCCTGGCAGGAGACAAAGTCCCTGGAATGGCACAGAGTCTGCTGGGATGCAGGGACCCTGCTCAGAACGAGAGCCCTGGGCACCCTGGCTGCACACCCGGCTTCACACTCTGCAGCCAACATGCCCTGTCCCTCTGACAGTGCAGCAGGGAAGCTGCAGGCTGTGGGGTGGGCCAGCTTCAGGAGATCATTCCAGGCACTTGCACCGTCCTTCAGCCACAGACTTACCATGTCAAGGGCTCTGAAGATTTTTCTCCAAGCGAGCTCTCCTCTCTCCTCCCACCCCACACTGCCTTTAACCTCTCTCTGCCTGGCTCCTCTCCCCTCCCTGCCTGCAGGCAGCACCCCCAGCCCTGCTCCTGGGCAGAGCTGTCTCTCTGCAGCGCTGCCCACTTGCCAGCAGCTCCCTCCACCCCAGGAGCCCAGCCCAGCTCAGCAGCAGGGGAGCAGCCCAAGGCAGCCCTTTCTCTGCCCCCTCTGGGCTCCCTCCAGCTGTCCCTGGGGCTCCAGGGGAACCTGCTCTCAAACAGGCTGAAGTCATCCTGAGGTTTTTCTTTCTCAGCTGGAGAGAGAAAAGATTTCAGAGACAAAGTTATATCTAAAAATCACCTTTTTTTGTCTCATTATCAGACAGGACACGGAGGCAGTGACAGGCAGGGACCTCCTTTATCCCTGCTGAGGGAAGAGATTCAGCTGAATCAATGGAGACATCTCACCCTGCAGTTCTATTCCTGGCATTTGAAGGAGACTCAGCTCCCTCCCATGCCTGCCACAGACCCACAGGAGGTGGGATTCCTCTGGCCTCTCTTCAGCTCTGCATAAAATAAGCACCTGCATTTGAGAAGTCTTTTCTCAGCTCCCCTGGGAATTCCTGGAGGTGAAAGGCAGGAGGGAGGTGTTCAGATGCAAACCCCTGGCCACATCTGAGTTGCCAGAGGAGATGCAAGAGGCACACAGGTACCTGCAGGCTCTGATGGAGAAGTTCATAGAGACAGGGCAACATCTCAGGGATCATATATGAGCGTGGTGGAATTTCCTTTGGCCCAGGGAAATAACAGCCCTATAAAGGCCAAAATAATCTTTTCCTGCTCATCACGTTCATGGCCGGTTATAGAGGTGATCCTACGGACTATTTCGGTTGTCTGCCATAGGGACAGCGAGGTCTCTCTCTTTTCACCAGCTGGATTTACTAGATCACCAGTGACTACAATGGCATTTCTCCCATGTTCATCCCCACGTTGCCTGACAGAATTCAAGGCAGCTACTGCATTTAATGCTCAAGCCCAGGCCCCCAGAGCTACATGAGGTGCCGAGGCTGGCAGGGACAGCACAGGACCTACAGGAAAGCAATTCCCATTAGGGCAGGTGTGTCACAGAGGCGCCAGACAGCATCGATGAGAGCTTGACTTGGTGCCCGTGTGCCATTGACTGATACGATCGATGAGTCCTCAGATGCCAGGAGAGCGGCAAGGTCTGTCCCTTCTCTGCCCACCAGCGTCAGGCATTGCATGAGCACAAAGCAGATCACACAGGGATCTTTACCGGCTCCTTGAGGATAAAATCCATGCAAAGACCAAGAATTTTAACAATGCGCCTGGATACTGTGTCTTCCAGGACAGCATCCTCCAAGCACAGGAAGGGTCCATATCATAACCCAACTGGAACTCAAAAAGGAATTCAAGGGCACCAAGATGAATTTTTGGTCCTTCAGGAACTGTTAAAGAAGAAAAAGCGATAATATAGGGCCACTGCTGAATTTAGTGAGAGTAGGTGTGGATAGATCTGAGATAGTCTATGTCCCCTTTGCCTCAGTTGCCACCAGCAAGGTCTCCAAGGCCTTTGAACTTTGAGGCAGGGACTCTGGAGGAGAATAAACAGGGGTGGATGGGGCTCAAGGCAGGGGTTACTTGAGCAAACTGCACACTTCCCAGGCCACGGGACTGGAGAGGCTGCATCCAAGGGCGCTGAACTAGAAGGCACTCGTTCATCAGAATTCCAGTAAGAACAGCACTCAGACTCTGGGAGGTATCTTTTAAACCCATATTGATTAGCACTGACATTATAAGGAAAGAATCATGCAGATAATCGTAGGTCCCTTTAACTGATGGGAACCCCAGGGCATGTGGCACTGAACGGGCCTTCGACCTGAATGCAGCAAACCATGCAGACCCCATCCATAGAGGACAGGCCCCAGTTTTGGTCATTCCAGCTGCTATAGGATTTTCTTACGAGGAAACAACTCTATTGATCATCTCTACAGTCAGATGAAAATGATTTTTGCGTGAGAACTTTTTGGTGCTGTGTTAGGTAGAGGCAAGGCCACGCAGGAGGCGTAATGTCCGCTAGAGAGTGGGAGCTGCCTCCAGGCTCTTGTGTGACCACATGCTGCTGAGGTTGTCCTGCTTCCAAGGGATCTGGGCAGCACAGCGCGGGTTTGAAGGCCACGCTGTACGTGCAGCACAGCGCAGCACAGCACTAACTGCCCGAGGTACAATGGTGTTCTGGTCAGGATCAGTGCCCAGGTTTCCCTCTGAGAAGTCTGTGCTCCCCTACGGTGACACAGCTGAGGGGCTGTGGCCCAAATACAGACGGCCAGGAGGAGCCCCCATGGCTTGTCACAGCCCTGTGACATTTCTGCACTAAACAAGGCGTGGTGGGACAGCTTGCTGAGCGCTGGTGCTGCGCTGGAAGGATACAGGCTGTGCCAGGGGTAGTGGCAAGGAGGATGAGGGTGGGGGGATGCCCCCAGTGTGAAGGAGCAGCTCAGATACATGAAGCTCCGCTACAAGACGGGCAACAGGTGGCGTTATCTTGTGTGAGTGAGGGTTAGAGGAGAAGACAGTGAGGGTGACACTGTCTTGGCAGTTATGAACTACTTGATGAGGGCAGGTAGGCAGAAAAGGTCTGGGAGTGTCCAGGTTGATGAGCAGGTTCCTGTTGGGAACGGGAAGGGCCCTGGCAGCCCCTGGCCATACAAAGCCACCCAGTGCCAACAGTGTGGAGGCTGCTGGGATGACTTCTGAGCAGAGATGCTACAAGGGCCACCAAGGGGGATGCTCCCCTGGACCAGGTCCTGGCAAACAAGGAAGAGCTGCTCAGGGACGCTATAATCCGTGTCAGCCTTTGCTGTTGGGACCAGGGAATAGGGGGGTCCTAGGCAGGAGAGGGGTGCGAGGAAGGCCAGCAGCAGAACACAGACCTGGGACTGCAGAGGAGAAGACTTTGATGTCCTCAGGAGACTGACACAAGTGGGGCCATGGGAAGCAGCTCTGAAGGGTGAAGGTGCTCAGGCAACCTGCTAGGCCTTACAGGACAGCCTCCTCCAAGCAGGACGAGGAATCGGCCGGTGAGCAGACTGGACCTGAAAGAAGATGCCAACTGGAACCTGGGAGCAGGGAGCAGCTTCATTCCAAATGGGAAAAGGATCGCTGGGTAGCGGTAACTACAGAGGAACAGGTAGTTGAAGCTAAGTCTCTACCCAAAGAAACGTCAGCCCAGCCGGAGGAAATAAGAGCTCTGCTGAGAGCCCCAGAGCCAGGGAAAGATAAAAGGGTAACGATCCGGACAGACTTCAAGTGTGCTTTTGGAGTTGCACACACTCGTGGAGCTATTTGGAAGGAAAGAGGACTTTCAGCTGCAGAAGGAAAACATATTAAACCTGCAGATGTTGTTTTGAGATTGTTAGATGCTGTGCCCTCACCAACTGCAGTAGCTATTATGCACTGCAGAGGACATCGGAAAGGGAATACTGCCCAAGAACTGGGAAATAAATTGGCAGACCGAGGGGCAAAGGAGGCTGCAGAACAAAGCGAAGACCTCACTGCTCAAGCAAGTTCCCCAGGAGAAGTTAAAGGCATTCTGCCATTATTGGGTTGGGGGACTGGTAACTGCCTGTCCGTAAGGCGTGGTGGAAACCCCACAGACCCTGAACTGGTGGTGCTGCTCTGCAGAGCAAGTGGGCTGTGGTGGCCAGGGACATGCTGGGGAGGCTGAGAGGCACACCCAGCTCAGGTTGGTCACTGTCCCCTCCACCCCAGCACGCACACGTTGCCCCAGCAGCTCCAGAGAAGGTCTTGGAGAAAGGAACTCAAACAAGTTGGTACAGGGTCCTTTATTTGGTTTAAACACACAGAGAGCACAGCTCCTTATTTACACAAGTCTGTGGGGCACACAAGGCAGGCAGACACTGGCATAGAAAGACAATGAAGAATGACAGCATTTTGTGGACAGCATTAATGCAACCAAGAACAGCAAAAACCCAGAGAAATGAAAGCAAATAACCTGCGAAAGAGATGCTGGGCCTGTAATGAGTTTTATTACTAGTGATACGCAGAAAAAAATGGGCAGTTCATTGCTGCTTCTGAGAAGCAATCAGTCATAAGTTTCCTCAGGGCATCCTTGAGCTCCTTGTTCCTCATGCTGTAGATGAGGGGGTTCACTGCTGGAGGAAACAACGAGTACAGAACTGCCATCAACAGGTTCAGGAATGGGGAGGAGATGGAGGGGGACTTCAGGTAGGCAAACATGGCAGTGCTGAGAAACAGGGAGACCACGGCCAGGTGAGGGAGGCAGGTGGAAAAGGCTTTGTGGCGTCCCTGCTCCGAGGGGATCCTCAGCACGGCCCTGAAGATCTGCACGTAGGACACCACAATGAACACAAAACACCCAAAGGATAAACAGACACTGACCACAATTACCCCAGCCTCCCTGAGGTAGGTGTCTGAGCAGGAGAGCTTGAGGATCTGGGGGATTTCACAGAAGAACTGGTCCACAGCATTGCCCTGGCAGAGGGGCAGTGAAAATGTATTGGCCGTGTGCAGCACAGCATAGGGAAAAGCAGTGCCCCAGGCAGCTGCTGCCATGTGGACACAAGCTCTGCTGCCCAGGAGGGTCCCGTAGTGCAGGGGTTTGCAGATGGCAACGTAGAGGTCGTAGGCCATGACGGTGAGAAGAAAATACTCTGCTGCAATAAAAAAGAGATTGAGAAAGACCTGGGCAGCACATCCTGAGTAGGAGGTGGCCCTGGTGTTCCAGAGGGAATTGGCCATGGCTTTGGGGAGAGTGGTGGAGAGGCAGCCCAGATCAAGGAAGGAGAGGTTGAGGAGGAAGAAGTACATGGGGGTGTGGAGGTGGGGGTCACAGGCTATGGCGGTGATGATGAGTCCGTTGCCCAGGAGGGCAGCCAGGTAGATGCCCAGGAAGAGCCCGAAGGTCGAGAGCTGCAGCTCCCGTTTGTCTGCGAACACCATGAGGAGGAACTGAGTGATGGAGCTGGCATTGGACATTATTTCACTGCAGGAATGGGGAACTGTTGAAAGAGGAGAAGACATTGACAGGTCAGGTCAGATTTCTCTGAGCCAGTCTTAAGCCATTTCTCACACATAACTGCCTCAAAGGCTCTTTTTTGGGGGGGACATCAGTCAGTTCTTTTTTGTGAGTTTAGGACTAATGGGGAGGGGCTCTGCCCATGGGCTCCAGAGAAGTCAGACCTGTGCTATTGCAGTGCTGTCAAACAGCCCGTGCATTCGGTAGGTGTTCCTGGCAATGGGTGTCTTCAGTTCAGGGAGAGGTATTTCCCTCAGTGACCATGTGAAATTTGTCCCTATTTATTACAGTGCGATGGAGTCAGCACCCAGACCTGCTGTGTCTGATAGGGAAGAGCCCAGGGAGGGACCCAGCCCTTCCAACTCTGCTCTCCTGAACAGCAAAGTCTGGGTCAGAATCACTCTCCAGTAGCACAGAACTTTTCTCCCCCCCCATTTTCCATCTCCAGGCTCTCTCCAGACATGATAAGAGCAGCGTGCCTGTAGGGGAGAATGAGGCTGTCAGTAGGTTCCCATCTTCCCCTCCTGAAGTGCCCCCACAATGGGGGAAGGGCACTTCAACCCCTTTACCCCAGGGAAATGCCCAGGTGCCTGAAAAACTCTGCCCAGTGTCTCCTGAAGGGAGAGTCAGCTTGTTTGTAAATTCCACACACTGCATTGCATGCAGCCTCCCAGGGCCCGTGTCTCAAAGTGGATCGGAGATACCTCCACAACCCAGAGCTTCCATAAGGAAGAAAAAAGCAGCAGGAAGAAGAAAAGAAAAACACGAAGCAATACCCTGATCCTTCTGCAAATAGGGAAAAGGAAAGAAAGACAGCTGGCACTTGGGAAAACTTCCTCCTTACACAGCAGAGCACAGCACCTCCACGCTGGTGATATCCCAGGCTGGTTGCTCTCAGTCCCTTTTCTCTGCAGAAGGAAGAAGTTTATGTGTCAGGAGAGATGCACCTTTGCTCTACTGCAGCTGTGCCTGCAGAGGAAGCAGCACCTGCCCTGGACCCCCTCGCCTTGAGGGCAGAGGGTCTGCTGAGGGGGAGAGGTGACCAGGGAGGCTTGCTCAGAAGAAGCTCTCTGTGTTGAGTCAGGAGCTTTCTGAATTCCCGCTGCCATGACATTTCTAATTTTCCCTGCCCAAGTCTCTGCTGCCTGGAGCTGTCCCTGTCAGGAGCTGTTTCTCTGTCTCCACATCTCCTCCCTGGCAGCACTCACACACACCGTCCCACGCGCTGTGTACTCAGCTCAGCCTTGCAAACCCCTCCTGGCAGCAGAGCACTGCCCAGGGCCATCTCCGTAGCTGCAGGCTCTGATGGGAACATGAGTTCACTGCTGATGAGGCTGCAGAGGTGATGCTGAGGAGCTCAGTAAGCCAAAGGTGGTTAGTTTTTGATAACCTCAGATTTAGAAACCTGCAAGTGAAACACATCTGGAGTTCAGTGCCTCCTCCCAAACTGAGAGAATAATGTCCATGTCCAACACTCCCTCCACCCCAGAGGCCACTCAGAGTAGAAGACTGAAAGCACAGGCTCCTTCCCATTCAGGTAAACCCTGCCTTGATGTACTTCTTGAGAATCTGCCTCTGCCAATGTCCGGGGGGGGGGGGCGGATCTGGAGTTGTGAGAAGTCCTGAGCAGCACAACACCCTTGGAACAGCAGAAGATCCCTGCCCTGCCCTGCTGAGGAACTGTCTTTCCACCCACAGCTTCTAACCACAGCTCCATGAGGAACTCCCCAGGCAGGCCGAGTCCTGACTCTGGTTGGTGACAGAGTCCCTGCCCCAGGACACAGGCTCCTATGGTGAAGGGACCACGCTTAGAAGGACAGGCCTGGACATTGCCGGCTGCACACCCACCTTCACACCCCACAGCCATCCCCACAAGAAGGCAGCCGTCATGCCCTGTCCCTCTCACACTGCAGGAGGGAAGCCCTGCTCTGCAGCCCGGCTTCCTCTTCTCCATCACAGACAGATCCCAGAGGTTGGACACATTCAGGAGATCCTGCAAGGAGCCACCGACACATCACCCTGCACCCAGAGACTTACTGTGTCAGAGGCTGGGAAGAGTTCTCCTCCAGTGAGCTCTCAGCCATCCTCCCCCTCGCCCCTGCCTTCAACCTCTCTCTGCCCCGCTCCTTTCTCCTTGGTGCCCACAGGCAGCCCCCTCAGCCCTGCTGCGCTTGGCAGAGCAGCTGCTGCTGGGCAGAGCTGTCTCCCTGCAGCTCTGCCTGCTTGCTAGGAGCTCTCTCTGTCCCAGGAGCCCAGCCGAGCTCAGCAGCAGAGCAACAGCCCAACAACTTTTTAATGATCTCTCTGGTGGTTTTGGTGCCACATCCGTGAAACCCAGGCACTGAGGGGAAGTTCAGGAAACCTCTTGAGGAGTCAAAGTCAGATGCAAACTCCAAAGTTTCTTAGAGCACTCATGGGTTCCACTGAGGGACGTTACTGACAAAGCCTCTCTGGGGGCTGGTTAAAGGACAAACCTGGAGGCAGTGAGGACAGGTAGGCAAAGGCAAGGTGAAGGGGCCTCTGATGCTGAGTAACCCTTGGTGTGCTTCATCAAGCCAAAAGACCAAGCCCTGACTCGCCAGCCCCTGCAAGGCAGACCCTGTCCCTCACCTGTTCCTCAGGGTTCTTCCTGGGGCAGGGTGATGTGGGGATGTGCAGTGCCAAGGGCAGGGCCAAGGTCCTCTGCTTCTGGGGTTGTCCTGGGTGGGCTGAGGAGGCACTGAGATGCTGGTGCCGTAAGGTGAAGGGTAATCTGGCAGGCCTTGGGGGTTGAGACAACAGCCGTAGCCAAGGGGAGAAAGACCTCGGCTCTCTTGGGGGCTTTTCGTCTTGCCAGAGCCCTTGAGTGTCTCCACCACAGGATGTCCTACAGTGTCCCACACCTGCGCTTGCCATTGCACCGTGCAGATCAGACTGTCCCCAGGAGAGGCCTGAGCAACACCTGAGGGACATGTTCTCCCTTCCCAGAGGCTGGAGGTCAGGACCTGTAGCCTTCATGGAACACCGCCAGGTTTCCTCAGCATCAGAGCGACCTTGCCCTTGCCTTTGCCTGCCTGGGACGAAGGGAGCTCCTGGCAAGAGGGCAGTGCTGCCAAGAGCTCTGGAGTGTCCCTCTCCTCCCACAATCCCAGAACCAAGGAGGCTGGAAGGCAGCCAGTTACCATCTTTTCTGGGCTTCCCCTTCATGCTTGGTTTTAGCCAGCAGCTCCTTTCTCAGCCATGCCAGCCTCCTGCCACCTTTATGTGACCTCCAGCATGTCAAGTTGGACCATTCTGGATCATGAAGAGAAGATCCTTGAGCATCAAACAGCTCTCTGAACCCATCTTCTCTGCAGGGCTGTAGCTCCCTGGCAGTCTTTACGTAGGTCCCTCAGCAGGCCAAAATCTGCCTTCTAGAAGTTCTAATCTTTTGTTTCCTTCATTTTCTGAGGATTTTAAACCCAAACTTCTCACCCTGGACTTTTCCATTCCTCACCAGCTCTACCTTGTTTGTAAATGTTGCACATTAACTCCAGCAAGATGTTAAGCACCACCCTGCAGCTTGCTCACCTCCCTCTTCCAACCTCATTCAAAGAGTTGAAGAGCATGTTCAGTTGGTACATTGACCTGGTTATGTCCACTCCAAGGTTTATGCACCCCCACCCCCCCAGTCTATTCACTGAAGGGACAGAATCAGAAACAGAGCAGGCCTTGATGCTGTGCAAACCACTAGAACATCACTTTGTTCTCAGCATTGGTTTTGCCACAAATTGTCTATTAAATATCTCTCAAATATCCAATAAATTGTCCACAAAGTATCCACTGAGTTCATGTTGTCTATGATTTGGGTTCCATTTGATATGGTGCTTTCTCAGGACAAGAGTGATGTGTTGTCTGGAGCTTCTGAACAGGGAATCTAGCTCAGGTTGGGTCAGCTTTTTACGAGGTACATTTAGGAGGTATCACTGTAGAACTTCTAAAATATGTAACTCAAATCATAGATTATTTCTGACCCAGGTTAAATCTACTGTAGGTACATGTCATATTCCCCCATCATCCACCCAGTGGACCTGCGTCCTTGAGCAAAAGCAATCCCACAATCAGGTTGGCCATTTCCAACCCGTGCTGTCTTTCCCAGCCTGTTCCCTACATGCACTATAGGGATCTTATCTCCTTCTACAACAGGCAGGTTTTTGTCTGGGCAGGGCCAGGTTGATCAGTCAAACCTCTGGTATTAACTAGGCAGGTGGCTTCTGCCCAGGCTGCATCCCACCGCTTGTATTTCCCAGCACCCTTTGCTCTCACTCTTGTCCTTAAGAGTCCCTTCTCTTGGTCAATCATTCCGGAGGCTGGTGTGTGACAGGGGGTGTGGCACAGCCAATCATTGCCACGTTCCCTGGCCCAGGGGCTTCTGAGGGTGTTTCAGAAAGGAATCCTGCTGTCTGCCTCAGGTCTTTCTGGGGTGTCACAGCACTTGCTTTTCAAGGCCCAGGATGGTGTTTTGGTAAATGGTGTGCGTCACAGGCCATGTTGCCAACCATCTGGTTGTCACTTCCACCACAGTAAGCACATGTCACTTGCCTTGGCAGGTTCGTGGCAGTGTGATATAACCCAACTGTGAGGCCTCTCTGGATTGATATCGCAGCCACCATCCTTCACAGCACAGAGGCTTTGCTCGCTTGGCTCACTTGACTATGGTGCATGTGTCACACTCCTGAATAACACCTGCAATGGCTTCAGTGGTCAAGTCCACCCCTCCATCTCAAGCCCATCTGGACATTGAAGCTCTCCCTAGATGTCCTGACCCTACAGGATTCCACCAAGTTATGACTAGTTAACTCTCGTGTTCCCAGTGTTGGTCCACCTCAGCCACTTCAACTATTGCACCTGGTCTACTTGCTTGTTGTGTTGATGTGATGAGACACCTCTCACCAGTGCAACTGCTTTGAGATTCAGCGACTAAAAGAATTTCAGTAGTCTAGTTTTCTCTCGCCAGCTCTTTCATTAGGTTTATACCTACCTTTGTGTATGTATTGATCTAACACATTTCTCACAGGATTACCCCTTGTCGAAAGGTGACATCATTAGAGAAACCTTGTACTTAGCACACAGTTGAGGAGTGTGTTTTATTGTTGATGAGACTTGGTCCTGCTTTCCTTTCCTTTCCTTGCCTATGGGAGAAGTCCTTCTGTGCCTGTGTGCAGGCAGTTCTCTAAGGAAAGCATGTGGGAGGTGGTGCAATGGAGATGTAACAGTTGTCTGCAGACTTGAGTGGAGAAGTCTGAGGCAAGACAGGATGTAAATCCCTGTTGGCCAAAGACAGCAATGGGGAGGTAGAGGAGGTGAGGAGCAAAGCTGTCTGTACAGTGTCAGACCTCAAGGGACTGCTGTTCCTAGCTGTCCACAGCTGCTGAGGAGACACTCTGCATCAATATCAATTGCAGAATGCTTCTATCACGTCTCCTCTAAACTGAAAATTGAATAAAAAAACACTTTAAAATTAATTTTAATTAGGTGCACTTTTGAATTTTCATCTGTAACTACACTCTGAAAGGGTTCCAATTAGCTGTAGAAATCTCGAAGACTTGAAAAAAATGAAAAAAAGACATATAGCTCCTTAGGGTTTTCTGTCTTTTAATGAGCCCCATGGGGTATTTGGCCTTAAGAAAAGGAATCTCAGCTCCTGAGAGGAAACTGAGCAAACTGCTCAAGCTGTCAAAGTCAGAAGCAAACCCCAAAGTCCCTTGAAGGACTGATTGGCCCCACTGAGGGCCACTGCTGACACAGCCTCCCCAGGGACTCCTCAGAGCAGAGAATTGGAGGCTGTGCTTGCAGGTAGGCAAAGGCCCTGTGCAGGGGGCTGTAGTGCTGAGAAAACCCTGGCTTTGTTTCACCCAGCAGAAAGTCCAAGCCCTGACCCTCAGGCCCTGGGCAGGCAGATCCTGCCCCTCATGGGGGGCTCAGGGCTCTTCCCGGGGGCAGTGGGGTGTGAGGGGAGCAGTGCCAAAGGCAGGGAAACTGGACAAGCCCTCCCGGCTTCCCCAAGCAACGGGGAAGGAGAAACGGAAATTTCTTCCTGAGAGGCCTTGGTGGCAGAGGCCACTGCCATAGCCAAGGGGCCCAAGGCCTTGCTCCTGTTGGGCCTTTGAGCCTTACCAGAGCCCTCGGCCATCTCTGCTGCAGGCTGTCCTGCACTCTGCCACGCCTGCACCTCTTCCCTTGCAGGCTGCACTCACCCATCTTGCTTTCCCACACAGCTCTGCCCTCAGCATTTCTAGACCTTTACTGATGTCTCTCCACCCTCACCGCCTGTTCCTTGAAAAACAAAGCCACGGGTTGATCCAGACTCCCTCTGGGGGACCTCTTGCACCACAAGGCTGCCCTTTGAGGGAGAATTCTTTTTCCTCACATGCAGTCTGAACCTTCCAAGTGGCACTTTGTGGAGGTTTCCTTCTCTTCCCACTACCCAGAAAAGCTCCATCATTACAGGAACCACCCTTCAAGCAGTTATTATAGAGCCCTGGGCGTGAACTTCATCAGCCTAAAGAAGCCCAGGTCCCTCAGCCCTCCACACAGGCCCCAAACCCCATCCTGGCAGATCCCATCTAGAGCCTCTCCAGCTCCTGCCCATTCCTCCAAGATAGAGCGCCCCACATGGAGACACACTAGTCCAGATGTGGCTACACCAGTGCTCAGTCAAGGGCCATGATAATTCCTGTCTGGCTGGCCATGATGCCCCTAATACAGCCCTGTGTGCAGCAGGCCTTATTCCTGGTCAGCATGTGCCACTGCCTAGTGCGGCATCCCTCATCATGCCCAGGCTCCTCTCCTCAAGGTCACAGAATCACAGAATCACAGAAGGGTGGGGGTTGGAAGAGCCCTCTGGAGGCCCTGGCCACACTCTTCTTCACACACCCCAGGATACCACTGGTCTTTTTTGCCACAAGGGCACGTCTGGCTCATGGTGAACTTGCTGTCTACTACAATTCCCAGGTCTTTCTCTGCAGAGCTGCTCTCCAGCAGGTCAACCCCCAGCCTCTACTGGTGCAGGGGGTTATTCCTCCCCATGTGCAGGACCCTACTCTTGACATTATTGAACCTCATGAAGTTCCTCCCTGCCCAGCTCTCCAGCCTGTCCAGGTCTCGCTGAATATCAGCACAGCCTTCTGGTGTGTCAGCCACTCCCCCCAGTTTAATATGAACAGCAAGTTTTAGTTGTATATTTTAGCAAGTACTGCAGCAGATAGCACCTAAATGAGAGTTTCAAAAATCTAGGCAAGTGCAACAATCATAGGATCATGGAATCATGTTTTTTGAGAAGCTCCAGGGATGGTGACTCCACCACTTCCCTGGGCAGCCTGTTCCAGTGTTTGAGAACTCTTTCAGTAAAGAAATATTTCCTCATGTCCATTCTAATCTTCCCCTGGTGCAACCTGAGGCCATTTCCTCTTGTCCTATGACTTGTTACTTGGGAGAAGACACTGACCCCCACCTCACTACAACCTCCTCTCAGGTAGTTGTAGAGAGCGATGAGGTCTCCCCTCAGCCTCCTCTTCTCTGGACTAAACAATCCCAGGTCTCTCAGCTGCTCCTCACAAGACCTGTTCTCCAGACCCTTCATCACCTTTGTTGCCCTTTTCTGGACACGCTCCAGCACCTCAGTGTCTTTCTTGGAGTGAGGGGCACAAAACTGCACACAAAAGTTGAGGTGCGGCCTCACCAGTGCTGAGTACAGGAACACAATCACCTCCCTGCTCCTGCTGGCCACACCATTGCTGATAAGGACCGTAATGCTGTTGGCCTTCTTGGCCACCTGGGCACACTGCTGGCTCACGTTCAGCCGCCTGTCGAGCAGCACACCCAGGTTCTTTTCTGTCGGGCAGCTTGCCACTCACTCATCCCGAGCCTGTAGCAGTGTGTGGTGTTTTTGTCACCCAAGTACAGGACTCGGCTGCTGGCCTTGTTGAACCTCATACAATTGTCCTCAGCCCATCGATCCAGCCAATCCAGGTCCCTCTGTGGAGCCTCTCTACCCTCAAGCAAATCAACACTCCCACCCAATTTAATGGCATCAGCAAACTCACTGAGGGAGCACTCAATCCCCTCATCCAGATCGTCGATAAAGATGTTAAACAAGACAGGTCCCAACACTGAGCCCTGGGGGTCACTGCTTGTGACCAGTCACCATCTAGATTGAACTCTGTTCACCATCACCCTGTGCTTGACCGTCCAGCTGGTAACCTCACCCAACCTGAGCTACTTGTCGTGATCAGTAACTCCACACAACACACCTTTCCTGTCCTGTGTAACCACCATACCAAATGGAAAAGAAGTTATTGACGAACTCAGTCGACACTTCACGGACAATTTCATGGACATTTGAGAGGGGTGGCCCACAGTTAAAGCAGTGATAGCTGTCTGTAAACAGTACGATTGGAAGGGGGTGGTTGTATATGAAGGTCTTTTGGATAGTGTGGGACCTGAGTATGACAGAAGTGGGATGGAATAACGGGTGGAGATTGGACTGGGCCTGGCTGGGCTGGACTTACTTCTCTTCATGAAAGCTCCCGTGGTGCTATGTCTCAGTTTTGTGACTAAAACCATGCTGAGAATACACAAATGTTCTAGCTGTTTCTGAAAAGTGTTTGAGAAGCCTAAAGGTCTGCTCTGCTTCTGACTGTGCCACACCAGTGAACAAACGGGTGAGGATGCAAGAGGTTGGGAAGAGAAACAAGAAGGCCATTGACCGCAAACGGTCACCTTAACCCGCAAGTATTCTTGCTTTTACTCTTCTTTAGTCTTCCCCTGTCCCACGGAGGTTGATGAGGGATGTGAGCAAGACACTGGGTGGTGCCTAATATCTTGGGGTTGTTAATCCACAACATATACAAAACAAGGAAGAGCTGGCTAGGAACGGCAATGTCAGGGGTGAGAAGGCAGAGTTGAGGATCCTGAGAAAATGGGCAGAAAGTAAAGAACAGGGCTTCTGGAGGGCCTGCTGAGGGACATCCCTAGAAGAACCCATGGCCTACAGCCATGAAGAGAAGACGAGTGCAGAGAGCTGTTTGATGCTCAAGGATCACCTCTTCATGACCCAGAATGTTCCACCTTGACATGCTGGAAGTCACATAAAGGTGTCAGGAGGCTGGCATGGCTGAGAAAGGAGCTGCTGGCTAAAACCAAGCATGAAGGGGAAACCCAGAAAAGGTGGCGGCTGACTGCCTTCCAGCCTCCTTGGTTCTGTGATTCTGGGAGGAGAGGGACACTCCAGAGCTCTTGGCAGCACTGCCCTCTTGCCAGGAGCTCCCTTTGTCCCAGGCAGGCAAAGGCATGGTCAAGGTCGCTCTGATGCTGATGAAAGCTGGGGGTGTTCATGAAGGCTACAGGTCCTGACCTCCAGCCTCTGGGAAGGGAGAATACGTCCCTCAGGTGTCACTCAGGCCTCTCCTGGGGAGAGTCTGATCTGCACGGTGCAATGGCAAGCTCAGGTGTGGGACACTGTAGGACATCCTGTGGTGGAGACGCTCAAGGGCTCTGGCAAGACGAAAAGCCCCCAAGAGATCCGAGGTCTTTCTCCCCTTGGCTAGGGCTGTTGTCTCAACCCCCAAGGCCTACCAGAAGACACCTTCACCTTACGGCACCAGCACCTCAGTGCCTCCTCAGCCCACCCAGGACAAACCCAGAAGCAGAGGACCTTGGCCCTACCCTTGGCACTGCACAACCCCACATCACCCTGCCCCAGGAAGAACCCTGAGGAATGGCTGAGGGACAGGGTCTGCCTTGCAGGGGCTGGGGAGTAAGGGCTTTCTTTTGGCTTGATGAAGCACAGCAAGGGTTACTCAGCATCAGAGCCACCTTCACCTTGCCTTTGCCTACCTGTCCTCACTGCCTCCAGGTTTCTCCTTTAACAAGCCCCGAGGGAGGCGTTGTCAGTAACATCTCTCAGTGGAACCCATTATCACTCCAAGAAATTTTGGAGTTTGCTTCTGACTTTGACTCCTCGAGAAGTTTCCTCAGCTTCACCTCAGTCTCTGAGTTTCATGAACTTCATATAAACCACCAGAGAGATCATCAAAAGTTCTTGGGCTGCTGCTCTGCTGCTGAGCTGAGCTGGGCTCCTGGGACAGAGAGAGCTCCTAGCAAGCAGGCAGAGCTGCAGGGAGACAGCTCTGCCCAGCAGCAGCTGCTCTGCCAAGCGCAGCAGGGCTGAGGGGGCTGCCTGTGGGCACCAAGGAGAAAGGAGCGGGGCAGAGAGAGGTTGAAGGCAGGGGAGAGGCGAGGATGGCTGAGAGCTCACTGGAGGAGAACTCTTCCCAGCCTCTGACACAGTAAGTCTCTGGGTGCAGGGTGATGTGTCGGTGGCTCCTTGCAGGATCTCCTGAATGTGTCCAACCTCTGGGATCTGTCTGTGATGCAGAAGAGGAAGCCGGGCTGCAGAGCAGGGCTTCCCTAGTGCAGTGTGAGAGGGACAGGGCATGACGGCTGCCTTCTGGTGGGGATGGCTGTGGGGTGTGAAGGTGGGTGTGCAGCCAGGGGTGCCCAGGGCTGTCCTGCCAAGCTGTGTCTCTTCACCTCAGGTGGCTGTTACCTGGGGCATGGACTCTGTCATCAGCCAGGATCAGCACTCATCCTGCCAGGGAGTTCCTCACAGATCTGTGGGGGAAGCTGTGGGTAGAAGGAGAAATCCCCAGCAAAGATGCATCTCTCCTGACACAGAAAACTCTTCCTTCTGCAGATAAAAGGGTCTGAGAGCAACATGCGTGGGATGTCACCAACATGGAGATGCTGTGCTCTGCTGTGTAAGGAGAAGGCTTTCCCGAGTGCCAGCTGCCTTCCTCTCCTGTTCCCCATTTGCAGAAGGATCAGGGTATTGCTTTGTGTTTTTTTCTCCAATTCCTGCTGCTCCTGTTCTTGCTTTTGACAGCTCTGGGTTGTGGGCATTGGACGTCAGGGGATTGTCTCAGATGCGTTCTGAGACACTGAACGTTGGGGGCTTTGGATAATGTAGAGTGCAGGAACCTGAAACAAGGTGAGTCTCTCTTTAGGAGATGCTGGGCATTGTCTTTTGGGCACCTGAGCATCTCCCTGGGGTGAAGAGCTTGAAGTGCCCTTCCCCCTTGCTGGGAGCACTTCAGCAGGGGGGGATGGGAACCCAGTGACAGGCCCATTCTCCCCCACAGGCACGCTGCTCTTATCATGTCTGGAGAGAGCCTGTAGACGGAAAATGATGGTGAGAAATATTCTCTCTCAGCCTACAGTGATTCCTTCCCAGACTTTGCTGTTCAGGAGAGCAGAGTTGGAAGGGCTGGGTCCCTCCCTGGGCTTTTCCCTCTCAGACACAGCAGGTCTGGGTGCTGACTCCATCACACTGCAATAAATAGGGACAATTGTCACACGGTCACCGAGGCAAATACCTCTCACTCAAGTGAAGCACCCATTGCCAGGAACAGCTATTGAATGCACGGGCTGTTTGACACCACTGCAATAGCACAGGTCTGACTTCTCTGGAGCCCCTGGGTAGAGTCCCTGCTCGTCAATGTTGACCTCACAAAAAGGGACTGTCTGAAGTTCCCTGAAAAATGAAGCCATTGTGGGAGATATCTATGGGAAATGGAATAAGACTGGCTCAGCGAACTCTGCCCTCACTTATCAATGACTTTTCCTCTTTCAGCAGTCTCCCATTCCTGCAATTAAATAATGTCCAATGCCAGCTCCATCAACCAATTCCTCCTGGTGGCATTTGCAGACAGACGGGAGTTGCAGCTCTTGACCTTCGGGCTCTTCCTGGCTATGTATCTGGCTGCCCTCCTGGGCAATGGCCTCATCATCACCACTGTAGCCTGCAACCACCGCCTGCACACCCCCATGTACTTCTTCCTCCTCAACCTCTCCCTCATCGACCTGAGCTCCCTCTCCACCACTCTCCCCAAAGCCATGGCCAATGCCCTCTGGAACACCAGGGCCATCTTCTACACAGGATGTGCTGCCCAGGTCTTTCTCCTTCCCTTTTTTATGGCAGCAGAGTATTTTCTTCTCACAGTCATGGCCTACGACCGCTACGTTGCCATCTGCAAACCCCTGCACTACGGGACCCTCCTGGGCAGCAGAGCTTGTGTCCACATGGCAGCAGCTGCCTGGGGCACTGCTTTTCCCTATGCTGTGCTGCACACGGCCAATACATTTTCACTGCCCCTCTGCCAAGGCAATGCTGTGGACCAGTTCTTCTGTGAAATCCCCCAGATCCTCAAGCTCTCCTGCTCAGACACCTACCTCAGGGAGGCTGCGGTAATTGTGGTCAGTGTCTGTTTAGGCTTTGGTTGTTTTGTGTTCATTGTGGTGTCCTACGTGCAGATCTTCAGGGCCGTGCTGAGGATCCCCTCGGAGCAGGGACGCCACAAAGCCTTTTCCACCTGCCTCCCTCACCTGGCCGTAGTCTCCCTCTTTATCAGCACTAGTTTTTTTGCCTACCTGAAGCCCCCCTCCATCTCCTCCATATCCCTGAACCTTCTGCTGGCAGTTCTGTACTCGGTGGTTCCTCCAGCAGTGAACCCCCTCATCTACAGCATGAGGAACCAGGAGCTCAAGGACGCCCTGAGGAAACTGATGACTGGTTGCTTTGCAGAAGCAGCAATGAACTGCTCATCTTCCCCTGCATATCACTAGTAATGGAACTCATTACAGGCCCAGCCTCTCTTTGGTGGGTTGTTTGATTTGGTTTCTTTGGGGTTTAGCTTGCTCGGGGAGTATTCTGTCCTCAAAAATGTTGACATTCTTCATCCTATTTCTATGTCAGTCTCTGCCTGCCTTGTGTGCCTCAGAGACTTTGGGTAAATAAGGAGCTGTGCTGTCTGCGTGTTTAAACCAAATAAAGGACCCTGCACCGACTTGTTTGTCTGAGTTCCTTTCTCCAAGTTCTTTTCTGGAGCTGCATGGACAGCATCTGTGTGCAGAGGTGGAGGGGGCAGTAGACACCCTGAGCTGGATGTGCCTCTCATCCTCACCAGTATGGCCCTGGCCACCACAGCCCACTTGCTCCGCAGAGCAGCACCACCAGTTCAGGGTCTGTGGGGAGCCTGGGGAGGGGGTGCAGGAATGGCCGTCCAGGTCAGCAGAGATGAGCTCTGTAGGGAAAAGTCTCTGTGGGGAGATGGGATGTCCTGGGAGAAGAGCAGGGCACCGTGTGTGTGTGCAGGGGGGACATGGAAAGAGAAACCCTTTGGTGTGGGTGTCAGCTCATGTCAGGTTGCCCTTTGCCTGGGTCCAAAGGACCTTCCTGAGGATCCCCTAGGCCAGTTGTCTCCTGCTGTTGTGGGGAGCAAGTTTGGGATGTGGGGCTGCAAGTTCCCCAGGGTGGGGATCTCCTCAGCATGCCGGCTGGATGAACGTTCTCTGTGGCCTCCGTTTCCTTCTGTGACACCAGTCCTAGCAGGGATGCTTTGCTGGGCTCAACTGGGGAGACGGCAGAAAGGAGTCAAGATTCAGGGAAGGGCTGGGCTGGCTGGGCTGGCGAGTGCCCCCGACAGGAAACAGCATTGAGCTGGGGCGGGTTAAGGGCACAGACTCCTATTGGGGAGAAACTGAAGACCTTTATTGTTTGCTACAGCATCAATATATACTTTTCTCTACTAGTACAACCACCACTAAGTAAGCTGTGACTGGTGTACGGGCATTGTCCACGCGCCACTACCACTAGCACCATTGGCTGCTGTCCTGAAGGCTTGTGTTGTTCTCGAGTCTAAGGGTCTGCACCTATTTACTTCCCTGTTCTCTTCCTTTACTCTTGTTCAAGGCTCAGGGCAGGAGCTGCCTGAATCCTGTTAACTCTTTCCATCCCTTCTCTCCTTGTTCCTCCTCAATTCCCCCTTTCTGTTTTTCCACTGTATAGACACTTACTGACGTTCAGAGGATCATTCCCTACATGCAAGATAAGAAACATGATAATATTAAAATTATACACATGATTATACATAAAATCAATAACCCAACCTTGATTAAGATCTCCAACCACTCCCTCAGGCCCCGATTGTTTAATAAGGTAGCTAAAGGAGCCATGAGGATGCTAGCTGCATTACAATGCACACCTATCAACCCTCGTAATCCAGTTACTTCTTTCCCAATTACTTCTACATTATCTATGTGTAGTCCAACAAGGCACGTGTGAAAAGGCTGTTCTGGTTGTGCCATCAAGACGTAGAAGGCTGTCTGGTTCAAGGCATGAGCCAAAGATACCCGTATGTTACTGCTGTTCTGGGGTGTCAGCGTCGGTGTCAGCGTCTTCATCATATTTCCCATAGTCTGTATTGATGTGATCAACATTTCCACTCCCAGCAGCGTGATTAGGTAGATCGCCATCCCCATATTTTGTTTTTTCAAGCCACAGCCTTACACACTGCACTGGAATCCACTCTGGTCCTTGAGCTGAGGAAACACAAGCATACCCTCTACCCCACGTTATTAACATGTATGGTCCTTCCCATTTCCCTGTCTGCAGCAAGCGCACCCAGACCTTCACGTTTGGGTTTAGTGTATCTGACATTCCGGAACCTAGGCCTAAAAAGTGTTTAATTAGAGGTGGTTGTTGGTCCCCTATGTCGTTTCTAAGGTCTACACAATTCAAGGCATAGACCATTTTCCATAAGCTTATCTGCGGGCTTTCCCCCTGCATTCCCCCTTTTGGTTTTTGCAGCATGTTTTTTAGAATTTGGTGAGTGTGTTCAACGATTGCTTGTCCTTGTGGAGAGTGTGGAATGCCCATGACGTGTTTTACACCCCACATTTGTAAAAACATTTGTGCCTTTTTGCTGTTATATCTGGGACTATTATCTGTCTTTATAGTTGCTGATATTCCTAATACTGCAAAGGCAGCAGTCCCGTGTCTAATAACGTCCCTTGCTTTTTTCCCTGGATTCAGTTGTTGCCCATATCGCCCCTGAATAGGTATCAACTGAAACACGTACCTACTTCTGTCTTCCCAATTCTGAGACGTGTCACATCTAATTGCCATAATTTAAGCGCTTGGAGACCTCGAGGGTTAACTCCAGTTGGGCCTGCGGCCACAAATTGTTGACAATCAGGACACATACGCACAATTGCACGAGCATCATTGCAGGAAAAAACAAAATAGTTTTTGAAGAGCTTGAGCAGATTGGTAGAAAAATTCATGTGATAATTGGGCTTGTTTTAAGATTTGTGGTGTAGGTGCCGCTCAGGCCAGGGCAGTCAATCTGTCTGCTTCCCAATTCCCTTCTGCTATAGCTCCAGGTCAAGTCAAGTGGTCAATTTGGGGCGTTCCTGAGACTGTACGAATCTCCCTCTCCCATTTTAATCCTTCTTTCCAAACTATCACTGCTCGTCCTCATTTTCCTGAGCCATCCGTAAATACTGTGTGCCCAGGTACAGGAACTGGGCTGCATGCAGGTCGGGTATGATGTGCATGTCTTTAAAAGACACGAATAATTTGTGTGACAGTAAATGAATACTGATATTTCCAGTAAAATTCAGCAGCGCAGTTTGAAGTGGTAGACTATTTGCCATTCTCCATCCCAGATAGTCTTTTGTAAATGGTATATAGAAAATTAATATTTATTGTCCTTGTAATTGTACTGCCCGTTTCCGCCCTTTACAAATTAACATTGCAAACATCTCTGCCCTGGTTATAATGGTCTTTGTTGGCTGATGTAGCAGGAAGATCCGCTCTATGAGGATGAGGGGGTCTGCTTCAGTCTCCACCCATTGTCCTAATAATGTCATGTGTTGAGAGGATGTGTTTATAATAAAAAGTTGGAGGCCTCGACCCTCCCTTAGTTGGTTCTTGCCTTGACTGAATTGCAAGTTCAACAAGGGCTAGAGCTTGTTGTGCTTCCAGTGTTAGACTACGTCGCGAATCCAAGGCAGGGTCACCCTTCAACAACATGAACAAAGGCTGTAAAGTATCATTATTGATTCCCAGTAATGATTAACCCAATTGACAGCACCTAAGATTTTTGGCAGATCATTTAGCGTTGTGATTTCCTATTTCAAGGCCACCCTCTGGGGTTCTACGGTTCGTTCCATTATTTTCCACCCCAGGTAGTGCCAAGGGGGTTCCTCTTGTACTTTTTCAGGTGCTACCTGGAGTCCATCAAACTGTAGGGCCTTCAACGTCCTTCAGAATTGTCAACTCAGCCCCTGCAATCAAGATATCGTCCATATAATGATACACCAGTATCTGCGGGGGCTGTTCACGAACCCCAGAGAGTGCCCTTGCAACATACATTTGACAGATAGTAGGGCTATTCTTCATTCCCTGAGGCAAGACAGTCCAGTGATAGTGTTGCATGGGTGCACTATTGTTAATAGATGGAACGGAGAAAGCAAAGCGAAAACAGTCCTGCTTTGCGAGGGGAATTGTAAAGAAACAAATGGATCCATTACTATTATCGGCCAATTTGATGGAAATACTGTGGGAGAGGGAACTCCGGGTTGTAAGGCTCCCATACTTTCTATCACAGCGTTGATCTGCCTCAGGTCATGTAACAAGTGTCATTTCCCAGTCTTTTTCTTAATGACAAAGATTGGTGTGTGTGGGAGTGTGATAGGTAGAGACACGGACAATTTAAAGTGTCAAAATCCAATGCGAATTTTATTATATTAGCAAGCGAACAAGAGCAAAGGCAGCGCTGGGCGGCCGGGGAGCCTGCGCTCCGCCAACGGCTCGCAACTTCCCGCCTCGTGTAAGCACATTATATACAGTCTCATTTCCTGCATTCGTGATGTCGCAATCAGGTCGATACCCTGCGCATGTTCCTTCTGTTGCTGGGGGGTCTTTCTCTGCCTCCTGGTGATCGTAAGGATGAAGGCTGAAGGTCTTCCTCGTTGCCCTGTGGGTGGACTTATGCAAGAATGTGACTACTCAACCCCCTCAGCTACGGGTCGTGTTGACTTATGCAAGAATGTCCTTCGGTTGGGCTATCAAGCCTTGCGGGCACATAAATCTTCCATCCATACCTTCCCATACAGGTTTAATGAACAAAGCACAATATGTTACTTATTACAGGAGGACATTTATGAAATAAGGGACATGTGAACAATCCAGCCTTTCCAGAGAATCTGAGCTGGGACGTACCGGAACTGCTGAAAGCATAAACAACTTGCGGTGCAGGGGGCATGAACATCTTACAGGGGCAGGAGAAGAGACAGCCACCATTAATGACGCAGTTTTGATTCCTGAAGAAGATGGGTGTGAACATCTGTGAACGTGACTTGAACATGACTCGCAATGTAGCCAATCGGGTTGGACTATGGGCCGTTATTTGCGATGAAGCCAATCAGTATTTATTGGGTGTGGCAGAGGGTTATAAATTGCACTGGAAACACGGAAATAAAGGTTCACTTGTTAGATCACATTGATCGTGTCAGTGTCCTCACGCAGCTCCCGCAGGTGGGGGGAAGGTGTTTTAAGATTTGGTTTTATTTCTCATTACTCCTCTCTGAGTTAATTGGTAATAAATTACATTTCCCTTCAGTCGAGTCTCTTTTGCCCGTGATGGTAAATGTTGAATGATCTCCCTGTCCTTATCTCAACCCCACAAGCCTGTTGTTATTTTTTTTTCTCTCCCCTATCCAGTTAAGGAGGGGAGTGATAGAGTGGCCTTGGTGGGCACCTGGCATTTTGGCCAGGGTCAGCCCACCACAGGGGGACACAAAAGCCACAGCTGAGTGCACCAAAGTTATGTTTGCTTTCTTCTGTGGTCATGGGGCACCTGAGAGCTGTCTCTATTGTCGTCAAGGGAACACACGTGGTGGGTCATTCATTCATCCTGGAAGGGACCTCGGCAGGTCTCTAGGCCAAGCTAAACAGTACACAGTTGGAGAAAGAAGAAACGAGCGTGGGCTGTAGGCATGCTGGGCTGTGTTACTTTAAGATAGAGACTCAGATAGACAAAGAGAGAGCATGGATCCGTCCAGGAACTGGTCTTTCCAGAACAGAATCACAGAACCACTGAGGCTGGAAGGCAGCTAGCTTCCACCTTCTCTGTGCTTAATTCTCACGCCTGATTTTAGTTTGAGAGCTCCTTTCTCATCCATTGCTGCCTCTTTCCACCTTGGTGGGAATTCCTATATGTTGGGTTGGACCATTCTTGGTCATGAAGAGGTGATCCTTGAGCATCAAAACGGCTCACTGAGGAATGCACCTGCCCACAGGCATCCGCCAGTCCTAGGTTGACAAAATCACCATCCCTAACTCTTATACTAACAAGTCTTTACAGTATGAAGTTTTATTTATGTCCTGGTTTGGGCTAAACCAGAACTAATTTTGTTTTAGTGTTTTAAGTTTTCAGTTAAGTCTCCTCTAACTAACGGCATTTTCTGAAACAGGAGCATGTTTTTCCAGACAGTGACTACTCCCAGCAGTGATAAGGCTGAGGGGAGTCAGTACCAAGGAATGGGATGCAGAGAGGCCCTTGCTTATACTTGTTCTTGTAGCGACCAAGGTCACTGCTAGATCTTGTACTGCGTGTTGGGGTGTCGGGTGTGAAAAGGGTCACAAGCACGTAAAAGTTCACACCTGCGGGGAGGAGCAAACCGGACAGGTGACCCAAACCTGACCAACAAAGTGTCCCACCCCGTATACATCATATTCAGTATAAAGCTGAGAGATCACGAGAGTCAATCTCTCTTCTTCGATGGCCAATGTCTGAGGAGGACTCCGTCTGTTCTTCTGTCGTCGATCCCTGATCCCTGAATCCAGGGCCTGAGTCCAGCTCCTGCATCCTGTCCCTGTCTGCTGCCCAGTCCAGCCTGGGACTGCCCCAGTGCCAGCCCCGCAGTGTGGTGGTGACGTATCGTCATCAGGGTGGGGGGAGTTGGATTTGGTATTGGTTTTGTACATATTGTATATATTTAGTTATTTCCTTATTCTTATTAATATATTTTCTTTTATTGTTATTATTTAATTAAAGCTGTTTTAGTTTTCTTTTCCAAGCCATAAAGTCACTCTCTCTTGTTCTCTCTCCTTTTCACTTTTGGGAGGGGAGAGGGGTTAGTAGAGAGCGTCTGTCATTCGTTAGTGGCCGGCCCAGCCTCAAACCTTGACAAGTACCTTTCTTAAGGTAGCTGTATGTCGCTCCCATTGTATACTGATTTACCATGCCTGAGGAAGCAAACTGAAGGCCACCAGCTCGTCACAAGTACCAGAAGAACAGCCCTGCCGTGGACAGAAGGACTTTGTTTCTTGGAATTTGTGAGCCGCCCTTCTCTACAGCGGAAGGACCCTACCTTGTTGGTGGTCACTCCTACTACCCACAGCATCTCCCCACAGCACTATGGGAATGTCCCAGGGCAGGCTGAGTGCTGACCCTGGCAGGCAGCAGAGTCCCTGACCCGGCACACAGCCCCTGGGGTGCAGGGACCCTGCTCTGCCCTGGGCACCCCTGCCTGCACACACGGATTCACATCCTGCAGACATCCCCAGGAGAAAGAAGTCATCATGCCCTGTCCCTCTGAAGGTGCAGCAGGCAAGCCCTGTTCTGGAGCACGTCCTTCTCTGCACCAACCATCGAAGGTGCCAGCTTTAGATCTCTCCAGGAACAGCAGCTGCGGCGTTGTCCTACAGACAGAAACTTACTGTGTCCAGGGCTGTGAGGATGCCTCCCCCAGTGAACACTCAGCTCTCCCTCCCTGCCTGCAGGCAGTGCCCTCAGCCCTGCTGCGCTTCGCAGAGGAGCTGCTCCTGGGCAGAGCTGTCTCTCTGCAGCACTGTCCGCTTGCCAGCAGCTCCCTCCATCCCAGGAGCCCAGCCCAGCTCAGCAGCAGGGGAGCAGCCCAAGGCAGCCCTTTCTCTGCCCCCTCTGGGCTCCCTCCAGCTGTCCCTGGGGCTCCAGGGGAACCTGCTCTCAAACAGGCTGAAGTCAGCACTGAGGTTCCCTCCCTCAGCTGGGCACAGAGACTGACTGCCAGCTGTGTCATTTCAGCTATCAGAAAAAGAATTGGTATTGACAGCACCTCTTCTTCTCCCATCAACAGCACACACAGGGTCTTGAACACTCAGTCCAGAGATTCCTTACAGCAAGTCAAAACTTGCCTGCTTCCACAGCTGGGGTGCTTCAGCCTAAATGTGCAGCAATGTCTCAGCCAGGGCCACAGGCAGGATGAACTGGAGCCGTTCCTGTGGGAGACAGAGCTGTGACATGGTGGCAGCCAGCTGGTCCTCAAGGACAGCATCCTCCAAGCTCAGCAATAGTCCAGATATCAATTCAATATAAACTTGAAAGGCAAATCAGGGGCACCACAGTGAGTGTTTGCTACTTCAGGAACATTTAAAGGAGAATCAAAGTTACTGTGTGGGCACTACTGGATTTACTAAGAGCAAGTGAAGACAGATCTGAGATGCTCCATGTCCTCTTTGCCTCAGTCTTCCCCAGCAACCTCTGCCTGGCCTCTGACATGAGGCAGGACTCTGGAGGAGAACAGCCAGGACTGGGTGGGGATCAAGTCAGGGGTCCTTGAGCAAACACAATCCTTAGCAGGCTATGGGACAGGAGGGACAAGAGCCAAGGGAGCTGAGAGGGCAAACCAATGTCACAGTGAGGTCACTCTCTGTTGTCTTTGAAAGGTCATGGAGATGGGAGGGATTCTCTGATGACTGGCAGCACCCAAAAGCTGCATGCACCTTTCAAAGATTCCCACAGGAGGAGCAGGGGGAACTAAAGGCTGCGCCCCAGGGCATGTCCACTCAGATCCTATTTCTGGGTATCTGAAAGAGCAGGTGCCTGGATGTACCCAGGGGAGATTGCACCTGGCCATCCTCTTTGCTTTCCATAATGGAAGGACAGGATTGCTGGGTAGAGGGAGAGCGTGGTATCTTTTACCTGGAAGTCAGGAAAGCGTTCAGCATCATCCCCATCTTGTGTCTAAATTGGGATATTATAGTCTGCGCGGGTGGATAAGTAGGTGGGTAAAAAACCAACTGGACTTTTGGGCTCGGAGAGACACGGGCCGTGCGTAGTACTCTACCTGGAGGCATCTAGCTAGTAGGGACCTGCAGGTGTCTGTACAATAACCTGCCCTGTTTAACATGTTATAATGACCCAGGGGAGAAGAGAGAGTGCTTTTTTATAACATTTGTGGGTGATAGAACATTGACGAACACAGACACTACACTGAAGTTGGGGCTGCAATCCCAAAGTTTCCTTAGACAGGCCAGCAGGATGGGCTAGTAGGAACAGAAGCTAAAGACCTATCCTTGCAGTGGACTAAGGCCCTGCAATGACAGAGGCCAGGGACTGCCTGCGTGGGCAGCGGCTCTGCGGAAGGCTCTGGTGGTCCTTGGGTTTCAACAGGCAAAACATGAGCCATCAGCAAAGGTGGCCAACTGCATCCTGGGCTGTGAGCAGGAGCACAGCCAGTGGAAGGGATTATCTCCCTTTGATCAGCACTTTTGAAACCCCATCCAGATTCCTTCTCTACTTTGTTACCCCCGACAATGACAGAGAGAGATTGGTAAACTGGAGGAAGTTCAGTGGAGGGCCACTGAGGCGGTCATGGCTGGAGCACAAGTGCTGTGAGAAGAGCCTGAGAGCTTGGGTTGTTCAGCCTTGAGAAAGGAAGATCTCGGGTGGACACGCAGCGGTGTGGCTGATTGGGGCTCATGTCTGTGATCCAAGGCACAAGGACAAGAGGCAGTGAGCAGAAACCACAAAGGGTCAGACTAGACACAGGGAGAAACTTTTCCACCACGAGGACAGTCAAGGGCTGGAAGCAGTTTCCCAGGGAGTCTGCACCAGCTCTGTGCCAGAAAGGGAGCAAGACTTGCTTAGATAAAGCCCTGACCGATCTGGGCTGGCCCTGCTTTGGGCAGGAGGTAGGTCAAGACACCTGCTGAGGTCCCTTCCAGCCTGAATGAGGCTGTCCTTCCTTCCCCTTTATGTTTTCAGATTCGGGAAAGCTCTCAGGTTCTCCCTGACCACAGGAGTAATTCATATGTGGTGTTGGGCTGCTTCACAGGTGCCCCCAAACATCCCTGACCACATCTTCTCCCCACCTCAAATTCCTCTATTTTGTTATTCTAGTATCCTCCAAAAAGAACCACCTACCCTTTTAATCTAGAAGTGTGTGACACCTCCCTGCACAGATGGTGGTTGAGGCAAATGCTTCTGCTGTGCCAAATGTTACAGCAGTGGCAACAGCCACAAAAATTTTCCCAGAACAGCCTCCTGGAGAAACTGGCTGCTCATGGCTTGGACGACGATATTCTTTACTGTGGAGCCAACTGGCTGGCTGGCCCAACCTCAAGAGTGACGGTGAATGGAGTTCAATCCAGTTTGTGGCCAGTCACAAGTGGTGTTCCCCAGGGCTCAGTATTGGGACCAGTCTTGTTTAGCATCTTTATCGATGATCTGGAGGAGAGGATCAAATGTTCCTTCAGTAAATTTGCAGAGGACATCAAGTTGATCTGCTGGAGGGTAGGAAGGCTCTGCAGAGGGATCTGGACAGGCTGGATCGGTGGGGTGAGGCCAATTGTGTGAGGTTCAACAAGGCCAAGTGCCCGAGTCCTGCACTTGGGTCACAAGAGCCTCTTGCAGCACTACAGGCTTGGGGATGAGTGGCTGGAGAGCTGCCTGGGGAAAATGACCTGAAAGATGTTTGTTCACAGTCGGCTGAATGTGGGCCAGCAGTGTGCCCAGGTGCCCAAGAAGGCCAACAGCATCCTGATTGGTATCAGAAATGGTGTAGCCAGCCGGAGTAGGGGAGTGATCGTGCCCCTCTACTCGGCACCGTTGAGGCTGCATCTTGAATACTGTGTGCAGTTTTGGGCTCCTCACTGCAAGACACTGAGGTGCTCGAGCGTGTCCAAAGAAGGGCAACGAAGCTGGTGAAGAGTCTAGAGCACAAGTCCTGTGAGGAGCAGCTGAGGGAAGTGGCGTTGTTTAGCCTGGAGAAAAAGAAGCTGAGGGGAGACCTTATCCTTCTCTACAACTACCTGAGAGGAGGTTCAAGTGAGATGGGGTTCAGTCTCTTCTGCCAAGTGACAAGTCATAGGAGAAGAGGAAGCAGCCTCAAGTTGTGCCAGGGGAGATTTAGATGAGACATTAGGAGAAATTTCTTCACCGTACACATTGTCATGCACTCGAACAGGCTGCCCAGGGAAGTGGTAGAGTCGCCATCCCTGGCGTTTATTAAAAGACATGTAGATGTGGCACTTGGTGACATGGTTTAGTAGTGGATGTGGCAGTGGGAGGTGGATGGTTGGACTTGATGATCTTAAAGGTCTTTTCCAACCTAAATGATTCTATGATTCTATATTCTAAATGCCCCTAAGCTCCAGTCAAGGCAGCAGCACAGACCAATGAGTGCTCAGGAGTTTCTTCTCATCAGGGGCCGGGCTGTCGAGGAGTGACTCAGCCCAAAATCTCATGGCCTTGGGTTTTTGAGAAAGCTTCTTCTCACAGCTGCCAGGTGGCCCAACAAACACGATGCTTGCTTGGATCTAGTACTTGCCAACATGGAAGAGCTGGACAGGGATGTTAAAAGCAGAGTCAGGCTCTGTTGTAATGACCCTGAAATAGGGGCAGGTCCCAGCTCCTGAGCAGAGTGTGAAAAGGACTGTAACAAGGGCAGGCACAAGATCTCAGAGGCATAGACTGTGGCCTGTTCGGGAGCCATTCGCTTGGGGATCTTCTGAACAGGAGCAGTGAAGGGCAGAGCACTGAGCAGGGCAGAGAAGCACTGAAGGGCAGAGCACAAGTCCTGAGCACTGAGCAGAGCTCAGTCCAGCTGGTCTTTAAGGACAGCCTCCTGCCATGGCCCATGGGCATGTCCAGGTGACTCTCTCAAGGGAGTTCAACGGCCCCAAGATGAGCTGGTGCTGTGGAAGTTGCAGTTAAAGAAGAAACAAAGAAACTGTGGGGCCACTGTGGAATTTAGCAAGAGAAAGTGTGTCCTGGGTTTGGCTGGAATAGCGTTAATTTTCACAAGAAGCTGGGAGGGGGCACAGCCAGGACAGCCAAACCGAACTAGCCAAGCGGTATTCGATACCATGCTGATCGTAGAATCATAGAAATATTTCACTTGGAAAAGACCTCTAAGAACATCAGGTCCAACCATTATCCTAACACTACCAAGCCCAACACTAAACCATGTCCCTAAGCACCACATCTATACGTCATTTGAATACCTCCAGGGATGGCGACTCCACCACCTCCCTGGCCAGCCTGTTCCAATGTCTAACCGCTCTTTCAGGAAAGAAATTTTACCCAATATCCAATCTAAACCTCCCCTGGCACAGCTTGAGGCCATTACCTCTTGTCCTGTCATTAGTTACTTGGGAGAAGAGACCAACACCAGCCTCACTGCAACTTCCTTTCAGGTACTTGTAGAGAGCAATAAGGTCTCCTCTCAGCGTCCTCTTCACTAGGCTCAACAATCCCATTCCCTCAGGCACTCCTCATAAGACATGTTTTCCAGACCCCTCCCCAGCTCCGTTGCCCTTCTCTGGACCCGCTCCAGGACCTCAAGGTCTTTCCTCTACTGTGGGGCCCAAAACGGGACACAGTAGTCAAGGTGTGGTATCACTGTGCTGAGTACAGGGGCACAATTGTTCCCTGTCAACTTCCGTGTGTCCTGTCTAGTGATAGGACAAGAAAAGGTTATTCTCACGTCCATTTCTTTTTCTGACAGCAGAAATGACACAGCTGTCAGTCAGTGTCTGTGCCCAGCTGAGGGAGGGAACATCAGTGAGTCCTTCAGCCTGTTTGACAGCAGGTTCCCCTGGAGCCCCAGGGAAACCACAAGGGAGCCCAGAGGGGGCAGAGAAAGGGCTGCCTTGGGCTGCTCCCCTGCTGCTGAGCTGGGCTGGGCTCGTGGGAAGGAGAGAGCTTATTGAAAAGGGCAGCGCTGCTGAGAGACAGTTCTTCCTAGGAGCAGCTCCTCTGCAAAACACAGCAGGGCTGAGGGCACTGCCTGCAGGCACCAAGGGGAGAGAAGTGAGGCTGAGAGAGCTTAATGCCAGTCTGGAGGGGAGGAAGCTGAGAGTTTCTTGGAAAAGAAGCCTTTACAGTCATCTGCATGGTAAGTCTCTGGGTGTAGGGCAATGCAGCTGGTGTTTCGGGGGGGCTATCCGAAAGCTGGAACACCCCACAGCACATAGAGTCTTTCACGAGGATCCCAACAGCTTCTCTAGTGTAGAGGAGGAGGACGTGCTCCAGGTGAGGGACTCCCTGCTGCCCCACCAGATGCACCGGGCATGATGGCTGCCTTCTCTCAGGGACACCTGCGGGGTGTGAAGGTAGGTGTGCAGGCAGGGGTGCCCAGGGCTGCCCTTTGGAGCAGGGTCCCTGCCCCCCAGGGGCTGTGTGGCAGAGCAGGGACTCTGCTGTCTGCCAGGGTCAGCTCTCAGCCTGCCCAGGGAGCTCCCCACGGCGCTGTGGGGAGATGCTGTGGGTGGAAGGAGTGACCCCCAGCAAGGGAGGCTCCTTCTGCTGGCAGGGGGGAACTGCGTGGGTCAGGGCTGCTCCCAGCTCCAGATCACCCCCACAACATTTGCAGAGGCTCCTTCTGGAAACAGCACGTCAAGGAACTGTTCACCTGAAAGGGAAGAAATCTGGGCTGTGAGTTTTGTCCTCTTGGTTTGCTGGGTGGGCAGGGAGAAATGGGAATTTCTTTCTGCGTTGTGCACCAGGCCTTGAGACCCCATTTGTTGTTGGGACTTGTCTGAGCTGCTCATTAACCCCTGCCCACACAGAGATGTCCCTGGGCAGAGCTCTGCTGCCAGGAGGTGTCTGCAGGGCAGAGCTGTGGACGTGGCAGGTGGGATGGGGTCTGTGAGTGTGAGGAGGGAGGAGATGTAGGGACAGAGAAGCAGGTCCTGGCCAAGACAGGCTCCAGGAAGCAGAGACATGGGCAGGGAGGAGGAGAGAACGGCTCCCAGACATGCTGTGGGAGGGGGATTCAGGCATCTCCCTGCCATCCCCTTCAGTGCAGATGCCTTCCCTGGAGCAACCCCCTGGTCTCCTCACTCACGCAGCAGAGCCTCTGCCGTTAATGTCACGGGGATTTGGTCAGGAGTTACCTTCCCAGCAACCTGACCACCACAGAGGAGACACTCTCGAGTGTCCGACTGCGCCTTCCTCTCCTGGCTCCAGTGGCAGGGGGACTTTGGCATCTCCTCCCTGCTGCCCTTGTTCTTGCTGTTACACTCACTGTTGTGTGGGGTTGAGGACTGAAGTGCAGCTGAGACACCAACATGTACTGTCGTTGTCCTAGTTTTGGCTGGGATAGAGCTTTTTCTTCTTCCTAGGAGCAAGAGCAGTGCTGTGTTTTGGATTCTGTATGGGATTTGGTATGAGCAGAATGTTGATAGTACGCTGATGTTTTAGCTGTTGCTAAGAAATCAAGGACTTTTCAACTTCCCATGTCTTACTAGTGTGCAGGTGCCTCAGAAGCTGGGAGGGAACATAACCGGGGCAATGGACCCAAACTGGCCAGTGGAATAGTCCACATCGTACAATGTCATGCTCAGGACATGGATGAGGGTTAGCTGGGGGTCTGGCTCTCTCCCTGTCTGTGATTGCGGGTTCAGGATTTTCTCCGCTGGGATCGCTAGCCGGGAATGGGCTGGGTCTCGGTCAGTGGGTGGTGGGCAATTGCATTATGCATTATTCATATATATATGTGCTATTCTTATCATTATTATTTAAATTTTGTTTTATTTAATTTACTACACTGTTTTCATCTCAACCTATGAGCCTCCTTACCTTTACCCTTCCAATTCTCTCCTGTTCCCTGGGGCAGGGGAGGGTGAGCGAGCGGCCGTCACTTGCCTCACAGGACCAAAACTGTGTCACAAGGAGTGCAACAGAAATGCCAAGGATTTCTGCCTTAAAAGCACTCCTCAGCGGTGATGGCACAACTAGAACAGAGTACACAAACTAAAATTGGCTCTGTTGTCGGGTGAATCATGTCGGGATCCACAAAGCTGTAAAGGTCTTTGACATCAGAAGTGCATTTAATCTCAGACCACTCTTTGTTCCTATTTACCTCTCACTGTAGGTAAGACTCTGACTCCTGCAGAGCCCACAGCAGAACCTCCAGCTCTCTGGGACACCCTCAAGAAGCAGCAACCGGAGCTCAAAAAAGGCCATCCTGAAAAGGGAAGAGCAGTTTGGGGGATGTTCTATGAGAAAGTGAATAGATTATACCCAGAGAAGTCTGCCTGAAATTGTCGCTGTCTTTAACTTTTTGAACAGGTCCCCATGCCCAGAGGGAGAAAATGTCCAATGGCAGCTCCATAAACCAGTTCCTCCTCTTGGCATTCGCAGACACCCGGGAGCTGCAGCTCTTGCATTTCGGGCTCTACCTGGGCATCTACCTGGCTGCCCTCCTGGGCAATGGACTCATCATCACCACCATAGCCTGCAACCACCACCTCCACACCCCCATGTACTTCTTCCTCCTCAACCTCTCCTTGCTCGACCTCGGCTCCCTCTCCACCACTCTCCCCAAAGCCATGACCAATTTTCTCTGGAACATCAGGGCCATCTCCTACTCGGGATGTGTTGCCCAGGTCTTTCTGTTTGTCTTTTTTATACCAGCAGAGTATTGCCTCCTCACTGTCATGGCCTATGACCGCTACGTTGCCATCTGCAAACCCCTGCACTACGGGACCCTCCTGGGCAGCAGAGCTTGTGTCCACATGGCAGCAGCTGCCTGGGGCACTGCTTTTCCCTATGCTGTGCTGCACACGGCCAATACATTTTCACTGCCCCTCTGCCAGGGCAATGTTGTGGACCAGTTCTTCTGTGAAATCCCCCAGATCCTCAAGCTCTCCTGCTCAGACACCTACCTCAGGGAGGCTGGGGTACTTGTGGTTGGTGTCTGTTTAGGCTTTGTTTGTTTTCTGTTCATTGTGGTGTCCTATGTGCAGATCTTCAGGGCCGTGCTGAGGATCCCCTCGGAGCAGGGACGCCACAAAGCCTTTTCCACCTGCCTCCCTCACCTGGCCGTGGTCTCCCTGTTTCTCAGCACTGTCGTGTTTGCCTACCTGAAGCCCCCCTCCATCTCCTCCCCATCCCTGAACCTGGTGACAGCAGTTCTGTACTCGGTGGTGCCTCCAGCAGTGAACCCCCTCATCTACAGCATGAGGAACCAGGAGCTCAAGGAAGCAGTGTGGAAACTGATCCAATGGTACTTATTCCATCAGCAATAATCTGCCTCCTTCTCTGCAGAGTGCCCACGGTTTTGCCCAGAGTTTAGGCCAAGCTCTGGGGTTTTTCCCTTGGAGAATCACACTCAGAGGGAATTGCTTGGTTTCATGCCTCTTCTCCTGAGGAACTGACTTGTTGTGTCTGATCCTTGCAGAAGGAAAGACACTGTGTCACCTCTGACCCTTGTAATAGCATCTCTGCAATAAAGGGGATCTCCTCAGTTCAGTGCTTGAAGCCTGAGCTCTCCTTCTACAGCTGCCGCCAAGAACAACTCAAAAGATTTGGATGGTAAAAGCATATTTTCTCCTTCTCTTCTCCCTGTGCTCATGGGCAGAACCTCACAGTAACACAGGGATCTTTTAAACACAAAAACTTGAGTGAAAAAATCTCCTCATGGTGTCCAGGAGCAGTGGAGATCGTAGATGAGCTCCCAGTCACCTTCTTGAAGGTACCACAGCTATGAAAGTGGCAATGGCAGATGTCCGTCCCTCTGGAAAGGAATCTGGAGAGACCAGGGGAGGATGGGGACTTGCCACATGCCGTGGGGGGGAGCAGAGAATGAGGACTCGGACAGTGAAACACCCTCCAGAGTAAACCACTAAATGCAGGTATCCAGAAACAAGGACTCTTCAATGTTGTGGGAGCCAGTGGAGATGCAGCAGGTACAGGGACAGAAGACCGGAGAGACGCGTGAGCTGCTGAGGAGCGCCAGGGCTCAGGTTTTGGTGCTGCCCTCAGGAGCGGGGCTGGCAAGGAGGGAAAGTGGGGCAAAGGCAGTCGGGGTGGGAGATCACCTACAGGATGGATGCAGGAGAGCCAGAGAGAGACTGGCACCTGCTTCCTCATGCCAATGGCGTCATCTTCAGCCCTGGGGCTGCTGGGGATCTTGAACCCCTTCAGAGAGGCTGCAGCTGTGGGACAAGTGCCCAAAGCTCTGCAGTACCCTGCGGTGGGCACTGCTGTGGGGCCAGCCCAGACTGGGCTGCTCTGCTGGGGTGGGGAGAGGGCAGGGGTGGGGTGGAGAGCTGAGGAGGGGCTGGGCTGGGCTGCGAAGTGCTGAGGAGAGGAAAGCACCAATGTCAGCTGAGCTGGGTGACCATACAGAGGGAGGACACGCTCTAGTGGGCTTGTGGCGCAGAGCCAGGTCTCATGGAGAAGGAAGCAAGGCATCAGAGGTGCAAGAGAGGGGAGCTGGCCTGTGCCATTTTCCTTGGACACCCCAGGAAAGCTTTGCCAATGCAGTGGGGACAAAGCAGCCCCGTGCATCAGCCATTTCAATCTCTGGCCATAAATCCAGCTGTGGGGAGGGACCTGTGCTGCGTGGCCATCTCCTTCCTCCTGGTGGTCTCCGTGCCTGTATTAGGGCATGGCCAGCCCTGTGCAGTATCTCTTCTGGCCCACACCTTCCAGACCCCACAGCACAACTCTCTGCCAACACAGGCATGGGACACAACTGAGGCTGTGCAGGGCCGGGCACCGATGGTGGGATGCCAAATGGAGGAGCTTAGTGGGGGAGGAGGCAGGGAGGGCTGTCACAGGGACTGTGCTGGTGTGGAGATTTCCCTGCACTCAGATGCACCTTGCTCTCAGAGCCAAGTCGTTCCCAGTCCCCTTGGGAAAGTCATGGTGACAGAGAGGTCCCTGGTAAGTGTAGGAAAGGGAACGTTGCACCCATCTCTAAAAAAGGCCACAAGTCCAAGCCAGGGACCCACACGCTTTGATGAGAAGAGTGTTCCTGAATGAATCCTCGTGGGGTGACATTTCTGCCTACCTAAGGAAGAAGGGGGTGACTGAGAATGATCAGCACGTAATGTAATCAAGGGTCAACCATGCCTCACCAGGCTGACTGCCTTCAGGATAAGTTACCTGTGTTTGTGAATAAGAGGAGAAAAGTGGATGCCATTTATCTCAACTTTGGCAAGACTTTAGACACGCTCTGCTGCAGTACCCTTGTATCCAAGTTAGGACATCACAGTCTGCACGGGTAGACAAGTAGGTGGGTGAAACACCAGTTGGCTGACTGCACTGAGATTTAGTAGCGAAGGGATCACACCCTACCTGGAGGGCAGTGCAGGTGAGGCAGCATGGGGATCTCTCCTGGGCCCGGTGCGGTTTCTATGCTTCTCCTTTACAAGGTGACCTGGAGGATGCAACCTTCATCGTGTTTGTCAGGGACACCAGCTTGGGGTGCCTTAGGGAATCCATGTGGAGAAACCTTGGCAGGTGGGAGGACTGTCTTCTCAGAAAGCTGATGACATGCACAAAAACTGGCATGAGGTCTGGCACCTGGGATAGCCAGCACAGTGTTGTGGGGACCGTCTGGTCAGGGTACAGTCCTGTGCTAAAGACCCTGGTGGTCCTGGGGAATGGAAGGCCAAAGCTCTTCCAGCAGTGTGCCCTGCTGGTGAGGAGGTGTCCCGGGAATTACGAAGAGAAGCCTTGCCAAAAGTTTGAGGGAAGCGATTGTTTCCCCTGCTCACCACTCATTAGAGCAGACGCAGAATAGAGTCCAGGTTTTGCTCCTCAGCTCAGGAAAGGCTTTTGGACTGGATCTCACTGGGATGACATTAACTGTCCTCTTCACAGTCCACGAGTGTTGTGCAGAGGGGACGGTGGTGACAAGGCAGAGATGTGATGGCTACGGCTGAGCGGTGCTGACACAGCATCAAGGCTGGGTCTCCAACCCCCGCCAAGGGCCAGTAAGCTGGGGGTGGGCAAGAGGCTGGGAGGGGGCACAGCTGGGGCAGTGGCCCAAAGTGACCAAGGGGATGTTTCCTACCGTCTGAGGTCATGCTCAGCAATAAAGGCAAAGAGAAAGGGGGTAAAGGAGGAGGAGGAATTCGTTCTTAAGGCATTTGTCTTCCAAAGCAACTGCTACGTGCACTGAGGCCCTGCTTCCCAGGAAGTGGCTGCACATCCCCTGTGGAGGGGAAGTAGAGGATAAATATTCTCTTTTTTTGTTGTTTTGCTTAAGTACGTGGCCTTTACATTCATGGTTTTCTTTCTATTAAAATGCCTTTATCTCAGACCAGGTGGTTTTTCATTTTGTTTTCTCACCGTGTCCTCCTGAGGAGGGAGAGTGAGAGAGCAGCTTGGTGGGCACCCAGCAACCAGCCGAGGTCAACCCACCACAGGGCTTTTTGGATCCCATTGTGGGGCCCCAGAAAACAGCAGTTTTGATCGAGTGTGCCATAGCTGTAGCAGTTATGAATCGGCAGACTTCTGCGTGGGTGTGGTGGTTTGAGCCTGACCGGATGCCAGTGCCCAGCAAAGCCACTCTATCACTCTTACCCCCTCGGCTGGACAGGGGAGAAAATATATAACAACAGGCAACGGTAAATCCCCTTTGCTGTGCCCTGAAATGCTGAGATAGTGCTGCAGCACAGACTCCAGCAGAAGCAGGTGCAGGCATCCGTCCAGCTTGGCTGGGCTCCCTGGCACGGGTTTCCTTCAGCTCTGAAAAGTTCTGCCCGTGAGAAAGTCACTCTGGCAGTTTTCCGTGAGCAAGGCTGGCCTGAACCGTGCTCCACCTGTGAGCTTGTGAAGCACTGAGACACTGGAGAGTTAAAAGGAATAGGCTGTATGCTTGAGGGCATTTCCAAACCAGCAGGAAATCGTGGAGAATCTGCAGGTAAATGGTTGCTTTGAGTTGAAACCATAATTTAAAAAAAAACCAACGTGGGTATCTCACAGTTTGTCTGAAAATAAAACTATTTTATTTTTCTGCACAGTTATGTGAATGAGCAGGTACATTAGAAACCAATCATGGTGACTTCTCCCTCACACAAACCCTAGTTTTATCTTGGACACTTTGCATGGCACCTCTATGAGACAGACAAAATTCACAGGAAAGAGGCAGGAATACCTCAGAAAAGGAATCAAACTATTAGGACCACATGTTGTTGTGAACTCAGATCCTTCTCTTGAGAAAAACCACCCTGTGTTTTTCACTTGGCCAACCTGAATGCTTTTATCATGTTTTCTGAGCTGCTGTTCTCATTGTTAATACACCAGAGTTTAAGAAGGCTTCTCAAAGGGAGGTGGCCATAGCTGGAGAGGCACCGTCAGCATCCTCAGTCCTCTGTCTCAAAGAGGATATTCCTTCCTCATGTCAAAGTGAGATTCTGAAACACCTTTCATCTGAGTCTCTCCTTCACCAGAAACAACCTGCTCTTGCCGTGCTACTCGCTTGTGGCTCCCATCCCTCAGGTGTGCCCGGCCAGAAGTCTCTATGCTCTGGGAAGGTGGGAACTGCAAAGGGAAGGCTCGGTTGCCCCAGGCAGCAAGAGCATTGCTCTGCTCCTGCGAGGGCTTGCAGGGGACTGGGAGCATTGCAGGGTTGGGATGAGAGCTAGATTTGTAAGCTGTCAGAAATCCAAGTGACAGAGCAGCAAGTTTAGGAATGCTGAATTATTCAGGGCTCACTCGGCAGTTCTACAAGCCTGACCTGTTCAAGAAAATGGGGTATCGTAGGGAGATCACCCAATTTTAATCACTCCCTTCCCTGCAGGACTGAAAACAGCATGAAGCAGCTTGACTGCTTGCATAAAAATGCCTTTTAGCACCCTGAAAACTTGTGATTTCTGCACAAACTGCTGCTTATTGGTCATGTTAAAATGTCCCATGGGTGCATGAGTGTCGGTGGATTCACTTGCAGACAGAAGCCTGTTTTACTCCTGATGGGATTCGTCCTTCGCCACGTAAAAATGAACAGTTCCCATCTAGGATAGTCTCCCAGA
The DNA here is from genome assembly GCF_034619465.1 of Leptosomus discolor. NCBI lineage: Eukaryota > Metazoa > Chordata > Aves > Leptosomiformes > Leptosomidae > Leptosomus > Leptosomus discolor. Next base: position 2,702,411 of record NW_028237764.1, read on the forward strand.
CCTTTGTGTGTGGACACAGAGTCAGGGGATGCGCTCTTACATGTGAGGAGAGCTGGGATTAACCTCTCTCACTGAGCTCTAAGAAGCAAGTCGTGCCTTGCCTTGTTTTGTTTTGATTACCTAGCCTTGCCTTGCTTTGTCTTCTCCCTTTGCATCCCTTTCCTCCTTTCCACCCTGTTCCTTCTTCATGTTCTTTCATTAAATGCAGCTTTGGCAAGATCTGGACAGGGAAGTAAGCAAGACTGTTCTTTAAGGCCCTCAGATTTATCCATTTTCTTCCTTTTTTCTCACCTATCAATCACCAGGTAGTCCATTTAATACAATCACCTCTGAAAAAGAAAGTCAAGTTTCTTTTCTCCGCGTGACAAACCCCAGTCTTTCAGGCTCAAGGATTCTGTTCTTTCCTCTCTTTAGAACCCGTGCTGCAGCAAGCAACCCCTGTTAGATTTCCAAACGTTCCTGCAGCTCTTGGCCAAGCTTGCCTAACCCTGCAATCCCGTGGATGCTGGGGTTTGTAGTCTTTCCCTAGGCGTGAAGTGTGTGTGATGGTGGACAGGCCATCAGCATCCTCTGAGAGCTGGTGGTTTGGATTGCTGTTTCTAGGGAAAATGCCCCAAAGAAAAGGCTTGGAGAATCACACTGTTAGATTTGGCTTCATTCTTCTGGGATGTTCTGAGCACTCCAGCCTGCAGGGTCTGCGCTTCCCAGTATTCCTTGTTATCTACCTTGTGGTCCTCACCGGGAATAGTGGGATTGCACTCATCACAATTGTGGACTCAAACCTCCACTGCTCCACATATTTCTTCCTGAGGAACTTCTCCACCCTGGAGATCTGCTACACGTCAGTCCCTCTGCCTCTCTCATGACTTGCCCTCGGTTGTGGTTGGGAAGACCAGCATCATTGTGCGAGTGGTGGCCAACCAGTAGCCGTAACACTCTGTGGACTTCTTCCTGGGGGATGTGTCCTCTCTGGAGACCAGCTACAGATCTCCCACCCTGTCCTGGCTGCTGCTCAGGTTTCTGAGCATTTCCTGCCCCTTTTGCATGTGCTGCGTGGTCCTTGCTGGGAGCCAAACCCTGCCAGCAGCACTGGGCTGTGTGCCACCCACTGCTCTCTGCAAGACCCATGGGCTGGAAGGTGTGTCTCCAGCAGGCAGCTGCACCTTGGCGGGGGGCATTGCTGTCATCTGCAGGAATCATTTCATTCTTGTCCCTGATACAGTTTGGTGGCCCTGGGGGTACCGGGCCGCTGCTGTGATTTCACCCCGTTGCTGGAGGGCTCCTGCAGTTACACTGTGACACTCCGGCTCTTTGCTTCCATAACCCGCTTTTTAGGTCCAGCTCTCCCCGTCCTGCCCGTGCTGGCATCCTGGGTGTGCGTCAGAGCTGCCACCCTTGGGCAACTCTACTGCCCAGCGCAGGCAGGCAGAAGGCCTCTCCAACTCTTTGTCTCCCCTCACTAGTGTCACTCTTTTCTACAACGCTCTGATCCTGGTCCATGTGATGCTCACAACAGCCCTCCTGGGATAGTCGCACAAACCCCACTTTTTAAACCATCCTCACATCCCTGCTCAATGCCTTCACCGTGATCACAAATTTTAGTGTTAAGTGGGGCTCTGAGAAACGCTCAGGAAAGCTGTGAGCTGCCCAGAGAGCCACATGGCAGCACTGTGACCAAGCTGCCAGAGCACTCAGGCCTTACACCACCACAGGGGCTCAGGAGGAGAACGTGGAAGCGAAAAGAGAGTAGCTCTGGAAAGACCAAGTGTTGGTGCTCCCTGGCAGTCCTGCCACGCCAGGACTCTTTTCTCTTCAACCTCTCCACACTGGAACTGTCCCTGCAACTCCAAAAAGACCTTCGGGGAAGGATTTCAGGTGAAAAAAGTCACTGAAGGGCCCTTTATTTCATTTAAGCACACAGAGAACTCTGGTCTTCATTCACACAGCAACTCAGTCAGAAAAGAAAACCAGCCAGTAAATGAGAAAAAGGATGACAACATCATCACAGATAACTAAAACACCACCAACAATAAAAAGTGCAAAAGACAGGCTGGGCAGGCAATGTGTTACAGTATAAATGCTATGCAGGAGAAGATGGGCAGTTTATTGCTTCAGAAAAAGCATCCAGTCATCAGTTTCAATAGGGCATCTTTGATTTCATTGTTCCTCATGCTGTAGATGAGGGGGTTCACTGCTGGAGGAACCACCGAGTACAGAACTGCCATCACCAGATCCAGGGATGGAAAGCAAATGGAGGGGGGCTTCAGGTGAGCAAACACGGCAGTGCTGACAAACAGGGAGACCACGGCCAGGTGAGGGAGGCAGGTGGAAAAGGCTTTGTGGCGTCCCTGCTCCGAGGGGATCCTCAGCACGGCCCTGAAGATCTGCACGTAGGACACCACAATGAACACAAAACAACCCAACACTAAACAGACACTGACAACAAGAAATCCAGCTTCCCTGAAGTAGGAGTGTGAGCAGGAGAGCTTGAGGATCTGGGGGATTTCACAGAAGAACTGGTCCACAGCATTGCCTTGGCAGAGGGGCAGTGAAAATGTATTGGCCGTGTGCAGCAGAGCATTGAGAAACCCACTGCCCCAGGCAGCTGCTGCCATGTGGACACAAGCTCTGCTGCCCAGGAGGGTCCCGTAGTGCAGGGGTTTGCAGATGGCAACGTAGCGGTCGTAGGCCATGACGGTGAGAACAGAAAACTCTGATGAGATCACCAAGACTAAGAGAAAAACCTGAGCAGCACATCCTGAGTAGGAGATGGCCCTGGTGTTCCAGAGGGAATTGGCCATGGCTTTGGGGAGAGTGGTGGAGATGTAGCCCAGGTCAAGAACAGCGAGGTTGAGGAGGAAGAAGTACATGGGGGTGTGCAAGCGGTGGTCGCAGGCTACGGCGGTGATGATGAGTCCGTTGCCCAGGAGGGCAGCCAGGTAGATGCCCAGGAAGACCCAGAAGGTCAAGAGCTGCAGCTCCCACGTGTCTGCAAATGGCAGGAGGAGGAACTGCGTGATGGAGCTGCCGTTGGACATTTGCGGTGTCTTGGCGTGGCATCACTGCTCAAAAAAGGAAAGGAAAGATTAAATTTAGGACAGAGTCCTCTGAGCGAAGCCACTCCACTTTTCACAACAACACCCCCAACTGAGATGCATTTCCTTCCTCTGCTTTGTGCTGGCTGACTGTGGGGTGAAGAGAAGCACCTCTGCCCGTGTGCTGCTGAGCAGTCAGCTTTGCTCTTCTGCACTGGAGACATGGAGCTGGTTTGTGACAGCTCCGACGTTCACAAGGGCTGTCAGATGTAATCCACCTGTCATGGAAAACTTCAGGCCCTGCACTCATGGCTCTCCAGAGCCTGGGCTGCAGAGCAGAGGCTGAGCACAGCCTTATAACAATTGTGTCTGATTTTCATTTTCCACCATCACAGCTGGGGAGTGGGTTTTTTCACAGTGGAAATCCTCATTTGTATGGCTGATAATGTGAAGAGTCTTGAGACGGGAGAGGCAAAAGGGCTGAGCTCTCTGTGCCTTAGGGCAGAGGCAGGAGAGCCACAGGATCCGTCAGCCTCTTTCCCACCTGCCCTGCGCTTTCGCTCGTGCTGCCCTGAAGATGACTTCACGCGCCAACTCCCCTTGAAAAAGCCCCACACGACTGCACTGGTACGGGAGCAGGGGAGCCCTGTGGGAAAGGGCAGCTCTGTGAACTCTTGTGTGCCCCAGCCCAGAGATGGAGCTGTGATGGAGAGAGCAGGACACGACCTCCCCCAGAGAGAAGCAAAGGACCGTGAGAGGGGAGCGCTGACCCCCACGGAAAGGCTCAGCACTGCCCAGGATCCTACGGGAGAGCTGGGCCTTTCTGGGGGCAGCTCGCAAGCCCAGCAGGACAGGCACAGCAGGCAGTCGGGGCTCCCACAGAGGAGATGCTCCAAGGAGAGGGGCAGCTCCTTGCCCAGCAGACAGCACCCACAGGACACCTCCAGGGAAGGACCAAGGGAGAGCTGCCCGCACGTGCCCTCCCCCAGGGCTTCTTTGCACTTTCCCCCAGCCCCTGCCCCTGCCCCTGCTGCCTGGAGCTGATCCTGCCAGCAGCTGCTTCTCTGCCCCCACCCCTCCTGCCTGCCCCTGCTCCCACAGCCCATCCCACCCGCTGGGGGCTCAGCTCTGCCCTGCACACCCCTCCCGGCAGCAGGGCCCTGCCCAGGGGCAGCTCCCTGGGTGCAGGCTCTGATGGGAACCTCCGAGCAGCCCTGAGGAGGCTGCCAGAGCCATGCTGGTGCTGTCTGTCAGCCACGCTGGGCTGGTTTCTCATACTGCCTGGTTTCTGCACCTCTAAGAGGAACAGATGTGGCATTTCAGTGCCTCCTCCTCAACTGAGGCACAAATTTCTCAGTCCCATCGCCCACCCAGAGCAGAAGACTAACAGGGTCCTTCCCTTTCAGGTAGCCACTGCCTTTCAGTGCTTCTGGAAAAGTCTCCTGGGAATGTCCTGCACTGCTCTGCAGCTGTCAGCAGAGCTGACCCACACAGCACCCTCTCGACAGCAGGACCCTGCCCTGCAAGGGGTGGCTCCTTCCACCCCCAGCTTCCCCTGCAGCACCCTGGGAGCTCCCTGGGCAGGCTGAGAGCTGACCCTGGCAGGTGGCAGAGTCCCTGCCCCAGCACACAGCTCCTGGGGGACAGGGACCCTGCTCGGACGGACAGCCCTGGGCACCCCTGGCTAAACACCCACACGCACACCTCCACCACCATCCGCAGCAGAAGGCAGCCTCAGGCCCTGTCCCTCTCATGGCGCAGCAGGGAAGCCCTGCTCTGCAGCACCTCCTCCTCCTCTAGAGCACAGAAACTAAGAGAGTCCTCCTGACAGATCCCAGGAACTGTCAGATGTACCAGGTTTAGCAGAGCCCTCCAGGAACTGCAGCTGCATCGCCCTGCACCCAGAGACTTACCACACAGAGGGCTGGGAAGGTTCCTCCCCCCGTCAGCTCTCAGCATCCTCCCACTCCCAACTGTCTTTAAGCTCTCCTAGCCTTGCACCTCTCCTCTTGTTGCCTGCAGGCAGCACCCCCAGCCCTGCTCCTGGGCAGAGCTGTCTCTCTGCAGCGCTGCCCGCTTGCCAGCAGCTCCCTCCACCCCAGGAGCCCAGCCCAGCTCAGCAGCAGGGGAGCAGCCCAAGGCAGCCCTTTCTCTGCCCCCTCTGGGCTCACTCCAGCTGTCCCTGGGGCTCCAGGGGAACCTGCTCTCAAACAGACTGAAGTCAGCACTGAGGTTCCCTCCCTCAGCTGGGCAGAAATACTTCTTTCTGCTGGTGTCATTGCCCTGCTGAGAGACAGACTTAGGTCTAAATACCAACTTTTCATGGAAACATAGCATCATTTAGGTAGGAAAAGAACCTTCACATCATCAAGTCCAACCGTTAACATACCACTAGCAAGTCCACCAGCAAACCAAGCCTTTTAAGTACCTCCAAGGATAGTGAAGCAAGCACTTCCCTGGGCAGCTGTTTCCTGCCCCATCCTTAGGCAGGACACCCAGACAGTCACAGGGTGTCCCTGCTGAGGGAAGGGATTCAGCCGAGTGAGTTGAGGCATCTCATCCCAGGAGAGGAGCCCTGGGGCTGGAAGGGGACTCAGCTCCCTCCCACGCACACCACAAACCCGCAGGAGGTGGATTCCCCTGGCCTCTCTTCAGGTCTGCATGAAAGAGGCACCTGCATGGGAGCTCCTGGTCTCAGCTCCCATGGTAATGAATGGCGATGGAGGCCAGGAGGGTGGTGTTCAGATGCAGATTTCTGGTGACACTTGAGGTGACAGAGGTGGTCAAAGGTATGGGCAGGTAATAGAGACAGATGGAAGATATGTGCAGGCTGATAGAGGGACAGGACAACATCTGGGGGCCTCTTCTTGCAGGCTCTTGGCACTTTCCTTTGGCCAACTGCAATGGCAGCTGATGCCCCAATAAAGGGCATCTGAACCTGTCCCTGTTGTGATGTTCAGGGTGGCCTGTAGAGGTGTTCGTCTGATGGGATGGAGTCATGTGCCACAGGGAGAGCTCAGTGTCTCTCTTCCTCCTCTCCATCTGTTGGATTTACTAGATCTTCATTGACTGCATTGGCAGTTGTCTCATGGTCAGGTCCACGTCGTGTGACACGATTCAGAGCAGCTACTCAAGTCAAAGTTCCAGTCCAGGCCCACAGAGCTACCTGAGATGCCAGGGCTGGCACAGGAGTCACAGGTCCTACAGGAAAAGCAATTTTCATTCAGGGAAGGTGTGCTAGAGACACCCCTGATGGCACCTCAGAGAGTGGGATTTGGTGTTTTGTGCCATTGATGGTTGCCATCAGTCAGAGGCATCAATCAGAGATGCCACCAAAGAGGCAAGGTCTGTCCCTTCTTCTATCTAACAGCTGCCGACATTGGGGGAACACAAAGCGCATCACAGTGGGGTCTTTACTCACCCCCTGACCATTCAACCAAGGAAGAGCCCAAACATTTTAACAGTGTGCCTGGAGACATCTTGCCTTCAAAGACAGCATCCTCCAGGCACAGCAATGGCCCATATCAAAACTCAGTTGAAACCCAAAAGGGAATTCAAGGGCACCAAGACGAGCTGTTGTTACATCAGGAACAGTTGAAAAAGAAACAGAGATCCTACAGGACTACTCCTAAATTAGGTAAGAATACATGTAGATAGATCTGGGATAGTCTGTCCTCTTTGCCGCAGTTACCACCAGCAAGGTCTCCCAGGCCTTTGAGCTGTGAGGCAGGACTCTGGAGGAGAACAACCAGTGGCGGATGGGGATCAAGCCAGGGGTTCCTTAGCAAACCACACCCTTTCTACTCCATGGGACTGGACGTGTTGCATCCAAGGGTGCTGGTCAGCTCATGAGGATGACTAAACCCAGCCACCTCCAGCAGTGGGCATTCCCCATCTCCATGGCCTGCACGCAAGTTGGAAACATCTGTATCATCCCTGACATGCACAGGAGGGGCCTTCCTTCCTGCTATGTTTCCAGTAAAACCCTCCTCCTCCTCCTCTACCTCTTTTCTATTGCTGGACAGCCTTTTAAGGATTTGATAAAGCCATCAGCAATCTCCTTATTTCTCACTGACATCCGCCAACCCTCTCTCCCACACCTACACATGACCAACGACTACTGCTCAGGGCCATTTCCTCTTCAGAAGAGGCCTTGAGCATTTTAGATATTCCTGGTGATTTTTAGATCTTCCTGGTGCTTTTTAGAATCTTCCTTGGTGCCTCTAGAGCTCATGGTGAGCTTTCTTAGACACAGCAGGGCCTTTTTGACCATGTCTTATGAAGCGATTGTCTGTTTGTGATTGTCTGTGCAGGAGCAGTTCCAGAAAAGTACCAAATCAATCACAACTGATACCGAGTGAAGTGTCACTAGGAGCCAGGTGAGTTGCCCTCATGGCTGTGGCTTCCTGGCAAGGAGTCTGTCCTGAGAAGGGGATCCAGCCTCAGCCACGCTCTGAGAGGGAAACAGCAGTGTCCATGCCACCTGGTGACACAAAGGGTGGGTTTTGCAAGGCCACCCTTCATCTGAACCACTTCAGAGAGGGACTTGTGGATTGGGTGTCACCCTGTGGATGGCAAATCCTGATTGCGTTGCCATCGCCCAGAGGGGCTACCCCCGGTGCAGATGGCTCCGCTGCAGAGATTGGTGTTTAGGCAGACGAATGCTGTTGTTGGTTTTGTTGTTGTTGTTGGAGATAGTGAAATCACCCGAGCACTTGGAGGATAATTGGAGGATTGCCACTTCGGTGGCCCTTTAGTGAACTGGTTCCTGTTTGCCATTGTCTCCCTGTCGTGGTGCAGGGTGTGGTGTCAAAGGTGCTGAGCAGAGGAGCACAACCCCTTCTTGTGGCTGCACTCCTGCTCCTACAGCCCAGGAGGCTGTTGCCCGCCTTTGCTGCTGGTTCGTGTTTTGCCTGATGATAATCAAGGACCACCAGGGCCATTTCCACAGAGCTGCTGCCCAGCCACATGGCTCCTGGCCTCTCTCCCTGCAGCCTGTAGTTCCCCTGCTCAGCCCTTGGGTCTGTTCAGAAGGCGTGTGTGAGATTCACTTCTTGCTTTCTCCAGTCATGGAGACCTTCCAACTGGACCAGAGTAGCCCTGCTGTGGCACTGGCCTGGTCTGTCAACAGCCTTGGCCTCATCCCGCCTGCTCCAATGGGCTCCTAAGGGTTGGGCTGACCTTACCTAAGTAACCCCTGACTTGATCTCCATCACTGTTGGATTGTTTCTGGGCTTCTGACTCTTAGACACACAGAACCGGAAGACCTTGCTGGTGAAGACAAAAGCCAAAAGTGCCTCAGACATCTCTACACCTACTCTGAGGAAATTCAGCAGCAGCCACACGTTGTCTGCATTTCTTCTTTAACTCTTCCTGAAGCAGTAACAGCTCATCATTATGCCCTTGAATTGCCTTGCAAGTGTCAGCCTCACAGCAGCTATGGCTTTTCTAAAACTAAAGGGAGTTCTGAATTCCTCCTTTTTTTGATCCTTGCATTCACCTCTTGTAGGCTTCCTTTTTTCTGTGTAGCTTCCCTGTGAGTCTCCTGTTCCCCCAAGCTTCTCTCCTGACAGCTCTGCTTGTTGTCCTGACTCTTGGTGCGCACTCTCTCGTGCTTGAAAGACACTGTCCTTGAAGACCAGCTAGACTGAGCATTGCTGCCCTTCTGTGCTGCTCACATACATGGGCTCCTTCCCTAAAATTCACAAGGCTTGGTCAAAGTCTGCTCCTCTGAGGTCTAGCATCTGCACTCTTCTATTCTCCTTCTGCTTAGGTTTGGAGACGCCATGCTTCCGTGGTCATGACAGGAAAGGTTTTCACACCCATGCCCAGCTCTTCCTTCTTTGAAAGCAGCAGATGCAGATGAGCGTCACCCTTGCTGACCAAGCTGGCAGCTGTGCTATAAACACCTGTGTCCCAAGCCCCTCCAGAGACCTCCAAGACTGTTTGCATGTTGTTGTGGTCCCCTTCCAGTGAATGCCAGGTAATTCAAGTCCGCAAGGGGACTTAAATGAGTTCTCTGCCTCACACCAAAATGTTCTGGAGTGGATGGTAGATGGCAGTGTGGAGAGGAAAGGAGGTGCCCACAAAGAGAGCAAAACCTGCTCTCCTCAAGGGCAGAGAGAAACAGAGCAGGGCTGTGCAGTCTGAACAGGAGAGGGGTTTGTTGTCTGTTGTGTCTCTGCAGCCCCAAGGGCCTGTGGTGGAGGGGAAGCTGACCTCAGGGAGGAAGACATGAAGTCGAAAATGTCCATGATGTGGACATGCTGTGACTCAGGCACACTGTGAAAACCATTCGCCTCATCCATGATTGTATCATCGAGGGGACGGTTACACACTGGAGGAGAGAAGAACCAGCAGAGTTGGAGAAGGAATGTCCATGAGCGAAGACCCTGCTGCGATGAGCTTTGTACTCACACTCTGCCCGACATTTACCGGATAGAGACAGGACACCCCTGAGGTGACTTCAGGGGTGGGATTCAGTCACTGGCCCAAAGGCATTGACTCTGAGCTGCCCTGGGTGGTGCCTGTCACTCAGCTAGTCTGAATGGGGGCGGGGTTCCTGGGCTGGACCTGTGCTGTTCGTATCAGGTGCCTGCAGTTGTGCTGGGGAGCCCTGGTGCCTCCCATAGCACTATGGGCCTGTATTTGGATATTAAATTGAGGTTCAGCTGCCCCGAATTAGGGCAGGCAATGAAGGGATGCACAGGAGACAACTGCCGTTAGACTCGAAGGCCATAGAGAAAATAGAGCTGATGGAGAAGAGAAAGAGAGAGACTTGGCTCTGCCTGTGCCACATGGCTCCGTTTGATCAGCTGAATACCTCTAGAGGATGCCCTGGACATAGGGAATAGTTACAGGTTCAGTGGTACTACCCATGGGCATTTTCTGTCTTTTAAGTTGGCCAACGGAATTTCCCACCAGCCTCTAAGGAGATGCCCCCAGATGTTGCCCTGTGCCTAGGAACTGCTCCATCAGAGCTTGCAGTCACCAGCATGCATCTTGGTCACCTCTGGCACCAAATGTGTCACCAAGTGTCTGTGCCTGAGCACCTTCCTCCTGCCCTCCATTTCCAGTAACGAGCAAGGGAGCTGAGACAAGGAGCTCACGTGCAGGAGCCTATCTTGTGCACGTCTGAACGGAGGCAAGAGGGATCCCCCCTCCTGCGGGTTTGTGGTGGGCATGGGATGGAGCTAACTCCTCTTTTAGCCCTGGGGACTACAGACCCAGGATGAGATGCCTCCCTTGAGACAGCTGAATCCCTTCCCTCAGGCTGGGTGAAGGAGATCCCTCCCTGTGTTTTAGAAGAGTCCAGGAAGACCCACCGCTGAATCGTGAGGTCCAGACAGGCCCCCCTCACTTTCTAAACTTCCTCTCCAAGAGGAGTGTCGGTGCAGCTCGATCCAGCCTTAGCCCCCGACTGCAAAGAAGAATTTGGAGCCTCGGTTCTAGCAGACACACGTGTTCCTGAGCTGCCTCCCCTCATGAGTGCCAGAAGGTCAACTGCCCCAAGGGCGTGTGTGGCTGTGGTGAATCCTGGAGAGTCCCTCCCGGGAAACCTTGCCGGCTGGGGTTAAAGCACAACCAACACAAACTCCAGAGGTCTATTCCAGTGCTGGACTCTTCCCCTGGTGATTGGAGTTTTTTATTCTTTATGTCAAGTTAGAAAGCAGTAGACAACTACGTGGACGAGACCATAGCAGGGGAACATGACTTTCATGTCTTTTAACTTTTTACAGCTGATTCCACGCAGGGACACCGTAGATAGTCTGTGGGGTCCATCAAGCAATTTCTCAGCCCTGAGGGTAGTCATTCCTTCATCGATTGTTTCACCTTCTGTTCCCCATTGACTACTGACCATCCTTTGATGATTTCCCTTTAACGTGTGGTTGGTCAGGCACAGCTTGAAGTAGCTACTGGCGTTAAGCTATAGAGGGACACTGAAGATGCTCTGGAGGACAAAGATGTCATGGTGGGGCATGGCATAACGGGAGGGCCTCAGGAGACCTTTCCCCTTCTTGAGGAAGATGAAAGCCAGGCTGGACACAGGGTTTTGTTGGAGCAAGTATGGGGTGCTTTATTCAGGCCACCACGTACCCCAGGGAGAGTTCTGGTACTATTTGGGACTCTTTTGCATACTCTGTAGTATCACTTTGTCCAGAGGAGTCTCTTCAAGGCAATTCTCACTTCCTTATTCCTCAGGCTATAGATGACAGGGTTAAACATGGGGGTCCCAACTGTGTAAAGCAGGGCAAGGTATTTGTTGGTGCCTATAGAATCCCTTGACCGTTGCTTTAAGTAGACGACTGTGGCCAAGCCATAGCAGAGCGTCACCACCCAGAGATGGTGGAAAAGGCTTTGTGTCTGCCCAGAGCCAACGGTATTTTCATGGTTTCCCTGGTAATTTTAACGTAAGACACAACTATGAAGGAGAAGGGAAGGACTCCGAATGCCAGGATGATGGTGTACAGCATCCCTTGGTTCCAGAAAGTGTCTGCACAGGCCAGTGCCAGCAGAGGGGGGAGGTCACAGAAAAAGTGGTGAAGGTGACGAGATGCACAGAAGGGCAAAGTGAACTCCTGGTGGGTCTGTCCTACTTGCACTGGTAAGACAGTCAGCCACGACCCCACCACCAGCCAGATGCAGACAACCCTGCTCATGGTGAGGGTATAGTGCAGGGGGTTACAGAGGGCTGTGCAGCGGTCGTGCGTCACGGCAACAAGGAGAAGGCACTCAATGCTGCCCCACAAAACCAGAAAATACAGCTGGGCAGCACAGCCAAGACCCTGAGGAGAAGGGCCTGGGCACTATGAGGGATGCCAGAGGAGCCGGTGGTACACGCTCACCGTGTGGAAGGCCAGCTGCAGGTGGGGCTGCAGAGACGGGGCTACGTTAGGAGGTGCGTGGCCACCCAGACAAGGGACCTGTAATCCCCCTTGGCTCGGCACTGCTGTGGCCCCATCTGGATGACCAGAGTCTGGCTTTGGGGCTGCCTTGCCTGGAGGAATGGGGAGGAAAAGGAAAGCCTGCCGAGGAGATCTGCCAGGCTGGAGTTTGGAGCCTGTGCAGGGAGGATGAAGGTTCTGGGCTTCTTTAGCCTGCTGAAGTGGAGGCTCAGGGCACTACAGGAGCAGCGTGCACCTGCTTGAAGGGTGGTTTCAGAGCTGATGGAGATTTTCTTGGTAGTGGGAAGAGGAGGAAACCTCCACAAAGTGCAGCTTGGAAGGTTTAGACTGGAGGGGAGAACAAAAGAAATGTCTCACAGAGGGTAGTCTTGCAGTGCAAGAGGTCCCCCAGAGGGCATCTGTATCAGCCTATGGCTTTGTGTTTCAAGGAATGGCCAGCGAGAGTGGAGAGACACAAGGGAAGGTGTAGAAATGGTGGGGTGAGAGCTGGGTGGGAAAGCAAGCAGGGTGTGAACAGCCTGAAGGGAAAGAGGTGCAAGTTCGGGGCAGGGTAGGACAGCCTGCAGGAGAGATGGCCAAGGGCTGTAGCAAGGCTGAAAGGTCCAAGAGGCCTGAGGTCCTGGTCCTCTTGACTAGAGCAGTTGCCTCTGCCAGCGAGGCTGGTGAGATGGAACTTGGAGGGTGTCAGGATGGGCCTTGGCAGGGCCTGAGGGTCAGGGCTTGGCCTTTCTGCTTCCTAAAGCAAAGCAAAGGGTTTTCTCAGCATTCCAGCCCCCTGCACAGGGCCTTGGCCTGCCTGCAAGCATGGCCTCCAGTGATCTGCTCTAAGGAGGCCCTGGGGAGGCTTTGTCAGTAAGGGCCCTCAGGGGGCCAGTCAGGGCTTCAAGGGACTTCTGGGCTTTGCTTCTGACTTTGACTTCTGCAGAGGTTTCTTCAGGCTTCTCTCAGTACCTGAGGGTCATGGAATGAGCCCCAAATGCCCTAATGAGCTGTTTACCTTGTCATTTTCTTTAACTCTTCAAAACTTGCACAGATAACTGGAGCTGTTTCATAGTGTAGTTCAGGAGGAAGATTTCAAAGTGCATCTAATAAATTTATTTTTTATTTTAAGGGTTACACCTTCTGCCTTTTCTTTCAGAGAAGGGTTTGGAGCAGCATTCTCCAAGTGCTAATGATCCCGAGGGTCTCCTCAGGAGGTCTGGACTGAGCGGAAAATCATTTTTTTGAGGTTAGACACTGTATGGACAAACTTGCTCCTCACCTCCCCAACCCCACCATTTTCCTCATTGTCCCCTGGAACCTGCATCACTTTTGTGACATTAGCCTTCTCCCCTGCATTCTGCAGCTGGATGTTACAGCTCCATTGCATCATCTCCCGCCTGATCTCCTGACAGACCCGGCTGCACACGGGCACAGAAGAACTTTCCTGATGTGCAAACAGAGAACAGTGAGGCATGATGAAGTTTCATGAACAATAAAACACACTCTGCAAGCACATGCTCTGTCCAAGCTGTCTCTAATGAGGTTGAACTTTCTGCAAGAGATAATCTGTTGAGAAATTTTTGAGGCAGGTAGATACAAAATGAGAGCTATAAACACAATGAAAGAGTTGCCTAAATAGCCAATTAGACTGTTGAAAGATATGTAAGATTTTACTCCCTGAAACTCAAAACAGCAACATAGGTGAGAGGCATCTGAATGAACAAAGATTAAGGGAGGAGGAAGCTGGAGAACAATGGCAAGTGCCTTTACCTGGCCAGTCTCTGTCTGAAAAGGTGACTTCAGAAATGGTCGTTGGATCCTGGTCAGGTGCAAATATCTGAAAGATTAAAGAAGTTAAATACACCATATAACAGGCAGATTAGTGGTAGTGAATTTACAGGGGAAGATGGATATTTCTTTGGAATATCCCTTTGGAAAGGTCATGGGATTGGGAGAGTCCTCTAGTGAGAGAGGACAAACACCCATCTTTGAAAGAGGCCAGAAGGGCAGCCCAGGGAATCCCAGGCTGCACAAGCTCACGATGGGGAGGAGTGTGACATCACTGAGAGTCCTCATGGGTGACAGTTCTGAGCACCTGCGAGAGAGTGACTGTCAACATGGACTCTCCAAGGGTCACTCGTGCCTCACCAACCTGACAGCCTGCACTTGTGCACGAGCAGATAAAAAGTGGCTGCCATTTGCCTCAGCTTCAGCCCAACCCTTGCCGTGGTCTCCCTCAATATTCTTCTACCCAAGTCAGGCCATTCCAGTCGGGATGGGAGAAACAGACAGGGAAAACAGCGGTTGGTTGATGAGGCTGATCTGCAAAAGAACTCTGCAACCCAAGCTGATGGTGAAGCAGGTCTGTTTATTACAGCTCTGCAGCGCTGGGTGCAGCAAGGGTCAGGTACCCTAAGGATGCTGCACCCCGAGCCGCAGTAATTGTGTCCTATTTAAAGTAACAAAACTTACATATTTACATATTTATCACTCTGTCCCGCTTCAGATGTAAATTAGATCTCCTCCCCCTTGCTCAGGGGCAGTCTTCCCCTTCGGGGGTCTTTTGGTGGTCTTGGGGAGGAAGTAAGAGTTCCTCGATAGTCTTCATCATGATTGTACTTTTGCACCCGTCCTCCAGAGTGAGCAGTTCAGGCACAGCTGGGCAGCATCTCCCCCATGACCACAGCTCAAGGCAACATCCCCCTCCATGGTCATGGTCTGTTGCACAAATACAATTCCTCCCCCATCCCCATCTTACCTAAAACAATGAAGCAGGCCTTCGAGTGATCAAGACCCTACTTAGGCCCTGCCAAGGGCAGGGGGTTACACTCTTGTTTACCAAAGACAAGGCTAGCTAGCTAATATTGCAGAGACTAAAGCATATCACATATTTCAAAAAGAATATTTTCAGATATTTTCTACTTTCCCATATCAAGGCTGCAAGAGCAGTGGTGAAGGGGTCAGACCCTGCCTGGAGGCCGGGGGGACACACGGAGGCATGGTGGGGCAGCACTGAGGACCCTGCTGTGCCCTGGGCAGTTGAACACCGTGTGCCCATGACCCAGAGGAGGCCACTCTCATCACATTGGTCGATGGCACTAAATGGAGAGGATCATTGCTGTGCCCTAGGGATGCCATTGAGGGCCAACCTGACAGGCGGGAGGACTGTCCTGTCAGGACATTCACGAGCCACAAGAAGGACAAAGGGCAGATCCTGCACCTAGGACAGACCAACACCCTGCAGCTGCAGGGCCTGGGAGCTGCCTGGCTGGGGAGGAGCTCTGCAGAAAAGGCCCTGGTGGTGCTGGGGGGACACAAGGCAAAGCGCGATCCCACCGTGCGACCTGGTGGCAAAGGCTGCCAGCAGTGTCCTGGAGTGTAGAAAGAGGAGCCTTGCCAAAAGGGTGAGGGAAGTGAATGTCTCCCCATGCTCATCCCTTGTTAGAGCACCAGGACACTGCTGTGTGAATGATTTGGCCTCCACTGTGGAAGGGCAGGAGAGAGGGAGCAGTTGGGTGGCTGCTGGGCTATTGGCCAGAGACAGCCCAGCACAGCAGGGAAGAAGATGTGTATAACTGGGAGTGAGTTCAGTGGAGAGACATGGAGATGCTGAGGGGCTGGAGCACTTGCCTGGGAGGAGAAAGTGAGGGAAATGGCCTTGTTCCAGCTGCAGAAGGGAAAACCTTGGAAACCTCAGAGTGACCTACCAGTCCCTGTGGGGAGGGTTTTGGAAAGGTAAATATACAAATCTCAGGGTAAGGAGGATGAAAAGAGGACATTTGTTATCCTGCTGTTTGTCTCCCCACAGCACTGATACGTGTGATGAAGCCCTGCTTTCCTGGAAATGGCTAAACCCCTGCCTGCCCGTGGGAAGTAGGGAATGAATTCTTCATCTTGCTTTGTTTGCACACACAGCTTTTGCTTCCCCTCTTAAGCTGTCTTTGTCTTGACCCATGAGCTTTGCTGATTTGTCACTTCTGATTCTCTCCCCCATCCTGCTGGGGGTGTAAGGAGGGAGTGAGCAATTGATTCTGGGTGTTTAGCTGTTGGCCAGGCTCAAACCATAAAATATGTCCTATTACAGTGACCTCCTTTCTGGGCTCTCCTTTGACCCACACAGAGCTCTCACCTACACTCTTTCCTGTCCAATAAAAGAGCTCAGACATCTAATAAGCCCTGACACCAAACAGGGGATCCCCAGCTCCTCACCTTCCCTGTCAGTCTCTCCTAAAGACCCTGCACCTCCCCCCACCACCAAAGCCGTGGGAGCTGTCCTTCCCCACCTCACCCCTTCTTCCACTCCTGTCACAGCTCTGTGCTGGCACACGGGGCTCCTGCTCTCTGTGCCCCAGGCTGTGGGGCCCATTTGGGCTGCAGCACCTCAGACGTGGCACCAGGGCCAAGGGCGGGCTTGTCACATGGAAACGTGGTGGCAAGAGATGGGACGCCGTGCGTGGAAAGGCTTTGCTTGCCAGCAGAGGCACGCTGGAGGGGATGGCAGGTGGCAGCGTGCTGATGGCTGAGGTTCCCACCACGAGAGCAAGAGCTGCAGTGCCCGAGGGCAGAGAGAAAGAGGCCTGGGCTGTGCAGCGCTGGCAGGAGAGGGGTTGGCTGTGCCAGGGCACTCTGCAGCACGGTGGGGCCTGTGCCAGAGGTGAAGCCCATCTCCAAGAAGGACCAGCTGATGCTGCTGGAATGTCCCTGGGGGAGGACAGCCTGTGATCCAGCCACACAGCGGACATCCTGCTGAGGCCAAGCAGGGAGACACAGCTCTGCAGAGCAGGATCTTGGGGTCCTGGAGGACAAGCTGAGCCTAAAGCCAACAGTGCACCCTCGTGGCAAAGGCCAAAAGCTCCTGAGCTGCATTAGGAAAGGTGTTGCTGGCAGGTGGAGGGAGGTGACCCTTCCCCTCGGCTCAGCACTGGTGAGGACACACCTGGAGTGCTGTGTCCAGTGCTGGGCTGCCCAGGGCAGGGAAGCTGTTGACCTACTAAAGCACGTCCAGCAAAGGGCCACAGAGCTGGTTTAAGGGACTGGAGCAGCTTTTGTAGGTGTTAAGGCTGAGAGATATGGGACTGTTCAGTCTGGAGAAGGAAGCTTTGAAGGATTTTATTAATGTGTAGGAATACCTGATGGGAGGGCATGAAGACCAGGGAGGCAAACTTTTCTCAGGAGTTCCCAATGACAAGACAGGGGGTGATGGACACACACTTAAACACATGAAATTACATCTGAAGCCAAGAAACACTTTTTGACTGTGAGGGTGGTCAACCACTGGAACAAGTTTCCCAGTGAGTTTGTGGAGTCTCCATTCACCCACCTAGGCCATGGTCCTGAGCAACCTGCTCCAGCTGCCCCTGCCTCAGCTGGGGGTTGGACTAAATGATTTCCAGACGTCCCTTCAAACCACAAATTTCCTGTGAGAACAAGTGAGAAAATTAAGACAGAAAGAACTGAACCAGAAACAGCCTTGAGCACAAATACAGTGGGATCCCATGGAGAAGACTCACACTGGAAGCAGGGAGAAGTGTGAGGAAGCAGGAGTGGCAGAGATGAACTGTTATGTACTGACGGATGCAAAGCTGTGGGATTTGGTGTGTAATGAGTGTCAGTAGGAAACTGGATCCCTTTTTTATTAATAATGAGAGGGGATTTGGGTATCACTGAGCCCCAGAAGAGGACAGAGTTTACCATGCAGCAAAGGTCCCTGTTCGGAGCTGGGCTGTAGGACCAGAGATGGAAATGGCTGGTGTGTGGGACTGATGTGGGACAACTCTGCTGGGGCAGCTTCCCTGAAGTTTCCAGCGACCAAGGCAGAGACTGGGCCCCTCTCTTCTGCACCATTGCTGCCTGCTTCCTTCAGCACAAGACCTGGCTCTGCCCTGGGAGCACCCTCTGGCTGCCCCCACCCTAAGCACATACCACTTAGCTCTACACTGATATTTTCCTCTCCTGGGCTCTTTCCAGTCCACCTCAGGCCCTCCCCTGTTCTCCCCAACTCTCCTGAGCTTTTCCCTGCCCTGTCCAGGCAATCAACCCAGTCTGGGCTGGCCCCATAAAATTGTCCACCTCAGGGTGCTGCAGAGCTCTGGACACTCCCCCCACAGCCCCAGCCCCTCTGAAGTGCACAAAAGGTTCTAGGGGACAGACAGGGCGGTTGAGGGTCCCCCTCAGCTCTAGGTCCGGGGTGAGCCATGGCATGAGGAGATGGAGGCCAGCATCTCCCTGTCTGCTTCTCTTCTCCCCAACAGATCCTTATAGCCCACTGCCAGCAGCCCCTCTAGGCCAGCCCTTCTCCACAGCACAAGAATCCAAGCCCATACACTGCTCCGTGAGCCCATGGAGAACCCAAGCACAGCAGCACGGCCTCAGGGCGGGTATTTCTTCAGCCTGTCCCCAATTGCAGCTTTGGAAGAAGACCTCCAACCTCCAGACACGAGCACTGAGGAAATGCCCTTTTATTGCAGAGATACAGCACAGCAGACCAGCTGTACCATCATGCCAGACACACATCCAAAGGCCTCTGGGTCAGACAAGCTGGGTTCCTGCCTTTGGAGAAGTGGAGTGGCTTCAGACAAACCTGAGGAAAGAGAGTTCTCCTGGGTGAAATGCCCAGAGCACAGGAGGTTGCTGAGAGAACGGGAAATAACTTGTGAAGAGCCATGGGCAGCTCATTGCTGCTGACAGACAAGTGATTGAAAACGTTCCTTCAGGGCATCCTTGATCTCCTGGTTCCTCACGCTGTAGATGAGGGCGTTCACTGCTGGAGGAATCACTGAGTACAGAAATGACACCACAACATCCAGGGATGGGGAGGAGATGGAGGGGGGCTTTAGGTAGGCAAAAAAGCCAGTGCTGACAAAAAGGGAGACCACGGCCAGGTGAGGGAGGCAGGTGGAAAAGGCTTTGTGGCGTCCCTGCTCCGAGGGGATCCTCAGCACGGCCCTGAAGATCTGCACGTAGGACACCACAATGAACACAAAACACCCAAATGCTAAACAGGCACTGACCACAACAAGCCCAGCCTCCCTGAGGAAGCCTGAGTGTGAGCAGGAGAGCTTGAGGATCTGGGGAACTTCACAGAAGAACTGGTCTAGGGCGTTTCCCTGGCAGAGGGGCAGTGAAAATGTACTGGAAGTGTGCAGGAGAGCATTGAGAAACCCACTGCCCCAGGCAGCTGCTGCCATGTGGACACAAGCTCTGCTGTCCAGGAGGGTCCCGTAGTGCAGGGGTTTGCAGATGGCAACGTAGCGGTCGTAGGCCATGACGGTGAGGAGACAATACTCTGCTGTGATCAAGAATAGAAAGAAAAATTGCTGAGCAGCACATCCTGCGTAGGAGATGGTCCGGGTGTCCCACAGGGAATTGGCCATGGCTTTGGGGAGAGTGGTGGAGATGAAGCCCAGGTCAAGTACAGAGAGGTTGAGGAGGAAGAAGTACATGGGGGTGTGGAGGTGGGGGTCGCAGGTTACGGCGGTGATGATGAGTCCGTTGCCCAGGAGGGCAGCCAGGTAGATGCCCATGAAGAGCCCGAAAGTCAAGAGCTGCAGCTCCCGTGTGTCTGTGAATGCCATGAGGAGGAACTGGGTGATGGAGCTGCCGTTGGACATTTGCTGCTCTCACGTGTGGGGGACTGTTCAAGGAGAGAAACACAATAAGTTAGGGGAGACTTTCTAAAACGTGAAAGCCAGTTCCCATACCCCCTCTCCCCACTACACACACCCACACACCTTTCTAGAGGCTCTTCCTTCAGCTCTGTGGCTGGAGCTCTTGTTGGTGTCTCATGAGGAGCAGGACCTGTGCCTGCTGGCAGCCAAGGAGTCAGCCCTGCTCTGCAGCAGGGGGTTCTCAGGAACGGAGAGGGGCAGAGACCAGTCCTGGGGTTCGACTTTGTCAGCAGAAACCACTCCTAATGCAAAAGGGCTGGTCAGCACCTGCACTCCCCATGCCAAGGAAGCAGGAGGGCAGAAGGCAGTCAGAGAGGTCCGGGCTGGGGGGTTTTACAGATCACCCATTTCCTCTGAGCTGTTTTCATGGATGCCAGAAACCCTCAGCACTCCTGCTGCACTGGAAGTGAAAGGAAGAGCCCTGTGAGGCAGGAGGAATGCCTGTGCTTAGTGCAGAGGGAGGGGAGCTGGTCTGTCCCTCCACCTTGTGCCCAGCTGCCCTGGGCTTGCACCTGTCTCAGGTGGAGGAGGACTCACAATCCCATGTTATCCTGAAAAAGAACTCGACCCTGCTGAGAGCAGAGGGATCCAGTGCACACCACTCAATGTCCCACCCTTTCTCAAGGTCCCAGCACCCCACTTCTATCCAAGGACACTCTTGCCTCATTTCACCAACCCAACAGTATTTCCACAGCTCTGAAGTCTTTCCGTTCTCCACATGGCATTCAGATAAAACAGAGGTTCTACTCGACAGGTTTGCATCCTGGAGGGCAGCTCAAAGCGGGCAAGGACACCTCAAGGAGACAGCCAAGTGCCCTAGAGACGGCATCTCAACAAGGAAGAGTCAGCTCCTACTCCGGCTCCACGGACTGCATGGACCAGACCCTAGGAGGTGACAGGACAGCTGGGACACTCGTTCCCACGGACACCCCTGCATGGGAGCACACCCAAGATCAGTGTGTGACTCTGCAGATGAAGCTCCCATCCCCACAGAGACTGACAGCAAGAACAAGAGGACAATGCAAATAAGAGAGAGAAGGGAAAATGCAGGGAGGGTCCAGCTGAGAGAGGCCAGGGCAGAGGCAGCCGCGCACTCAGGGCAGCGTCCCCCTGCCCCAGCTGGGCACGCCACCTCCCAGACCCCAACATGGCCGGGCAGCTGCTCTCAGCCCCTGTGCTCTGCAGAGGGCCCTGGGCACGGGGCTGGAGAGCTGCAGCACGGCTCTGCTGGAGCTCTGGCTGCAGAGGAGCTGCTTCATGGCTTGGACCCCCGGAGCCCTGAGGGCAGAGGCTTTGGTGGGTGGGAGGGGAGGCAAGGGGGCTGGCTGAGAGGAAGGGCTCTGCATGGGAGGGGAGGATCAGGAGGTTTCTGAATTCTCCCTCCCACAACATTCCTGGTTTTAGTTTCCTCTCATTCCCAGATCATATCCCTGCTGCCTGGAGCGTTTTCTTCTGGGAGGTGTTTCCCTGTGCCATGCCTTTTCCCTGTGAGTGCTCACAGACCCCATCCCAACCGCTGTGCACTCACCTTGGCCCTACAGACACTGCTTGCAGGTCACTGGCTGGATGTATGATCCTGTTTGCAGGTGGAAAAGGGCAGGTCAGACCAAAACTGCTGCATCCAGCAAAGGTGATGCTGGTGCTGTCCGTAGGCAGAGGAGTGGCTGGAGGCACTTTCGGAGGCTGCTGTCAGACCTACTGGGGACTCTCACTTACAGCTCAGCAGGCTGAGTGACTTGTTCAAGCACGAGAGCTCCTTTGCCTTTTCTCCCCCCAAATCCCCAACAGTAAGAAACTGAGAACACAGACTCAGGAGAGCCCCTTACCTTTGTAGTGATCCCTGCCTTGCCCTTGAAAAGTGCCCTCAGAAATGTCCTGGGGAGGTTGAGGAGCTGTGAGGAGATCTGAGCCACACAGCACCCTCGTGAAACCAGAAGGACCCTCTCCTGCCACCACCTGCTGCTTCCACCCACAGCTTGTCCCTGCGCTGCTGTTGGGAGCTCCCTGGGCAGGTTGAGTGCTGACCCTGGCAGGAGACAAAGTCCCTGGAATGGCACAGAGTCTGCTGGGATGCAGGGACCCTGCTCAGAACGAGAGCCCTGGGCACCCTGGCTGCACACCCGGCTTCACACTCTGCAGCCAACATGCCCTGTCCCTCTGACAGTGCAGCAGGGAAGCTGCAGGCTGTGGGGTGGGCCAGCTTCAGGAGATCATTCCAGGCACTTGCACCGTCCTTCAGCCACAGACTTACCATGTCAAGGGCTCTGAAGATTTTTCTCCAAGCGAGCTCTCCTCTCTCCTCCCACCCCACACTGCCTTTAACCTCTCTCTGCCTGGCTCCTCTCCCCTCCCTGCCTGCAGGCAGCACCCCCAGCCCTGCTCCTGGGCAGAGCTGTCTCTCTGCAGCGCTGCCCACTTGCCAGCAGCTCCCTCCACCCCAGGAGCCCAGCCCAGCTCAGCAGCAGGGGAGCAGCCCAAGGCAGCCCTTTCTCTGCCCCCTCTGGGCTCCCTCCAGCTGTCCCTGGGGCTCCAGGGGAACCTGCTCTCAAACAGGCTGAAGTCATCCTGAGGTTTTTCTTTCTCAGCTGGAGAGAGAAAAGATTTCAGAGACAAAGTTACATCTAAAAATCACCTTTTTTTGTCTTATTATCAGACAGGACACCCAGGCAGTGACAGGCAGGGATCTCCTTTATCCCTGGTGAGGGAAGAGATTCAGCTGAATCAATGGAGACATCTCACCCTGCATTTCTATTCCTGCCATTTGAAGGAGACTCAGCTCCCTCCCGTGCCTGCCACAGACCCACAGGAGGTGGGATTCCTCTGGCCTCTCTTCAGCTCTGCATAAAATAAGCACCTGCATTTGAGAAGTCTTTTCTCAGCTCCCCCGGGAATTCATGGAGGTGAAAGGCAGGAGGGAAGTGTTCAGATGCAAAACCCTGGCCACATCTGAGTTGCCAGAGGAGATGCAAGAGGCACACAGGTACCTGCAGCCTCTAATGGAGAAGTTCATAGAGACAGGGCAACATCTCAAGGATCATACATGAGCGTGGTGGAAATTCCTTTGGCCCAGGGAAATGACAGCCCTATAAAGGCCAAAATAATCTTTTCCTGCTCATCACGCTCATGGCCGGTTATAGAGGTGATCCTACGGACTATTTCGGTCATCTGCCATAGGGACAGCGAGGTCTCTCTCTTTTCACCAGCTGGATTCACTAGATCACCAGTGACTACAATGGCATTTGTCCCATGTTCATCCCCACGTTGCCTGACAGAATTCAGGGCAGCTACTGCATTTAATGCTCAAGCCCAGGCCCCCAGAGCTACACGAGGTGCCGAGGCTGGCAGGGACAGCACGAGACCTACGGGAAAGCAATTCCCATTAGGGCAGGTGTGTCACAGAGGCGCCAGACAGCATCGATGAGAGCTTGACTTGGTGCCCGTGTGCCATTGACTGATACGATCGATCAGTCCTCAGATGCCATGAGAGTAACAGGGTCTATCCATTCTCTGCCCACCAGCGTCAGGCATTGCATGAGCACAAAGCAGATCACCCAGGGATCTTTACCGGCTCCTTGAGGATAAAATCCATGCAAAGACCAAGAATTTTAACCGTATGCCTGGATACTGTGTCTTCCAGGACAGCGTCCTCCAAGCACAGGAAGGGTCCATATCATAACCCAACTGGAACTCCAAAAGGAATTCAAGGGCACAAAGATGAAGTTTTGGTACATCAGGAACTGTTAAAGAAGAAAAAGCGATAACATAGGACCACTGCTGAATTTAGTGAGAGCAGGTGTGGATAGATCTGAGATAGTCTGTGACCCCTTTGCCTCAGTTGCCACCATCAAGGTCTCCAAGGCCTTTGAGCTTTGAGGCAGCCTTTGAAGGTGAACGACCTGGGATGGATGGGGGTCAAGGCAGGGGTTACTTGAGCAAACTGCACTCTTCCCAGGCCACGGGACTGGAGAGGCTGCATCCAAGGGTGCTGAACCAGGAGGCACTGGTTCATCACAATGCCTCTAAGAACAGCACTCAGACTCTGTGAGGTGTCTTTTAAACCCTATTGATTAGCACTGACATTATAAGGAAAGAATCATGCAGATAATCGTAGGTCCCTTTAACTGATGGGAACCCCAGGGGGATTAGCATTCAACCTGAATGCAGCAAACCATGCAGATCCCAACCATAGCAGACAGTCCCCGGTTTTGGTCATTCCAGCTGCTATAGGAATTTCTTACAAGGAAACAACTCTATTGATCACCTCTACAGTCAAATGGAAATGATTTTTGCGTGAGAACTTTTTGGTGCTGTGTTAGGTAGAGGCAAGGCCACGCAGGAGGTGTAATGTCTGGTAGAGAGTGGGAGCTGCCTCCAGGCTCTTGTGTGACCACATGCTGCTGAGGTTGTCCTGCTTCCAAGGGATCTGGGCAGCACAGCGCGGGTTTGAAGGCCACGCTGTACGTGCAGCACAGCGCAGCACAGCACTAACTGCCCGAGGTACAATGGTGTTCTGGTCAGGATCAGTGCCCAGGTTTCCCTCTGAGAAGTCTGTGCTCCCCTACGGTGACACAGCTGAGGGGCTGTGGCCCAAATACACACGGCCAGGAGGAGCCCCCATGGCTTGTCACAGCCCTGTGACATTTCTGCACTAAACAAGGCGTGGTGGGACAGCTTGCTGAGCGCTGGTGCTGCGCTGGAAGGATACAGGCTGTGCCAGGGGCAGTGGCAAGGAGGATGAGGGTGGGGGCATGCCCCCAGTGTGAAGGAGCAGCTCAGATACATGAAGCTCCGCTACAAGATGGGCAACAGGTTGCGTTAGTTTGTGTGAGTGAGGGTTAGAGGAGAAGACAGTGAGGGTGACACTGCCTTGGCAGTTATGAACTACTTGATGAGGGCGGGTAGGCAGAAAAGGTCTGGGAGTGTCCAGGTTGATGAGCAGGTTCCTGTTGGGAACGGGAAGGGCCCTGGCACACCCTGGCCATACAAAGCCACCCAGTGCCAACAGTGTGGAGGCTGCTGGGATGACTTCTGAGCAGAGATGCTACAAGGGCCACCAAGGGGGATGCTCCCCTGGACCTGGTCCTGGCAAACAAGGAAGAGCTGCTCAGGGACGCTATAATCCATGTCAGCCTTGGCTGTTGTGACCAGGGAATAGTGGGGTCCCAGGCAGGAGAGGGGCGCGAGGAAGGCCAGCAGCAGAACACAGACCTGGGACTGCAGAGGAGGAGACTTTGGTGTCCTCAGGAGACTGACACAAGTGGGGCCATGGGAAGCAGCTCTGAAGGGTGAAGGTGCTCAGGCAACCTGCTAGGCCTTACAGGACAGCCTCCTCCAAGCAGGATGAGGAATCGGCCGGTGAGCAGATTGGACCTGAAAGAAGATGCCAACTGGAACCTGGGAGCAGGGAGCAGCTTCATTCGAAATGGGAAAAGGATGGCTGGGTAGTGATAACTACAGAGGAACAGGTAGTTGAAGCTAAGTCTCTACCCAAAGAAACGTCAGCCCAGCCGGAGGAAATAAGAGCTCTGCTGAGAGTCCCAGAGCCAGGGAAAGATAAAAGGGTAACGATCCGGACGGACTTCAAGTGTGCTTTTGGAGTTGCACACGCCCGTGGAGCTATTTGGAAGGAAAGAGGACTTTCAGCTGCAGAAGGAAAACATATTAAACCTGCAGAAGTTGTTTTGAGATTGTTAGATGCTGTGTCCTCACCAACTGCAGTAGCTATTATGCACTGCAGAGGACATCGGAAAGGGAATACTGCCCAAGAACTGGGAAATAATTTGGCAGACCGAGGGGCAAAGGAGGCTGCAGAACAAAGCGAAGACCTCACTGCTCAAGCAAGTTCCCCAGGAGAAGTTAAAGGCATTCTGTCATTATTGGGTTGGGGGACTGGTAACTGCCTGTCCGTAAGGCGTGGTGGAAACCCCACAGACCCTGAACTGGTGGTGCTGCTCTGCAGAGCAAGTGGGCTGTGGTGGCCAGGGCCATGCTGGGGAGGCTGAGAGGCACACCCAGCTCAGGTTGGCCACTGTCCCCTCCACCCCAGCACGCATAAGTTGCCTCAGCAGCTCCAGAGAAGGTCTTGGAGAAAGGAACTCAAACAAGTTGGTACAGTGTCCTTTATTTGGTTTAAACACACAGAGAGCACAGCTCCTTATTTACACAAGTCTGTGGGGCACACAAGGCAGGCAGACACTGGCATAAAAATACGATGAAGAATGACAGCATTTTGTGGACAGCATTAATACAACCAAGAAGAGCAAAAACCCGGAGAAATGAAAGCAAATAACCTGCGAAAGAGATGCTTGGCCTGTAATGAGTTCTATTACTAGTGATACGCAGAAAAAGATGGGCAGTTCATTGCTGCTTCTGCGAAGCAATCAGTCATAAGTTTCCTCAGGGCATCCTTGAGCTCCTGGTTCCTCATGCTGTAGATGAGGGGGTTCACTGCTGGAGGCACCACCGAGTACAGAACTGCCATCACCAGGTTCAGGAAGGGGGAGGAGATGGAGGGGGGCTTCAGGTAGGAAAAAAAAACAGTGCTGAGAAACAGGGAGACCACGGCCAGGTGAGGGAGGCAGGTGGAAAAGGCTTTGTGGCGTCCCTGCTCCGAGGGGATCCTCAGCACGGCCCTGAAGATCTGCACATAGGACACCACAATGAACACAAAACACCCAAAGCCTAAACAGACACTGACCACAAGTAGCCCAGCCTCCCTGAGGTAGGTGTCTGAGCAGGAGAGCTTGAGGATCTGGGGGATTTCACAGAAGAACTGGTCCACAGCATTGCCTTGGCAGAGGGGCAGTGAAAATGTATTGGCCGTGTGCAGCACAGCATAGGGAAAAGCAGTGCCCCAGGCAGCTGCTGCCATGTGGACACAAGCTCTGCTGCCCAGGAGGGTCCCGTAGTGCAGGGGTTTGCAGATGGCCACGTAGCGGTCGTAGGCCATGACAGTGAGAAGACAAAACTCGGCTGTGATCAAGAAGACAAAGAGAAAAACCTGGGCAACACATCCCGAGTAGGAGATGGCCCTGGTGTTCCAGAGGGAATTGGCCATGGCTTTTGGGAGAGTGGTGGAGAGGGAGCCCAGGTCGAGGAGGGAGAGGTTGAGGAGGAAGAAGTACATGGGGGTGTGGAGGTGGGGGTTGTAGCCTGTGGCAGTGATGATGAGTCCATTGCCCAGGAGGGCAGCCAGGTAGATGCCCAGGTAGAGCCAGAAGGTCAAGAGCTGCAGCTCCCGTGTGTCTGTGAATGTCAGACGGAGGAACTGGGTGATGGAGCTGGCGTTGGACATTATTTCACTGCAGGAATGGGGAACTGTTGAAAGAGGAGAAGACATTGACAAGTGAGGACAGATTTCTCTGAACCAGTCTTATGCCATTTCTCACAGATTAACCACAAAATGGCTTTCTTTTTGGGCGGGGACTTCAGTCAATTCCTATTTGTGAGTTCAGGATTGACGACCGGGAGCTCTGACCTTGGGCTCCAGAGAAGTCAGACCTGTGTTACTGCAGTGGTGTCAAACAGCCCGTACAGTTGGTAGATGTTCCTGGACATGGCTTCCTTCAGCTGAGTGAGAGGTATTTGCCTCAGTGACCGTGTGACAACTGTCCCTATTTATTACAGTGTGATAGAGTCAGCACCCAGACCGGCTTTGTCTGAGAGAAAAGAGCCCAGGGAGGGACCCAGACCTTCCAACTGTGCTCTCCTGAACAGCAAGCTCTGGGTCGGTATCACCCACGGCCGACACAGAACGTTTCTCACCCCCATTTTCCATCTCCAGGCTCTCTCCAGACATGATAACAGCAGCGTGCCTGTGGGGGAGAATGGGGCTGTCACGAGGTTCCCATCCTCCCCTGATGAGGTGCCCCCAGCACGGGGGAAGGGCACTTCAACATATAACCCCAGGGAATTTCTCAGGCGCATGATAGACAGCGCCCAGCATCTCCGGAAGGCAGACTCAACTTCTTTACTACATGTCTCACTTCTGCATTGCCCACAGGCCCCCAGGATCTGTGTCTCAAAATGCATTGGAGACATCCCCCACCCTCCCACACCCCACAA
Organism: Leptosomus discolor; assembly: GCF_034619465.1. Lineage (NCBI taxonomy): Eukaryota > Metazoa > Chordata > Aves > Leptosomiformes > Leptosomidae > Leptosomus > Leptosomus discolor. The sequence continues at coordinate 2,730,065 of NW_028237764.1, forward strand.
CACAGAGCTTCCACAAACAAGAAAAGGAGCAGCAGGAACAGGAGAAGAAAAACCCACAAAGCAATACCCTTATCGTTCTGCAAATTGGGAACAGGAGAGAAAGGCAGCTGGCACTCGGGAAAGCTTTCTCCTCCCACAGCAGATCACAGCACCTCCACGCTGGTGACATCCCAGGCCGGTTGCTCTCAGTCACTTTTCTCTGCAGAAGGAAGAGGTCTATGTGTCAGGAGAGACGGATCTTTGCTCTACTGCAGCTGTGGCTGCAAAGGAGTCAGCATCTGCCTTGGATGCCCAGACTTAAGGGCAGAGGGTCCACGGGGGGCGAGGGAAGACTAGGGAGCCTGCTCAGAAGAACCTCTCTGTATTTGACATTGCATATCTCCTCCCTGACAGTGCTCACTCAGCCCATCCCACACACTGTGTGCACAGCTCTGCCCTTCAGACCCCTCCTGGCAGCCAAGCACTGCCCAGGGGCATCTCCGTGGCTGCAGACTCTGATGGGAACATGAGTTAGTTGTTGATGAGGCTGGAGGGGTTTATGCTGAGGAGGTCTGGAAGCCAAAGGTGGTTTATTTTTGATAATCCCAGATTTAGAAATGTCCAAGTGAAACACATCTAGAGTTTTGAGAGGGCCTCCAACCAAACTGAGAGAATAATTTCCATGTCCAAAGTCTCCCTCCAACCCAGAGGCCGCTCAGAGTAGAAGACTGAAAGCACAGGCTCCTTCCCATTCAGGTAAAACCTGTCTTGATGTGCTTCTTGAGAAGCTGCCACTGCCAATGTACTGGGGGGGGGGATCTGGAGCAGTGAGAAGTCCTGATCAGTGCATCACCCTTTGAACAGCAGAAAATCCCTGCCCTGCCCTGCTGGGGATCTGTCCTTCTACCCAGAGCTTCTCCCCACAGCTCCGTGAGGAGCTCCAAGAGCAGGCTGAGTGCTGATGCTGGCTGGTGACAGAGTCCCTGCCCGAGGACGCAGCCTCCTGTGGTGAAGGCACCCTGCTTGGAAGGACAGCTCTGGGCACTGCTGGCTGCACACCCACCTTCACACGCTCAAGCCTTCCACAGAGCTTGACACCCACAGCCATCCCCACCAGAAGGCAGCCGTCATGCCCTGTCCCTCTCACACGGCACTAGGGAAGCCCTGCTCTGCAGCCCGGCTTCCTCTTCTCCATCACAGACAGATCCCAGAGGTTGGACACATTCAGGAGATCCTGCAAGGAGCCACTGACACATCACCCTGCACCCAGAGACTTACTGTGTCAGAGGCTGGGAAGAGTTCTCCTCCAGTGAGCTCTCAGCCATCCTCCCCCTCTCCCCTGCCTTCAACCTCTCTCTGCCCCGCTCCTTTCTCCTTGGTGCCCACAGGCAGCCCCCTCAGCCCTGCTGCGCTTTGCAGAGCAGCTGCTGCTGGGCAGAGCTGTCTCCCTGCAGCTCTGCCTGCTTGCTAGGAGCTCTCTCTGTCCCAGGAGCCCAGCCCAGCTCAGCAGCAGAGGAACAGCCCAAGAACTTTTTAATCATCTCTCTGGTGGTTTTGGTGACAAGTCTGTGAAACTCAGACACTCAGATGAAGCTGAGGAAAGCTCTGGAGGAATCAAAGTCAGATGCAAACTCCAAAGTTCTTGGAGCATTTCTGGGTTCCACTGAGGGACGTTACTGACAAAGCCTCCCTGAGGGCTGGTTAAAAAAGAAAACTGAAGGCAGTGACGACAGGTAGGCAAAGGCAAGGTGAAGGTGGCTCTGATGCTGAGTAAACCTTCGTGTGCTTTATGAAGCCAAAAGAAAGCCCTGACTCCCCAACCTCTGCAAGGCAGACCCTGTCCCTCAGCCATTCCTCAGGGTTCTTCCTGGGGCAGGGTGATGTGGGGATGTGCAGTGCCAAGGGCAGGGCCAAGGTCCTCTGCTTCTGGGTTAGTCCTGGGTGGGTTGAGGAGGCACTGAGGTGCTGGTGCCGTAAGGTGAAGGTGTCTTCCAGTAGGCCCTGGGGGTTGAGACAACAGCCCTAGCCAAGGGCAGAAACACCTCGGCTCTCTTGGGGGCTTTTTATCTTCCCAGAGTCCTTGACTGTCTCCACCACAGGATGTCCTACAGTGTCCCACACCCGCGCTTTCAACTGCACTGTGCAGATCAGACTGTCCCCAGGAGAGGCCTGAGCAACGCCTGAGGGACATGTTCTCCCTAACCAGAGGCTGGAGGTCAGGGACTGTGGCCTTCATGGAACACCCCCAGGTTTCCTCAGCATCAGAGCGACCTTGCCCTTGCCTTTGCCTGCCTGGGAAGAAGGGAGATCCTGGCAAGAGGGCAGTGCTGCCGAGAGCTCTGGAGTATCCCTCTCCTCCCAGAATCACAGAACCAAGGAGGCTGGAAGGCAGCCAGTTACCACCTTTTCTGGGCTTCCCCTTCATGCTTGGTTTTAGCCAGTAGCTCCTTTCTCAGACATGCCAGCCTCCTGCCACCTTGATGTGACTTCCAGCATGTCAAGGTGGACCATTCTGGATTGTGAAGAGGAGATCCTTGAGCATCAAACAGCTCTCTACTCCCGTCTTCTCTGCCAGGCTGTATCCCATGGGATTCTTCCAAGGAGATCCCTCAGCAATCCAAAGTCTGTTTTCTCTTTGCCTTCTTCCCTTTCCTTAGGATACTCAACTCTACCTTCTCACTCTGGATTCTTCCATTCCTCACCAGTTCTTCCTTGTTTGTAAATATTGTGGTTAACCCCAGCAAAAAATTAGGCACCACCCTGCAGTTTGCTCACTGCCCTCCCCCAACATTAGTGGACAACGGAAGCGGAAAGGAAAAGTAAAAGCAAGGAAACTTCAGGGATAAGATGGTCATTTTGGGTCCTTGGCCTGGTTATGTCTCCTCCAAACCTCTTGTACCCGCAGCCCCCCAGTCTATTCACTGGTGGGGCACAGTCAGAAACAGAGCAGGCCTTGAAGCTGTGCAAACACTCTTCAGCAACAGCTAGAACATGAGAGTGTACTCAGCATTGTTTTCGTCACAGATCTTGAGCACAGCACCATGGGAACTTCCATGAAGAAAAGTAAGTCAAGCTCAGGAAGACCCAGTCCAATCACCACCCATTTATTCCATCCTATTTCTGTCATCCTCAGGTCCCAGACTGTCCAAAACCACCTCTATTAACACCACACCTTCCCACCACGTGACTGACAGACAGCTATCATTGCCTTATCTATAGGTAACCCCCTCACGTATCCATAAAAATTGTCCATAAATTTTGCACTGTGTTCATGTATTCCATGACTCTGGTTCCATTTGGTATGGTGGTTACTCAGCACAAAGGAGGTGTGTTGTGTGCAGTTACTGGTCATGAAACCAGCTCAGGCTGGGCCATTGCTGCACATTGCCAGCTTTTTGCAAGGTCCATTTAGGTGATAACTGCTGCGGTACTTCCTAAAATATACAACTCAAATCGTGAGTTATTATCCAACCAAGGTTAAATCTACTGCAGGTACATGTCAGATTCCATCATCATCCAACCAGTGCACCCGTGTCCTTGAGCAAAAGCAATCCCACAGTCAGGTTGGCCTTTTCCTGAGGGAGGAGCAACCCGTGCCATCTTTCCAAGCCTGCTCCCTACTTGCACTATGGGGTCTTTGTCTTCGGTTTTTGTCTGGGCAGGGTCAGGTTGATCAGTCGATCCTCTGGTATTAACTACGCAGGTGGCTTCTGCCCAGGCTGCATCCCACCGCTTGTATTTCCCAGCCCCCTTTGCTCTCACTCTTGTCCTTAACAGTCCCTTCTCTCGGTCAATCATTCCGGAGGCTGGTGTGTGACAGGGGATGTGGCACACCCAATCATTGCCACGTTCCCTGGCCCAGGGGCTTCTGAGGGTGTTTCAGAAAGGAATCCTGCTCTCTGCCTCAGGTCTTTCTGGGGTGCCACAGCACTTTCTGTTCAAGGCCCAAGATGGTGTTTTGGGGGGTGGGTCATGATGGGCACGGGGCATGTTGTCAACCCTCTGGTTGTCACTTCTAGCACAGTAAGCACACGGTGCTTGCCTTGGAAGGTTCATGGCAGTGTGATATAATCCATCTGTGAGGCCTCTCTCATGGGGCACGTGGCTGGCTCATAGTTAACTTGCTCTCCACCACAGCTCACAGGTCCTTCTCCGCAGAGCTGCTCTCCAGCAGGTGGACCCTCAGGCTGTACTGGTGCATAAGCTTATTCCTCCCCAGGTGAAAGACCTTACACTTGCCCTTAGTGAACCTCAGGTTCCTCCCCACCCACCTCTCCAGCCTGTCCAGGTCTCGCTGAATATCAGCACAGCCTTCTGGCGTGTCAGCCACTTCTCCCAGTTTAGTATCGACAGCAAGTTTTAGTTGTATGTTTTAGCAAGTACTGCAGCAGGTATCACCTAAATGAGCTTTGCAAAAATCTGGACAAGTGCAACAATCATAGAATCATGGAACTGTGTTTTTTGAACACCTCCGGGGATGGTGACACCACCACTTCCCTGGGCAGCCTGTTCCAGTGCTTCACCACTCTTTCAGTAAAGAAATGCTACATCATGTCCATCCTAAACTTCCCCTGGTGCAACTTGAGGCCATTTCCTCTTGTCCTGTCACTTCTTTCTAGGGAAAAGAGACTGACCCCCACTTCACTACAACCTTCTCTCAGTTTTAGAGAGCGATGAGGTCTCCCCTCAGCCTCCTCCAGACTAAACAATCCCAGTTCCCTCAGCCGCTCCTTGCAAGACCTGTTCTCCAGACCCTTCACCAGCTTTCTTGCCCTTCTCTGCACACGCTCCAGCACCTCAGTGTCTTTCTTGCAGTGAGGAGCCCAAAACTGCACACAGGATTCAAGGTGCTGCCTCACCAGTGCTGAGCACAGGGGTACGATCACCTCCCTGCTCCTGCAGGCCACACCATTGCTGATACAGGCCAGGATGCTGTTGGCCTTCTTGGCCACCTGGGCACACTGCAGGCTCATGTTCACCAGCTGTTGACCAGCACCCCCGGGGCCTTTTCTGTCAGGCAGCTTTCCAGCTGCTCATCCCCAAGCCTGTAGCGCTGTGTGGGGTTGTTGTGACCCAGGTGCAGGACTCAGGCTGTTGGACTGGTTGAACCTCATACAATTGGCCTCAACCCATTAATCCAGTCTGTCCAGGTCCCTCTGCAGACGAGCAGTTCAATACTCCCACCAAATTTGGTGTCATCTCCAAACTCCCTGAGGGAGCACTTGATCCCCTCACCCAACTCATTGATAAAGATGTTAAACAAGACCGGCCCAACACTGAGCCCTGGGGGACACTGCTTGTGACTAGTCACCATCTGGATTGAACTCTGTTCACCACCAGCCTGTGCTCGGCCATCCAGTCAGTTACCCTGACCCAACCTGAGCCAGTTGTAATGACCAGTAACTCCACACAACACACCTTTCCTCTCCTGAGTAACCACCATACCAAACGGAAGCCAAGCCATGGACGACATGGACTCAGTGGACACTTCACGGACAATTTCATGGATATTTTTGAAGGGTGGCACATATTTAAAGCAATGATAGCTGTCTGTAAATACCATGATTGAAAGGGGACAGTTGTATAAGAAGGATTTTTTGCACAGTTTGGGACCTGAGTATGACAGAAATGGTATGGAATAACAGGTGGAGATTGGACTGTGTCTGGCTGGGCTGGACTGACTTCTGTTCATAAAGCTCCTGTGGTGCTACGTCTCAGTTTTTTGACCAAAACAATGCTGAGAACACACGAATGTTCTAGCTGTTTCTGAATGTTGTTTGAAAAGCGTCAAGGCCTTCTCTGTTTTGACTGTGTCCCACCAGTGAATAGAGGGGTGAGGGTGCAAGAGGTTGGGGGCAGACACAACCAGGCCAATGACCCCAAATCACCATCTTAAATTTTCTAGCTTTTACTCTATCTTTCCTCTTCCCTGTCCCACTCAGGTTGGGGGAGAAAGGTGAACAAGGTGCAGGGTGGTGCCTAATATCTTGTTGGGGTTAAACCACAACATTTATAAACAAGGGAAGGCTGGTTAGGAATGGAAAAGTCTGAGGTGAGAAGGTAGGTTGGAGGATGTGGAGAAAACGGAAGAAGGCAAAGATCAGGATTTCAAGAGAGCAGATTTCTGGCTGCTGAGGGACCTCCTTGGAAAAATCCCATGGGCTGCATCTAGCAGAGAAGACAGGTGCAGAGAGGTGTTTGATGCTCAAGGATCTCCTCTTCCCAGTATACAATGGTTTACCTTGACATGATGGAAGTCAGACAAAAGTGGCAGGAGGCTGGCATGTCTGAGAAAGGAGCTGCTGGCTAAAACCAAGCATGAAGGAGAAGCCCAAAAAGGTGGGGGCTGGCTGCCTTCCAGCCTCCTTGGTTCTGGGATTGTGGGAGGAGAGGGACACTCCAGAGTTCTTGGCAGCACTGCCCTCTTGCCAGGATCTCCCTTCGTCCCAGGCAGGCAAAGGCAAGGGCAAGGTCGCTCTGATGCTGAGGAAACCTGGGGGTGTTCCATGAAGGCTACAGGTCCTGACCTCCAGCCTGTGGGAAGGGACAACGTGTCCCTCAGGCGTTGCTCAGGCCTCTCCTGGGGACAGTCTGATCTGCACAGTGCAATGGCAAGCGCAGGTGTGGGACACTGTAGGACTTCCTGTGGTGGAGACGCTCAAGGTCTCTGGCAAGACACAAAGCCCCCAAGAGAGCCGAGGGCTTTCTCCCCTTGGCTACGGCTGTTGTCTCAATCCCCAAGGCCTACTGGAAGACCCCTTCACCTTATGGCACCAGCACCTCAGTGCCCACCCAGGACAAACCCAGAAGCAGAGGACCTTGGCCCTGCCCTTGGCACTGCACATCCCCACATCACCCTGCCCCAGGAAGAACCCTGAGGAATGGCTGAGGGACAGGGTCTGCCTTGCAGGGGCTGGCAAGTCAGTCCTTTGTCTTTTGGCTTGATAAAGCACACCAAGGGTTACTCAGCATTAGAGCCATCTTCACCTTACCTTTGCCTACTTGTCCTCACTGCCTCCTGTTTTCTTTTTCAACCAGCCCCCAGGGAGGCTTTGTCAGTAACGTCCCTCAGGGGAACCCATTAGTGCTCCAAGAAACTTTGGAGTTTGCATCTGACTTTGACTCCTTGAGAAGTTTCCTCAACTTCCCCTCAGTGTCTGAGTTTCAAGGACTCAACATCAAAACCTCCAGAGAGATGATTAAAAAGTTGTTGGGCTGTTGCTGTGCTGCTGATCTGGGCTGGGCTCCTGGGACAGAGAGAGCTCCTAGCAAGCAGGCAGAGCTGCAGGGAGACAGCTCTGCCCAGCAGCAGCTGCTCTGCAAAGCGCAGCAGGGCTGAGGGGGCTGCCTGTGGGCACCAAGGAGAAAGGAGCGGGGCAGAGAGAGGTTGAAGGCAGGGGAGAGGGGGAGGATGGGTGAGAGCTCACTGGAGGAGAACTCTTCCCAGCCTCTGACACAGTAAGTCTCTGGGTGCAGGGTGATGTGTCGGTGGCTCCTTGCAGGATCTGCTGAATGTGTCCAACCTCTGGGATCTGTCTGTGATGGAGAAGAGGAAGCCGGGCTGCAGAGCAGGGCTTCCCTAGTGCAGTGTGAGAGGGACAGGGCATGGCGGCTGCCTTCTGGTGGGGATGGCTGTGGGGTGTGAAGGTGGGATGTGAATCCAAGGGTGACTAGGACTGTCCTTCCAAGCAGTGCCTCTTCACCCCAGGGTCTGTTTCCTCGGGCAAGGACTCTGTCACCAGCCAGCATCAGCACTCAGCCGGCCCAGGGAGCTGGTCATGGAGCTTTGGGGAGAAGCTGTGGGTGGAAAGTGACATCCCCAGCAAAGATGCATCTCTCCTGACACATACACCTCTTCCTTCTGCAGAGAAAGGGGACTGAGAGCAACCTGCCTGGGATGTCATCAGTGTGGAGATGCTGCTCTCTGCTCTGTAAGGAGAATGCTTTCCTGAGTGCCAGCTGTCTTCCTCTCCTGTTCCCCATGTGCAGAAGGATCAGAGTTTTACTCACCATTTTTTTCTCCTGTTCCTGCTGCTCCTGTTCTTGCTTGTGGAACATTTCTGTTGTGGTGGTTGAGGGCGAGAAGGGTTTTCCAGTTGCATTTTGGGACACTGACCATGGGGGGCTGTGGGCAATGCAGCATGAGGGACTTGGAAACAAGTTGACTCTCCCTTCAGGAGACGCTGGGCGCTGTCTTTTGGGTGACTGAACATGTCCCTGGGGTGAAGAGTTTGAAGTGCCCTTCCCCTGTGCTGGGGGGACTTCAGCAGAGAAGGGTGGAAACCTACTGACAGCCCCATTCTCCCCCACAGGCACGCTGCTCTTACCATGTCTGGAGAGAGCCTGAAGATGGAAAATGGGGGGGAGAAATATTCTGTGTCGGCCGTGAGTGATTCCGATGCAGACTTTGCTGTTCAGGAGCGCAGAGTTGGAAGGGCTGGGTCCCTCCCTGGGCTCTTCCCTCTCAGACACAGCAGGTCTGGGTGCTGACTCCATCACACTGGAATAAATAGGGACAATTGTCACACGGTCACTGAGGGAAATACCTCTCACTGAACTGAAGACACCCGTTGCCAGGAACACCTACCGAATGCACGGGCTATTTGACGCCACTGCAATAGCACAGGTCTGACTTCTCTGGAGCCCATGGGCAGAGCCTCTGCTCATCAATCCTGATCTCACAGACAGGAACTGACAGAAGGTCTCCCTAAAGAAAGAGAAGTAATTTTTGGGGACATCTCTGAGAAATGACATAAGACGGGCTCATAGAAATCGGTCCTGACCTGTCAATGTCTTCTCCTCTTTCAACAGTCCCCCATTCCTGCAGTGAAATAATGTCCAATGCCAGCACCATCACAGAGTTCCTCCTCCTGGCATTCACAGACACACGGGAGCTGCAGCTCTTGACCTTTGGGATCTTCCTGGGCATCTACCTGGTTGCCCTCCTGGGCAACGGACTCATCATCACCGCCGTGGCCTGTGACCACCGCCTGCACACCCCCATGTACTTCTTCCTCCTCAACCTCTCCCTCCTCGACCTGGGCTCCCTCTCCACCACTCTCCCCAAAGCCATGGCCAATGCCTTCTGGAACACCAGGGCCATCTCCTACACAGGATGTGCTGCCCAGCTCTTTCTCATTTTCTTTTTTATTGCAGCAGAGTATTTTCTTCTCACCGTCATGGCCTACGACCGCTACGTTGCCATCTGCAAACCCCTGCACTACAGGACCCTCCTGGGCAGCAGAGCTTGTGTCCACATGGCAGCAGCTGCCTGGGGCACTGCTTTTCCCTATGCTGTGCTGCACACGGCCAGTACATTTTCATTGCCCCTCTGCCAAGGCAATACTCTGGACCAGTTCTTCTGTGAACTATGCCAAATAATGAAGCTCTCCTGCTCAGACACCTACCTCAGGGAATTTCAACTTCTTGTATTTGGTGCATTTGTCTTTTTTGGGTGTTTTGTGTTCATTGTGGTGTCCTACGTGCAGATCTTCAGGGCCGTGCTGAGGATCCCCTCGGAGCAGGGACGCCACAAAGCCTTTTCCACCTGCCTCCCTCACCTGGCCGTGGTCTCCCTGTTCCTAGGCACTAGCGCGTTTTCCTACCTGAAGCCCCTCTCCATCTCCTCCCCATGTCTGAACCTGGTGATGGCAGTTCTGTACTCAGTGGTGCCTCCAGCAGTGAACCCCCTCATCTACAGCATGAGGAACCAGGAGCTCAAGGAAGCAGTGTGGAAACTGATGTCTGAATGTTCTCCAGAAGTTATAGTGTGTCCATCTTCTTCAATGTATCACCAATAATGGAACTCAGTACAGGCCCTACCTTCCTTTATTTGTCTTGATGGTTGTCTGTCTTGCTGGTTTGTTTTTGGTTTTTTTTTAATTTATTTTCTTGTTTTTTTTACTGCTGGCAATGTGTTCCATAAAGAAATATGGGCAGTCCACTTCTGCTTCATTATCTACCTCATTAGTGTGACCCAGAGATGGTGTAAATAAAGGAGCTCTACTCCTTCTGTAATTAAACAGAAGAAATGTACTTATATTGACTTGTCTGTCTGAGACCCAAGCAACAAATACTGAACTAACTGTTTTTCCTTATTGGTTCCCTACCAAGTTAGAGGGGAAAAGAATGACCTAAAACCTTCCTTGGAGTGGGGCAATCATGGAGTCCCCTCTATGGAATGGGGAGTATTCCCAGTCTTTAGACAAATCTCTTCCTCCTCTCTCTCGTGGCCTGCATAGTGTTTGTGCTCGGGAAAACCCCCATCATCATGCTGGTGGTGGGAAACCCGTATCTGTACACCCCAATGAGCTTCTCCTTGGGGCATTTGTCTTCCCTGGAGACCTTCTCCAGATGCACCACCCTGCCCCACGTGATGGCCAGCTTTGTGACTTGGGACAGTACCATCTCTGCTCATCATGTTTTTAGAACTCTTTCCTGTTTCTTTTGCCTGTGCAGAGGGTTTGTTACTGGTGAGCAGATCCTGCGATGGGTATGGGGCTGTGTGCCACCCCCTGCTCTCTGCAAGACTCATCAACTGGGACATCTGTCTCCAGAAGACAGCTGAGATGCCCAGAACAGCCCTCCAGAGATAGTTTGAAAAAAACTTTTTTCTATACCATCCTTACATCCTTGGTCAATACCTACATTTACAGGCTGTGGACTGGATAGGTTGTGAAGAGGGAATGCTGAAAAAAATGCTCAGGAAAGCTGTGAGCTGCACAGAGCACCCCTGGGAGTCATGGGTCTGCTGGGAGAAATCACTTCTCCTTCTTTCCTGAACAGGCCCCGAGGACCTGGGCAGGTGTGTGCTGTGTCCTTTGTACTCCTCTGGAAATGTAAGATATGGAGAAGGCTTTTGGTGTGGGGAGGGGCAGAGAGATGGTGGTGCAGCTGCCTGGTGTCATCGTGACACCTCTTCCAAACATCTCAGAAAAGCCAGAAAGATCAAGGAGGTTCCAAGGTCCTCAGACAAGGCAAATGTCAAACCCACCATCAAGAAGGGTCAGAAGGAGGATTGGGAATGTTACAGGCTGGTCAGCTTTACCTCAGCCTCTGGGAAGGTGATAGGGCAAATGCTTTTGCAGCCATTTCCAGGTACATTGGATGGGACATTAAGCAGATCATGTGCGTTAAGTACGGACGCCAATCGTGTCAACCGATTTGTCGTTCTCCAATTTATGACCTAGAGTGTTGTTGACAATACTAAACTGATTGAAAACCAATATCAGGAGGACAATGATGGGGTGACACAACTTGTTGAGGATGCCTGTAGCAGTAGGTGACCATCTGAAAAGCGTGTCCCACCATTTGTGTTCTGCATCCCTTTTCACCCTTTCCATAACACGGTGTATTTCTTCCACATTGTGATGGACAGTTATCAAGGTTTTGTGCCCGTTTTCCCTGACCTTTTCCCAAGTCTCGATCAAATCCTGGTTTTGTAGCAATTGCCTTTCCAAAGTGAGATTCATCCCAATGGATGTAGGCAGCAGTTTGTGAATCAGTGTGTCATTGGATTGCAAGTGTTGGTGGGATGTGGCTGGGGCTAGATAAGAAAAGTCACATCCAGTGATTTTAGTAAAATCACAAACACAGAAATTTGAACCATTCCTACTATCCACAACTACCCCATCTACGGATACAGACTCACAAGCAGTCCTCAAGCAGGCACAGCCTTTGCCAATACACCCAGGTACAGTTTCAGGAGATCCATCTGGATGAATCTCGAAATGACAAATATTTTGTTCAGTGTCCAAACAGATGTGCTCAGCTCGGACTGCAGTACTCTCACAGATGAGCCCTTGTTGTTCTCGTACAATACAAGACTCCAAATCAACCGTTTGCCATTTCTCATCCACCTTTCGGGCCCAGACTTTATGCTCAATAGGATAAAGTGCAGCTCCATTGTGGTTCAATCCTAATGCAATGACAGGATGAATCAAGTATATTGACGCACTGTGTACGGTTAGCACAAATATTGTGGTGGTTTGTGACAGGGTCATAAGTGAGGTTTACCAGATTCCACCAGGATTGGTGATCCTTCTTGAAGTCAGTGGCACTGTCCCAAATTATTTTCCGAGTTCAGTGGGGAGAGTGCCTTCTTCACCTTCTCTTATGACTGAGGCGGCTACCTATTGCATCCACAGTTGAGCCTGGATACAACTGAGAGCCAAAGAGAGGTCGTTTTGGACAACACCAAGTGAGTCCACAATCATTTCGTGGTCCTTTGCATTCACCTTTTCCCGTGTTGGTAATATTTTTGATAACAGTCATTGGTTAGTTCCTAAAGCCAACAGGGAAGATCGTAAAGGCCATTGCAATTTGGCCAGATCACTAGTCGTGGTAGCTGATTTCTTCATGAACACCTCTGAATCGATACTAATCAGAACTCCCAATCCTGTTCCCAAAACACCAGTTAGGTCTCTCTGTGTTTGTCTCCTGGAAGGAGCTTGTTTTTGCAGCCAGGTTGCCCACCCCTCGTAAGAAGTGTTTAGGAAAGGTGAGCAAGCTGGCTGAATTTCTGAGACCTTTTTTTGTATCAGCAACTCAACTTGTTTAAGAGACCACACCGGATTGAACAACGTTGGTTGCTAACCCATATTCCTGATCACATACAGTCCAATTCCAAAGATTTTTGGACTAATCACAACAATTGGTTGGGCGGTAGGTATTACAACATCTATTTTAAGTTCCCCCCAGTATCTTGTATTGGTTTTGCCACACATGTTCTTATGGGAGTGCTGTACAGCAGTCAAGTTTAGCCAGCAACCTTGGTTTTGATTTTTACACGACAAAATAGGGCCATGCGGTTCAATTCCATAACTGTTTCTGGGTTCGATGAGGGATTTAGTCACCAATACCTGCATTGTGTTGTGATGTCGTCACCCTATACCACCATAAAAGAGGGTATAACTTCACTTTTGTCAGCCAGTGTGAAGAGGGTATCTATGCCATGGTGTGTGACTACTGCAACAAGCATCACTGGAGGCTCAGTTACAGCATTTATTTTGAAGTTGAATGTTAGGCCCAATAGGCCTGACCGGTTTGCCGGATTACTGTGCCAATTACACACTCCACAGACAGGCTTGGTCAAAGTGAAGTTGTACCAACGATCCCCTTGCTCATTAATACAGGATTTGGTGATTTCCCCATTGTCGGTACTTGGGTCTAAGATGAAGTTACCGACAGACTTTTGTAGGCAACGCATGATGAGAGAAACTTGTTTGTTGCATTTCCACTCTGTAGCAGGACAGAGTTTGGCTGTGATGCTGGGGTGAATTTGGGTTGTTGAATCTAAATCCAAAAGATTTCCAGAAATTACAATTGAGGAGGCTTTTTCATAGAGAAATTTTCCACTTTTCCACGTCCTACCTGTATCTTTTCTCCAATTGTTCCAGTCAGGGCATGAACCCGGTCTTTTCTGTCCCACTCCCATTCATTTAAGTGGTACACCTCAGTGTCATGCATTACTACAGCATCTAAGGTTGGGAGGCGGTCCTTGGGATAGTACGCTAGAGTGCTGGTGGACTTGACAATAGCTTGGGACCATGGCCATTCTGCATTCTTTTGGTTACAGGTTAGTGGTAGGATGCAGAAAATTATAACCCGTCCAATCATTAGTCCAATTAAAAGATCAGTCTTTCTAAAATTTAGCCCTCCAAATTATCATCCACAAGGAGTTCATCCTGTTCTGAGTGTCCATCGGAGTTCTCCTGCAACAATGAAACACCAGAGCTTTCCTCTCAGAGGCAGAAAGTTAAAATGATGAAACTATCCAGTGAGTATGTATCCAATGTTCCTTTCCCAGGGCATCGGAGGCTACCCGTGTATATGCACTTAGTGGGGCTTTTAGCACGAGTGGTACGCTTCGCATGATGGGAAGTTCCACCAGTAAAGGCCGTCCTGGGAAGTGAGCTGGATTCTTAGAGTCCTTTGTTTCCTTTGATAAGGGAACCAAAGAAGGAGCCTTTGGGCAAAAGGCGGTGATTTGGGGGCAACCATTTACCCCTCATCTGTCATTTACTCCTTTAATTGCTTCCCACAGAGGACGGACATCGTAATTTCTCCTTTGTGGTTTCAAAAGCCATTTCAAGAGACCATTAGTTCTTTCTACAATCTCATTTGCTTGCGGGTAATATGGGGTGTGAAAGGTCCATTTAATCCCTTCCCTTCCTGCCCAATCATGTACAACTCTAGCAGTGATATAAGAACCGTTATCAAATTGTATTTCTTGGGGTTTTGGAAAAGCTCCAAACCATTCTCGCAATGCCTTCACAATGTTTTCTCCCATAGACTTGTTAAAGGCTTCTGCTTGAACTAGTCCTGATGCTATTTCCGCTCTCACCAGCACAAAATGTTTTCCTCCTGATTTCCTAAAGGGGCCGATATAACCCACCTGCCAGGCATCCCACAAGCCTCTACCCTCCCACAAATGCAGAGGGTCATCCTCTAAAGGGTGCCTTTCTAGCCATGTACAACGTTGTTCCCAGGCTGATATGCAGGTGTTACACATTGCTCTGGTGACAGGCCAGCCTCGGGCAAGGGCTTCACAATAAAAATCTTTAGCCCCTGTGTGTTTGTGCTTTACATGCAACCATTCTAACAAGCGTTCCCAATCCTCTGTCATTTGGTCTGTTTGCACAGGGGCTAGCCTTGCTACCTCATCACCTCTGTTCTTCCACTCCCCCGCTGAACCCCCATCTCCCTGATGAGAAGCTCCCCATCCCACAGCAAAATTCCCTCGGCTTGCAGTGCTTAAGAGGTCTTGCCATCTTTCCTTTTGCCACACTGGAACTCTGTTAACCTCCCATTCATTCTGCTCCCAGAAAGGAAGCCATTCTGTACATCCCTTAAACACAGCATAGGGATTGGTATAAACATGGACAGGAGAAGGAGTTTGTGCTTCATGCCGGAAAACGCTCCATACTGCCATTAATTCACCTACTTGGGCACTGCCCTTTCCCTCTGTTACAATCCGTTGCTCGGAGGAGGTATGGAGTGCCACTGCCCGATATCTCCACGCTTTTCCTTCTCTCTTGGCAGAAGCGTCAGTGAACAAGCACTTACTGACTGATCATGGGAGAAAGGAGGGGCCACCCGAATGACTGAGGCAGGTTTATCTTGGCTGCTGTCCCGGCTCTCCAGTTCTTGCATAGTTAGGTTTTTTAAAGCTCTTTCGATCACTGAGAAAATGTTACAATAGTGTTTGATCTGGGCATACCTCTTTTGAACCGAAAGCTCTCTGGGCCACCCTGTCACAGGGGGAGGTCCCGGTAGTAACAGCTTTTATAACTTTAGAAGCGTCTCTTAATAGGAGTGGTTGTTGTCGTGCGATTTTCCCTACTTCTATGAGAGCCAGGCTAACCACAAACAAACCTCTCTCCCAAGCACCATATCTCCTCTCAGCATCCTTAAATCTTCATGAGTAAAATCCCACATGCCGGGTTGGACCCTCAGGGCCACGTTGCCATCTGTGTATTGACAACCCTGACATGACGTACCCCCATTCCACCCGGAAAGGATCCGTAGGGTGGATAGGGCCGAGAGAATCTTCAAACTATGCTATAGATTAGGGAGGCCACACAGGCCTTTGGGGAGCCAAGAACAGTATTAGCATATAATTGCTGTGTCATTATCTCCAGACCCAAGACTTATCACCCACCCTTACTAAGAAGAACAAGTGTCCAACAAAGACAAGGAAACCTCTCTTCTCCCAAGATCAACAGCAGTATCTTCATCAAACAGAAACAGGAGTTGATGACTCCTGATGACTTTGCAGACATGAGTGATGGAACATCTGGATTAAGAGATAAACCACAAGAATGGTGCTGGGTGGTGATGCTGCAAGACCAACAGAAATACGCTGAACTGCGTTTATGGTTTCGATAATTAGCAGCACGCCTTAGCAGGTAGCTTGGTGATTCGTATCATACCCTTGTAGCATAAGGTATAAACCCCCTACAGAATAATCTGAAAAACATAAGGATAAACTTCGTCAATGTGAGGGTGACAGCGCTCTGGAATAGGCTGCCCAGAGTGGTTGTGGAGGCTCCTTCTCTGGAGACATTGAAAACCCGCCTGGACACCTTCCTGTGTGACATTTTCTAAGTGGTCCTGCTCTGGCAGGGGGGTTGGACCAGATGATATTTCGAGGTCCCTTCAAACCCCTAACATTCTGTGATTCTCTGATTCTGTAAATGGAGTTCCATCCAGATGTTGACTGGTCACAAACAGTGACCCCCAGGTGTCACAACAACCCCCCGCCACGTCTTGGGGATGAGTGGCAGGAAAGCTGCGCAGCAAAAAAGACCTGTGGGTGCTGGTCAACGGCCGGCTGAACATGCGCCAGCAGTGTGCCCAGGTGGCCAAGAAGGCCAACAGCATCCTGGCCTGTATCAGCAACGGTGTGGCCAGCAGGAGCAGGGAGGTGTTCATGCCCCTGCGCTCGGCACTGGTGAGGCCGCATATCGAATGCTGTGTGGAGTTTTGGGCCCCTCACTTCAAGAAAGACATTGAGGTGCTGGAGCGTGTCCAGAGAGGGGCAACGAAGGTGCTGAAGGGTCTGGGGAACAGGCTTACGAGGAGCAGCTGGGGTGTTCAAATGCGAGTTGATGTAGCACACAGGTCTGCGCCGAGGACCTGAGCCTGCTTAGACAGGGGAGGCAGGAGTGTAAGGAGGGGAGGGGACAGGACAGGAGGAGAGGGTAGGGGAGCTGCCATGGCTTTGCTCTGGATCAGCAAGGCTTTCCCAAAATGCGGGTCTGTCTATGCTCCAGCCACAGCTCTGGGCAGGAGCAGCCATGTGACAGGAGCTGCTGGCATCGGCCAGGCCAGAACCAGGCAGGAGATGGGGCTCAGCCACCGTCGACATCACAGGCACCTGCACAAGCCATGAGCTTGCTCCTGCCCTACTAGCTACAGTGCCACCAGGTTCATCACAAGGAGATGCACATGCCAGGGGACACCTCTGGCCCTGTACCCTGTTTGGGATCATGTGACATCACAAGCAGCTTGTTGAGAACTGAAGGGATCTTAAGAGCTCCTCAGCCACAAGTGACATCACAAAGCACCTGCACAACCCAGCTGCCTCCTCCCGCCCACTCACATCTCCATGGAAATAGGACAACACAAGCACCTCTACAAGCCACATGGCCTTTCATCCACTATCCCATACTCAGACAGCAGTTGCCTCAAAAGCACCTTCACAAGCCAGGGCGCTACTTCTGATCTTGGTTCAAGGATCCCATCCCAGGGCTGCATTCAGGTGTTTCCCAGGGGTTGTTACTCTCAACGGGAAGTGACCTCAAGGCACTGTCTGTCTCACAGGCCTTCATGGCACCCCTAAGAAGAGCTGATGGCCCTTGTGCTTGCTTGGGATCACCTCCCCACATGCACACGATGGAGATTCTTACGTCTGTTCTGTATAATGCAAACATGGACTCCTGACCTAATCCTTTGGTGTCCATCTTTGGAGGGACAAGCAACCTCTGCAAGCTGGGGTGAGAGGCCAGTGATGGAAATGGCGGTTGTTATTGGCTGCTCTGTGAGGATGGGCCTGGGGCAGCTCCCCTTGGGATGTCCAGGGAGCACAGGAACAGACCAGACCCCTCTCTGCCTGTCCTTTATGTCCCAGAGCAAGAAACAGGCCACTGAGAACATTCATCCAGCTGGCATGCTGAGGAGATCCCCACCCCAGGCACTTTGCAGTCCCATGTGCCAAACTTGCTCCCCAGGACAACAGGAGACAACTGGGCTAGGGGATCCTCAGGAAAGTGTTTTTGCCCCAGGGAAAGGGCAGCCTGACCCGAGCTGACACCCACACCAAAGGGTTTCTCTTTCCATGTCCCCCCTGCACACACAAACGGTGCCCTGCTCTTCTCCCAGGACATCCCATCTCCCCAAAGAGACTTTTCCCTACAGAGCTCATCTCTGCTGACCTGGACGGTCATTCCTGCACCCCCTCCCCAGGCTCCCCACAGACCCTGAACTGGTGGTGCTGCTCTGCAGAGCAAGTGGGCTGTGGTGGCCATGGCCACGCTGGTGAGGCTGATAGGAAGATCCAGCTCAGGGTGGCTCCTGTCCCCTACACCTCAGCAAACAGACGCTGCCCCTGCAGCTCCAGAGAAGATCTGGGAGAAAGGAACTCAGACAAACAAGTCAGTGCAGGGTCCTTTATTTGCATTAAACACACAGAGAGCACAGCTCCTTATTTACACAAAGTCTCTGCTGCACACAAGGCAGGCAGAGACTGACACAGAAATATGACAAAAAATGATAACATTTTCTTGGACATTAGATTAATGACAGTTTTAATACCACCTAGAAAATCTAAAACGCCAAGAAACCAAAGCAAACAACCCACGAAAGACAGACTGGGCTGGTAAAGAGTTCCATTACTAGTGATATACAGGGGAAGATGGGCAGTTCATTGCTGCTTTTGCAAAGCAACCAGTCATCAGTTTCCTCAGGGCGTCCTTGAGCTCCTGGTTCCTCATGCTGTAGATGAGGGGGTTCACTGCTGGAGGCACCACCGAGTACAGAACTGCCATCAGCAGGTTCAGGGATGGGGAGAAGATGGAGGGGGGCTTCAGGTCAGCAAACATGGCAGTGCTGACAAACAGGGAGACCACGGCCAGGTGAGGGAGGCAGGTGGAAAAGGCTTTGTGGCGTCCCTGCTCCGAGGGGAACCTCAGCACGGCCCTGAAGATCTGCACATAGGACACCACAATGAACACAAAACAACTGAAGCCTAAACAGACACTGACCACAAGAAGCCCAGCCTCCCTGAGGTAGGTGTCTGAGCAGGAGAGCTTGAGGATCTGGGGGATTTCACAGAAGAACTGGTCCACAGTATTGCCCTGGCAGAGGGGCAGTGAAAATGTATTGGCCGTGTGCAGCACAGCATAGGGAAAAGCAGTGCCCCAGGCAGCTGCTGCCATGTGGACACAAGCTCTGCTGCCCAGGAGGGTCCCGTAGTGAAGGGGTTTGCAGATGGCAACGTAGCGGTCGTAGGCCATGACGGTGAGAAGATAAAATTCTGCTGTACACAAAAAGGCAAAAACAAATACCTGGGCAACACATCCTGAGTAGGAGATGGCCCTGGTGTTCCAGAGGGAATTGGCCATGGCTTTGGGGAGAGTGGTGGAGAGGGAGCCCAGATCGAGGAGGGAGAGGTTGAGGAGGAAGAAGTACATGGGGGTGTGGAGGTGGGGGTCACAGGCTATAGTGGTGATGATGAGGCCATTGCCCAGGAGGGCAGCCAGGTAGATGCCCAGGAAGAGCCCGAAGGTCAAGAGCTGCAACTCCCGTCTGTCTGCAAATGCCACCAGGAGGAATTGGTTGATGGAGCTGGCATTGGACATTATTTAATTGCAGGAATGAGGGACTGCTGAAAGAGAAAAAGTCATTGATAAGTGAGGGCAGATTGCGCTGAACCAGTCTTATCCCTTTTCCCATAGATATCTCCCACAATGGCTTCATTTTTGAGGGAACTTCAGACAGTCCCTTTTTGTGAGGTCAACATTGACGAGCAGGGACTCTACCCATGGGCTCCAGACAAGTCAGACCTGTGCTATTGCAGTGGTGTCAAACAGCCCGTGCATTCAATAGCTGTTCCTGGCATTGGGTGCTTCACTTGAGTGAAAGGTATTTGCCTCGGTGACCGTGTGACAATTGTCCCTATTTATTGCAGTGTGATGGAGTCAGCACCCAGACCTGCTGTGTCTGAGAGGGAAGAGCCCAGGGAGGGACCCAGCCCTTCCAACTCTGCTCTCCTGAACAATAAAGTCTGGGAAGGAATCATTGTAGGCTGAGAGAGAATATTTCTCACCATCATTTTCCATCTTCAGGCTCTCTCCAGACATGATAACAGCAGCGTGCCTGTGGGGGAGAATGGGGCTGTCACTAGGTTCCCATCCCCCCTGCTGAAGTGCTCCCAGCATGGGGGAAGGGCACTTCAAGCTCTTCAGCCCAGGGAGATGCTCAGGTGCCCAAAAGACAATGCCCAGCATCTTCTGAAGAGAGACTCACCTTGTTTCCGGTTACTGCACTCTACATTATCCAAAGCCCCCAACGTTGAGTGTCTCAGAATGCATCTGAGACAATCCCCTGACGTCCAATGCCCACAGCCCAGAGCTTTCAAAAGCAAGAACAGGAGCAGCAGGAATTGGAGAAAAAACCACAAAGCAATACCCTGATCCTTCTGCAAATGGGGAACAGGAGAGGAAGGCAGCTGGCACTCGGGAAAGCCTTCTCCTTACACAGCAGAGCACAGCACCTCCATGTTGGTGACATCCCAGGCCAGCTGGTCTCAGACCCTTTTATCTGCAGAAGGAAGAGGTTTATGTGTCAGGAGAGATGCACCTTTGCTGGGGATTTCTCCTTCCACCCACAGCTTCCCCACAGATCCGTGAGGAACTCCCTGGCAGGATGAGTGCTGATGCCAGCTGGTGACAGAGTCCATGCCCCAGGTAACAGCCACACGAGGTGAAGAGACACAGCTTGGAAGGACAGCCCTGGGCACCCCTGGCTGCACACCCACCTTCACACCCCACAGCCATCCCCACCAGAAGGCAGCCGTCATGCCCTGTCCCTCTCACACTGCACTAGGGAAGCCCTGCTCTGCAGCCCGGCTTCCTCTTCTCCATCACAGACAGATCCCAGAGGTTGGACACATTCAGGAGATCCTGCAAGGAACCACCGACAGATCACCCTGCACCCAGAGACTTACTGTGTCAGAGGCTGGGAAGAGTTCTCCTCCAGTGAGCTCTCACCCATCCTCCCCCTCTCCCCTGCCTTCAACCTCTCTCTGCCCCGCTCCTTTCTCCTTGGTGCCCACAGGCAGCCCCCTCAGCCATGCTGCGCTTGGCAGAGCAGCTGCTGCTGGGCAGAGCTGTCTCCCTGCAGCTCTGCCTGCTTGCTAGGAGCTCTCTCTGTCCCAGGAGCCCAGCCCAGATCAGCAGCACAGCAACAGCCCAACAACTTTTTAATCATCTCTCTGGTGGTTTTGGTGCCAAGTCTGTGAAACTCAGAGACTGAGAGGAAGTTGAGGAAACCTCTCGAGGAGTCAAAGTCAGATGCAAACTCCAAAGTTTCTCGGAGCACTAATGGCTTCCACTGAGGGACGTTACTGACAAAGCCTCCCTGGGGGCTGGTTGAAAAAGAAAACTGGAGGCAGCGAGGACAGGTAGGCAAAGGTAAGGCGAAGGTGGCTCAGATGCTGAGTAAACCT
Organism: Leptosomus discolor; assembly: GCF_034619465.1. Lineage (NCBI taxonomy): Eukaryota > Metazoa > Chordata > Aves > Leptosomiformes > Leptosomidae > Leptosomus > Leptosomus discolor. Next base: position 2,751,273 of record NW_028237764.1, read on the forward strand.
TGGTGTGCTTTATCAAGACAAAAGACCAAGCCCTGACTCCCCAGCCCCTGCAAGGCAAACCCTGTCCCTCAGCCATTCCTCAGGGTTCTTCCTGGGGCAGGGTGATGTGGGGATGTGCAGTGCCAAGGGCAGGGCCAAGGTCCTGTGCTTCTGGGTTTGTCCTAGGTGGGCTGAGGAGGCACTGAGGTGCTGGTGCCGTAAGGTGAAGGGGTCTTCCAGTAGGCCTTGGGGGTTGAGACAACAGCCGTAGCCAAGGGGAGAAAGACCTCGGCTCTCTTGGGGGCTTTGTGTCTTGCCAGAGCCCTTGATCGTCTCCACCACAGGATGTCCTACAGTGTCCCACACCTGAGCTTGCCATTGCACCATGAGATCAGACTGTCCCCAGGAGAGGCCTGAGCAACGCCTGAGGGACATGTTGTCCCTTCCCAGAGGCTGGAGGTCAGGACCTGTAGCCTTCATGGAACACCCCCAGCTTTCCTCAGCATCAGAGCCACCTTGACCTTGCCTTTGCCTGCCTGGGACAAAGAGAGCTCCTGGCAAGAGGGCAGTGCTACCGAGAGCTCTGGAGTGTCCCTATCCTCCCAGAATCACAGAACCAAGGAGGCTGGAAGGCAGCCAGCCACCACCTTTTCTGGGCTTCCCCTTCATGCTTGGTTTTTATCCAGCAGCTCCTTTCTCAGCCATGCCAGCCTCCTGCCACCTTGATGTGACTTCCAGAATGTCAAGGTGGACCATTCTGGATCATGAAGAGGAGATCCTTGATATCAAAGAGCTCTCTGCATCCGTCTTCTTAGCATGGCTGTAACCCAGTGGTTCTTCTAAGGAGGTTAATCAGCAGGCCCTCCAGAAGTGCTGGGTTTTTCCTTCTTCCCTTTTTCTCAGTATCCTCAACTCTAACTTCTCACCTCTGATTTTTCCATTCCTGACCAGCTCTTCTTTGTTTGTAAGTGTTGTGGGTTAACCCCAGCAAGAATTTGGGCACCACCCTGCAGCTTGCTTACATCCCTCCCGAGCCTCAGTTGGACAGGGGAAGAGAAAAGAAAAGTAAAAGCAAGAATACTTGAGGGGTAAGATGGTCGTATGGGGTCATTGGCCTGGTTGTGTCTCCCCCCAACCTCTTGCACCCTCACCGATTCAGTCTATTCACTGCATGTGCACAGTCAGAAACAGAGCAGGACTTGACACTGTGCAAACACTCTTCAGCAACAGCCAGAACATTCGTGTGTTCTCAGCATTGTTCTGGTCACAGATCTGAAACACAGCACCATGGGAGCTTCCATGAAAAAAAGTAAGTCCAGCCCAGCCAGACTCAGTCCAATCTCCACCCCGATTCCATTCCATTTCTGTCATAGTCAAGTCCCACACTATTCAAAAGACCTTCGTATACAACCACCCCCTTCCAATCACGCTGTTTACAGACAACTATCACTGCTTTAACTATGGGCCACCCCTCTCAAATGTCCATGAAATTGTCAATGAAGTGTCCACTGAGTTCATGCCGTCCATAGCTTGGGTTCCTTTTGGTATGGTGGTTACTCAGGAGAGGAAAGGTGTGTTGTGTGGAGTTACTGGTCATTACAACTGGCTCAGGTTGGGTCAGGGTAACTGGCTGGACGGCAGAGCACAGGGTTTGTGGTGAATGGAGATCAATCCAGATGGTGGTTTGTCACAAGCAGTGACCCCCCAGGGCTCAGTGTTAGAACCTGTCTTGTTTAACATCTTTATCGATGATCTGGATGAGGGGACTGAGTGCTCCCTCAGTGAGTTTGCAGATGACACTAAATCGGGTGGGAGTGTTGATCTGCTCGACAGTAGGGGGGCTCTGCAGTGGGACCTGGACAGGCTGGATCCATGGGCTGAGGCAAATGCCATGAGGTTCAATAAGGCCAAGTGCCTGGGTCCTGCACCTGGGTCACAACAACCCCATGCAGCGCTACAGGCTTGGGGCTGAGTGGCTGGAAAGCTGCCTGGCAGAAAAGGCCCTGGGGGTGCTGCTCAACAGTAGGTGGAACATGAGCCAGCAGTGTGCCCAGGTGGCCAAGAAGGCCAACAGCATCCTGGCCTGTATCAGCAATGGTGTGGCCAGCAGGAGCAGGGAGGTGATCGTAACCCTGTGCTCTGCACTGGTGAGGCCGCACTTCAAATGCTGTGTGCAGTTCTGGCCCCCTCATGCAAGAAATACTCTGAGGTGCTGGAGCGTGTCCAGAGAAGGGTAACGAAGGTGGTGAAGGGTCTGAACAACAGGTCTTGTGAGGAGCGGCTGAGGGAAGTGGGGTTGTTCAGTTTGGAGAAGAGGAGGCTGAGGGGAGACCTTATTGCTCTCTACAACTACCTGAGAGGAGGTTTGTAGTGAGGCGGGGGTCAGTCTCTTCCCTCTAGTAAGAAGTGATAGGACAGGAGGAAATGTCTTCAAGTTGCTTCAGGGCAAGTTTAGTTTGGACATTAGGAAACTTCTTTACTGAATGAGTGGTCAAACATTGGAACAGGCTGCCCAGGGAAGTGGTGGACTCACCATCCCTGGAGGTGTTAAAAACCACACGATTCCATGATTCTATGATTGTGGCACTTGCCCAGATGTTTGCAAAGCTCATTTAGGTGATATCTGCTGCAGTACTTGCTAAAATAGACAACGAAAACTTGCTGTCGATACTAAACCGGGAGGAGTGGCTGACATGCCAGAAGGCTGTGCTGCCATTCAGCGAGACCTGGACAGGCTGGAGAGCTGGGCAGAGAGGAACCTGAGGTTCAACAAGGGCAAGTGGAGGGTCTTGCACTTGGGGAGGAATAACCCCATGCACCAGCTCAGGCTGGAGATCGACGTCTTGGAGACAATCTTTGTAGAGAAGGACCTGGGAATTATGGTGGACAGCAAGTTAACTATGAGCCAGCCATGGGCCCTTGTGGCCAAGAAGGCCAGTGGTGTCCTGGGGTGCGTGAAGAAGAGTGTGGCCAGCAGGTGGAGGGAGGTTCTCCTCCTCCTCTACTCTGCCCTGCTAAGGCCACATCTGGAGGTCTGTCCAGTTCTGGGCCCCCCCGTTCAAGAGGGACATGGAATTACTGGAGAGAGTCCAGTGGAGGGCTACAATGATGTGGGGACTGGAGCATCTCTCTTTTGAGGAAAGGCTGAGACCCCTGGAACTATTTAGCCTGGAGAAGATAAGACCTAGAGGGGACCTTATCAACACTTATTAATAACTAAAGGGCAGGTGTTCAAGAGGATGGGGCCAGGCTCTTCTCGGTGGTGTCGAGCGACGGGACAAGAGGCAAAGGGCAAGAACTGCAGCACAGGAAGTTCCGCCTCAACATGTGGAAAAACTCGCTTACATTGAGGATGACAGAGCACTGGAACAGGCTGCCCAAGGAGGTGGTGGAGTCTCCTTCTCTGGAGATATTCAAAACCCACCTGGACACAGTCAAGTGTCACCTGCTCTAGGTGAACCTGCTTTAGCAGGGAGGTTGGACTAGATGATCTCCAGAGGTCTCTTACAGCCCCCACCATTCTGTAATTCTGTGATTCTGTGACCTTGAGGAGAGGAGCCTGGGCATGATGAGGGATGCCGTATTAGCCAGAGGCACACGCTGACCAGGAATAAGGCCTGCTGCACACAGGGCTGTATTCGGGGGAGTGTGGACACCCAGACAGGAATTATGATGGCCCTTGTCTGAGCACTGGTGTGGCCACATCTGGACTAGTGTTTCTGCATGTGGGCTGCTCTGTTCTGAAGGAATGGGAAGGAACTGGAGAGGCTCCAGATGGGATCTGCCAGGTTGGGGTTTGGGGTCTGTGTGGAGGGCTGAGGGACCTGGGCTTCTTTAGGCTGATGAAGTTCACGCCCAGGGCTCTATAATAACTGCTTGAAGAGTGGTTCCAGAGATGATGAAGCTTTACTTGGTAGTGGGAAGATAAGGAAACCTCATCAAAGTGCCACTTGGAAGGTTCAGACTGCATGTGAGGCAAAAGAATTCTCCCTCAAAGGGTAGCCTTGTGGTGCAAGAGGTCCCCCAGAGGGAGTCTGGATCAGCCCATGGCTTTGTGTTTCAAGGAAGAGGCAGTGAGGGTGAAGAGACATCAGTAAAGGTCTAGAAATGCTGAGGGCAGAGCTGTGTGTGAAAGCAAGATGGGTGTGTGCAGCCGGCAAGGGAAGAGGTGCAGGCGTGGCAGAGTGCAGGACAGCCTGCAGCAGAGATGGCCGAGGGCTCTGGCAAGGCTCAAAGGCCCAACAGGAGCAAGGCCTTGGGCTCCTTGGCTATGGCAGTGGCCTCTGCCACCAAGGCCTCCCAGGCAGAACGTTCCGTTTCTCCTTCCCCGTTGCTTGGGGAAGCCGGGAGGGCTTGTCCAGTTTCCCTGCCTTTGGCACTGCTCCCCCTCACACCCCACTGGCCCCGGGAAGAGCCCTGAGCCCCCCATGAGGGGCAGGATCTGCCTGCCCAGGGCCTGAGGGTCAGGGTTTGGACTTTCTGCTGGGTGAAACAAAGCCAGGGTTTTCTCAGCACTCCAGCCCCCTGCACAGGGCCTTTGCCTACCTGCAAGCACAGCCTCCAGTTCTCTGCTCTAAGGAGTCCCTGGGGAGGCTTTGTCAGCAGTGGCCCTCAGTGGGGCCAATCAGTCCTTCAAGGGACTTTGGGGTTTGCTTCTGACTTTGACAACTTGAGCAGTTTGTTCAGTTTCCTCTCAGGAGCTGAGATTCCTTTTCTTAAGGCCAAATACCCCATGGGGCTCATTAAAAGACAGAAAGCCTTAACGAGCTATTTCTCTTCCTTTCGTTTTTTCAAGTCTTCGAGATTTCTACAGCTAATTGTAGCTCTTTCAGAATGTAGTTACAGAGGAAAATTGAAAAGTGCACCTAATTAAAATTAATTTAAAAGTGTATTTTTATTCAATTTTCAGTGTAGAGAAGAGGTGATAGTAAGATTCTGCAATTGATATTGATGCAGAGTGTCTCCTCAGCAGCTCTGGACAGCTAGGAACAGCAGTCCCTTGAGGTCTGACACCGTACGGACAGCTTTGCTCCTCACCTCCTCTACCTCCCCATTGCTGTCTTTGGCCAAAGGGGATTTACATCCTCTCTTACCTGAGACTTCTCCACTCAAGTCTGCAGACAAACGTTACATCTCCGTTGCGCCATCCCCCACCTGCTTTCCTTAGAGAGCTGCCTGCACACAGACACACAAGGTCTTCTCCCATGCACAAGCAAAAAAAAGTAAAGCATGACCAAGTCTCATCAACAATAAAACACACTCCTCAACCCTGTGCTAAGTACAAGGTGTCTCTAACGAGGTCGCCTTTCGACAAGAGATAATCCTGTGAGAAATGTCTTAGAGCAATAGATACACAAAGGTAGGTATAAACCTAATGAAAGAGCTGGTGAGAGAAAACTAGACTACTGAAATTCTTTCAGTCGCTGAAGCTCAAAGCAGCTGCATTGGTGAGAGGTGTCTGAATGAACAAAGTGTAAAGGAAGAAGAAACCTGGAGAATGATGGACAAGGCCTTTGCCTGGGCAGTTGGCATCTGAAAAGATGACTTTAGAAATGGTCGTTTTATCAGGACAGGTGAAATCACATGAAAAGGCAGAGAAATCAAATACAGCGTGTGACAGGCAGAGTAGTGGTAATGCAGGTACAGAGGAAGATCACCATGGCTTTGGCAAAGACCCAGCTGGCCCCTGGCCTCACACCTCCTCAGCCACCATGGCCATCCCAAGCCCCTGCACAACCCAGCTCCAAGCTCTTGCTCTCCCAACTCCCCAGGCACCTGGGACCTCAGCAGCAGCTGCAAACCCAGGGGCTGCCTCCTGGCCTCCCATTTCCTCAACCCCCTGGACATCACAGGCACCTCCACCTGCCAGGACCTTGCTTCTGCCCTATCTCCTGCTCAGGCACAGGGGACATCACAAGCACCAGAACAAGCCAGCTGCCTGCTCCTGCTGGGACTGACACAAAGCCTCCACTGACATCCCCAGCAGCGGCACAAGCCTGCTGCACACTCCTGCCCTAGCAGCTCCTGTGCCATCAGGGACAGCAGGAGGAGCTGCACAAGGCAGGGGCTGCTCTTGACCTGTCACCTGTGCAGCCACCTATGACGTCACCCAGCACGACCCTTTTAGCTTAGTGTCCTGTTTTAATGTGAAGCAAGAACAGCAGGGGTAGCACTGACCAAATATTCTTCATTTTCCCACCACAAAGGAACCTCAGAGCACTCCAGAGAGTCTGGCGGCTCTAAGCGACCCATGCAGTACTTTAGCCCTCCGGCAGCCTGTTCTGGGCAATAAAAGCCTTCATGTCTGAGCTGTGAGTGTAGTTTACTCACACGCACCTCACTCAAAAAACCAGAGGTGGGGAATGCTCCACTTGCACTTTTGACACTGACACTTCCTTACGGAGCCCGTTACCACGTCTGCCCCAGCCAACCGCAGCTTCTTCAGAGCAAACATGTGGGTGAGTTTTCCCCCAGAGAAGTTCTTCAGGCAGCTCAAGGGATGTTTTACTTCATTGCTGTGCGTCACCTCTCAGTGATTCACTCCAAAGGTTACGAGCTGACCACTGTTACACACCCCACAAACGCAGACACTCCACAAGAAGCAGACACCCGACTGGGATGAAAGATTGCACAGTGAGGAATGATTAAGGCCCTGCCTGTAACCTCCTCTATTACTCCTCAATTTGACACCTTCTGGATGCAAGAACTAAGGCTAAAAACGGGCTCTACTACCAGTCGGAACACGCACAGAGTTTCAATATTATAAAAAGCATTACAAAAGAAAGCTGACAAATCCTTCATGAAATTGGGATTTCAGAAGCAAGCTGACACTGAACAAGGCAGAGTTTTCCTCTATGTTTTCTGATTCCTGAGATCCATTTCTTCTCAAGTAATACATGAAGAATCTGTAAACAAGTAGCCACCTCAATGTGATAGAAAGATTATAGTAGTCTTAAAAAAAAAAAAAAAATCAAAAAACCCTCACACTCGAGGATTTCAGGAAATAGATACTGTCAGCAACAAATCCAGTCCCTGCAAACAGGAAGGCAGACACCAACAATGACACTCTGGTTACACAGAAAATGACATGACATTTTCTCAAGAAGTAACTTAAATGTATTAAACATCAGTCACTGAGATCAGCTACATCGGGACGGGCCCCGCCAGCAGCAGATATGAATGTTCAGGAGCTTTCCTGAGGTTTTCCCGCTGTAGGGAAACGCCAGGGGAGCGGCGAGACCCGCCCGGAGCTTGCAGCTCTTGCGGGGAGAGGCCGAGGGGCCGTCGGCATGGCCAGAGCAACAGCTGTCACCGGCTGTCACTGCCTGCCCACAACAGGAGCCTGTGGGAAGCAAAGGAGCGGAGCGAGCAGCTCCCGCGGCATTGTGCAGGGAGGGCGCTGAAGCTCCGCCAGTTGGAGAGGCCAAGGGCGCTCATCCTCCCTGGCCCTCGAGGCAGAAGGGTGGGCACTCATGGCAGAGCCAAGGCTGCAGCTCTGGCTGGACACTCTGCACCACCGGCCCCGGCGGGGACCAGTGCCTCCACCCAGACGGAGCTGCTGAAGGGAGAGGCTGCGGTTCAGCCCTCAGCCTGGGGGAAGTGCCTAGACCTTCCTCCTGGGGAAGGGGTGGGGAACAAACGCAGCTGCAAAAGCTGTGCTCAGGTGGAGGACCTCCTGTGGCAGGTGCCTGAGCTGCAGGAGACGGTCACAAGGCTGCGGAGCACCAGGGAGGCAGAAAAGGAGAGAGCGAGCTGGATGCAGGGGAACGCAGCAGCGGAACCACAGCCTCTGGCCAAAGAGCCTGAGGTTCTTCCACCAGCACACCCAAAACCACTCCCTCCAGCCAAAGAGGCAAAACTCTGCCACTGACACACCCAAAACAGGGGGAAGCCAACCATACTGAGATTGGGAAGTCGTGCAGGGAAGATCCAGAAGGAGGAAGAAGCCTTCCTCAAAGCCTGAGGTGCTCCTGCAGAACCACTTCATGGCTCTGCAGAATGAGGAGGGAAAAAAGGATGATGACATAGAGAACACCTCAGAGTTGGGGAAGGCGGCTAGATCGGCTCCCCGAATTACAATAAGTGCATCCAAGAAAAAGCGATGGGTAATAGTAGTGGGAGACTCTCTTTTGAGGGGTACTGAGGCACCCATCTTATAACCTGCTGTCTATAGAGTTTTATTGTTCACCAGGGGCTGGGATTAGGGATGTCACAGAGAGACTACCCAACCTGGTACCTCCCATGGAGCACTCTCCATTGCTGCTGTTTCCCGTGGGCAGCAGTGACACAGCCAGAAGCAATGTCACGAGCATCGAGAGGGATTCCGGAGCCCTAGGAGAGGCAGTGAAGGACTCGGGGGCCAAGGTCATCTTTTCACTAGTCCTCCCAGTCAAAGGCAAGGGGCTTGGAAGAGACGCCAGATTCAGGAAAATCCATGAATGGCTGAAGGAGTGGTGCCACAGCCAGGGCTTTGGCCACTTAGACCATGGGACTCGCTTTGAGAAGCCTGGTCTCCTGGGGGTTGCTGGAGGACATTCTCTCAGAGAAGGGGAGAACATCTTTGGACAAAGGCTAGCCAATCGAGGAAGGAGGGCTTTAAACTAGATTGGCTGGGGGAGGGGATCCTCAATCCATCCCACTTCAAGGCCAGTGCCAGAAATAGATGCCCTCGCCCTGGAGATGGATCCCAGACCAGTGAGAGAGCACATCAAGTGTAAGAGAAGGAATTCCAGCCAGGAAGCACTCCAGCTGGGAAGTCGGCTTCAATGGGAGGAGGGACTCACATAAATGCCCCTATACAACTCACAGAGAGTGGGGAACAAACAAGAGGCATGAGAGATGTGTGCACATCTACAAGGCTATGCTGTTACAGGTACCAGTGAGAGGTGGTGAGATAGCTCCTGTAACTGGAATGTAGGAACAGATGGGTATAGGCTCTTTAGGAAAGACAGGCAGGGGTCCTGGTGGGCAGCAGGATGACCATGAGCCAGCAATGTGCCTTTGTGCAGTCCAGAGGTTATGATCTGGTGGCAGTTACAGAGACATGGCGGGACAGCTCACATGACTGGAATGTGGTCATGGATGGCTGTGTCCTTTTCAGGAAAGACAGGCCAACAAGGTGAGGTGGTGGAGTCGCTCTTTACGTAAGAGAACAACTAGAATGTATGGAGTTCTGGCCAGGGGTGGATGAGGAGCTAGCTGAGTTTTTGGGTGAGACTCAAGGGGCAGGCTAGCATGGGAGATACTGTTGTGGGTGTCTGTTACAGGCCACCTGACCAGGATGAGGAAGTTGGTGAGGCCTTGTACAGGCAGCTGACAGCAGCCTCACAATCACAGGCCCTGCTTCTCATGGGGGATTTTAACTCCCCAGATATCTGCTGGAAGGCCTACACAGGCAGCCATTCACAGTCCAGGAGATTCCTCCAGTGCATCGGTGATAACTTCTTGATGCAATGTTGGTGGATGAGCCAAAAAGGAGGGGAGCACTGCTGGATCTCCTACTCACTAACAAGCAGGGTCTGGTTGAGCAGTGAAGGTCGAGGGCAGCCTTGGCTGCAGCAACCATGAGATGGTGGAGTTCAGGATCTGGTCTGATAGGAACAGAATACCAAGCAAGGTCACAGCCTTGGACTTCAGCAGGGCCAAATTTGGCCTTTTCAAGCAATTTCTAGGGGAAATCCCATTGGACAGGGTACTAGAAGGGAAAGGGGCCCAAGACAGTTGGTTTCTATTCAAGGACGAGTTCTTCTAAGCTCAAGACCTGAGCATCCCCGAGGGTAGGAAATCAAGAAAGGGAGCCAGGAGACCCACGGGGCTAAACAGGGAACTAATGGGCAAACTCAAGTGGAAGAAGAGAGTCTATAGATCTTGGAAGGAGGGGATGGCCACTGGGGAGGACTGTTGTCTGTGTTGTCAGAGGATGTAGGGAGGCCACTAGGAAAGCTAAGGTCTTGGGTCTCGAGATAATGATGCAGCAATTATATGCTAACAGTGTTCCTGTCTCCTAATGCCTGTGTAGTATGGTGTGGAATTGTGACATCAGAGGAGACAAGTTGTTGGTGAGGACATCCTGGGACATGCCCTATGGCAGCCAGTCCCCGGGTGTCAGGGTGTGTGGGCAGGTGCCTAGGGTGATTATCACCTCCCAGTGCCTTTTCTTTGAAGCCTGAAAAGGCAGGTAATCCCGCTCCATGGACACACTGCCTAACAGAAGGGTGCCTTGCCTACCCCAGTGAAACCCAGCAGCTCCTAGGGCCATGTAGGGGATAGCCTGACTGAGGAAGATGAAATTGGCCTCGACAGCATCCCAGTATACCCATGAGAAGATGAAAGAAGTGGATGAAGAATGTTGTAAACAGGCTTGCGAAGGTGATAAGAGACTGAGCAAGGAGAGACTAAACAAGTGAATACCACAGAGCAGAAATTTGGCAAGAGAATGAAGTGGGAAATACAGTAGGAGCTCCAGTCAATCAGTACGTGAATAGAGGTGAATGGACAGAGGTATTGAGCGAATCATTTTAGCAGCCTTAGTGCATGAACCAGTGGAGACATAAGAAAGGTTATAAAAGGGAATAGGGAAGTTTTCTGCTGCGCCATCTCGGCCTTTTGTAACTTAATAAAGGCTGCCTTCTTTTTTACATATATTTTTGTCTACGTCGGTCCCTACTGCGACAGGGCTGTACTGGTCTTGCCCTGTGTGTATTGAGACACTGTTCAGAGCATGGCTGTGATACAGATCCAAGCCACTCTTGAGGATGCCATGATTGTGACACAAGGATAACATTCGGGGACACCGTAGTTGGGATTGGAATGCAAACCACACCTGAGGGCAGCAGGGATAAGATAGGAACCCAAGCCCCAACACACTGGAGGAATCACCCCACCAGTAAAAGAGTAATGCGAGACACAGAGGTGGACAGGTCTGTACCACCTAATAGTAAGGGAGGAGAACAAGTCAAAGCATGAAACTGTTGTTTGGGATGGAATAGAAGGAAGAATTGAGAAAAATCACCAAAACAGACCAAAACTACCAGGTCACTGAACTTGAGAGACCTTGGAGAAATGCAGCAATATAACAGGTGCCAGAAAGGCAAGCAGAGCGGTGCCTGGCTCCTCCACTGCTGGAGTGGTGGGGCCACCGGCCAAGAGCTAGAGGGTAAGGAAGCTCAACAGCTGGAGTCACTCACCAGGAACAAGGGAAGTGACAGAGAAATCCCTGAGGAACATCAACACAACAAGCAAGCAGACCAAGTGCAACAGGGGAAGTGGCTGAGGTGGACCGAGTCTGGGAACACAAGAGTTAACTAGTCATAACTTGGTGGAATCCTGTAGGGTCAGGACATCAAGGGAGAGCTTCAATGTCCAGATGGGCTTGAGATGGAGGGGTGGACTTGACCACTGAAGCCATTGCAGGTGTTATTCAGGAGTGTGACACATGCATCATAGTCAAGTGAGCCAAGCGAGCAAAGCCTCTATGGTGTGAAGGATGGTGGCTGCGATATCAATCCAGAGAGGCCTCACAGATGGGTTATATCACACTGCCACGAACCTGCCAAGGCAAGCGCCATGTCCTTACTGTGGTGGAAGTGACAACCAGAGGGTTGACAACATGCCCCGTGCCCATCGTGACCCACCCCCCAAAACACCATCCTGGGCCTTGAACAGCAAGTGCTGTGGCACCCCAGAAAGTCCTGAGGCAGACAGCAGGATTCCTTTCTGAAACACCCTCAGAAGCCCCTGGGCCAGGGAACGTGGCAATGATTGGGTGTGCCACATCCCCTGTCACACACCAGCCTCCAAAATGATTGATTGAGAGAAGGGACTGTTAAGGACAAGAGTGAGAGCAAAGGGGGCTGGGAAATACAAGCGGTGGGATGCAGCCTGGGCAGAAGCCACCTGCCTGGTTAATACCAGAGGATCGACTGATCAACCTGGCCCTGCCCAGACAAAAACCTGCCTGTTGTAGAAGGAGATAAGATCCCTACAGTGCATGTAGGGAACAGGCTGGGAAAGACAGCACGGGTTGGAAATGGCCAACCAGATTGTGGGATTGCTTTTGCTCTAGGATGCAGGTCCACTGGGTGAATGATGGGGGAATATGACTTGTACTTACAGTAGATTTAATCTGGGTCAGAAATGATCTATGATAGTTACATATTTTAGGAAGTTCTACAGTGATACCTCCTAAATGTACCTCGTAAAAAGCTGACCCAACCTGAGCTAGATTCCCTGTTCAGAAACTCCAGACAACACATCACTCTTGTCCTGAGAAAGCACCATATCAAATGGAACCCAAATCATGGACAACATGAACTCAGTGGATACTTCATGGGCAATTTATTGGATATTTGAGAGATATTTAATAGACAATATGTGGCAAAACCAATGCTGAGAACAAAGTGATGTTCTAGTGGTTTGCACAGCATCAAGGCCTGCTCTGTTTCTGATTCTGCCCCTTCAGTGAATAGACTGGGGGGGTGGGGGTGCATAAGCCTTGGAGTGGACGTAACCAGGTCAATGTACCAACTGAACATGCTCTTCAACTCTGTGAATGAGGTTGGAAGAGGGAGGTGAGCAAGCTGCAGGGTGGTGCTTAACATCTTGCTGGAGTTAATGCGCAACATTTACAAACAAGGTAGAGCTGGTGAGGAATGGAAAAGTCCAGGGTGAGAAGTTTGGGTTTAAAATCCTCAGAAAATGAAGGAAACAAAAGATTAGAGCTTGTGGAAGGCAGATTTTGGCCTGCTGAGGGACCTACGTAAAGACTGCCAGGGAGCTACAGCCCTGCAGAGAAGATGGGTTCAGAGAGCTGTTTGATGCTCAAGGATCTTCTCTTCACAATCCAGAATGGTCCAACTTGACATGCTGGAGGTCACATCAAGGTGGCAGGAGGCTGGCATGGCTGAGAAAGGAGCTGCTGGTTAAAACCAAGCATGAAGGGGAAGCCCAGAAAAGGCGGCAGCTGGCTGCCTTCCAGCCTTCTTGGTTCTGGGATTGTGGGAGGAGAGGGACACTCCAGAGCTCTTGGCAGCACTGCCCTCTTGCCAGGAGCTCCCTTCGTCCCAGGCAGGCAAAGGCAAGGGCAAGGTCGCTCTGATGCTGAGGAAAGCTGGGGGTGTTCATGAAGGCTACAGGTCCTGACCTCCAGCCTCTGGGAAGGGAGAACATGTCCCTCACACGTTGCTCAGGCCTCTCCTGGGGACAGTCTGATCTGCACGGTGCAATGGCAAGCGCAGGTGTGGGACACTGTAGGACATCCTGTGGTGGAGATGGTCAAGGGCTCTGGCAAGACAAAAAGCCCCCAAGAGAGCCGAGGGCTTTCTCCCCTTGGCTACGGCTGTTGTCTCAACCCCCAAAGCCTGCCAGATTACATTTAACCTTAAGGCACCAGCACCTCAGTGCCTCCTCAGCCCACCCAGGACAAAGCCAGAAGCAGAGGACCTTGGCCCTGCCCTTGGCACTGCACATCCCCACATCACCCTGCCCCAGGAAGAACCCTGAGGAATGGCTGAGGGACAGGGTCTGCCTTGCAGGGGCTGGGGAGTCAGGGCTTGGTCTTTTGGCTTGATGAAGCACACCAAGGTTTACTCATCATCTGAGCCACCTTCACCTTGCCTTTGCCTACCTGTCCTCACTGCCTCCAGGTTTCATTTTTAACCAGCCCTCAGGGAGGCTTTGTCAGTAACGTCCCTCAGGGGAACCCATTAGTGCTCCGAGAAACTTTGGAGTTTGCATCTGACTTTGACTCCTCCAGAGGTTTCCTCAACTTCCTCTCACTGTCTGAGCTTCAAGGACTCGGCACCAAAACCACCAGAGTGATCATTAAAAAGTTCTTGGGCTGCTGCTCTGCTGCTGATCTGGGCTGGGCTCCTGGGACAGAGAGAGCTCCTAGCAAGCAGGCAGAGCTGCAGGGAGACAGCTCTGCCCAGCAGCAGCTGCTCTGCCAAGCGCAGCAGGGCTGAGGGGGCTGCCTGTGGGCACCAAGGAGAAAGGAGCGGGGCAAAGAGAGGTTGAAGGCAGGGGAGAGGGGGAGGATGGCTGAGAGCTCACTGGAGGAGAACTCTTCCCAGCCTCTGACACAGTAAGTCTCTGGGTGCAGGGTGATGTGTCGGTGGTTCCTTGCAGGATCTGCTGAATGTGTCCAACCTCTGGGATCTGTCTGTGATGGAGAAGAGGAAGCCGGGCTGCAGAGCAGGGCTTCCCTAGTGCAGTGTGAGAGGGACAGGGCATGACGGCTGCCTTCTGGTGGGGATGGCTGTGGGGTGTGAAGGTGGGTGTGCAGCCAGCAATGTCCAGGCCTGTCCTTCTAAGCGTGGTCCCTTCACCATAGGAGCCTGTGTCCTGGAGCAGGGACTCTGTCACCAGCCAGAGTCAGGACTCGGCCTGCCTGGGGAGCTCCTCATGGAGCTGTGGTTAGAAGCTGTGGGTGGAAGGACAGTTCCCCAGCAGGGCAGGGCAGGGATCTTCTGCTGTTCCAAGGGTGTTGTGCTGCTCAGGACTTCTCACAACTCCAGATCCGCCCCCCCCGGACATTGGCAGAGGCAGCTTCTCAAGAAGTACATCAAGGCGGGGTTTACCTGAATGGGAAGGAGCCTGTGCTTTCAGTCTTCTACTCTGAGTGGCCTCTGGGGTGGAGGGAGTGTTGGACATGGACATTATTCTCTCAGTTTGGGAGGAGACACTGAACTCCAGATGTGTTTCACTTGGAGGTTTCTAAATCAATATCTAAATCTAAATCAAAAACTAACCACCTTTGGCTTACTGAGCTCCTCAGCATCACCTCTGCAGCCTCATCAGCAATGAACTCATGTTCCCATCAGAGCCTGCAGCTACGGAGATGGCCCTGGGCAGTGCTCTGCTGCCAGGAGGGGTCTGCAAGGCTGAGCTGAGTACACAGCGCGTGGGACGGTGCGTGTGAGTGCTGCCAGGGAGGAGATGTGGAGACAGAGAAACAGCTCCTGACAGGGACAGCTCCAGGCAGCAGAGACATGGGCAGGGAAAATTAGAAATGTCATGGCAGCGGGAATTCAGAAAGCTCCTGACCCAACACAGAGAGCTTCTTCTGAGCAAGCCTCCCTGGTCACCTCTCCCCCTCAGCAGACTCTCTGCCCTCAAGGCGAGGGGGTCCAGGGCAGGTGCTGCTTCCTCTGCAGGCACAGCTGCAGTAGAGCAAAGGTGCATCTCTCCTGACACATAAACTTCTTCCTTCTGCAGAGAAAAGGGACTGAGAGCAACAAGCCTGGGCTGTCACCAGCGTGGAGGTGCTGTGCTCTGCTGTGTAAGGAGGAAGTTTTCCCAAGTGCCAGCTGTCTTTCTTTCCTTTTCCCTATTAGCAGAAGGATCAGGGTATTGCTTCGTGTTTTTCTTTTCTTCTTTGTGCTGCTGTTTTTTCTTGCTTATGGAAGCTCTGGGTTGTGGGGATATCTCAGATTCACTTTGAGACACGGGCCCTGGGAGGCTGTATGCAATGCAGTGTGTGGAATTTACAAACAAGCTGACTCTCCCTTCAGGAGACACTGGGCAGAGTTTTTCAGGCACCTGGGCATTTCCCTGGGGTAAAGGGGTTGAAGTGCCCTTCCCCCGTGCTAGGGGCACTTCACCGGGGAGGATGGGAACCTACTGACAGCCCCATTCTCCCCCACAGGCACGCTGCTCTTATGTCTGGAGAGAGCCTGGAGATGGAAAATGGGGGGGAGAAAGGTTCTGTGCTACTCGAGAGTGATTTTGACCAAGACTTTGCTGTTCAGGAGCACAGAGTTGGAAGGGCTGGGTCCCTCCCTGGGCTCTTCCCTCTCAGACACAGCAGGTCTGGGTGCTGACTCCATCGCACTGTAATAAATAGGGACAAATTTCACATGGTCACTGAGGGAAATACCTCTCCCTGAACTGAAGACACCCACTGCCAGGAACACCTACTGAATGCACGGGCTGTTTGACACCACTGCAATAGCACAGGTCTGACTTCTCTGGAGCCCATGGGCAGAGCCCCTCCCCATTAGTCCTAAACTCACAAAAAAGAACTGACCGATGTCCCCCCCCAAAAAAAGCCTTTGAGGCAGTTATGTGTGAGAAATGGCGTAAGACTGGCTCAGAGAAATCTGACCTGACCTGTCAATGTCTTCTCCTCTTTCAACAGTTCCCCATTCCTGCAGTGAAATAATGTCCAACGCCAGCTCCATCTCAGAGTTCCTCCTTCTGACATTCACAGACACACGGGAGCTGCAGCTCTTGACCTTCTGGCTCTACCTGGGCATCTACCTGGCTGCCCTCCTGGGCAATGGCCTCATCATCACCGCCATAGCCTGTGACCCCCACCTCCACACCCCCATGTACTTCTTCCTCCTCAACCTCTCCCTCCTTGATCTGGGCTCCCTTTCCACCACTCTCCCCAAAGCCATGGCCAATTCCCTCTGGAACACCAGGGCCATCTCCTACTCAGGATGTGCTGCCCAGGTCTTTCTCAATCTCTTTTTTATTGCAGCAGAGTATTTTCTTCTCACCGTCATGGCCTACGACCGCTACGTTGCCATCTGCAAACCCCTGCACTACGGGACCCTCCTGGGCAGCAGAGCTTGTGTCCACATGGCAGCAGCTGCCTGGGGCACTGCTTTTCCCTATGCTCTGCTGCACACGGCCAATACATTTTCACTGCCCCTCTGCCAAGGCAATGCTGTGGACCAGTTCTTCTGTGAAATCCCCCAGATCCTCAAGCTCTCCTGCTCAGACACCTACCTCAGGGAGGCTGGGCTACTTGTGGTCAGTGCCTGTTTAGTGTTGGGATGTTTTGTGTTCATTGTGGTGTCCTACGTGCAGATCTTCAGGGCCGTGCTGAGGATCCCCTCGGAGCAGGGACGCCACAAAGCCTTTTCCACCTGCCTCCCTCACCTGGCCGTGGTCTCCCTCTTTGTCAGCACTGCCATGTTTGCCTACCTGAAGCCCCCCTCCACCTCTTCCCCTGCTCTTGGCCTGGTGATAGCAGTGCTTTACTCGGTGGTGCCTCCAGCAGTGAACCCCCTCATCTACAGCATGAGGAACCAGGAGCTCAAGGACGCCCTGAGGAAACTGATGACTGATTGCTTCTCAGAAGCAGCAATGAACTGCCCATTTTTTTCTGCGTATCACTAGTAATAGAACTCATTACAGGCCCAGTGTCTCTTTCGCAGGTTATTTGCTTTCATTTCTCTGGGTTTTTGCTCTTCTTGGTTGTATTAATGCTGTCCACAAAATGCTGTCATTCTTCATCGTATTTCTATGCCAGTGTCTGCCTGCCTTGTGTGCCCCACAGACTTGTGTAAATAAGGAGCTGTGCTCTCTGTGTGTTGAAACCAAATAAAGGACCCTGTACCAACTTGTTTGAGTTCCTTTCTCCAAGACCTTCTCTGGAGCTGCTGGGGCAACGTATGCGTGCTGGGGTGGAGGGGACAGTGGCCAACCTGAGCTGGGTCTGCCTCTCAGCCTCCCCAGCATGGCCCTGGCCACCACAGCCCACTTGCTCTGCAGAGCAGCACCACCAGTTAAGGGTCTGTGGGGTTTCCACCACGCCTTACGGACAGGCAGTTACCAGTCCCCCAACCCAATAATGACAAAATGCCTTTAACTTCTCCTGGAGAACTTGCTTGAGCAGTGAGGTCTTCGCTTTGTTCTGCAGCCTCCTTTGCCCCTCGGTCTGCCAATTTATTTCCCAGTTCTTGGGCAGTATTCCCTTTCCGATGTCCTCTGCAGTGCATAATAGCTACTGCAGTTGGTGAGGGCACAGCATCTAACAATCTCAAAACAACATCTGCAGGTTTAATATGATTTCCTTCTGCAGCTGAAAGACCTCTTTCCTTCCAAATAGCTCCACGGGCGTGTGCAACTCCAAAAGCACACTTAAAGTCTGTCCAGATCGTTACCCTTTTATCTTTTCCTGGCCCTGGGGCTCTCAGCAGAGCTCTTATTTCCTCTGGCTGGGCTGACGTTTCTTTGGGTAGAGACTTAGCTTCAACTACCTGTTCCTCTGTAGTTACCGCTACCCAGCCATCCTTTTCCCATTTCAAATGAAGCTGCTCCCTGCTCCCAGGTTCCAGTTGGCATCTTTTTTCAGGTCCAGTCTGCTCATCGGCCAATTCCTCGTCCTGCTTGGAGGAGGCTGTCCTGTAAGGCCTAGCAGGTTGCCTGGGCACCTTCACCCTTCAGAGCTGCTTCCCATGGCCCCACTTGTGTCAGTCTCCTGAGGACACCCAAGTCTTCTCCTCTGCAGTCCCAGGTCTGTGTTCTGCTGCTGGCCTTCCTCGCACCCCTCTCCTGCCTGGGACCCCCCTATTCCCTGGTCACAACAGCCAAGGCTGACACGGATTATAGCGTCCCTGAGCAGCTCTTCCTTGTTTGCCAGGACCAGGTCCAGGGGAGCATCCCCCTTGGTGGCCCTTGTAGCATCTCTGCTCAGAAGTCATCCCAGCAGCCTCCACACTGTTGGCACTGGGTGGCTTTGTATGGCCAGGGGCTGCCAGGGCCCTTCCCGTTCCCAACAGGAACCTGCTCATCAACCTGGACACTCCCAGACCTTTTCTGCCTACCCGCCCTCATCAAGTAGTTCATAACTGCCAAGACAGTGTCACCCTCACTGTCTTCTCCTCTAACCCTCACTCACACAAGGTAACGCCACCTGTTGCCCATCTTGTAGCGGAGCTTCATGTATCTGAGCTGCTCCTTCACACTGGGGGCATGCCCCCACCCTCATCCTCCTTGCCACTGCCCCTGGCACAGCCTGTATCCTTCCAGCGCAGCACCAGCACTCAGCAAGCTGTCCCACCACGCCTTGTTTAGTGCAGAAATGTCACAGGGCTGTGACAAGCCATGGGGGCTCCTCCTGGCCATGTGTATTTGGGCCACAGCCCCTCAGCTGTGTCACCATAGGGGAGCACAGACTTCTCAGAGGGAAACCTGGGCACTGATCCTGACCAGAACACCATTGTACCTCGGGCAGTTAGTGCTGTGCTGCGCTGTGCTGCACGTACAGCATGGCCTTCAAACCCGCGCTGTGCTGCCCAGATCCCTTGGGAGCAGGACAACCTCAGCAGCATGTGGTCACACAAGAGCCTGGAGGCAGCTCCCACTCTCTACCAGACATTACACCTCCTGCGTGGCCTTGCCTCTACCTAACACAGCACCAAAAAGTTCTCACGCAAAAATCATTTTCATTTGACTGTAGAGATGATCAATAGATTTGTTTCCTTGTAAGAAAATCCTATAGCAGCTGGAATGACCAAAACTGGGGCCTGTCCTCTATGGATGGGGTCTGCATGGTTTGCTGCATTCAGGTCGAAGGCCCGTTCAGTGCCACATGCCCTGGGGTTCCCATCAGTTAAAGGGACCTACGATTATCTGCATGATTCTTTCCTTATAATGTCAGTGCTAATCAATAGGGTTTAAAAGATACCTCACAGAGTCTGAGTGCTATTCTTACTGGAATTCTGATGAACGAGTGCCTTCTAGTTCAGCGCCCTTGGATGCAGCCTCTCCAGTCCCGTGGCCTGGGAAGAGTGCAGTTTGCTCAAGTAACCCCTGCTTTGACCCCCATCTACCCCTTTTTGTTCTCCTCCAGAGTCCCTGCCTCAAAGCTCAAAGGCCTTGGAGACCTTGCTGGTGGCAACTGAGGCAAAGGGGTCACAGACTATCTCAGATCTATCCACACCTACTCTCACTAAATTCAGCAGTGGCCCTATATTATCGCTTTTTCTTCTTTAACAGTTCCTGAAGGACCAAAAATTCGTCTTGGTGCCCTTGAATTCCTTTTTGAGTACCAGTTGGGTTATGATATGGACCCTTCCTGTGCTTGGAGGACGCTGTCCTGGAAGACATAGTAGCCAGGCGCATTGTTACCATTCTTGGGCTTTGCATGGATTTTATCCTCAAGGAGCCGGTAAAGATCCCTGTGTGATCTGCTTTGTGCTCATGCAATGCCTGACGCTGGTGGGCAGAGAAGGGACAGACCTTGCCGCTCTCCTGGCATCTGAGGACTCATCGATCGTATCAGTCAATGGCACACGGGCACCAAGTCAAGCTCTCATCAATGCTGTCTGGCGCCTCTGTGACACACCTGTCATAATGGGAATTGCTTTCCTGCAGGTCCTGTGCTGTCCCTGCCAGCCTCGGCACCTCATGTAGCTCTGGGGGCCTGGGCTTGAGCATTAAATGCAGTAGCTGCCCTGAATTCTGTCAGGCAACGTGGGGATGAACGTGGGACAAATGCCATTGTAGTCACTGGTGATCTAGTAAATCCAGCTGGTGAAAAGAGAGAGACCTTGCTGTCCCTATGGCAGATGACGGAAATAGTCCATAGGATCACCTCTATAACTGGCCATGAGCGTGATGAGCAGGAAAAGATTATTTTGGCCTTTATAGGGCTGTCATTTCCCTGGGCCAAAGGAATTTCCACCACGCTCATATATGATCCCTGAGATGTTGCCCTGTCTCTATGAACTTCTCCATCAGAGCCTGCAGTTACCTGTGTGCCTCTTGCATCTCCTCTGGCAACTCAGATGTGGCCAGGGGTTTTGCATCTGAACACCTCCCTCCTGCCTTTCACCTCCAGGAATTCCCAGGGGAGCTGAGAAAAGACTTCTCAAATGCAGGTGCTTATTTTATGCAGAGCTGAAGAGAGGCCAGAGGAATCCCAACTCCTGTGGGTCTGTGGAAGGCATGGGAGGGAGCTGAGTCTCCTTCAAATGCCAGGAATAGAACTGCAGGGTGAGATGTCTCCATTGATTCAGCTGAATCTCTTCCCTCATCAGGGATAAAGGAGATCCCTGCCTGTCACTGCCTCCGTGTCCTGTCTGATAATGAGACAAAAAAAGGTGATTTTTAGATGTAACTTTGTCTCTGAAATCTTTTCTCTCTCCAGCTGAGAAAGAAAAACCTCAGGATGACTTCAGCCTGTTTGAGAGCAGGTTCCCCTGGAGCCCCAGGGACAGCTGGAGGGAGGCCAGAGGGGGCAGAGAAAGGGCTGCCTTGGGCTGCTCCCCTGCTGCTGAGCTGGGCTGGGCTCCTGGGATGGAGGGAGCTGCTGGCAAGCGGGCAGCGCTGCAGAGAGACAGCTCTGCCCAGGAGCAGGGCTGGGGGTGCTGCCTGCAGGCAGGGAGGGGAGAGGAGCCAGGCAGAGAGAGGTTAAAGGCAGTGTGGGGTGGGAGGAGAGAGGAGAGCTCGCTTGGAGAAAAATCTTCAGAGCCCTTGACATGGTAAGTCTGTGGCTGAAGGACGGTGCAAGTGCCTGGAACGATCTCCTGAAGCTGGCCCACCCCACAGCCTGCAGCTTCCCTGCTGCACTGTCAGAGGGACAGGGCATGTTGGCTGCAGAGTGTGAAGCCGGGTGTGCAGCCAGGGGTGCCCAGGGCTCTCGTTCTGAGCAGGGTCCCTGCATCCCAGCAGACTCTGTGCCATTCCAGGGACTTTGTCTCCTGCCAGGGTCAGCACTCAGCCCGCCCATGGAGCTCCCAACAGCAGCGCAGGGAGAAGCTGTGGGTGGAAGCAGCAGGTGGTGGCAGGAGAGGGTCCTTCTGGTTTCACGAGGGTGCTGTGTGGCTCAGATCTCCTCACAGCTCCTCATCACCTCAGGACATTTCTGAGGGCACTTTTCAAGGGCAAGGCAGGGATCACTACAAAGGTAAGGGGCTCTCCTGAGTCTGTGTTCTCAGTTTCTTACTGTTGGGGATTTGGGGGGAGAAAAGGCAAAGGAGCTCTCGTGCTTGAACAAGTCACTCAGCCTGCTGAGCTGTAAGTGAGAGTCCCCAGTAGGTCTGACAGCAGCCTCCGAAAGTGCCTCCAGCCACTCCTCTGCCTACGGACAGCACCAGCATCACCTTTGCTGGACCCAGCAGTGTTGGTCTGACCTGCCCTTTTCCACCTGCAAACAGGAACATGCATCCAGCCAGTGACCTGCAAGCAGTGTCTGTAGGGCCAAGGTGAGTGCACAGCGGTTGGGATGGGCTCTGTGAGCACTCACAGGGAAAAGGGATGGCACAGGGAAACACCTCCCAGAAGAAAACGCTCCAGGCAGCAGGGATATGATCTGGGAATGAGAGGAAACTAAAACCAGGAATGTTGTGGGAGGGAGAATTCAGAAAACTCCCGATCCTCCCCTCCCATGCAGAGTCCTTCCTCTCAGCCAGCCCCCTTACCTCCCCTCCCACCCACCAAAGCCTCTGCCCTCAGGGCTCCGGGGGTCCAAGCCATGAAGCAGCTCCTCTGCAGCCAGAGCTCCAGCAGAGCCGTGCTGCAGCTCTCCAGCCCCGTGCCCAGGGCCCTCTGCAGAGCACAGGGGCTGAGAGCAGCGGCCCGGCCATGTTGGGGTCTGGGAGGTGGCGTGCCCAGCTGGGGCAGGGGGACGCTGCCCTGAGTGCGCGGCTGCCTCTGCCCTGGCCTCTCTCAGCTGGACCCTCCCTGCATTTTCCCTTCTCTCTCTTATTTGCGTTGTCCTCTTGTTCTTGCTGTCAGTCTCTCTGGCGATGGGAGCTTCATCTGCAGAGTCACACACTGACCTTGGGTGTGCTCCCATGCAGGGGTGTCCGTGGGAACGAGTGTCCCAGCTGTCCTGTCACCTCCTAGGGTCTGGTCCATGCAGTCCGTGGAGCCAGAGTAGGAGCTGACTCTTCCTTTTTGAGATGCCGTCTCTAGGGCACTTGGCTGTCTCCTTGAGGTGTCCTTGCCAGCTTTGAGCTGCCCTCCAGGATGCAAACCTGTCCCGTAGAACCTCTGTTATATCTGAATGCCATGTGGAGAACGGAAAGGTCTCACAAGTGTGGAAATACTGTTGGGTTGGTGAAATGAGGCAAGAGTGTCCTTGGATAGAAGTGGGGTGCTGGGACCTTGAGAAAGGGTGGGACATTGAGTGGTGTGCACTGGATCCCTCTGCTCCCAGCAGGGTCGAGTTGCTTTTCAGGGTAACATGGGATTGTGATCCTCCTGCACCTGAGAAAGGTGCAAGCCCAGGGCAGCTGGGCACAAGGCGGAGGGACAGACCAGCTCCCCTCCCTCTGCACTAAGCACAGGCAATCCTCCTGCCTCACAGGGCTCTGCCGTTCCCTTCCAGTGCAGCAGGAGTGCTGAGGGTTTCTGGCATCCAGGAAAACTACCCAGGGGAAATGGGAGAGCTGTAAACCCCCCCCCAAACCTCTCCCACTGCCTTCTGCCCTCCTGGTTCCTTGGCATGGGGAGTGCAGGTGCTGACCAGCCCTTTTGCATTAGGAGTGGTTTCTGCTGACAAAGTCGAACCCCAGGACTGGTCTCTGCCCCCTCCGTTCCCGTGAACCCCCTGCTGCAGAGCAGGGCTGACTCCTTGGCTGCCAGCAGGCATAGGTCCTACTCCTGATGAGACACCAACGAGAGCTCCAGCCACAGAGCTGAAGGAAGAGCTTCTAGAAAAGTGTCTGTGTGTGTGTGTGTAGATGGGAGAGGGGGTATGGGAACTGGCTTTCATGTTTTAGAAAGTCTCCCCTAACTTGTTTCCCTCCTAGAACAGTCCCCCACACCTGACAGCAGCAAATGTCCAACAGCAGCTCCATCACCCAGTTCCTCCTCATGGCATTCACAGACACCCGGGAGCTGCAGCTCTTGACCTTCAGGCTCTTCCTGGGCATCTACCTGGCTGCCCTCCTGGGCAACGGACTCATCATCACCACTGTAGCCTGTGACCACCACCTCCACACCCCCATGTACTTCTTCCTCCTCAACCTTTCCCTCCTTGACCTGGGCTCCCTCTCCACCACTCTCCCCAAAGCCATGGCCAATGCCCTCTGGAACACCAGGGCCATCTCCTTCCCCGGGTGTGCTGCCCAGCTCTTTCTGTTTGCCTTCTTGCTCACAGCAGAGTATTGTCTCCTCACCGTCATGGCCTACGACCGCTACGTTGCCATCTGCAAACCCCTGCACTACGGGACCCTCCTGGGTAGCAGAGCTTGTGTCCACATGGCAGCAGCTGCCTGGGGCAGTGGCTTTCTCAATGCTCTCCTGCAGACTTCCAGTACATTTTCACTGCCCCTCTGCCATGGAAATGCCCTAGACCAGTTCTTCTGTGAAGTTCCTCAAATCCTCAAGCTCTCCTGCTCACACTCAGGCTTCCTCAGGGAGGCTGGGCTTCTTGTGGTCAGTGCCTGTTTAGGCTTTGTTTGTTTTGTGTTCATTGTGGTGTCCTACGTTGCAGATCTTCAGGGCCGTGCTGAGGATCCCCTCGGAGCAGGGATGCCACAAAATTTTTTCCACCTGCCTCCCTCACCTGGCCGTTGTCTCCCTGTTCGCCAGCACTGCTGTGTTTGTCTACCTGAAGCCTCCTTCTATCTCCTCCCCATGCCTGGATGTTGTGGTGTCATTTCTGTACTCAGTGGTGTCTCCAGCAGCGAACCCCCTCATCTACAGCATGAGGAACCAGGAGCTCAAGGACACGCTGAAGAAACATTTTCAATCACTTGTGTGTCAGCAGCAATGAGCTGCCCATGGCTCTTCACAAGCGATTTCCCATTCTCTCAGCAACCTCCTGGGCTTTGGGCATTTCACCCAGGAGAACTCTCTTTGCTCAGCAATGTCTGAAGCCACTCCACTTCTCCAAAGGCAGGAACCCAGCCTGTCTGACCGAGAGGCCTTTGGACATGTGGCTGGC
Organism: Leptosomus discolor; assembly: GCF_034619465.1. Classification (NCBI taxonomy): domain Eukaryota; kingdom Metazoa; phylum Chordata; class Aves; order Leptosomiformes; family Leptosomidae; genus Leptosomus; species Leptosomus discolor. The sequence goes on from NW_028237764.1 coordinate 2,775,880, forward strand.
ACAATGGTACAGCTGGTCTGCTGTGCTGTATCGCTGTAATAAAAGGGCATTTCCTCAGTGCTCCTGTCTGGAGGTTGGAGGTCTTCTTCCAAAGCTGCAAAAGGGGACAGGCTGAAGAAATACCCGCCATGAGGCTGTGCTGCTGTGCTTGGATTCTCCATGGGCTCAGGGGAGGAGTGTACGGGGTGATGTGTCAGGAAAGGGCCGGTGCTGAGAGTTCACCTTTGGGTGCCCAGTGACTCTGGAGACGGTCCATGATCCATAGGGATCTGCCTGGGACTGCCTTCCCATGGCTTACGGGCCCTTGAATCCCCTCAGCCCACAAAGCAGCACCACAAACTTGGGCCCACGTGGGGAGCATGTGGAGGGCGCGGGAGAACCAGCCAGGCCAGCAGGGACACAGTTCTCTGTGGAAAGGCTCTCTGGGGGCAGTGACAAGAGCCTGGACAAGAGAAATGAGCAACTTATGAGGACAATAAATGCCTTAATAAATGCTTAGGACGGCAATAAAGAAATATCCATCTTCCCCTGTAACTTCACTACCACTATTCTGCCTGTCCAACGGTGTATTTACTTTCTTTAATCTTTCAGATATTTGCACGTGCCCAGGATCCAATGATCATTTCTGAAGTCACCTTTTCAGATGCCGACTGGCCAGACAAAGGCCCTTCCCATTATTCTCCAGCTTCCTCCTCCCTTAATCTTTGCTCATTCAGATGATTCTCACCTATGTTGCTGTTTGAGCTTCAGGGAGTAAAATCTTACATGTCTTTCAACAGTCTAATTGTCTATTTAGACAACACTTTCATTGTGTTTATAGCTCTCATTTTGTATCTACCTGCCTCAAATATTTCTCCTCAGATTATCGCTTGTAGAAAGTTCAACCTCATCAGAGACAGCTTGGATAGAACATGTGCTTGGGCGTGTGTTTTATTGTTCATGAAACTTCATCATACCTCACTGTTCTCTGTTTGCACATCAGGAAAGTTCTTCTGTGCCCGTGTGCAGCCAGGTCTGTCAGGAGAGCAGGCGGGAGATGATGCAATGGAGCTGTAACATCCAGCTGCAGACTGCAGGGGAGAAGGCTGATGTCACAAAAAGTGATGCAGGTTCCAGGGGACAATGAGGAAAACGGTGGGGTTGGGGAGGTGAGGAGTAAGGTTGTCCATACAGTGTCAGACCTCAAAAAAATGCCTTTCTGACCAGTCCAGACCTCCTGAGGAGACCCTCGGGATCGTTAGCACTTGGAGAATGCTGCTCTAACCCCTTCTCTGAAAGAAAAGGCAGAAGGTGTAACCCTTAAAAAAAAAAAAAATTTCTTAGATGCACTTTGAAAACTTCCTCCTGAACTACACTATGAAATAGCTCCAGTTATCTGTGCAAGTTTTGAAGACTTGAAGAAAACGACAAGGTAAACAGCTCATTAGGGCATTTGGGGCTCATTCCATGACCCTCAGGTACTGAGAGAAGCCTGAAGAAACCTCTCCAGAAGTCAAAGTCAGAAGCAAAGCCCAGAAGTCCCTTGAAGCCCTGACTGGCCCCCCTGAGGGCCCTTACTGACAAAGCCTCCCCAGGGCCTCCTTAGAGCAGATCACTGGAGGCCATGCTTGCAGGCAGGCCAAGGCCCTGTGCAGGGGGCTGGAATGCTGAGAAAACCCTTTGCTTTGCTTTAGGAAGCAGAAAGGCCAAGCCCTGACCCTCAGGCCCTGCCAAGGCCCATCCTGACACCCTCCAAGTTCCATCTCACCAGCCTCGCTGGCAGAGGCAACTGCTCTAGCCAAGAGGACCAAGACCTCAGGCCTCTTGGACCTTTCAGCCTTGCTACAGCCCTTGGCCATCTCTCCTGCAGGCTGTCCTTCCCTGCCCCAAGCCTGCACCTCTTTCCCTTCAGGCCGTTGACACCCTGCTTGCTTTCCCACCCAGCTCTCACCCCACCGTTTCTCCACCTTCCCTCATGTCTCTCCACTCTCGCTGGCCATTCCTTGAAACACAAAGCCATAGGCTGATATAGACGCCCTCTGGGGGACCTCTTGCACTGCAATACTACCCTCTGTGAGACATTTCTTTTGTTCTCCCCTCCAGTCTGAACCTTCCAAGCCGCACTTTGTGGAGGTTTCCTTCTCTTCCCACTACCAAGAAAACCTCCGTCAGCTCTGAAACCACCCTTCAAGCAGGTGCACGCTGCTCCTGTAGTGCCCTGAGGCTCCACTTCAGCAGGCTAAAGAAGCCCAGAACTTTCATCCTCCCTGCACAGGCTCCAAACTCCAGCCTGGCAGATCTCCTCGGCAGGATTTCCTTTTCCTCCCCATTCCCCCAGACAACGGAGCTCCAAAGCCAGACTCTGGTCATCCACATGTGGCCACACCAGTGCCGAGTCGAGGGGGATGAGACGTCCCTTGTCTGGGTGGCCACGCACACCCTAATGCACACCCGTCTCTGCAGCCCCATCTGCAGCTGGCCTTCCACACGGTGAGCATGTACCACCGGCTCCTCTGGCATCCCTCGTAGTGCCCAGGCCCTTCTCCTCAGGGTCACTCCTGAGCTGCTCAGCTCCCAGCCTGCCCTCAGCTATGGTTTCACTCTGCCCCCATAAAGGACTCACCACTTCTCCTCACAAAGCTTCCTGGGGTTTCTAGCGCCAAATCCCAGAGTTTCCAAGGTCCCCCATCAGTGAAGCACCATTGGACCAGCTCTTCATCTGCACCCGCAGATGGCTCACCCTGACCTGTGGTGCCTCTGACAAGACAACAGCATGAGGAATTGCAGGGCACTACAGATCATAACAGGAGGCACTTGTTCAGTGATAGTGCTGACCAAGGGACACATTCCCACGGTGTCCAGCTCCGAAACACCAAAGGAAGGTCCAAAGCAAGGCAGAGTAGGAGCAGGGAGGGAAGGGTGAACAGAGATGGGCTGTTTGCATGGGAGGGTACAAGGATGGTCAAAGGGAAGAAACTGTGACCAGGAATTGAGGGAAATAGAAAAGAAAAGGTGATGTCGTGGAGCTGATGAGGGCTGTTTGGGGGTACCTGCCAGGCAGCCCTGCATCTCTGCAACAATGCCTGGAGTGGGACAAGAAAGCCACAGGTCATCCGACCAAACTTTCTGTTTGACGTCAATGGTCAGCAGGCACTTGCATGATTTCCCTCCATCAGGAAGGCAAGATCTGTGTTGGATGGAAATACAGAATCATTCCTGCTGGAAGGGACCTGAGGAGGTCTCTAGGCCAACCTGCTGCTTACAGCAGGGTCACCTCTGGGGTCAGAGCAGGTTGCTCAGGGCTTCATTCATTTGGGGCTTGAAAAGCTCCAAGGACAGAGAGAACACCAGCTCTCTGGGACATCTGCTGCAGTGCTTGAGTGTCTTGGTGAACAGAGTATTTCCTCCCTTCTTTCAGGTGATGCCTGTTGGCCCTCATCCTCCCATCATGCACAACAGAGTAGAGCCTCACTGCATTTTCTTGCTGATATCCAAGAAGATCTGGGAAGGCTGTGAGGGCTCCCCAAAACCTTGTCCTTTCCCAGCTTTGCACATTGGCAGCAAAGGTGGCCAAGAGCATCCTGGGCAGCAGTTGGCAAGAGCACTGCCAGAGGGTTGGTGGAGGTGATCCTTCCTCTCTACTCAGCACCACTACAGTTTCTCTTACTCACCTCCCTCACGGTTTTCTACCCTACCACCTTCACCCACACTTCAACCAAAGCTGCCCTCCACAGCAGAAGAGCTGTGACAACCCCTATCCATGCCCTCTTCCTGAAGGGCTCTACCAGGATCTTAGGGAAGGGGATTCTCACCATCAATGTGCTTTTGCTGGCCTGTCAGAGACACTGGCAGAGGTGAGCCTAAAATCACGTATCCCAGCCAGGAATCAAGGGCTGACCTATCAGCTACTGCAGAAAGAATCACAGAATCAGAGAACGGTGGGGGTTGGAAGGGATCTCTGATGATCACATACTCCAACCCCACTGCTAAAGCCAGTTTGCCTAAAGCCAGTCGTGGAGGATTGCGTCCAGGTGGGTTTTGAGTATCTCCAGGGAAGGAGACTCCCTGTTCCAATGCTCTGTCACTCTTACTGTAGAGAAGTTTTTCCTCATGGTGAGGTGGAACTTCCTGTGCTCCAGTTCGTGCCCGTTGCCCCTTGTCCTGTCACTGGGCACCTCTGAAAAGAGCTTGGCACCATCTCCTTGACATCCACCCTTTAGATATTCATAAGTGATGGTAAGGTCCATATTCAGTCTTCTCCGGGCAAAAGAGCAAAGATCTCTCAGCCTTTCCATATAGGGGAAATGCTCCAGCCCCCTCATCATCTTAGTAACATCCATTGGACTTTCTCCCACAGTTCCCTGTCCCTCTTGAACTGGAGGGCCCAGAACTGGACACAGCACTCCAGATGTGGCTTCGCCAGGGCAGTCTAGAGCAGGAGAATAACCTCCCTCAAACTCCTTGCCACACTCTTCGTGATGCAAACCACGATACCTCTGGCCTTCTTGGCCACAAACACACATGGCTGGCTCATGGCCCACTTGTTGTCTACCAGAGCTCCCAGGTCCTTCTCCGCAGAGCTGCTCTCCAGTGGGTCCACCCCCAGCCTGGACTGGTGCAGGGGATTATTCCTCCCCGATGCAGGACCCTACACTTGCCCTTGTTGAACCTCATGAGGTCCCCCCCTCCCAGCTCTCCAGCCTGTCCAGGTCTCGCTGGATGGCAGCACAGCCTTCTGGCGTCTCAGCCACTCCTCCCAGTTTAGTATCGTCACCAAACTGGCTGAGGGTGCACTCTGTCCCTTCATCCAGGTTACTTATGAACATGATACACAGGATGGGACCCAGTACTGACCCCTGGGGAACACCACCAGTCACAGGCCTCCAGCTGGACTCAGCACCACCGAGCACACCCCTCTGAGCTCTGTCCTTCAGCCAGTTGTCCTTCCACCTCACTCTCCACTCGTCTAGCCCACACTTCCTAAGCTTCCCTATGAGGATGTGGTGGGAGACAGCGACAACAGCCTTGCTGAAGTCGAGGTCACCAACATCCACTGCTTTCCCCTCCTCCACCCAGCCAGTCATACTGTCACAGAAGGCTCTCAGGTGGGTCAGGCATGATTTCCCCTTGGTGAATCCATGCTGACTACTCCTGACAATCCTCTTTTCCTCCCCCTGTTTAGAGGTGACACCCAGAATCAACAGTTCCATTACCTTTCCAGGGATGGAGGTGAAGCTGACTGCTCTGTAGTTCCCCACATCCTCCTTCTTGCCCTTTTTGAAGACTGCAGTGACATTGGCTTTCCTCCAGTCCTCAGGCTCCTCTCCTGTTTGCCGTGACCTGCCGAAGATGATGGAGAGTAGCTTAGCAGTAGCATCTCCCAGCTCCCTCAGCACATCTGAGCTGGTCTCGTGCACTCATCTTACCCACAGGGCTGCTCAGAGACACGAGTCCTTCCCTCGCACACACACAGGCAGTGCAGGGCAGGAGTTGTCGTGCCTCTCTGGCCTCCTGCTGCCATTCCCAGAGGCTGGCAGGCACCTCAACCCTGCAGTGTGTCCCGTTGCCCTGCACTCATCTGAGATGCCCCACGGCAAGAGAAATGGACGCTGGGACGTTTGGGTTCAAGGAAGCCCACCCCAGTGCTGCATTCTGGTGGTTTCCCAGGGGACGTTACCATCAATGTGAAGTGACCCTGAGACACTGCCTGTCCCACAGGCCTTCATGGCATCCCCAGGAACAGCTGATGACGTTTGTGCTCCTTCAGGCTCATCTCACCTCGTGGATGTGATGTGCATTCTTACATCTCATCTGAACAATGAGAACATGGACGTCTGACCTGGTCATTCAGTGTCCCTCTGTGCCGGGACAAGAACCTCTCTGAGCTGGGGTGAGAGGGCAGTGCTGGAAATGGTGGTTGTGATGGGGCTCCTCCATGATGATAGCGCCAGGGCACGAGGTTTAACCCAGGCCGGCAGCTGAGCACCACACAGCTGCTCCCTCCCTCGCTACCCCTGCAGCGGGATGGGGGAGGGAATCGGAAGGGTAAAAGTAGGAAAACTCGTGAGTTGAGATAAAGATGGTTTAATAGGTAAAGCAAAAGCAGCACACTCAAGCCAAGCAAAAGAAGGAATTCAGGCCCTGCTTCCCACCAGCAGGCAGGTGCTCAGCCATCCCCAGGAAAGCAGGGCTCCATCGTGCATGACGGTCACTTGGGAAGACAAACAACATCACTCCGAATGTCCCCCTCTTCCTTCTTCTTCCCCCGGGTTTTATTGCTGAGCATGACATCCCATGGTATGGAATATCCCTTTGGTAAGGTGGGGTCAGCTGTCCTGGCTGTTTCCCCTCCCAACCCCTTGTGCACCCCCAGCCTACTCGCTGGTGGGGTGGGATAAGGAGTAGAAAAGGTCTTGACTCTGTGCAAGCACTGCTCAGCAATAAAGAGAACATCCCTGTGTTATCAACACTGTTTCCAGCACAAATCCAAAACACAGCTCCCTGCCAGCTATGATGAGGACAATTAACCCTATCCCAGCCCAAACCAGCACAGGCAGCTTCCCCAGGGTGTCCAGTGAGCCCAGGCACAGACAAGACCCTGCTCTGCTGGTCCTTCAGGTCTCTCCCAGGAGGCCCGGCTGTGCGACAACACTGCTGTTTGCCCCTACCCTGCACACTCACACTCTTCCTCTGTTCACTGGCGTTGTCATCTGTGGGACAGTTTCTTGGGCATGTTCTTGAGAGTGACTTTGGAGGAAGACCTAAGCTTTCAGGCAGTGCCCTGAGGAGATCCCCTTTCCTGATGGAACTGCTCTTACGGAGGGCAGCTCTGTCAGAGAAGTGCCCATTGCCTGTCCCTGCCTGCGGTCACAGGACTACCACGCAGCAGGACTGTGACCAAGCTGGCAGAACAATCGGGCCTTACAGCAACCCAAGGGCTCAGAGGGAGAATGTGGAAGTGGAAAGAGAAGAGCTCTGGAAGACCCAGTGCTCCTGACAGTGCTGCCATGCTGGGAACTCTCTTGCTGGGCCTCTACTGAGGTACAGGACATCTGCTATGCAGAGGAAGATGGGCAGTTTCTTGCTTCCGTATAACAGCCACCCACCAGTTTGCACACAGCACCCTTGAGCTCCTGGTTCCTCGTGCTGCAGATGAGGGGGTTCACAGCTGGAGGCACCAACGAGTAAAGCACAGCAACCAACAGATTGTGGGATGGTGAGAAGATGGAGGGGGGTTTCAGGTGGGCAAACACGGCAGTGCTGACAAACAGCGAGACCACGGCCAGGTGAGGGAGGTAGGTGGAAAAGGCTTTGTGCCGTCCCTGTATCATCCCACTGCATTCAGTGTTGGTGTGACCTCACCTCGAGTACTGAAGATTTAGCTTACTTTCAGCTCTACGTCGGGACGTGTGTTGGGCTCTACATCAGGATTTAGCTTACTTTCAGCTCTACGTCGGGACGTGTGTTGGGCTCTACGTCAGCACGTGTGTTGGGCTCTACGTCGGGACGTGTGTTGGGCTCTACGTCGGGACGTGTGTTGGGCTCTACGTCGGGACATGTGTTGGGCTCTACGTCGGGACGTCTCTTGGGCTCTACATCAGGATTTATCTTACTTTCAGGTCTACGTCGGGACGTGTGTTGGGCTCTACGTCGGGACGTGTGTTGGGCTCTACATCGGGACGTGTGTTGGGCTCTACGTCGGGACGTGTGTTGGGCTCTACATCTGTAGTTAGCTAACTTTCAGCTCTACGTCGAGACGTGTGTTGGGCTCTACTTGGGGACGTGTGTTGGGCTCTACGTCGGGACGTGTGTTGGGCTCTATGTCTGCAGTTAGCTAACTTTGAGGTCTACCTCGTGACGTGTGTTGGGCTCTACGTCGGGACGTATGTTGGGCTCTACGTCGGGACGTGTGTTGGGCTCTACGTCTGCATTTAGCTAACTTTCAGGTCTACCTCGTGACGTGTGTTGGGCTCTACGTCGCAACGTGTGTTGGGCTCTACGTCTGCATTTAGCTAACTTTGAGCTCTACCTCGTGACGTGTGTTGGGCTCTACGTCGGGACGTATGTTGGGCTCTACGTCGGGACGTGTGTTGGGCTCTACGTCTGCATTTAGCTAACTTTCAGGTCTACCTCGTGACGTGTGTTGGGCTCTACGTCGGGACACATGTTGGGATCTACGTCGGGACGTGTGTTGGGCTCTACGTCTGTATTTAGCTAACATTCACCTCTACGTCGGGACGTGTGTTTGGCTCTACGTCGGGACGTGTGTTGGGTCTACGTCGGGATGTGTTGGGCTCTACGTCGGGACGTGTGTTGGGCTCTACGTCTGCAGTTAGCTAACTTTGAGCTCTACCTCGTGACGTGTGTTGGGCTCTACGTCGGGACGTATGTTGGGCTCTACGTCGGGACGTGTGTTGGGCTCTACGTCTGCATTTAGCTAACTTTCAGGTCTACCTCGTGACGTGTGTTGGGCTCTACGTCGCAACGTGTGTTGGGCTCTACGTCTGCATTTAGCTAACTTTGAGCTCTACCTCGTGACGTGTGTTGGGCTATACGTCGGGACGTATGTTGGGCTCTACGTCGGGACGTGTGTTGGGCTCTACGTCTGCATTTAGCTAACTTTCAGGTCTACCTCGTGACGTGTGTTGGGCTCTACGTCGCAACGTGTGTTGGGCTCTACGTCGGGACACATGTTGGGATCTACGTCGGGACGTGTGTTGGGCTCTACGTCTGTATTTAGCTAACATTCACCTCTACGTCGGGACGTGTGTTTGGCTCTACATCGGGACGTGTGTTGGGTCTACGTCGGGATGTGTGTTGGGCTCTACGTCGGGACGTCTGTTGGGCTCTACTTCGGGACGTGTGTTTGGCTCTACGTCTGTAGTTAGCTAACTTTCAGCTCTACGTCGGGCTGTGTGTTTGGCTCTACGTCTGTAGTTAGCTAACTTTCAGCTCTACGTCGGGTGTTGTGTTGGGCTCTACGTCGGGACGTGTGTTGGGCTCTACGTCGAGACGTCTGTTGGGCTCTACATCAGGATTTAGCTTACATTAAGCTCTACGTCGGGACGTGTGTTGGGCTCTACGTCGGGACGTGTGTTGGGCTCGACGTCGGGACGTGTGTTCGGCTCTACGTCGGGACACGTGTTGGGCTCTACGTCGGGACGTGTGTTGGGCTCTACGTCGGGACGTGTGTTGGGCTCTAAGTCTGCAGTTAGCTAACTTTCAGGTCTACCTCGTGACGTGTGTTGGACTCTAAGTCGCAACGTGTGTTGGGCTCTACGTCGCAACGTGTGTTTGGCTCTACGTCGGGACATGTGTTGGGCTCTCCGTCGGGACGTGTGTTGGGCTCTACGTCTGTAATTAGCTAACATTCATCTCTACGTCGGGACGTGTGTTGGGCTCTACGTCGGGACGTGTGTTGGGCTCTACTTCGGAACGTGTGTTGGCCTCTACGTCGGGACGTGTGTTGGGCTCTACGTCTGTAGTTAGCTAATTTTCAGCTCTACGTCGGGTCGTCTGTTGGGCTCTACGTTGGGTCGTGTGTTGGGCTCTACGTCGGGACGTGTGTTGGGCTCTACGTCGGGACGTGTGTTGGGCTCTAAGTTGGGACGTGTGTTGGGCTCTACGTCTGCAGTTAGCTAACTTTCAGGTCTACCTCTTGACGTGTGTTGTGCTCTACGTCGCAACGTGTGTTGGGCTCTACGTCGGGATATGTGTTGGGCTCTACGTCGGGACGTGTGTTGGGCTCTACGTCTGTAGTTAGATAACTTTCAGCTCTACGTCGGGACGTGTGTTGGGCTCTACGTCGGGACGTGTGTTGGGCTCTACGTCTGTAGTTAGCTAACATTCATCTCTACGTCGGGACGTGTGTTGGGCTCTACATCAGGGTTTAGCGTACTTTCAGCACTACGTCAGGACGTGTGTTGGGCTCTACGTCGGGACGTGTGTTGGGCTCTACGTCGGGACGTGTGTTGGGCTCTACGTCTGCAGTTAGTTAACTTTCAGCTCCACTTCGGGACGTGTGTTGGGGTCTACGTCGGGACGTGGGTTGGGCTCTACGTCGGGACGTGTGTTGGGCTCTAAGTCGGGATTTGGCTTACTTTCAGCTCTACGTCGGGACATGTTTTGGGCTCTACGTCGGGACGTGTGTTGGGCTCTACGTCTGTAGTTAGCTAACATTCATCTCTACGTCGGGACGTGTGTTGGGCTCTACATCAGGGTTTAGCGTACTTTCAGCACTACGTCAGGACGTGTGTTGGGCTCTACGTCGCGACGTCTGTTGGGATCTACGTCGGGACGTGTCTTGGGCTCTACGTCCGGGACATGTGTTGGGCTCTACGTCGGGACGTGTGTTGGGCTCTACGTCGGGACTTGTGTTGGGCTCTACGTCAGGACGTGTGTTGGGCTCTACTTCTGTAGTTAGCTAACTTTCAGCTCTACGTCGGGACGTGTGTTGGGCTCTACTTGGGGACGTGTGTTGGGCTCTACGTCGGGACGTGTGTTGGGCTCTACGTCTGCAGTTAGCTAACTTTGAGGTCTACCTCGTGACGTGTGTTGGGCTCTACGTCGGGACGTATGTTGGGCTCTACGTCGGGACGTGTGTTGGGCTCTACGTCTGCAGTTAGCTAGCTTTCAGCTGTACGTCGGGACGGGTGTTGGGCTCTACTTCGGGAAGTGTGTTGGGCTCAAAGTCTGTAGTTAGCTAACATTCAGCTCTACGTCGGGACGTGTGTTGGGCTATAAGTCGGGACGTGTGTTGGGCTCTACGTCGGGACGTCTGTTGGGATCACCCTCGTGACGTGTGTTGGGCTCTACGTCGGGACGTATGTTGGGCTCTACGTCGGGACGTGTGTTTGGCTCTACGTCTGCAGTTAGCTGACTTTCAGGTCTACCTCATGACATGTGTTGGGCTCTACGTCGGGACACGTGTTGGGATCTACGTCGGGACGTGTGTTGGGCTCTAAGTCGGGACGTGTGTTGGGCTCTACGTCTGTATTTAGCTAACATTCAGCTCTACGTCGGGATGTGTGTTGGGCTCTACGTCGGGACGTGTGTTGGGCTCTACGTCGGGACGTGTGTTAGGCTCTATATCGGGACGTAATTTGGGCTCTACTTCTGTAGTTAGGTAACTTTCATCTCTACGTCGGGACGTGTGTTGGGCTCTACGTCGGTACGTGTGTTGGGCTCTACGTCTGCAGTTAGCTAGCTTTCAGCTGTACGTCGGGACGGGTGTTGGGCTCTACTTCGGGAAGTGTGTTGGGCTCAAAGTCTGTAGTTAGCTAACATTCAGCTCTACGTCGGGACGTGTGTTGGGCTCTACGTCGGGACGTGTGTTGGGCTCTACATCGGGACGTGTGTTGGGCTCTACGTCGGGACGTGTGTTGGGCTCTACATCAGGGTTTAGCTTACATTCAGCTCTACGTCGGGACGTCTGTTGGGATCTACGTCGGGATGTCTGTTGGGCTCTACGTCTGGACGTGTGTTGGGCTCTACGTCGGGACGTGCGTTCTGCTCTACGTCGGGACGTGTGTTGGGCTCTACGTCGGGACGTGTGTTGGGCTCTACGTCTGCAGTTAGCTAAATTTCAGCTCTACGTCGTGACGTGTGTTGGGCTCAACGTCGCAACGTGTGTTGGGCTCTACGTCTGGACATGTGTTGGGCTCTACGTCGGGACGTGTGTTGGGCTCTACGTCGGGACTTGTGTTGGGCTCTACGTCGGGACGTGTGTTGGGCTCTACATCTGTAGTTAGCTAACTTTCAGCTCTACGTCGAGACGTGTGTTGGGCTCTACTTGGGGACGTGTGTTGGGCTCTACGTCGGGACGTGTGTTGGGCTCTATGTCTGCAGTTAGCTAACTTTGAGGTCTACCTCGTGACGTGTGTTGGGCTCTACGTCGGAACGTATGTTGGGCTCTACGTCGGGACGTGTGTTGGGCTCTACATCTGTAGTTAGCTAACTTTCAGCTCTACGTCGAGACGTGTGTTGGGCTCTACTTGGGGACGTGTGTTGGGCTCTACGTCGGGACGTGTGTTGGGCTCTATGTCTGCAGTTAGCTAACTTTCAGATCTACCTCGTACCGTGTGTTGGGCTCTACGTCGCAACGTTTGTTGGGCTCTACGTCGGGACACGTGTTGGGATCTACGTCGGGACGTGTGTTGGGCTCAACGTCTGTATTTAGCTAACATTCACCTCTACGTCGGGACGTGTGTTTGGCTCTACGTCGGGACGTGTGTTGGGTCTACGTCGGGACATGTGTTGGGCTCTACGTCGTACGTGTGTTGGGCTCTACGTCTGTAGTTAGCTAACTTTTAGCTCTACGTCGGGCTGTGTGTTGGGCTCAACGTCAGGACGTGTATTGGGCTCTACGTCGGGACGTGTATTGGGCTCTATGTTGGGACGTGTGTTGGGCTCTACGTCGCAACGTTTGTTGGGCTCTACGTCGGGACACGTGTTGGGATCTACGTCGGGACGTGTGTTGGGCTCAACGTCTGTATTTAGCTAACATTCACCTCTACGTCGGGACGTGTGTTTGGCTCTACGTCGGGACGTGTGTTGGGTCTACATCGGGACGTGTGTTGGGCTCTACGTCGGACGTGTGTTGGGCTCTACGTCTGTAGTTAGTTAACTTTCAGCTCTACGTCGGGCTGTGTGTTGGGCTCTACGTCGGGACGTGTATTGGGCTCTATGTCGGGACATGTGTTGGGCTCTACGTCGGGACGTGTGTTGGGCTCTACGTCGGGACGTCTGTTGGGCTCTACGTCGGGACGTGTGTTGGGCTCTACGTCTGTAGTTAGCTAACATTCAGCTCTACGTCGGGACGTGTGTTGGGCTCTACGTCGGGACGTGTATTGGGCTCTACGTCGGGACATGTGTTGGGCTCTACGTCGGACGTGTATTGGGCTTTACATCAGGATTTAGCTTACTTTCAGCTCTACGTCGGGACGTGTGTTGGGCTCTACGTCGGGACGTGTGTTGGGCTCTACGTCTGTATTTATCTAACATTCAGCTCTACGTCGGGATGTGTGTTGGGCTCTACGTCGGGACATGTGTTGGGCTCTACGTCGGGACGTGTGTTAGGCTCTACATCGGGACGTAATTTGGGCTCTACATCTGTAGTTAGCTAACTTTCAGCTCTACGTCGGGACGTGTGTTGGGCTCTACATCGGGACGTGTGTTGGGCTCTACGTCGGGACGTGTGTTGGGCTCTACATCAGGGTTTAGCTTACTTTCTGCTCTACGTCGGGACGTGTGTTGGGCTCTACGTCGGGACGTCTGTTGGGATCTACGTCGGGACGTCTGTTGGGCTCTACGTCTGGACGTGTGTTGGGCTCTACGTCGGGACGTGCGTTCTGCTCTACGTCGGGACGTATGTTGGGCTCTACGTCGGGACGTGTGTTGGGCTCTACGTCTGCAGTTAGCTAAATTTCAGCTCTACGTCGTGACGTGTGTTGGGCTCAACGTCGCAACGTGTGTTGGGCTCTACGTCTGGACATGTGTTGGGCTCTACGTCGGGACGTGTGTTGGGCTCTACGTCGGGACTTGTGTTGGGCTCTACGTCGGGACGTGTGTTGGGCTCTACATCAGGGTTTAGCTTACTTTCTGCTCTACGTCGGGACGTGTGTTGGGCTCTACGTCTGGACGTGTGTTGGGCTCTACGTCGGGACGTGCGTTCTGCTCTACGTCGGGACGTGTGTTGGGCTCTACGTCGGGACGTGCGTTGGGCTCTACGCCTGCATTTACATAAATTTCAGCTCTACGTCGTGACGTGTGTTGGGCTCTACGTCGCAACGTGTGTTGGGCTCTACGTCGGGACATGTGTTGGGCTCTACGTCGGGTTGTGTGTTGGGCTCTAGGTCGGGACGTGTGTTGGGCTCTACGTCGGGACATGTGTTGGGCTCTACGTCGGGACGTGTGTTGGGCTCTACGTCGGGACGTGTGTTGGGCTCTACATCAGGGTTTAGCTTACTTTCAGCTCTACGTCAGGACGTGTGTTGGGCTCTACGTCGGGACGTGTGTTGGGCTCTACGTCGGGACGTGTTTTGGGCTCTACGTCGGGACGTGTGTTGGGCTCTACGTCGGGACGTGTGTTGGGCTCTACGTCTGTAGTTAGCTAGCTTTCAGCTCTACGTCGGGACGTGTGTTGGGCTCTACGTCGCGACGTGTGTTGGGCTCTACATCGAGACGTGTGTTGGGCACTACGTCGGGACGTGTGTTGGGCTCTACATCAGGGTTTAGCTTACTTTCAGGCTCTACGTCAGGACGTGTGTTGGGCTCTACGTCGGGACGTCTGTTGGGCTCTACGTCTGTAGTTAGCTAACTTTAAGCTCTACGTCGGGACGGGTGTTGGGCTCTACTTCGCGAAGTGTGTTGGGCTCTACGACTGTAGTTAGCTAACATTCAGCTCTACGTCGGGACGGGTGTTGGGCTCTACTTCGGGAAGTGTGTTGGGCTCTACGTCTGTAGTTAGCTAACTTTCAGCTCTACGTCGGGACGGGTGTTGGGCTCTACTTCGCGAAGTGTGTTGGTCTCTACGACTGTAGTTAGCTAACATTCAGCTCTACGTCGTGACGTGTGTTGGGCTCTACATCAGGGTTTAGCTTACTTTCTGCTCTACGTCGGGACGTGTGTTGGGGTCTACGTCGGGACGTCTGTTGGGCTCTACGTCGGGACGTGTGTTGGGCTCTACGTCTGCAGTTAGCTAAATTCAGCTCTACGTCGTGACGTGTGTTGGGCTCTACGTCGCAACGTGTGTTGGGCTCTACGTCGGGACATGTGTTGGGATCTACGTCGGGACGTGTGTTGTGCTCTAAGTCGGGACGTGTGTTGGGCTCTACGTCGGGACGTCTGTTGGGCTCTACGTCGAGACGTGTGTTTGGCTCTACGTCTGTAGTTAGCTAACTTTCAGATCTACGTCGGGCTGTGTGTTTGGCTCTACGTCTGTAGTTAGCTAACTTTCAGCTCTACGTCGGGTCGTGTGTTGGGCTCTACGTAGGGACGTGTGTTGGGCTCTACGTCGGGACGTGTGTTGCGCTCTACGTCGGGACTTGTGTTGGGCTCTACGTCGGGACGTGTGTTGGGCTCTACGTCGGGACGTGTGTTGGGCTCGACGTCGGGACGTGTGTTCGGCTCTACGTTCGGACGTGTGTTGGGCTCTACGTCGGGACGTGTGTTGGGCTCTACTTCGGGACATGTGTTAGGCTCTACATCAGGATTTAGCTTACTTTCAGCTCTACGTCGGGACGTGTGTTGGGCTCTACGTCGGGACGTGTGTTGGGCTCTACGTCTGTATTTAGCTAACATTCAGCTCTACGTCGGGATGTGTGTTGGGCTCTACGTCGGGACGTGTGTTGGGCTCTACGTCGGGACGTGTGTTAGGCTCTACATCGGGACGTGATTTGGGCTCTACATCTGTAGTTAGCTAAATTTCAGCTCTACGTCGGGACGTGTGTTGGGCTCCACGTCGGGAGGTGTGTTGGGCTCTACGTCGGGACATGTGTTGGGCTCTACGTCTGTAGTTAGCTAAATTTCAGCTCTACGTCGGGACGTGTGTTGGGCTCTACGTCGGGACATGTGTTGGGCTCTACGTCGGGACGTGTGTTGGGCTCTACGTCGCGACGTGTGTTGGGCTCTACATCGGGACGTGTGTTGGGCTCTACGTCGGGACGTCTGTTGGGCTCTACGTCTGTAGTTAGCTAACTTTAAGCTCTACGTCGGGACGGGTGTTGGGCTCTACTTCGCGAAGTGTGTTGGGCTCTACGACTGTAGTTAGCTAACATCCAGCTCTACGTCGGGACGGGTGTTGGGCTCTACTTCGGGAAGTGTGTTGGGCTCTACGTCTGTAGTTAGCTAACTTTCAGCTCTACGTCGGGACGGGTGTTGGGCTCTACTTCGCGAAGTGTGTTGGGCTCTACGACTGTAGTTAGCTAACATTCAGCTCTACGTCGTGACGTGTGTTGGGCTCTACGTCGGGACGTGTGTTGGGCTCTACATCAGGGTTTAGCTTACTTTCAGCTCTACGTCGGGACGTGTGTTGGGGTCTACGTCGGGACGTCTGTTGGGCTCTACGTCGGGACGTGTGTTGGGCTCTACGTCTGCAGTTAGCTAAATTTCAGCTCTACGTCGTGACGTGTGTTGGGCTCTACGTCGGGACATGTGTTGGGATCTACGTCGGGACGTGTGTTGGGCTCTAGGTCGGGACGTGTGTTGGGCTCTACATAAAGGTTTAACTTACTTTCAGCTCTACGTCAGGACGTGTGTTGGGCTCTACGTCCGGACGTCTGTTGGGCTCTACGTCGGGACGTGTGTTGGGCTCTACGTCGGGACGTGTTTTGGGCTCTACGTCCGGACGTCTGTTGGGCTCTACGTCGGGACGTGTGTTGGGCTCTACGTCTGTAGTTAACTAAATTTCAGCTCTACGTCGGGACGTGTGTTGGGCTCTACGTCGGGACGTGTGTTCAGCTCTACGTCGGGATGTGTTGGGCTCTACGTCGGGACGTTTGTTGGGCTCTACGTCGGGATGTGTGTTTGGCTCAACGTCGGGAGTTGTGTTGGGCTCTACGTCTGTAGTTAGCTAACTTTCAGCTCTACGTCGAGACGTGTGTTGGGCTCTACTTGGGGACGTGTGTTGGGCTCTACGTCGGGACGTGTGTTGGGCTCTATGTCTGCAGTTAGCTAACCTTGAGCTCTACCTCGTGACATGTGTTGGGCTCTTCGTCGGGACGTATTTTGGGCTCTACATCGGGACGTGTGTTGGGCTCTACGTCTGCAGTTAGCTAACTTTCAGGTCTACCTCGTGACGTGTGTTGGGCTCTACGTCGCAACGTGTGTTGGGCTATACGTCGGGACGTGTATTTGGCTCTATGTCGGGACGTGTGTTGGGCTCTACGTCGGGACGTGTGTTGTGCTCTAAGTCGGGACGTGTGTTGGGCTCTACGTCGGGACGTCTGTTGGGCTCTACGTCGAGACGTGTGTTTGGCTCTACGTCTGTAGTTAGCTAACTTTCAGATCTACGTCGGGCTGTGTGTTTGGCTCTACGTCTGTAGTTAGCTAACTTTCAGCTCTACGTCGGGTCGTGTGTTGGGCTCTACGTAGGGACGTGTGTTGGGCTCTACGTCGGGACGTGTGTTGAGCTCTACGTCGGGACTTGTGTTGGGCTCTACGTCGGGACGTGTGTTGGGCTCTACGTCGGGACGTGTGTTGGGCTCGACGTCAGGACGTGTGTTCGGCTCTACGTTCGGACGTGTGTTGGGCTCTACGTCGGGACGTGTGTTGGGCTCTACGTCTGTAGTTAGCTAACATTCAGCTCTACGTCGGGACGTGTGTTGGGCTCTACTTCGGGACATGTGTTAGGCTCTACATCAGGATTTAGCTTACTTTCAACTCTACGTCGGGACGTGTGTTGGGCTCTACGTCGGGACGTGTGTTGGGCTCTACGTCTGTATTTAGCTAACATTCAGCTCTACGTCGGGATGTGTGTTGGGCTCTACGTCGGGACGTGTGTTGGGCTCTACGTCGGGACGTGTGTTAGGCTCTACATCGGGACGTGATTTGGGCTCTACATCTGTAGTTAGCTAACTTTCAGCTCTACGTCGGGACGTGTGTTGGGCTCCACGTTGGGACGTGTGTTGGGCTCTACGTCGGGACATGTGTTGGGCTCTACGTCTGTAGTTAGCTAAATTTCAGCTCTACGTCGGGATGTGTGTTGGGCTCTACGTCGGGACGTGTGTTGGGCTCTACTTTGGGACGTGTGTTGGGCTCTACATCTGTAGTTAGATAACTTTCATCTCTACATCGAGACGTCTGTTGGGCTCTATGTCGGGACGTCTGTTGGGCTCTACGTCAGTATTTAGCTTACTTTCAGCTCTACGTCGGGACGTGTGTTAGGCTCTACGTCGGGACGTGTATTGGGCTCTACATCAGGATGTAGCTTACTTTCAGCTCTACGTCGGGACGTGTGTTGGGCTCTACATCAGGATTTAGCTTACTTTCAGCTCTACGTCGGGAAGTGTGTTGGGCTCTACGTCGGGAAGTGTGTTGGGCTCTACGTCGGGACGTCTGTTGGGCTCTACGTCTGTAGTTAGCTAACTTTCAGATCTTCATCGGGATATGTGTTGGGTTCTACGTCGGGACGTGTTTTGGGCTCTACGTCGGGACGTGTGTTGGGCTCTACGTCGGGACGTGTGTTGGGTCTACGTCGGGACGTGTGTTGGGCTCTACATCTGTAGTTAGCTAACTTTCAGCTCTACGTCGGGACGTGTGTTGGGCTCTACATCAGGATTTAGCTTACTTTCAGCTCTACGTCGGGACGTGTGTTAGGCTCTACGTCGGGACGTGTAATGGGCTCTACTTCGGGATGTGTGTTGGGTTCTACGCATACAGTTAGCTAACTTTCAGCTCTATGTCGGGACGTGTATTGGGCTCTACTTCGGGACGTGTGTTGGGCTCTACGTCGGGACTTGTGCTGGGCTCTACATCTGTAGTTAGTTAACTTTCAGCTCTACGTCGGGACGTGTGTTGGGCTCTACGTCGGGACGTGTGATGGGCTCTATATCAGGATTTAGCTTACTTTCAGCTCTACGTCGGGACGGGTGTTGGGCTCTACATCAGGATTTAGCTTACTTACAGCTCTACGTCAGGACATGTGTTGGGCTCTACGTCGGGACGTGTGTTTGGCTCTAAATCAGGATTTAGCTTAATTTCAGCTCTACGCCGGGACGTGTGTTGGGCTATTCGTCGTGATGTATGTTGGGCTCTACATCAGGATTTAGCTTACTTTCAGCTCTACGTCGCGACTTGTGTTGGGCTCTACGTCGGGACGTGTGTTGGGCTCTACGTCGGGACGTGTGTTGGGCTCTACGTCGGGACGTGTGTTGGGCTCTACATCTGTAGTTAGCTAACTTTCAGCTCTACGTCGGGACGTGTGTTGGGCTCTACATCAGGATTTAGCTTACTTTCAGCTCTACGTTGGGACGTGTGTTAGGCTCTACGTCGGGACGTGTATTGGGCTCTACTTCGGGACGTGTGTTGGGCTCTACGTCGGGACTTGTGCTGGGCTCTACATCTGTAGTTAGTTAACTTTCAGCTCCACGTCGGGACGTGTGTTGGGCTCTACGTCGGGACGTGTGTTGGGCTCTACGTCGGGACGTGTGTTAGGCTCTACATCTGTAGTTAGCTAACTTTCAGCTCTACGTCGGGACGTGTGTTGGGCTCTACGTCGGGATGTGTGATGGGCTCTATATCAGGATTTAGCTTACTTTCAGCTCTACGTCGGGACGTGTGTTGGGCTCTACATCAGGATTTAGCTTACTTACAGCTCTACGTCAGGACATGTGTTGGGCTCTACGTCGGGACGTGTGTTTGGCTCTAAATCAGGATTTAGCTTAATTTCAGCTCTACGCCGGGACGTGTGTTGGGCTATTCGTCGTGATGTATGTTGGGCTCTACATCAGGATTTAGCTTACTTTCAGCTCTACGTCGCGACTTGTGTTGGGCTCTACTTCGGGACGTGTGTTGGACTCTAACTCAGGATTTAGCTTACTTTCAGCTCTACGTCGGGACGTGTGTTGGGCTCTATATCAGGATTTAGCTTACTTTCAGCTCTAAGTCGGGACTTGTGTTGGTCTCTACGTCGGGACGTGTGTTGGGCTCTACATCAGGATTTAGCTTACTTTCATATCTACGTCGGGACGTATGTTGGGGTCTATGTCAGGACGTGTGTTGGGCTCTACGTCGGGACGTGTGTTGGGCTCTACGTCAGGACGTGTGTTGAGCTCTACGTCGGGACGTGTGTTTGGCTCTACATCAGGATTTAGCTTACTTTCAGACCCACGTCGGGACGTGTGTTGGACTCTACGTCGGGATGTCTGTTGGGCTCTACGTCGGGACGTGTGTTGTGCTCTACGTCGGGACGTGTGTTCGGCTGTACGTCGGGACGTGTGTTGGACTCTACGTCGGGACTTGTGTTGGGCTATACATCAGGATTTAGCTTACTTTCAGCTCTACTTCGGGACGTGTGTTGGGCTCTACATCAGGATTTAGCGTACTTTCAGCTCTACGTCGGGACGTGTGTTGGGCTCTACGTCGGGACGTGTGTTGCGCTCTACGTCGGGACGTGTGTTGGGCTCTACGTCGGGACCTGTGTTGGGCTCTACATCTGGACGTGTGTTGGCCTCTACGTCGGGACGTGAGTTGGGCTCTACGTCGGGACGTGTGTTGGGCTCTACGTCTGCAGTTAGCTAACTTTCAGCTCTACGTCGGGACGTGTGTTGGGCTCTCCATCGGGAGGTGTGTTGGGCTCTATATCAGCATTTATCTTACATTTAGCTCTACATCGGGACGTGTGTTGGGCTCTACGTCGGGACGTGTGTTGGGCTCTACATCAGGATTTAGCTTACTTTCAGCTCTACTTCGGGACGTGTGTTGGGCTCTACATCAGGATTTAGCTTACTTTCAGCTCTACGTCGGGTCGTGTGTTGGGCTCTACGTCGGGACATCTGTTGGGCTCTGCGTCGGGACGTGTGTTGGGCTCTACATCGAGACTTGTGTTGGGTTCTGTGTCGGGACATGTGTTGAGCTCTATGTCGAGACGTGTGTTGGGCTCTACATCAGGATTTAGCTTACTTTCAGCTCTACGTCGGGACGTGTGTTGGGCTCTACATCGGGACGTGTGTTGGGCTCTACATCAGGATTTAGCTTAATTTCATATCTACGTCGGGACGTGTGTTGGGCTCTATGTCAGGACGTGTGTTGGGCGCTACGTCGGGACGTGTGTTGGGCTCTACGTCGGAACGTGTGTTGGGCTCTACGTCGGAACGTGTGTTGGGCTCTACATCAGGATTTAGCTTACTTTCAGCTCTACGTCGGGACGTGTGTTGGTCTCTACGTCGGGACGTGTGTTGAGCTCTACATCAGGATTTAGCTTAATTTCATATCTACGTCGGGACGTGTGTTGGGCTCTATGTCAGGACGTGTGTTGGGCTCTACGTCGGGACGTGTGTTGGGCTCTTCGTCGGAACGTGTGTTGGGCTCTAGGTTGGAACGTTTGTTGGGCTCTACGTCGGGACGTGTGTTGGGCTCTACATCAGGATTTAGCTTACTTTCAGCTCTACGTCGGGACGTGTGTTGGGCTCTAAGTCGGGAAGTGTGTTGGGCTCTAAGTCGGGAAGTGTGTTGGGCTCTACGTCGGGACGTGTGTTGGGCTCGACGTCAGGACGTGTGTTCAGCTCTACGTCGGTACGTGTGTTGGGCTCTATATCAGGATTTAGCTTACTTTCACCTCCACGTCGGGACGTGTGTTGGGCTCAACGTCGGGATGTCTGTTGGGCTCTACGTCGGGACGTGTGTTGGGCTCTACGTTGGGACGTGTGTTGGGCTCTACATCAGGATTTAGCTTAATTTCAGCTCTACGTCGGGACGTGTGTTGGGCTCTACGTCGGGACGTGTGTTGGGCTCTATGTCAGGACGTGTGTTGGGCACTACATCAGGATTTAGCTTACTTTCAGGTCTACGTCGGGACGTGTGTTGGGCTCTACGTCGGGACGTGTGTTGGGCTCTACGTCGGGACGTGTGTGGGGCTCTACATCAGGATTTAGCTTATTTCATCTCTACGTCGGGACGTGTGTTGGGCTCTACGTCAGCACGTGTGTTGGGCTCTAAGTCGGGACGTGTGTTGGGTTCTACGTCGGAACGTGTGTTGGGCTCTACGTCGGAACGTGTGTTGGGCTCTACGTCAGGATGTGTTTGGCTCTACATGAGGCTTTAGCTTACTTTCAGCTCTACGTCGGGACGAGTGTTGGGCTCTACGTCGGGACGTGTGTTCGGCTCTGCGACGCGATGTGTGATGGGTTCTACTTCAAGACGTCTTTTGGGCTATACGTCGCGATGTGTGTTGTACTCTACGTCGGCACGTGGGTTGGGCTCTATTTCGGAACATGTGTTGGGCTCTACATCAGGATTTAGCTTACTTTCAGGTCTACGTCGGGACATGTGTTGGGCTCTACGTGGGGACGTGTGTTGGGTTTTACGTCGGGACGTGTGTTGGGCTCTACGTCGGGACCTGTGTTGGGCTCTAGGTCAGGATGTTTTTTGGGCTCTACCTCGGGACGTGTTTTGGGCTCTACGTCGGGACGTGTGTTGGGCTGTACGTCTGTAGATGGCTAACGTTCAGCTCTACGTCGGGACGTGTGTTGGGCTCTACGTCTGTAGTTAGCTAACTTTAAGCTCTACGAAGGGATGTGTGTTGGGCTCTACGTCGGGACGTGTGTTGGGCTCTACGTCGGGACGTGTGTTGGGCTCTCCATCAGGATTTAGCTTACTTTCAGCTCTGTGTCGGGACATGTGTTGGGCTCTACGTCGGGACGTGTGTTGGGCTCTACATCAGGATTTAGCTTAGTTTCAGCTCTACGTCGGGAGATGTGTTGGGCTCTACGTCGGGACGTGTGTTGGGCTCTACATCAGGATTTAGCTTACTTTCAGGTATATGTGGGGACGTGTGTTGGGCTCTACATCAGGATTTAGCTTACTTTCAGCTCTACGTCGGGACGTGTGTTGGACTCTACTTCGGGACGTGTGTTGGGGTCTACGTTGGGACGTGTGTTGGGCTCTACATAAGGATTTAGCTTACTTTCAGCTCTACGTCGGGACGTGTGTTTGGCTCTACGTCGGGACGTGTGTTGGGCTCTACGTCG
Source organism: Leptosomus discolor (assembly GCF_034619465.1). Classification (NCBI taxonomy): domain Eukaryota; kingdom Metazoa; phylum Chordata; class Aves; order Leptosomiformes; family Leptosomidae; genus Leptosomus; species Leptosomus discolor. The sequence continues at coordinate 2,798,544 of NW_028237764.1, forward strand.
GGACGTGTGTTGGGCTCTACATCAGGATTTAGCTTACTTTCAGCTCTACGTCGGGACATGTGTTAGGCGTTACGTTGGGACGTGTGTTGGGCTCTACGTTGGGACGTCTGTTGGGCTGTACGTCGGGACGTGTTTTCGGCTCTACGTCGGAACGACTCTTGGGCTCTCCGTCGGGAGGTGTGTTGGGCTCTATATCAGCATTTATCTTACATTTAGCTCTACGTCGGGACGTGTGTTGGGCTCTACGTCGGGACGTGTGTTGGGCTCTACATCAGGATTTAGCTTACTTTCAGCTCTACGTCGGGACGTGTGTTCGGCTCTACATCTGGATTTAGCTTACTTTCATCTCTACGTCGGGACGTGTGTTGGGCTCTACGTCAGGACGTGTGTTGGGCTCTACGTTGGAACGTGTGTTGGGCTCTACGTCGGCACGTGTGTTGGGCTCTACGTCGGGACGTGTGTTGGGCTCTATATCAGGCTTTAGCTTACTTTCAGCTCTACGTCGGGACGTGTGTTGCGCTCTACGTCGGGACGTGTGTTGGGCTCTGCGACGCGATGTGTGATGGGTTCTACTTCGGGACATGTGTTGGGCTCTACGTCGCGACGTGTGTTGTACTCTACGTCGGGACGTGTGTTGGGCTCTATGTCGGAACATGTGTTGGGCTCTACATCAGGATTAAGCTTACTTTCAGCTCTACGTCTGGACGTGTGTTGGGCTCTACGTCGGGACGTGTGTTGGGTTTTACGTCAGGACGTGTGTTGGGCTCTACGTCGGGACATGTGTTCGGCTCTACGTCGGGATGTCTATTGGGCTCTACGTCGGGACCTGTGTTGGGCTCCATGTTAGCATGTTTTTTGGGCTCTACGTCGGGACATGTGTTGGGCTCTACGTCGGGACGTGTGTTGGGCTGTACGTCGGGACGTGTGTTGGGATGTACGTCGGGACGTGTGTTGGGCTCTACATTAGGATTTAGCTTACTTTCAGCTCTACGTGGGGACGTGTGCTGGGCTCTACATCACGATTTAGCTTATTTCAGCTCCACGTCGGTACGTGTGTTGGGCTCTTCGTCGGGACGTGTGTTGGGCTCTACGTCGGGACGTGTGTTGGGCTCTACATCGGGACTTGTGTTGGACTCTACGTCGGGACGTGTGTTGGACTCTACGTCACGACGTGTTTTGAGCTCTACGTCGGGACGTGTGTTGGGCTCTACATCAGGATTTAGCTTACTTTCTGCTCCACGTCGGGACATGTGTTGGGCTGCACGTCGGGACGTGTGTTGGGCTCTACGTCTGTAGTTAGCTAACGTTCAACTCTACGTCGGGACGTGTGTTGGGCTCTACGTCTGTAGTTAGCTAACTTTCAGCTCTACGACTGGATGTGTGTTGGGCTCTACGTCGGGACATGTGTTGGGCTCTACGTCGGGACGTGTGTTGGGCTCCATTTAGGGACGTGTGTTGGGCTCTACATCAGGATTTAGCTTACTTTCAGCTGTACGTCGGGACGTGTGTTGGGCTCTACGTCGGGACGTGTTTTGGGCTTAACGTCGGGATGTGTGTTGGGCTCTACGTCAGGACGTGTGTTGGGCTCTACGTCGGGACGTCTTTTGGGCTCTATGACGGGACGTTTGATGGGTTCTACGTCGGGACGTGTGTTGTGCTCTACGTCGGGACGTGTGTTGGGCTCTACGTCGGGACGTGTGTTGGGCTCTACATGAGGATTTAGCTTACATTCAGCTCTACGTCGGGACGTATGTTGGTCTCTACGTCGGGACGTGTGTTGGGCTCTACGTCGGGACGATTATTGGGCTCTATGTCGGGACATGTGTTGGGCTCTACATCAGGATTTAGCTTTCTTTCAGCTCTACGTCGGGACGTGTGTTGGGCTCTACGTCTGGACGTGTGTTGGGCTCTACATCAGGCTTTAGCTTACTTTCAGCTCTACGTCGGGACCTGTGTTGGGCTCTATGTCAAGACGAGTTTTGGACTCTACGTCGGGACGTGTTTTGGGCTCTACGTCGGGACGTGTGTTGGGCTCTACGTCGGGACGTGTGTTGGGCTCTACATCAGGATTTAGCTTAATTTCAGCTCTACGTCGGGACGTGTGTTGGGCTCTACGCCGGGATGTCTCTTGGGCTCTACATCAGGATTTAGCTTACTTTCAACTCTACGTCTGGACGTGTGTTGGGCTCTACATCAGGATTTAGCTTACTTTCAGCTCTACGTCGGGACGTGTGTTGGGCTCTACGTCGGGACGTGTGTTGGGCTCTACGTCGGGATGTGTGTTGGGCTCTACATCAGGATTTAGCTTACTTTCAGCTTCACGTCGGAACGTGTGTTGGGCTCTAAGTTGGGACGTGTGTTGGGCTCTACAGCGGGACGTGTGTTGGGCTCTACGTCGGGACGTGTATTGGGCTCTACGTCTGTAGTTAGCTAACGTTCAGCTCTACGTCGGGACGTGTGTTGGGCTCTACGTCTGTAGTTAGCTAAATTTCAGCTCTACGACGGGATGTGTGTTGGGCTCTACGTCGGGACGTGTGTTGGGCTCTATTTCGGGACGTGTGTTGGGCTCCATTTAGGGACGTGTGTTGGGCTCTACATCAGCATTTAGCTTACTTTCAGACCTACGTCGGGACGTGTGTTGGGCTCTACATCAGGATTTAGCTTTCTTTCAGCTCTACGTCCGGACGTGTGTTGGGCTCTACATCTGGACGTGTGTTGGGCTCTACATCGGGACGTCTTTTGGGCTCTACGACGGGACGTGTGTTGGGCTCTACGTCGGGACGTGTGTTGGGCTCAACGTCGGGATGTGTGTTGGGCTCTACGTCAGGACATGTGTTGGGCTCTACGTAGGGACGTGTGTTGGGCTCTACATCAGGATTTAGCTTACTTTCAGCTCTACGTCGGGACATATGTTGGGCTCTACGTTGGGACGTGTGATGGGCTCTACGTCGGGACGTTTATTGGGCTCTATGTCGGGACGTGTGTTGGGCTCTACATCAGGATTTAACTTACTTTCAGCTCTACGTCGGGACATGTGTTAGGCTCTACGTCAAGACGTGTGTTGGGCTCTACGTCGGGACGTGTTTTGGTCTCTAAATCAGGATTTAGTTTACTTTCAGGTCTATGTCGGGACATGTATTGGGCTCTACGTCGGGACGTGTGTTGGGCTCTACGTTGGGACCTGTGTTGGGCTCTTCATCAGGATTTAGCTTACTTTCAGCTATACGTAAGGACGTGTGTTGGCCTCTACGTCGGGACCTGTGTTGGGCTCTATGTCAGGACGTGTTTTGGGCCCTAAGTCGGGACGTGTGTTGGGGTTTACATCAGGATTTAGCTTATTTCAGCTCTACGTCAGGACATGTGTTGGGCTCTACGTCGGGACGTGTGTTGGGCTCTACATCAGGATTTAGCTTAATTTCAGCTCTACGGTGGCACGTGTGTTGGGCTCTACGCCAGGATGTCTGTTGGGCTCTACATCAGGATTTAGCTTACTTTCAACTCTACGTAGGGACGTGTGCTGGGCTCTATATCAGGATTTAGCTTAATTTCAGCTCTACGTCGGGACGTGTGCTGGGCTCTACGCCGGGATGTCTGTTGGGCTCCACATCAGGATTTAGCTTACTTTAACTCTACGTAGGGACGTGTGTTGGGCTCTATATCAGGATTTAGCTTTCTTTCTGCTCTACGTCGGGACGTGTGTTGGGTTCTACTTTGGGACGTGTGTTGGGCTCTACGTCGGGACGTGTGTTGGGCTCTACATCGGGGCGTGTGTTGGGCTCTACATCAGGATTTAGCTTACTTTCAGCTTTACGTTGGGACGTGTGTTGGGCTCTACGTCGGGACGTGTGTTGGGCTCTACAACGGGACGTGTGTTGGGCTCTACATCAGGATTTAGCTTACTTTCAGCTCTACGTCGGGACGTCTGTTTGGCTCTACGTCGGGACTTCTGTTGGGCTCTACATCATGGTCTAGCTTACTTTCAGCTCTACGTCGGGACGTCTGTTGGGCTCTACGTCGGGACGTGTGTTGGGCTCTACATCGGGACGTCTGTTGGGCTCTACTTCGGGACCTGTGTTGGGCTATACGTGGGGACGTGTGTTCGGCTCTACGTTGGGACGTCTGTTGGGCTCTACGTCGGTACGTATGTTGGGCTCTACATTAGGGTTTAGCTTACTATCAGCTCTACGTCGGGACGTGTGTTGGGCTCTACGTCGGGACGACTGTTGGGCTCTACGTCGGGACGTCTGTTGGGCTGTACGTCGGGACGTCTGTTGGGCTCTACATTAGGGTTTAGCTTACTTTCAGCTCTACCTCGGGGAGTGTGTTGGGCTCTACGTCGGGACGTCTGTTGGGCTCTATGTCGAGACGTCTGTTGTACTCTACGTGGGGACGTGTGTTGGGCTCTACGTCGGGACGTCTATTGGGCTCTACATCAGTGTTTAGCTTACATTCAGATCTACGTCGGGACGTGTGTTGGGCTCTACGTCGGGACGTGTGTTGGGCTCTACGTGGGGACGTGTGTTGGGCTCTACGTTGGGACGTCTGTTGGGCTCTACGTGGGGATGTCTGTTGGGCTCTACGTCGTGACTTCTGCTGGGGTCTATGTCGGGACTTCTGTTGAGCTCTACATCAGGGTTTAACTTACTTTCAGCTCTACGTTGGGACTTTTGTTGGGCTCTACGTCAGGACGTCTGTTGGGCTCTACGTCGGAACGTATGTTGGGCTCTACTTCGGGACGTCTGTTGGGCTCTACGTCGGGACGTCTGCTGGGCTCTATGTCGGGACTTCTGTTGAGCTCTACATCAGGGTTTAACTTACTTTCAGCTCTACGTTGGGACTTCTGTTGGGCTCTGCGTCAGGACATCTGTTGGGCTCTACGTCGGGACGTCTGTTGGCCTCTACGTCAGGACGTCTGTTGGGCTCTACATTAGGGTTTAGCTTACTATCAGCTCTACGTCGGGACGTGTGTTGGGCTCTACATCAGGGTTTAGCTTACTTTCAGCTCTACGTCGGGGCGTGTGTTGGTCTCTACGTCGGGAAGTCTGTTGGGCTCTACGTCGGGACGTCTTTTGGGTTCTACGTCGGGACATCTGTTGGGCTCTACGTCGGGACGTCTGTTGGGTTCTACATCGGGAGGTTTGATGTGCTCTACATCACGGTTTAGCTTACTATCAGCTCTACGTCGGGACGTGTGTTGGGCTCTACATCAGGGTTTAGCTTACTTTCAGCTCTACGTCGGGGCGTGTGTTGGTCTCTACGTCGGGAAGTCTGTTGGGCTCTACGTCGGGACGTCTGTTGGGTTCTACATCGGGAGGTTTGATGTGCTCTACATCACGGTTTAGCTTACTTTCAGCTCTACGTCGGGGCGAGTGTTGGGCTCTACGTCGGGACGTCTGTTGGGCTCTACGTTGGGACGTCTGTTGGGCTCTACATCAGGATTGATCTTACCTTCAGCTCTACATCGGGACATGTGTTGGGCTCTACGTCGGGCTGTCTGTTGGGCTCTACATCAGGGTTTAGCTTACTTTCAGCTCTACGTTGGGACGTCGGTTGGGCTCTATGTGGGGACGTCGGTTGGCTCCACGTCGGGACGCCTGTTGGGCTCTACTTCGGGACGTCTGTTGGGCTCTATGTCGGGACGTCTTTTGGGCTCTACATCAGGGTTTAGCTTACTTTCAGCTCTACGTCGGGACGTCTGTTGGGCTCTACGTCGGGACGTGTGTTGGGCTCTACGTGGGGACGTCTGTTGGGCTCTACGTCGGGACGTCTGTTGGGCTCTACGTCGGGGTTTAGCTTACTTTCAGCTCTACGTCGGGGCGTCTGTTGGGCTCTACGTCGGGAGTTCTGTTGGGCTCTACATCAGGGTTTAGCTTACTTTCAGCTCTACATCGGGACGTCTGTTGGGTCTTCGTCCGGACGTCTGTTGGGCTCTACATTAGGATTTAGCTTACTTTCAGTTCTACGTCGGGACGTGTGTTGGGCTCTACGTGGGGACGTCTGTTGGGCTCTACGTGGGGATGTCTGCTGGGCTCTATGTCGGGACTTCTGTTGAGCTCTACATAAGGGTTTAACTTACTTTCAGCTCTACGTTGGGACCTCTGTTGGGCTCTACGTCAGGACGTCTGTTGGGCTCTACGTCGGGACGTCTGTTAGGCTCTACGTCGGGACGTCTGTTGTGCTCTACATTAGGGTTTAGCTTACTATCAGCTCTACGTCGGGACGTGTGTTGTGCTCTACGTCGGGACGTCTGTTGGGCTCTGCGTCAGGACGTGTGTTGGGCTCTACGTCGGGACGTATGTTGGGCTCTGCGTCGGGACGTATGTTGAGCTCTACATCAGCGTTTAGCTTACTATCAGCTCTACGTCGGGACGTGTGTTGGGCTCTACGTCGGGACGTCTGTTGGGCTCTGCGTCAGGACGTGTGTTGGGCTCTACGTCGGGACGTCTGTTAGGCTCTACGTCGGGACGTCTGCTGGGCCCTACATCAGGGTTTAACTTACTTTCAGCTCTACGTCAGGACGTGTGTTGGGCTCTACGTCGGGACGTCTGTTGGGCTCTACGTCGGGACGTGTGTTGGGCTCTACGTCGGGACGTCTGGTGGGCTCTACATCAGGGTTAAGCTTACATTCAGCTCTACGTCGGGATGTCTGTTGGGCTCTACATCAGGGTTTAACTTACTTACTACTCTACGTTGGGACGTTGGTTGGGCTCTACTTCGGGACATCTGTTGGGCTCTACGTCGGGACGTTTGTTGGGTTCTACGTTGGGTCCTGTGTTGGGCTCTACATCGGGACGCCTGTTGGGCTCTACTTCGGGACGTCTGTTGGGCTCTACGTCAGGACGTATTTGTGCTCTAAAGCAGGATTTAGATTACGTTCAGCTCTACATCGGGACGTGTGTTGGTCTCTACGTCGGGACGTGTGTTGGCATCTACGTCGGGACGTGTGTTGGGCTCTACGTCGGGACCTGTGTTGGGCTCTACGTCGGGACGACTGTTGGGCTCTACATCAGGGTTTAGCTTACTTTCAGCTCTACGTTGGGACGTCGGTTGGGCTCTATGTGGGGACGTCGGTTGGCTCCACATCGGGACGCCTGTTGGGCTCTACTTCGGGATGTGTGTTGGGCTCTACGTCGGCACGTCTTTTGGGCTCTACATCAGGATTTAGCTTACTTTCAGCTCTACGTCGGGACGTCTGCGGGGCTCTACGTCAGGACGTATGTTGGGCTCTACGTCGGGACGTCTGTTGGGCTCTACGTCGGGACGTCTGTTGGGCTCTACATCAGGGTTTAGCTTACTTTCAGCTCTACGTCGGGACGTCTTTTGGGCTCTAAATCAGGATTTAGCTTACTTTCAGCTCTACGTCGGGACGTCTGTTGGGCTCTACGTCGGGACGTCTGTTGGGCTCTACGTCGGGACGTCAGTTGGGCTCTACATCAGGGTTTAGCTTACTATCAGCTCTACGTCGGGACGTGTGTTCGGCGCTACGTCAGGACGTCTGTTTGTCTCTACGTCGGGACGTCTGTTGGGCTCTACGTCGGGACGTCTCTTCGGCTCTACGTTGGGACGTCTGTTGGGCTCTACGTCGGGACGTCTGTTGAGCTCTACTTCGGGATATGTGTTGGGCTCTACGTCGGGACCTGTGCTGGGCTCTACGCCAGGACGTCTTTTGGGCTCTATGTCGGAACGTGTGTTGGGCTCTACGTCGGGTCGTCTATTGGGCTCTACATCAGGGTTTAGCTTACATTCAGCTCTACGTTGGGACGTCGATAGGGCTCTACGTGGGGACGTCGGTTGGGCTCCACGTCGGGACGCCTGTTGGGCCCTACTTCGGGACGTCTTTTGGGCTCTATAGCAGGATTTAGCTTACTTTCAGCTGTACGTCGGGACGTGTGTTGGGCTCTACGTCGGGACGTCTCTTGGGCTCTACTTCGGGACGTGTGTTGGTCTCTACGTCGGGGTTTAGCTTACTTACAGGTCTACGTGGGGACGTCTGTTGGTCTCTACGTCGGGACATCTGTTGGGCTCTACGTCGGGACGTGTGTTCGGCTCTACGTTCGGACGTCTGTTGGGCTCCACCTCGAGACGTCTGTTGGGCTCTACGTCGGGACGTCTGTTGGGCTCTACATCAGGGTTTAGCTTACTATCAGCTCTACGTCCGGACGTGTGTTGGGCTCTACATCAGGTTTTAGCTTACTTTCAGCTCTACGTTGGGACGTCGGTTGGGCTCTACGTGGGGCCGTCGGTTGGGCTCTACATCGGGACGCCTGTTGGGCTCTACGTCGGGACGTCTGTTGGGCTCTACGTCGGGACGTCTGTTGAGCTCTACATCAGGGTTTAACTTACTTCCAGCTCTATTTCGGGACTTCTGTTGGGCTCTACGTCAGGACATCTGTTGGGCTCTACGTCGGGACGTGTGTTGGGCTCTACATCAGGGTTTAGCTTACTTGCAGCTCTACGTTGGGACGTGTGTTGGGCTCTACGTCGCGACGTCTGTTGGGCAGTACGTCGGGACGTCTGTTGGGCTCTACGTCGGGACGTCTGTTGGGCTCTACGTCAGGACGTCTCTTGGGCTCTACGTCGGGACGTCTGTTGGGCTCTACGTCGGGACGTCTGTTGGGCTCTACTTAGGGACGTGTTTTCGTCTCTACGTCGGGACCTTTGCTAGGCTCTACGTCAGGACGTCTGTTGGGCTCTACGTCTGGACGTGTGTTGGGCTCTACGTCGGGACGTGTGTTGGGCTCTACGTCGGGACGTCTGGTGGGCTCTACATCAGGGTTAATATTACATTCAGCTCTACGTCGGGATGTCTGTTGGGTTCTACATCAGGGTTTAACTTACTTACTACTCTACGTTGGGACGTTGGTTGGGCTCTACTTCAGGACATCTGTTGGGCTCTACGTCGGGACGTTTGTTGGGTTCTACGTTGGGTCCTGTGTTGGGCTCTACATCGGGACGCCTGTTGGGCTCTACTTCGGGACGTCTGTTGGGCTCTACGTCAGGACGTATTTGTGCTCTAAAGCAGGATTTAGATTACGTTCAGCTCTACATCGGGACTTGTGTTGGTCTCTACGTCGGGACGTGTGTTGGCATCTACGTCGGGACGTGTGTTGGGCTCTACGTCGGGACGTGTGTTGGGCTCTACGTCGGCACGTCTTTTGGGCTCTACATCAGGATTTAGCTTACTTTCAGCTCTACGTCGGGACGTGTGTTGGGCTCTACGTCGGGACATGTGTTAGGCTCTACGTCGGGATGTCTGTTGGGCTCTACGTCGGGACGTCTGATGGGCTCTACGTCGGTGTTTAGCTTACTTTCAGCTCTACGTCGGGACGTCTGTTGGGCTCTACGTCGGGACGTCTGTTGGGCTCTACATCAGGGTAGAGCTTACTTTCAGCTCTACGTCGTGATGTCTGTTGGGCTCTACATCGGGACATCTGTTGGGCTCTACGTCGGGACGTCTGTTGGGCTCTACATCAGGGTTTAGCTTTTAGCTCTACGTCGGGACGTATGTTCGGCTCTACATCAGGGATTAGCTTACTTTCAGCTCTACGTCGATACGTCTGTTGGGCTCTACGTCGGGACGTGTGTTGGGCTCTACATCGGGACGTCTGTTGGGCTCTATGTCGGGACGTCTTTTGGGCTCTACATCAGGATTTAGCTTCTTTTCAGCTCTACGTCGGGACGTTTGTTGGGCTCTACGTCGGGATGTGTATTGGTTTCTACGTCGGGACGTGTGTTGAGCTCTACGTCGGAGACGTGTGTTGGGCTCTACGTCGGAGATGTGTGTTGGGCTCTACGTCGGGACGTGTGTTGGGCTCTACGTCAAGACGTGTTTTGGGCACAGCATCAGGATTTAGCTTACTTTCAGCTCTACGTCGGGACGTGTGTTGAGTTCTACGTCGGGACGTGTGTTGGGCTCTACGTCAGGGCTTAGCTTACTTTCGGCTCTACGTCGGGACGTGTGTTGGGCTCAACTTCAAGACGTATGTTGGGCTCTACGTCGGGACGTGTGTTGGGCTGTACGTCGGGACGTATATTGGGCTCTACATCAGGATTTATCTTACTTTCAGCTCTACGTCGGGACGTCTGTTGGGCTCTACGTCGGGACGTCTGTTGTGCTCTACGTCGGGACGTCTGTTGGGCTCTATGTCGGGACGTCTGTTGTCTCTACGTCGGGACGTCTGTTGGGCTCTACATGAGGGTTTAACTTACTTTCAGCTCTACTTCGGGGCGTGTGTTGGGCTCTACGTCGGGACGTCTGTTTGGCTCTACGTTGGAACGTCTGTTGGGCTCTATTTCGGGACATCTGTTAGGCTCTACTTCGGGACCTGTGTTGGGCTCTACGTCGGGACCTGCGTTGGACTCTACGTCGGGACCTGTGTTGGGCTCTACGTCAGGCCGTCTGTTGGGCTCTACGTCGGAACTTGTGTTGGGCTCTATGTCGGGACGTCTGTTAGGCTCTTCGTCGGGACGTCTGTTGGGCTCTACGTCGGGACGTCTGTTTGGCTCTACGTCGGGGTTTAGCTTACTTTCAGCTCTACGTGCGGACGTCTGTTGGGCTCTACATTGGGACGTCTTTTGGGCTCTACTTCGGGACGTCTGTTGGGCTCTACATCAGGGTTTACCTTACTTTCAGCTCTACGTCGGGACGTCTGTTGGGCTCTACGTCGGGACGTCTGTTGGACTCTACGTCGGGACGATTGTTGGGCTCTACGTCGGGATATCTGTTGGGCTCTACGTCGGGCCGCCTGTTGGGCTCTACGTCGGGACACCTGTTGGGCTGTACGTCGGGACGGCTGTTTAGCTGTACGTCGGGACAGCTGTTGGGCTCTACGTCGGGACGCCTGTTGGGCTCTACGTCGGGACGTCTGTTGGGCTCTACATCAGCGTTTAGCTTACTTTCAGCTCTACGTGGGGCCTTACCTCTAGAATTTGGGGTTTACATATATATTTTTGGCTTTAGCTGTAGATGTCGGGCCTTAATACTAGTTTTTGGAATTCACCTCTAGATTTTAGGGTTTACATCTAGACTCTGGGCTTTCCCTCTAGATGTTCGGATTTACCTCTAGATTTTGGGTTTTCCATTTGGATTTTTGGCTTCTCTCTAGAACCTTGGCTTTAGCTACAGACGTTGGGCTTTACCTCTAGATGTTGGGCTTTACCTCTAGATGTTGGTCTTTAAGTCTAGATATTGGACTTTACCTCTAGATGTAGGGCTTTACATCTAGATGTTTTGCTTTACATTTAGATGTTGGGCTTTATCTCTAGATTTTGGGTTATACCTCTAGATGTTGTGCTTCACCTCTAGATGTTAGGCTTTACCTCTAGATGTTGGGCTTTACCTCTAGATATCTGGCTTTACCTCTAGATATCTGGCTTTACCTCTAGATGGTGGGCTTTACCTCTAGATTTTGGGCTTTACCTCTAGATTTTGGGTTTTAAATCTATATATTTGGCTTCTCCTCTAGATGTTGGGCTTTACCTCTAGATATCTGTCTTTATTTCTATATGTTGGGCTTTACCTTTAGATTTTGGGCTCTACCTCTAGCTATTGGTGTTTACCTCTAGATTTTGCACTTTACCTCTGGAAGTTGGGCTTTACATCTAGACTTTGGGCTTTACCTCAAGTCGTTGGGCTTTACCTCTACATGTTGTGCTTCACATCTAGATGTTAGTCTTTACCTCTAGATGTTAGTCTTTACCTCTAGATGTTGGGCCTTACCTCTAGATGTTGGGCTTTAGATCTAGAAGGTGGGCTTTAAATCTAGATTTTGGGCTTTACCTCTGGAAGTTGGGCTTTACATCTAGAATTTCGGCTTTACGTCTAGATGTTGGGATTTAACTCTAGATTTTGGGTTTTAAATCTATATATTTGGCTTTTCCTCTAGATGTTGGGCTTTACCTCTAGATATCTGGCTTTACCTCTAGATGTTGGGTTTTAACTCTATATATTGGTCTTTACCTCTAGATATTTGGCTTTACCTCTAGAAGTTGGGCTTTACATCTATATGTTTGGCTTTAACTGTAGATGTCGGGCCTTAACACCAGATTTTTGAATTCACCTCTAGATGTTAGGCTTTACCTCTAGATTCTGGGCTTTACCTCTAGATGTTGGGATTTACCTCTAGATTTTGGGTTTTCCATCTGGATTTTTGGCTTCTCTCTAGAATCTGGGCTGTACCTCCAGACGTTGGGCTTTACCTCTAGATGTAGGGTTTTACATCTACATATTTTGCTTTACATTTAGATGTTGGGCTTTATCTCTTGATTTTGGGTTATACCTCTAGATGTTGTGCTTCACCTCTAGATGTTAGGCTTTAACACTAGATGTTTGGCTTTACATCTAGATGTTTGGCTTTACCTCTGTAAGTTGGGCTTTACCTGCAGACATTGGGCTTTACGACTAGAGGTTGGGCTTTACCTCTAGACGATGCGCTTTAACTCTAATATTGGGCTTTACCTCTAGATGTTGGGTTTTACATCTAGATGTAAGGCTTTACCTCTAGATGTTGGGCTTTACCTCTAGATGTTGGGGTTTAAATCTAGATATGGGGTTTTAGCTCTAGAAGTTGGTCATTACCTCTAGAAGTTGGGCTTTACCGCTAGACTTTGGGCTTTACCTCAAGACGTTGGGCTTTACCTCTAGATGTTGGGCTTTACCTCTAGATGTTGGGGTTTAAATCTAGATATGGAGTTTTAGCTCTAGAAGTTGGTCATTACCTCTAGAAGTTGGGCTTTACCGCTAGACTTTGGGCTTTACCTCAAGACGTTGGGCTTTAACTCTAGATGTTGGGCTTTAACTCTAGATTTTGGGCCTTACCTCTAGAAGTTGGGGTTTACATCTATATGTTTGGCTTTAACTGTAGGTGTCGAGCCTTAACACTAGATTTTGGAATTCACCTGTAGATGTTAGGCTTTACATCGAGATTCTAGGCTTTACCTCTAGATGTTGGGATTTACCTCTAGATTTTCGGTTTTCCATCTGGATTGTTGGCTTCTCTCTAGAATCTGGGCTTTATCTCCAGACGTTGGCCTTTACCTCAAGATGTTGGGTTTTACCTCTAGATGTTGGTCTTTAAGTCTAGATATTGGACTTTACCTCTAGATGTAGGGTTTTACATCTAGATGTTTTGCTTTACATTTAGATGTTGGGCTTTACCTCTAGATTTTGGGTTTTAAATCTATATATTTGGCTTTACGTCTAGATGTTGGGCTTTACCTCTAGATTTTGGGCTCTATCACTAGGCCTTGGGCTTTACCTCTAGATTTTGGACTTTGATTCTAGAAGTTGGGCTTTACCTCTAGACTTTGGACTTTACCTCAAGACGTTCGGCTTTACCTCTAGATGTTGGGCTTTACATCTAGATTTTGGGCTTTACGTCTAGATATTGGTCTTTACCTCTAGATTTTGGGTTTTAAATTTATATATTTGGCTTTTCCTCTAGATGTTGAGCTTTAAACCTAGACATCTGGCTTTACGTCTAGATGTTGGGCTTTACCCCTAGATTTTGGGTTTTCCATCTGGATTTTTGGCTTCTCTCTAGAATCTGGGCTTTACCTCCAGACGTTGGGCTTTACCTCTAGAAGTTGGGCTTTACCTCTAGACTTTGGCTTTACCTCAAGACGTTCAACTTTAACTCTAGATGTTTGGCTTTACCTCTAGATTTTGGGCTTTACCTCTAGATTTTGGGTTTTAAATCTATATATTTGGCTTTTCCTCTAGATGTTGGGCTTTACCATCAGATATCTGGCTTTACGTCTAGATGTTGGGCTTTACCTCTAGATATTGGGCTCTACCACTAGGTCTTGGGCTTTACCTTTACATTTTGGACTTTACCTCTAGAAGTTAGGCTTTAGATCTAGAAGTTGGGCTTTACATCTAGATTTTGGGCTTTACCTCTAAATGATGCGCTTAAACTCTAAATATTGGGCTTTACCTCTAGATGTTGGGCTTTAGATTTAGAAGTTGGGCTTTACATCTATATTTTGGGCTTTAGATCTAGAAGTTGGGCTTTACATCTAGACGTTGGACTTTACGCCTAGATATTGGGCTTTACCTCTAGATTTTGGGGTTTAAATCTATGTATTTGGCTTTTCCTCTAGATGTTGGGCTTTACCATCAGATATCTGGCTTTACGTCTATATGTTGGGCTTTACCTCTAGATTTTGGGCTCTACAACTAGGTCTTGGGCTTTACCTCTAGTTTTTGGACTTTGCCTCTAGAAGTTGGGCTTTACCTCTAGACTTTGGGCTTTACCTCAAGACGTTCGGCTTTAACTCTAGCTGTTGGGCTTTACCTCTAGATTTTGGGCCGTACCTCTAGAAGTTGCGGGTTACATCTATATGGTTGCTTTAACTGTATATGTCGGGCCTTAACACTTGATTTTGGAAGTCACCTCTAGATTTTAAGCTTTACATCTAGATTCTGGGCTTTCCCTCTAGATGTTGGGCTTTAACTGTAGATTTTGGGCTTTAAATGATGCGCTTTAACTCTAGATATTCGACTTTACCTCTAGAAGTTGGGCTTTACATCTAGATTTTGGGCTTTACGTCTAGATATTGGGCTTTACCTTTAGATTTTGGGTTTTAAAACTATATATTTGGCTTTTCCTCTAGATGTTGGGCTTTACCTCTAGATATCTGGCTTTACCTCTAGATGTTTGGCTTTACCTCTATATTTTGGGCTCTACCTCTAGGAGTTGAGCTTTGCCTCTAGAATTTGGACTTTACCTCTAGATGTTGGGCTTTAACTCTAGATGTTGGGCTTTACCTCTAGATTTTGGGCCTTACCTCTAGAAGTTGAGTTTTACATCTATATGTTTGACTTTAACTGTAGATGTTGGGCCTTAACACTAGATTTTGGAATTCACCACTAGATGTTAGGCTTTACCTCTAGATATTGGGCTTTACCTCTAGATTTTTGGCTTAGATCTAGAAGTTGGGCTTTACCTCTAGATGTTGGGGTTTAAATCTAGATTTGGGGCTTTAGCTCTGGAAGTTTGTCATTACCTCTAGACATTGGGCTTTACCTCCAGATGTTGGTCTTTAAGTCTAGATATTGGACTTTACCTCTAGATGTAGGGTTTTACATCTAGATATTTTGCTTTACGTTTAGATGTTGGTCTTTATCTCTAGATGTTGGGTTATACCTCTATATGTTGTGCTTCAACTCTAGATGTTAGGCTTTACCTCTAGATGTTGGCATTACATCTAGACGTTGGACTTTATCTCTAGAAGTTGGGCTACACCTCTATATGTTGTGCTTTACCTCTAGATTTTGGGTTTTACATCTAGATGTTTGCCTTTACCTCTGTAGGTTATGCTTTACCTGCAGACATTGGGCTGTAGGACTAGATGATGGGCTTTACCTCTAGAAGTTGGGCTTTACCTCTAGATTTTGGGCCTTACCTCTAGAAGTTGGGGTTTACATCTATATGTTTGGCTTTAACTGTAGATGTCGGGCCTTAACACTAGATTGTGGAATTCACCTCTAGATGTTAGGCTTTACCTCTAGATTCTGGGCTTTCCCTCTAGATGTTGTGATTTACCTCTAGATTTTGTGTTTTCCATCTGGATTTTTGGCTTTTCTCTAGTATCTAGGCTTTACCTCCAGACGTTGGGCTTTACCTCTAGATGTTGGGTTTTATCTCTAGATGTTTGGCTTTACCTCTGTAAGTTGGGCTTTACATGCAGACATTGGGCTTTACGACTAGAGGTCGGGCTTTACCTCTAGACGATGCGCTTTAACTCTAATATTTGGCTTTACCTCTAGATGTTGGGTTTTACATCTAGATGTTAGGCTTTACCTGCAGACATTGGGCTTTACGACTAGAGGTGGGGCTTTACCTCTAGACGATGCGCTTTAACTCTTATATTTGGCTTTACCTCTAGATGTTGGGTTTTACATCTAGATGTTAGGCTTTACCTCTAGATGTTGGGCTTTACCTCTAGATGTTGGGGCTTATATCTACATGTTGGGTTTTAGTTCTAGAAGTTAGTCATTACCTCTAGAAGTTGGGCTTTACCGCTAGACTTTGCTCTTTACCTCAAGACATTGGGCTTTAACTCTAGATGTTTGGCTTTAACTCTACATTTTTGGCCTTATCTCTAGAAATTGGCGTTTACATCTAGATTTTGGTCTTTACAGCTATATATTGGGCTTTACCTCTAGATTTTGGGGTTTAAATCTATATATTTGGCTTTTCCTCTAGATGTTGGTCTTTACCTCTAGATTTTGAGCTCTACCTCTAGATATTGGTGTTTACCTCTATATTCTGCACTTTACCTCTGGAAGTTGGGCTTTTACATCTAGACTTTGGGCTTTACCTCTAGATGTTGGGCTTTAACGCTAGATTTTGGTTTTGAAATCTATATATTTGGATTTTCCTCTAGATTTTGGGCTTTACCTCTATATATCTGGCTTTATCTCTAGATGTTGGGCTTTACCTCTAGATTTTGGGCTTTAGATCTAGAAGTTGGGCTTTACATCTAGATTTTGGGCTTTAGCTCTAGATGTTGGCTTTACCTCTAGATTTTGGGTTTTAAATCTATATATTTGGCTTTTCCTCTAGATGTTGGGCTTTACCGCTATATATCTGGCTTTATCTCTAGATGTTGGGCTTTACCCTTAGATTTTGGGCTCTACCTCTAGCTATTGGTGTTTACCTCTAGATTTTGCACTTTACCTCTGGAAGTTGGGCTTTACATCTAGACTTTGAACTTTACCTCTAGATGTTGGGATTTAACTCTAGATTTTGGGTTTTAAATCTATATATTTGGATTTTCCTCTAGATGTTGGGCTTTACCTCTAGAAGTTGGGATTTACCTCTAGACTTTGGGCTTTACCTCAAGACGTTGGGCTTTACCTCTATATGTTGTGCTTCACCTCTAGATGTTAGTCTTTAACTCTAGGTGTTTGGCTTTACCTCTAGATGTTGGGCTTTAGATATAGAATTTGGGCTTTACCTCTAGATTTTGGGCTTTACCTCTGGAAGTTGGGCTTTACATCTAGAATTTCGGCTTTACATCTAGATGTTGGGATTTAACTCTAGATTTTGGGTTTGAAATCTATATATTTGGCTTTTCCTCTAGATGTTGGGCTTTACCTCTAGATATCTGGCTTTACCTCTAGATGTTGGGTTTTACCTCTAGATATTGGTCTTTACCTCTAGATGTTGGGGTTTAGATCTAGAATTTGAGCTTTACATCTAGATTTTGGTTTTACATCTAGATATTGGGCTTTACCACTAGATTTTTGGGTTTAAATCTATATATTTGGCTTTTCCTCTAGATGTTGGGCTTTACCTCTAGATATTGGGCCTTACCTCTAGATGTTGGGCTTTACCTCTAGACGATGCGCTTTAACTCTAATATTGGGCTTTAACTCTAGATGTTAGGCTTTACTTCTAGATGTTGGGCTTTAGCTCTAGATGTTTGGGTTAGATCTAGAAGTTGGGATTTACCTCTAGATGTTGGGCTTTATATCTAGAAGTGGTGCTTTATATCTAGATTTTGGGATTTACCTCCAGATGTTGGGCTTTACATCTAGTTTTTGGGCTTTAGATCTAGATTTTGGGCTTTACCTTTAGATTTTGGGTTTTAAATATAAATCTTTGGCTTTTCCTCTAGAAGTTGGTCATTACCTCTAGACGTTGGGCTTTACCTCTACATGTTGGTCTTTAAGTCTAGATATTGGACTTTACCTCTAGATGTAGGGTTTTACATCGAGATGTTTTGGTTTACATTTAGATATTGGGCTTTATATCTAGATGTTGGGTTATACCTGTATATGTTGTGCTTCACCTCTAGATTTTTGGCTTTACCTCTAAATGATGCGCTTTAACTCTAGATATTGGGCTTTACCTCTAGATGTTGGGCTTTAGATCTAGAAGTTGGGCTTTACATCTAGATGTTGGGCTTTAGATCTAGAAGTTGGGCTTTACATTTAGATTTTGGTCTTTACTTCTAGATATTGGGCTTTACCTCTATATTTTGGGTTTTAAATCTATATAATTGGCTTTTTCACTAGAAGTTGGGCTTTACCTCTAGATTTTGGCTTTACCTCTAGAAGTTGGGCTTTACCTCTAGAAGTTGGGCTTTACATGTAGACATTGGACTTTACCTCTAGAATTTGGGCTATAGCTCTATATGTTGTGCTTCACATCTAGATGTTAGTCTTTACCTCTAGACTTTAGTCTTTACCTCTAGATGTTGGGCTTTACCTCTAGATGTTGGTCTTTAAGTCTAGATATTGGACTTTACCTCTAGATGTAGGGTTTTACATCTAGATGTTTTGCTTTACATTTAGATGTTGGGCTTTATCTCTAGATGTTGGGTTATACCTCTATATGTTGTGCTTCACCTCTAGATGTTAGGGTTTACCTCTAGATGTTGGTCTTTACCTCCAAATGTTGGGCTTTAGATCTAGAAGTTGGGCTTTACATCTAGATTTTGAGCTTTACCTCTGGAAGGTGGGCTTTCCATCTAGAATTTGGGCTTTACATCTAGATGTTGGGATTTACCTCTAGATTTTGGGTTTTCAATCTGGATTTTTGGCTTCTCTCTAGAATCTGGGCTTTATCTCCAGACTTTGGGCTTTACCTCTAGATGTTGGGTTTTACCTCTAGATGTTGGTCTTTAAGTCTAGATATTGGACTTTACCTCTAGATGTAGGGCTTTACATCTAGATGTTTTGCTTTACATTTAGATGTTGGGCTTTATCTCTAGATTTTGGGTTATACCTCTGTCTTGGTTTGAAAAGACAGGTGTCTGTGGAGGAAGGCAGGAGCCTCCCTTGAAATGGAAAGTGCAACCCCCTTCCCTCCAAATTATTATAATTTTGAAATTAACGGGCGTTCAGGCAAAGATATGGGGAATAGGAATAACAGTTCTTTACTAATATATATATATATATATATAACACAAAGCAGGGAAAAACAAACAACCCACTGGTTTACACTGACAGAGTCAGGAATACAACCTGACACCCTGTTAGGGTGGCAGTAGCAGTCCGATAAGATGCTGGCTGCAGTCCTCCTGAAGTGATGGGTGTAGTTCTGTGGAAGCAGCAATCAGGTAAAAGAGTCTGGTCTTCCTCCGAAGGTCCAGTGGTCGGCAGGTAGCTCTCGTCCTCTGGAACACCAGTGGGGGGAAAAGCTCCTCTGGGAATCCAGTGGAAGAAAGGCTGCTATGGTGTTCAAAATCTCCGTTTTTATTTGGCATGGACTGCTTGGCTCCTTTCCCCCCCTCCCCGGGCGGAGCATCTCACAATGGGATGGGGAGTTGTGAGGCAGTTCCTTGATGGGCCATTAACAGGAGATAGCCCAGGAGCGAGTTACCGATGGGTCAGGCCATAAGGCATTGTTGTGCCCAGTAACAGGAGATAGTCCAGAGGGGGGGAGGCAGGGAGCACCGCCCCACCTGGTCTCAACAGCTCCTGAAGATGGTCATAGAATATATTTTTTTTCTTTTGGCACATTTTACACTGTAACCCGGGACATAATCCACCCCTTATTCTATTACCATCTACACCATACCCAACCCAATGCCCCCTTACAGATACATATATACATATATACACAATGAAACCTTACACAGAGTTCTCACTTAAAATTAGGTCTCCTTGTGGTACACAACAGGTTTCCCCATTTTTCTGCATTACCCACCAAGTGTAACCAGGTCCTTGAGCAAAAACAACCCCACGGAGGGGTGTGCCTTTGCCTGATGTGGGATTAATCCAAACAGTCTTTCCTAACATACCTCTCGTGTGTACCACAGGGACTTTATCTCCGTCCACTGTGTGCAAGGGTCCAGACTGGGCGGGACCAGCTCGATTGATGGACCCTCGGGTATTGACCATCCAGGTGGCCTTTGCTAAGTTCAGTTCCCAATTTTTGAAAGTCCCCCCTCCAAGTGCTTTTAGGGTAGTCTTAAGTAGCCCGTTGCACCGTTCAACTTTCCCGGCAGCTGGTGCATGATAAGGGATATGATATATCCATTCGATTCCATGTTCTCTGGCCCAAGTGCTTATGAGGCTGTTCTTGAAATGTGTCCCGTTGTCTGACTCGATTCTCTCAGGGGTGCCATGTCTCCAAAGAACTTGCTTTTCCAGGCCCAAGATGGTGTTCCGGGCAGTAGCATGAGGCACAGGGTAGGTCTCCAGCCACCCAGTGGTTGCTTCCACCATGGTCAGCACGTAGCGCTTGCCTTGACGGGTTTGGGGAAGAGTGATGTAGTCAATTTGCCAGGCTTCCCCATACCTGTACTTCGACCATCGTCCACCGTACCACAGAGGCTTCACCCACTTGGCCTGCTTGATTGCAGCGCAGGTCTCACAGTCTTGGATAACCTGGGAGATACTGTTCATGGTTAGATCCACCCCTCGGTCCCGTGCCCATGTATAAGTGGCCTCTCTGCCTTGATGGCCTGAGGCATCATGGGCCCATCGAGCTAAGAACAACTCTCCTTTATGTTGCCAATCTAAGTCTATCTGGGACACCTCTATTTTTGCAGCCTGATCTACCTGTTCATTGTTACGATGTTCTTCGTTAGCCCGACTCCTGGGGACATGAGCATCTACATGACGGACCCTCACAGGTAGCTTCTTTACCCGAGTGGCAATATCTTTCCACTCATCAGCAGCCCAGATTGGTTTTCCCCTACGCTGCCAGTTGGCCTTTTTCCACCTTTCCAGCCAGCCCCACAGAGCATTGGCTACCATCCACGAATCAGTATAAAGGTAGAGCTTTGGCCACTTCTCTCTTTCAGCAATGTCCAGGGCTAGTTGAACGGCTTTGAGTTCAGCAAGTTGACTTGATCCACCTTCTCCTTCAGTAGCTTGTGCGACCTGTCGTGTGGGGCTCCATACGGCTGCTTTCCACTTCCGGTTCATCCCTACGATGCGACAGGAACCGTCAGTGAAAAGAGCATATCGTGTTTCCTCTGCTGGTAGTTGGTTGTACGGTGGAGCTTCTTCAGCCCGCGTCACTTGTTCCTGCTCCTCTTCGTCAGTGAAGCCAAAGTCTTCATCTTCCGGCCAGTTCGTAATTATCTCCAAAATCCCAGGGCGATTTGGGTTTCCAATACGGGCGCGCTGTGTGATGAGGGCAATCCATTTGCTCCATGTGGCGTCGGTGGCGTGGTGGGTGGAGGGAACCTTTCCTTTAAACATCCACCCCAGCACCGGTAGTCGGGGTGCCAGGAGGAGTTGTGCTTCGGTGCCAATCACTTCCGAGGCAGCTTGGACTCCTTCATAGGCTGCTAGGATTTCCTTCTCTGTGGGAGTGTAGTTGGCCTCAGACCCTCTATAACTTCGACTCCAGAATCCCAGTGGTCGGCCACGAGTCTCTCCAGGCACCTTCTGCCAAAGGCTCCAGGACAAACCATTGTTCCCGGCCGCAGAGTAGAGCACGTTCCTCACCTCTGGTCCCGTCCTGACTGGGCCAAGGGCTAGCGCATGAGCGATCTCCCGCTTGATTTGGGCAAAAGCTTGTTGCTGTTCAGGGCCCCAGCGGAAATCGTTCTTCTTGCGGGTAACCAGGTACAGAGGGCTCACAATCTGGCTGTACTCAGGAACGTGCATTCTCCAAAAACCTATGGTGCCTAGGAAAGCCTGTGTTTCCTTCTTGCTGGTTGGTGGAGACATCGCCGTGATCTTATTGATGACCTCGGTGGGGATCTGACGCCGTCCGTCTTGCCACTTTACCCCCAGGAACTGGATCTCTCGGGCAGGTCCCTTGACTTTGCTCTTCTTGATGGCAAAACCAGCTTCCAGGAGAATCTGGATGATCTTCTCTCCTTTCCCAAATACTTCCTTTGCCGTGTTCCCCCACACAATGATGTCATCGATGTACTGCAGATGTTCCGGAGCTTCACCCTTTTCCAGTGCAGCCTGGATCAGTCCATGGCAGATGGTGGGACTGTGCTTCCACCCCTGGGGCAGTCGGTTCCAGGTGTACTGTATGCCCCTCCAGGTGAAGGCAAACTGAGGCCTACATTCTGCTGCCAGAGGAATGGAGAAAAAAGCATTGGCAATGTCAACAGTGGCATACCACTTTGCTGCCTTGGACTCCAGCTCGTACTGGAGTTCCAGCATGTCCGGCACGGCAGCGCTCAACGATGGAGTCACTTCATTCAAGCCACGATAGTCCACAGTCAATCTCCATTCTCCGTCAGACTTGCGCACAGGCCAAATGGGGCTGTTGAAGGGTGAGTGGGTCTTGCTGACCACCCCTTGACTCTCCAGCTCGCGGATCATTTTGTGGATGGGGATCACGGCATCTCGATTCGTCCAAGACTGCCGGCGGTGCACTGTCGAGGTGGCAATTGGCACTTGTTGCTCTTCCACCTTCAAGAGTCCTACTGCAGATGGGTTTTCTGATAGTCCGGGCAAGGTGTTCAATTGCCTAATGCTCTCTGCCTCCACAGCAGCTATCCCAAATGCCCACCTGAGACCTTTTGGGTCCTTGTAATAGCCGTTCCGGAGGAAGTCTATGCCCAGAATACACGGGGCCTCTGGGCCAGTCACAATCGGATGTTTCTGCCACTCCTTCCCAGTAAGGCTCACCTCGGCTTCCAACAGAGTCAATTGCTGCGATCCCCCCGTTACCCCGGCAATGGAAACAGGTTCTGCCCCCACATGTCCCGATGGCATTAGGGTACACTGCGCACCAGTATCAACTAACGCTTTGTATTTTTGTGGCTCTGACGTGCCAGGCCATCGGATCCACACCGTCCAAAATAGCCGGTTTTCCCGTGCCTCTCCCTGGCTAGAGGCAGGGCCCCTCTAGCACTGGTTACCATTTCCTTCCTGGACATACATACTAGAGGTTCCTTCAAGGGGATCTGTCAGATCATCCTCCCTTCTGTAATATCTGGCAGCTCGGTCCCGGGAGGTTGAGGCTACCTTCACTTTAGTGTTACTCCCCCCGGTTAGTGTTTCCCTCCTTGAGTTGACGCACCCGTGCTGCCAGGACAGAAGCGGGTTTCCCATCCCACCTTCCCATGTCTTCCCCATGGTCGCGCAGGAAGTACCATAGCTCAGCTCGCGGGGTGTACCCTCTCCCTCTAGCTGGGGGACGTTGGGCTCCGACTTTGGGGCCTGTGACTTGTACCTGTGCCAAATGGGAACTGCTCCTCCTCACCTCCTCCTTTATTTCCCTCATCTCCTCTTGTAGGCTCTTAATCACAGCAGAAACGTTAGCCTGCATTGGGCCATGGATCATGCTTTCAAAATTTCTAAGCTTGCTCGTGACAGAACCCACTGTCTCTCGGTCGTTATCTGCATTAATCATTGCAATGAAGGTGGAGTATTCAGATGGCCCTAGATTTGCCAGATTCCACAACATTTGCCCTGTGCACCTGACTTTGTCAGGGTCATTACCATGCTGTCCATCCCTCCCAAAGAGTACCTCCAATACTGCCACTTCTCTCAGCTGCTGGATCCCTTCCTCAAGGGTCTTCCAGCACATTCTATGATGGTGCTCCTGCATTCTCTCTCTGTGGACAAACCTCTCTCTCACACTCATTAAAAGCCGCTCCCAGAGGGAAAGGGTCCCCGGCTCCCTTACAAATACCAGATTGACACCTGAGTCCTGAGTCAAGGGTCCCAAATTCCTTGCCTCACTGCCATCCAGTTGCACACCCGTACCCATAAGATCCCAGACCCGAAGTAACCAGGTTGTAAAAGCCTCACGCCCCCGCCGTACGATGTCTTTGTGCAGATTACGGAGACTGTCGTACGTCAGGGACTCGGTGATTATCTCAACCACTGGCTCGTCTGCAGGTTCTGAGGGCCCTCCTTTCTTAACTGAGCACTCTGATTTCATCTTAGATTTCCTCGTTTCCACAGGGGCGACTGCTGCTGGCTCTGACTGCCCTTGCGTTTCAACTGGAGCCTGGACGGTTGTAACGTCTGTGGGTTCTACTGCTGCACCATTAGACTCTCCCTCTTCAAGGCAGGAGGAGGGTTTCCCAGCAGCTGAGAGAATGCACTCCTTCAGCATCTGGCCCATCTCACGTATCTCCTTCACCCAATCCGAGTGGTTCATTTCTGATGTGAGCTGTGAGGCAGGGTCAGATTCTGGAGCAGCATTCCTAGTCAGGGTAGTTATCCAAGTCAATCTCCCCTGATCTCTGAATACTGAATAAAACAGGACTATCAGCAACACCAGCCACTGTATGATATCATTAGCACTTAGGAAAGCTCTGAATCCTTCGAAAACTGGTGGAGTAGACCCAAAGAGCTGGGTTAGGGGTTGGGAGAAAGTTTCTCCCGGTGTCATTTCCTCACAGTAGGTACCATTATTAAAGTAACCCCAAAAGCATACAGTTAGTGTTTGATAGCTCCGAATCCATGTGCCCGCCTTCCAGAGGAAGTTAATAAGCCATGAATTCCTCACCTTATTAATCCATAAAACAAACTGGATAACAGTCATGGTAGCCTTAGTTATAGGACCCATGTTTAGATAAGGGCCTGCAAATGGGAGAAATACAGCCACCACCACATGCCACACGAACCAGGATAAACTAGCCCACATGATGCCACTTAACAAGGAATCTATATCCAATGAACAAAAACCGTTATTCCTTTTATCTCTCGATGCCTCGAGCCCCACGTTGGGCGCCAAAATCTGTCTTGGTTTGAAAAGACAGGTGTCTGTGGAGGAAGGCAGGAGCCTCCCTTGAAATGGAGAGTGCAACCCCCTTCCCTCCAAACTATTATAATTTTGAAATTAACGGGCCTTCGGGCAAAGATATGGGGAATAGGAATAACAGTTCTTTACTAATATATATATATATATAACACAAGGCAGGGAAAAACAAACAACCCACTGGTTTACACTGACAGAGTCAGGAATACAACCTGACCCCCTGTTAGGGTGGCAGTAGCAGTCCGATAAGATGCTGGCTGCAGTCCTCCTGAAGTGATGGGTGTAGTTCTGTGGAAGCAGCGATCTTGTAAAAGGGTCTGGTCTTCCTCCGAAGGTCCAGTGGTCGGCAGGTAGCTCTCGTCCTCTGGAACTCCAGTGGGGGGAAAAGCTCCTCCGGGAATCCAGTGGAAGAAAGGCGGCTAGGGTGTTCAAAATCTCCGTTTTTATTTGGCATGGACTGCTTGGCTCCTTCCCCCCCCCCTCCCCGGGCGGAGCATCTCACAATGGGATGGGGAGTCCTGGGGCAGTTCCTTGATGGGCCATTAACAGGAGATAGCCCAGGAGTGAGTTACCGATGGGTCAGGCGATAAGGCATTGTTGTGCCCATTGACAGGAGATAGTCCAGAGGGGGGGAGGCAGGGAGCACCGCCCCACCTGGTCTCAACAGCTCCTGAAGATGGTAATAATATATATTTTTTTTTTCTTTTGGCACATTTTACACTGCAACCCAGGACAAATCTGTATGAGGATGATGAAAGGGAAGAACCTGGGAGTGGGAAAGAGGGAAAAGGAAACCCAAAGGTTCCGCTCAGGATGTGATGAGTCTTGTTTGGTGTTACCTGCCTGGCAGCCTTGAGTCTATGACTGAGGGGGACGAAAAAGCCACAGCTGAGTGCACCAAAGTTCTGTCTGCTTACTTCTGTGGTCATGGGGCACCTGAGATCTCTCTGTATCATCATCAAGGGGAGACCGTGGTGGGTCATTCACTCATCCCTGAAAGGGATCTTGGCAGGTCTCTAGGCCAAGCTAAACCAAGGACACTTGGAGAAAGGAGGTGCGAGGACTGGGCTATATGCATGCTGGGCTGTGCTACTCTAAGACGTAGACAAACAGACAGAAAAACGGGCAGCATTGATCCCTCCAGGAGTTTGTCTTTACAGCACAGAATCACAGAACCACTGAGGCTGGAAGGCAGCCAGCTTCCACCTTCTCTGTGCTTACTGCTCATGCCTGATTTTTGTTCAGGATCTTCTTTCTCACCCGTTGCTGCCTCCTCCCTCTTTGGTGTGAATTCCTGTGTGTTGGGGTGGACAGTTCCATGTCATGAGGAGCTGACCTTGACCATGAAAAGAGCTCACTGCAGAATCCACCTGGTCCAAGGTTATCAAAATATCCCTCCCTAAATCTTATGCCAATCAATCTTTACAGCATAAAGATGTATTGCCTTTCTTAAGATAGCTCTGTGTAGCTCCCATTGTATTCTGATTGATCGTGCTTGAGGAAGCAAACTAAAGGACACCCGCTCATCACGAGGACCTGAAGAACAGCCCTGCCATGGGAATAAGGCCTTTGTTTCTTGGAATCTTAGAGCCGTCCATGAAGGATAAGGGATACCCCTGGAGAACCAAGACAACGCTGGCACCCCAGCCTCTCTAACGCATCTGTGAAACCCTCGCAGTGTCTGCCATCAGACAGAAATAATTATCCCAAGACCAACTCTGAGGACGTCACCATCCAGAGACAAGCAGGAGAATGCTGATGGATGTTTCTGCTAAAGAAATAGAGTTGCTTGTGAATTTTTACTAGGACTTGTAATTGGTAGTGTATGTGTTAATTAGCTATTAATCAAGCCATATTGTATCTGATTGCTTGAACAGTAGAAGAACCCCCTGTAAAACCATGTTTGGGGTACCCCAATTTAGCTCAGACACCTCAAGCACATTAATAAACATTCACCCTCTGTAACTCTGTACTTTGTGTCCCAGCCTCTCTCCTCGGTCAGCACAGGTCAGGTGCAAATTCTCACAACCCAAGTGACGGATTGCCACCACTGCAGTGCAGAAAGGTCTGGCCCTTCTCCAGCCAGGAGATGCAGAGCAGTCCAGGAACACACGGCACATCACACCCGGGTCTCCACTCGTGTGCCTGCACTCTCAAAATTCTCTTTTTAAGTTCCATCAAAATTTCCTCACCCCCATGATTACACAGTCAAGGAACAGAGAAAGACTTTTCCCAGTGGGCCTGGCAGCAGCACCTTCTCCTTCCTGTAGATCACCTTTGCCTCCACCAAAGGCCCTCAGGGACAGCAGAGACCCCACTGACAGCAAACCCATGTCTTGCCAGGGCTGCACTTCCCAGCCCTCTTTCTCTCTGCCCTGGGGATAGCGAGATTTGCTCCCTCCCTTGGCATCCTGTTGCAGCTTTCTTTGTCCGTCTGCTGCCCACTTGGCCGTGTCTGTGCTCTGAAGCAAAGCCTTTGCACACATGGGGATTTGGACCCTCTGCACCAGGTTTCCCTAAGACAAGTCAGGGCTTGGCCTGGAGCCACAGCTGAGGTGCTACAGCCCAAACGTGCACGGATGCCCTCAGCCAGGGGCGCAGCCAGGACGAGCTGCAGCCTGTGCTTTTTGACATCGATAGCGCAATTGCCATGCGTGGTAGAACTAATGACGTAGCTTGCAGTGCTGCCATGGGTGGGGACAGGCTTTTCAGGACAGGCAGGCTGGAAGGATCAGGAGTGTGGTTTCACTCAAAGTGAAGAAGATGCTTGGATGTACGGAGCTCCTCTGTGGGGCAAGTGAAAACTTTGGTGAGCCCTTGTGAGTGAGGATCAGAGGAGGTGACTCTGTGGTGGGAAATGAAGAACGCACAGTCAGGGTGGAGAAGTTGGCTTAGCCTTTTCGAAGCAGCCCAAGGAAGTCTCTGGACACAGAAGCCTGGGCCTCACTGGGGAGTTTAATGATCCTGGCATTTCTGGAAGGGGAACACAGCAGCCTGTGAACAGTCCAGGCAGTTTCTGGAGCTTCTTGGGACAACTTCTTAGCACAGCAGACAGATGGGCCAACAGAGGTCGTGCAAACCTGGATCTGATCTTTGCCAGCAAGGAAGAGGCAGTCAGAGATATGAAGTGCGTTTTAAGTCTTGGCTGTGGTCCTCAACGCCAGACATTGGAGGAGCAGCAGACTTTGGCCTGTTCTGGAGAGTTTCAGTGGGGATCCAGTGGTCAGCAGCACTGAAGGGCAGCAGAGCTCAGTACAGCTGGTCTTCAAGGAGAGCATCTGCCAAGCCTAGAAACGGTCTATGACAAATCTCAGTTTAAAGATGAAAGTAAATGCAAGGGCATCATAATGAGCTGTTATTGCTTCAGAGAGAGTTAAAGAAGCAGCAAAGACAACATGGGATCACTCCTAAATTTAGTAAAAGCAGGTGTAGAGAGATCTGTGATATTTAGTGTGCTCTTTGACTCAGTTCTCACCAGCAAGGTGTCCCAGGCCTTTGTGCCTCAAGGCAGGTCTCTGGAGGAAAACAGCCATCGGTGAGTAGGGATCTAATGAGGAGCTACTTGATGAACTCAAATGTTACCGGTCAGAAGGGCCCGGATGTACAAATTTCTGTGCACACACAGAGGGAGAGAAAGGGTCACCAGCTTCCTGGTCGTATCCATGGCCTGTGAGAAAATTGTGACTTTTACAGACCAGCGTCAATGTTCAAAAAAAGAGGACTTCTCACACACTTATTACACCGAGGTCTTTTCTGCACATGATTCAACTTCTGCTTAACATCTTCATTCAAGGGTTGATACAGCTGCCCACACAGAGGTGACCACTGCCTCCAAGATACACGAGGTCAGCTGAAGCCTGAACATGGTACTAGGAAATGTGACCCCCCAGGGCTGGTGGGAGCATTTCAGGAGCAGGAGCTGGTGGACAGGCAGGGTGGGCCAAAGCATCTGCATTGGGACAACTGATTTCTCTCCCTTGAGTAGAAAGCTAAGCCTGGACAATTGCACCCAAGCTGTCCAGTGTTGGAGGAGAACAAGAAATAAGGGGGTCTAGATGCTGTGGAGTCTACAAAGAACATGCTCCTGTAACCGCAACATGTTGGGATTAGTGCAGGCTGTTCAAAAGAGAGGAGGGAGCTCATGACTTCAGGGTGTGACTCGCTGTGAGTGATTATGGACAGAGTCCAGGGCAGGGAGTTCTTTGGGGCTTCTTAGAATTGGTGCTTGACACAAAAACGGGTTTGCTATTGGTGTGAGGCCAACGGAGAGTGGACTCCGGAGGAGGTAAGGTGGACTTAAGATGCAGCAGAGGATTGTATTTTCTTTTTTATTAAGCCGTGTCTTCCTTTCTTTTCTTTTTTTGGCAATTAAGAAACACCCTCCTGAGTATGGGTGCAGTTCATTCCCCAGGTAAAACAAGGAGAAACTGGTGTCCATGGGCTGAAATGTGCAGCTGCAGGCTGTGGTGGAGAGAGCTCAGCTTTGAACAAAGGTGCTGTATTTCCCAAGTGGCTGATGAGAGAAATGTGGTGTTGGAGGTAGGGACGAAGACGGGACATTGTCTGACACACAGGGTCCTGACTTTCCTGCATAGTCAGACTCGATTTGGAGATGTTCAGTTTCAACACCAATTCGGAAATCGCAGAATTCACATGATGTGTAAGCAGGCCAATGAAGAAAAGTGGAGGAAAAAGATATTCTTTCTTATTGTTATTTACTACCCAAATCTTTTCACTTCTGAAATCGCTCTAATTAACTGTGTAAAAACTGAGGTATTAAGTTATGCCCGGAGCTTGGGGTGGTTAGGGCATTTTGGATGTGAATGAGCCCTGTGGTGCCAAGTTCCTGCCCTGCAGATGCTGACAGTGGATTGAACTGGCCTCTAGAGAAGTGACAGTCAGCAGCAAACCTCCAAATTTCTGCGGGTGCTAGTGGTGCCCACTGAGGGCCACCACTGAAGAGACCATGGAGGGAATGAAGAGAAAAGGGACTGTCCCTGGGGGCTGATGAAGCAGGAAGTCACAGACACTGCTTACAGGTGGAAAATGGAATGTTCAGGTGACTGTGAATCCCCTTGTGGTGTTCCATCAAGCAGGGTGTTCATGCCCTGACCCCCGTACCCAGAGAACGGGGACCCTTTCTCTCACAGGACGCTCAAGGCCCTTCCTGGGGTCAGTGAGGTATAGGGGTGGGTGATGTCAAGTGCAAGACAGCGGCAGGACTCCTCCCAGGCTCTCTGGAGGGTGGGGGAGAAGGCAACAAAGCGTTGTGGTGGTGAAGAACTGGTGTCCTGTCAGGGGCCTCAGTGGAAGAGACCACAGCCATAGTGGAAAGGACAAGGATTTCAGTCCTTTTGGGGGGTCCCAAGCTCAACAAAGGGGCCATCCCCACCACAGGCTTTACTCTGTTTTGCTGTGCCTGTTTCTCTGCAGATTTTAACCACCACCCCTGCTTCCCCGCCTCACTCTGACCCCATCCTGTCCCAGGCTTTAATGATGCCTCTCTGTCTTCACTGACTATTTCTTCAAACACAAAGCTCTGATTTTCTGAGGTTTTGCCGAGGGCTGTGAGTTCCCCATAACCTGTGCAGCTTCTTCCAAAGCCCTGCTAATGCTCCTCAGTCACCAAAGATGTCCCAGCCCCCAGACTCACTTGAATCCTCTACGTAGCTCCATGTCCCAGCACTGAACTGCACGTCCTCCTCCACCCTCTGCCTCAAAATCAAAACTCAACCTCTTTCACTCCACTAGGACACCCTCCCAGCCCCCACCACCCCACATCAGCTTCCTTTCTTTAGCACCCACACTGCCACACATACACCTCTCTCTCCCCGCACTCCCATGTCTCTCCCAAACCCTCCCTTCTTTCCCTGCAGAAATAGGTCCTCAGCACAGGAGGTCTGTGTGTCCTCCACGCTCCAGGATTTTTCCTGGGGTCCATCCAAGTGTGGGGAGTGAACAAGGAGAAGAGAGAAAAGTCAGCTGGTGGGGCATGACTGAGCACAGCCACACCCAGCAGCGGGCATTGCCATCAGCCAGGCTGACACACGCACACAAGATGGAGGTGTCCCTGCCATCCCTAATTTGCACCAGAGGGGCCTTCCTTCCTGCTGTATTCCCAGGACAATGCTGCTCTTCTCCTCGTCCACCCACAGACAGCAACTGCTTTCTATGTCTGGGCTCAGACATGGTTTTAAGGATTTGCTGAAGCCGTTCGCCATAACCTTGTTTCTCCCTGACATCCCCCGACCCTCTCTCCCACACCTACACACGGCCAATCACTGCTGCTCAGGGCCACTCACTCTTCAGAAGAGGCCTTGAGCTTCCTGGATCATCCTGGTGCTTGTAATAAATGTCCTGGTTCCCTCCAGAGCTCATGGTGAGCTTACTTGTCCATGAAAGGGTCTTTAGGACCTCCTGTTCTGAAACAGCTCCCTTTTTGTGATCGTCTGTGCAGAAAGAGGATGGATGCCAAGTGGAATGCTCTAAGAACCTCATGAGCTACCCCCACGGCTCTGTCCTTCCGGCAAGGAGTCTGACCTGAGAAGGGGATCTGCTCTCTGCAGAGGCAGATGAGCAGTGTGCATGCCACCAGGGGACACAAAGGTTCACTTCTGCAAGACCCCTCCTTCATCTGAACGGCTTTGGAGGTGTACTGCAGGATGGGATCTCAGGCCTTATGTGATAACTACTGATGTAATTGGCATTGCCCAGAGTTGCTACTACAGAAGCAGGCTACTACTTAATATTTTTACTTATTTCCATAGATACTGCCACTCTTAGGGAAATCACAGAAGCAGAAACACCTGAAGGATTATTGATGCATTATCGACAGAAGACCCACCAGGTTTGCATCTCAAGAAATGGGGTTGCAGGTGAGGGGAAGGATGATTTGAGCACTGCTATGGGATTTGGGAAACTGACGCCTGCTCTTTTCTCCCTGTCTCCTGACACCCTGCCCTCCTCATTGAGACGTGTGAGGAACTCCACCAACTAAGTCTGAACTCACAGCTGTGTCAGGAAAGTTATGTCTAAGTGCAGCCAATGATGTCCTGCCAACTCAAGATTTGAGCTTCCATTTGAGGCCAAAGGATTTTAACTCACAGTACATCCATCTTCCCCCTGACACTGGTTACCGTGTGACACAACTGTCCTGGATCTCGAGGCAGGATGGGCAGGAAAGTTTAACTACTGGACTGGAGCTTTTACTCTTGTTGGAAATGGGAATGCAGCAGGCTTGAGCCAAGAGGCCCAAGAAACCCATTTCCCATCGGGCCTGCTAAGGAAAACATCCCACAGGCTGTGGGACCTTCTCTACTGACTGAGAAGTTGTGAGTCTGGACGATACAAATTCCCCTATTTTTTCCTCTTTCTTTGTAACTTGGCTCTCAGAATTAATGTGTTGAGGCTGCTTTGCCACTTTGAAACTGTGCCTCTGAAAAACTAGCCCAGCAGGGCTTTTTCCTTTTTCAGCCCAACTGTAGATGCAGAACTGAAGTGTGTTTCCAGATGTGGAGCCGCTTTTCAGAATGTCTGTTGCAAGAGCGGAACTAACTGAGCCTGCAATTGGAAATGGGTGAAGCTGTGTGGCTTCAGAGTGTATTTGGGATGCATAAACTATGAAAAGGTTGTGAAGGAGAATGGGCCCAAAAGAATCAGGAAAAGTGCCCATCCAGTGGAGCTCTGCAGAAGGAGGCTGGAGCTGTACAATAGCTGAGGCAATACAGGTGGGATGAGGACGTAGAGCAGACTTTTGTAGGGAAGGCTGTGCAAGAGGGCACCCTGGCTTCAGCCGGCTAAAACCAGAGACCAGGCAGTGTGCTGAGGGGATGGGGAGAAGTGTCCTGGGTTACAAGGGTGTGGACGAGAGGAGCTTGGAGAGGGTGAGGGTTCAGAGATTCGAGGCAGTCCTTTCAAGATCCGAGCAGACAGAGCTTTGGCTCCAGGATAAAATAAAGTTATCCCAAGGATGTTTTGGACTTAGTGGTGCTATCACTAGTAGCAGTAACAGGACAGCACTTCTAAGGGAACTCCTTCTTATGCTTGATGATGATGGTGAACTAAAACTCTTTCATTTCCTTCCCAACGCTTATTCTATATATACAAAATAGCTATAACTCTCAGCAGCTAGCCTCTGGCACGAATCTCTTAGAACAGTGTTTTTTCTCTCACTGCTACCTCTTTGTTAGCATTTCAAGATTACAGCTCTTGGAAAGAATTGCTGCTCAATCACACCTGCCCTGTGTCTTTTCTCCCTACTTCCACCAGGAGGAGGAGGTAGAGTAGGGGAGCTGTGGGGTTTTTTTATCCAAAGAAGGCCGAGGGACAGATGCAGATGAGTGCAAAGGAAAAAAGCAAGGCAAAATTTTCCTGCAGTGGACAGGTACAACAGCATCACTTGCATTTCCGACCTCTGAAGTCATAACTTAGATGATGAGTGCCTGCAAGTTCTGAGCTCCCTTCATCTGCCCTGCATTTCAGCATGGACAAGGGAACTAACCCAGTCAAAAAGATTCTTCTGATTCTATTCACCACCTAGAACATTGCATGTGTCAGGAGACAGGCCCATACACCTAAAGAAGAATCACGCTTTGCTGGGCAAAAAAACATATTAGGTGTTCCCAGGAAAGCCAGGAGGCATGGCATAGCGATCCCTGGGTTCAAGGAGCTGATCAAATGCCTTGTCTCTGTTTCTGCCATGGTGGATTCAATGCCCAGATCATGTGCAGACTCTGTACCTGGATGCTGGTATTGGTTGAGCCACCTGCTCTGAAAGGATGAACGAGGTAGGCTGTACTTTCTGGAAGGTGTTATGATAATAAAAGTGAAGGATGGGGGGAACAAAAAGGGGAGCAAAGGATGTGGTCAGGGGTGTTTGGGGGCACCTGTGAAGCAGCCGAGCACCTCATGTGAATTACTCCTGTGGTCAGGGAGAACCTGAGAGCTTTCCCTAACTTGAAAACATGAAGGGGAAGGAAGGACAGCCTCATTCAGGCTGGAAGGGACCTCAGGAGGTGTTTCAACCAACCTCCCCCTCGGAGCAGGCTCAGACCGGAAAGGGCTTTATTCAAACATGTCTTAATCACCTTCCAGGACTGACACTGTACGCACTCCCTGGGAAAGAGCTTCCAGCACTTGACTGGCCTCATGGTGCAAAAGTTTCTCCTTAGATCTAGCCTGACCCCTTTGCTGTTTCAGCCCATTGCCTCTTGTCCTTGTCTCTTGTGCCATGGACATGAGCCTGATTCAGTCTTCCCGCGAACTGTGCGAGGCTGCACATCTTCCCCTCAAGAGCTTCTCTTCCCCAGGCTTAACAAGCCCAGCTCTCTAGGCTTCTCCTCACAGCACAAGTTCTCCCATCCTGACTGTCTTGGTGGTCCTCCACTGAAGTGGCCCCAGTTTGCCAAGGGCTCTCTGACTTTGTGGGATGTGAAAACCCAGGACAAAATTCTGGGTGTGGTATAAAAAGTACTGAGCAGACTGGCTGTGCTCCTGCTCATGCAGCCCAGGATGCTCTTGGCCGCCTTTGCTGATGCCTCACTTTATTCCTCAGGTAACCCAAGGACCACCAAAGCCTTTCCCACAGGGCTGCTCCCCACCTAGGTAGTCCCTGGCTCCTGTCATTGCAGGGGCTTAGTCCGCCTCAAAGACACAACTTCCTGGGTATCATGAGGTTCTTGTTGTCCCATTACTCCAGCTTGTCTTTGACCTTTGGCATGGCAGCCCTGCCCTCCAGTGAGGCGTCTGCTCTCCTCAGTGTGATGTCTTCTACAAAGGTTATGAAAAAGCACTCTCTGGTCTCCTCTGGGTCATCACAAACACAATAACCTGGGCAGGTTAAGGTACAGAGCCCGGCAGGACACTACTAGGTCCTGGCCTCCAGGCAGAGCACCATGCATGGACCATGTCCCTCCATGGTTGACTGTCCTGGTCGCTATTTTACACATGTGCTTCTCCACCCAGGCAGACCATAATACCCTATTTTGGACACAGCAGTATTGCAGGGGATGATGTTGAACGCCTTGTTGACTTGCAGGTAAAAGACCACCACTGCTCTCCCCATGTCCAGCAATCCCGTCCTTTCCTCACAGAAAGCAAAGAGGATGGACAGGCACAAGCTGCCCTGGGTAAATCCCCTCACCTGCTTCTTCAGACGCACAGAAATGGACACACTCTGGGGTAGAGCCTTTAGTTCCCTTGCTCAACCCTTGGACATTTCTGAAAGGTGCATGCAACGTTTCAAAGCTGCCAGTCACCAGGGGGTTCTCCCAATCTCCATGGCCTTTCAAAGATGGTGGAGAATGGCCTCACTGTGACATCAACCGGTTCTCTCTGCTCCCTGGGAAGCCACCCCTCCTGTCCTAAAGACTGGTAAGGATTGTGTTAGCTCAGGTGACCCCTGACTTGATCCTCATCCACTACTGGTGCTTCTCCTCCAAATTCCTGCCTCGAGTCACAGAGTCCCGGGAGAAGGACTTGCTGGGGAAGACTGAGGCAAAGAGGACGCAGAGAATTTCACATCTCTCCCTTACTAAATTCAGCAGTGGCCACACAGTATCTTGGATTCCTTTTTAACAGCTTCTGAAATAGTAACGTAACAGCTCGTTATTTACATGCCCTTGAATTGCCTTTCTGTTGCAGACTGAGTTTCAATGTGGACTACTGCTGTGCTTGGAAGGTCCCAGAAGACTGGAGGCTTGCCAATGTGACGCCCATCTGCAAGAAGGGCCGGAAGGAGGATCTGGGGATCTACAGGCCCGTCAGCCTAACCTCGGTACCAGGCAAGATTCTGGAGTGGTTCATCTTGGGTGCGCTCCCATGGCAAGTGCAGGACATCCAGGGAGTCAGGGCCAGCCAGCATGGGTTCGTGAAAGGCAGGTCCTGCTTGACCAACCTGAGCTCCTTCTGTGATCAGGTGACCTGCCTAGTGGATGAGGGGAAAGCTGTGGATGTTGTCTACCTGGACTTCAGTACGGCGTTTGACACAGTCTCCCACAGCATCCTACTGGACAAGCTGGCGGCTCATGGCTTAGAGAGGTGCACTCTTCACTGGGTTAGAAACTGGCTGGATGGCCGAGCCCAGAGAGCGGTGGTGAATGGAGTTCAATCCTGTTGAGAACCAGTCACAAGCGGTGTTCCCCAGGGCTCAGTTTTGGGGCTGGTCTTGTTTAAGATCTTTATCAAAGGCCTGGATGAGGGGATGGAGTGCACCCTCAGCGTGTTTGTAGATGACACAAAATTAAACAAGAGTGTTGATCTTCTCAAGGGTCGAGAGGCTCTGCAGAGGGATCTGGACAGGCTGGGTCAATGGGCTGAGGCCAATGCCATGAGGTTCAACAAGGCCAAGTGCCGGGTCCTGCCCTTGGGTCACAACAACCCCACGCAGCGCTACAGGCTTGGAGATGAGTGGCTGGAGAGCTGCCTGGCAGAAAATGACCAGGGGGGGGGTGCTAGTCAAGAGCCAGCTGAACATGAGCCAGCTGTGTCCCCAGGTGGCCAAGGCAGCCAACAGCATCCTGGCCTGTATCAGCAACGGTGTGGCCAACAGGAGCAGGGAGGTGATCATGCCCCTGTACTCAGCACTGTGAGATCACATCTTGAGTACCGTGGCCAGTTTTGGGCCCCACAGTATAGGAAAGACCTTGAGGTGCTGGAGTGGGTCCAGAGAAAGGGAATGAAGCTGGGGAGGGGTCTGGAAAACATGTCTTATGAGCAGCGCCTGAGGGAAAGGGATTGTTGAGCCTAGTGAAGAGGAGGCTGAGAGGAGTCTTTATTGCTCTCTACAAGTACCTAAAAGGAAGTTGCAGTGAGGCTGGTGTTGGTCTCTTCTTCCAAGTAACTAATGACAGGACAAGAGGTAATGGCCTCAAGCTGCACCAGGGGAGATTTAGATTGGATATTAGGAAAATTTTGTTTCCTGAAAGAGTGGTTAGACATTGGAACAGGCTGCCCAGGGAGGTGGTGGAGTCACCATTCCTGGAGGTGTTCAAAAGACGAATAGATGTGGTGCTTAGGGACTGGTTTAATGGTGGGCATGGTAGTTTTAGGATAATGGCTGAAGCTGACGATCTTAGAGGTCTTTTCCAACTAAAATGATTCCATGATTCTGTGCTGTCCTTGAAAAGCAGCTGTACTGAGCTCAGCCATCATGCAAAGGCTCTGCTTCAGAGCAGAGAAATGGCTTGGACAAAAGAATTTGGAATGTCTTTCTATCCCTAGGATACGAAATCCAGAATGAAATGTCTAAATTCACTCAACTAAAGTCATCTCCCCAACTTGGAGAAACTAGATCGTTGCTTCTCACCTTCCAGGTGTCCTGTGTAGTGACAGGAGAATAGAGGTTATTCTCATGCCCAACTCTCTTTCGATAGGAGAAAAGACACAGCTGGCAGTCAGTGTCACTGCCCAGCTGAGGGAGGCAACCTCAGTGAGTCCTTCAGCCTGTTTCACAGCAGGTTCCCCTGGAGCCCCTGGGACACCTGGAGGGAGGCCAGAGGGGGCAGAGAAAAGGCTGCCTTGGGCTGCTCCCCTGCTGCTGAGCTGGGCTGGGCTCCTGGGAAGGAGAGAGCTTATTGAAGAGGGCAGCGCTGCTGAGAGACAGTTCTTCCTAGGAGCAGCTCCTCTGCAAAACACAGCAGGGCTGAGGGCACTGCCTGCAGGCACCAAGGGGAGAGAAGTGAGGCTGAGAGAGCTTAATGCCAGTCTGGAGGGGAGGAAGCTGAGAGTTTCTTGGAAAAGAAGCCTTTACAGTCATCTGCATGGTAAGTCTCTGGGTGTAGGGCAATGCAGCTGGTGTTTCGGGGGGGCTATCCGAAAGCTGGAACACCCCACAGCACATAGAGTCTTTCACGAGGATCCCAACAGCTTCTCTAGTGTAGAGGAGGAGGACGTGCTGCAGGTGAGGGACTCCCTGCTGCCCCACCAGATGC
This sequence comes from Leptosomus discolor, assembly GCF_034619465.1. Classification (NCBI taxonomy): domain Eukaryota; kingdom Metazoa; phylum Chordata; class Aves; order Leptosomiformes; family Leptosomidae; genus Leptosomus; species Leptosomus discolor. Next base: position 2,836,120 of record NW_028237764.1, read on the forward strand.
ACCGGGCATGACGGCTGCCTTCTCTCAGGGACACCTGCGGGGTGTGAAGGTAGGTGTGCAGGCAGGGGTGCCCAGGGCTGCCCTTCAGAGCAGGGTCCCTGCCCCCCAGGGGCTGTGTGGCAGAGCAGGGACTCTGCTGTCTGCCAGGGTCAGCTCTCAGCCTGCCCAGGGAGCTCCCCACGGCACTGTGGGGAGATGCTGTGGGTGGAAGGAGTGACCCCCAGCAAGGGAGGCTCCTTCTGCTGGCAGGGGGGAACTGCGTGGGTCAGGGCTGCTCCCAGCACCAGATCACCCCCACAACATTTGCAGAGGCTCCTTCTGGAAACAGCACGTCAAGGAACTGTTCACCTGAAAGAGAAGAAATCTGGGCTGTGAGTTTTGTCCTCTTGGTTTGCTGGGTGGGCAGGGAGAAATGGGAATTTCTTTCTGCGTTGTGCATCAGGCCTTGAGACCCCATTTGTTGTTGGGACTTGTCTGAGCTGCTCATTAACCCCTGCCCACACAGAGATGTCCCTGGGCAGAGCTCTGCTGCCAGGAGGTGTCTGCAGGGCAGAGCTGTGGACGTGGCAGGTGGGATGGGGTCTGTGAGTGTGAGGAGGGAGGAGATGTGGGGACAGAGAAGCAGGTCCTGGCCAAGACAGGCTCCAGGAAGCAGAGACATGGGCAGGGAGGAGGAGAGAACGGCTCCCAGACATGCTGTGGGAGGGGGATTCAGGCATCTCCCTGCCATCCCCTTCAGTGCAGATGCCTTCCCTGGAGCAACCCCCTGGTCTCCTCACTCACGCAGCAGAGCCTCTGCCGTTAATGTCACGGGGATTTGGTCAGGAGTTACCTTCCCAGCAACCTGACCACCACAGAGGAGACACTCTCGAGTGTCCGACTGCGCCTTCCTCTCCTGGCTCCAGTGGCAGGGGGACTTTGGCATCTCCTCCCTGCTGCCCTTGTTCTTGCTGTTACACTCACTGTTGTGTGGGGTTGAGGACTGAAGTGCAGCTGAGACACCAACATGTACTGTCGTTGTCCTAGTTTTGGCTGGGATAGAGCTTTTTCTTCTTCCTAGGAGCAAGAGCAGTGCTGTGTTTTGGATTCTGTATGGGATTTGGTATGAGCAGAATGTTGATAGTACGCTGATGTTTTAGCTGTTGCTAAGAAATCAAGGACTTTTCAACTTCCCATGTCTTACTAGTGTGCAGGTGCCTCAGAAGCTGGGAGGGAACATAACTGGGGCAATGGACCCAAACTGGCCAGTGGAATAGTCCACATCGTACAATGTCATGCTCAGGACATGGATGAGGGTTAGCTGGGGGTCTGGCTCTCTCCCTATCTGTGATTGCGGGTTCAGGATTCTCTCCGCTGGGATCGCTAGCCGGGAATGGGCTGGGTCTCGGTCAGTGGGTGGTGGGCAATTGCATTATGCACTATTCATATATATATGTGCTATTCTTATCATTATTATTTAAATTTTGTTTTATTTAATTTACTACACTGTTTTCATCTCAACCTATGAGCCTCCTTACCTTTACCCTTCCAATTCTCTCCTGTTCCCTGGGGCAGGGGAGGGTGAGCGAGCGGCCGTCACTTGCCTCACAGGACCAAAACTGTGTCACAAGGAGTGCAACAGAAATGCCAAGGATTTCTGCCTTAAAAGCACTCCTCAGCGGTGATGGCACAACTAGAACAGAGTACACAAACTAAAATTGGCTCTGTTGTCGGGTGAATCATGTCGGGATCCACAAAGCTGTAAAGGTCTTTGACATCAGAAGTGCATTTAATCTCAGACCACTCTTTGTTCCTATTTACCTCTCACTGTAGGTAAGACTCTGACTCCTGCAGAGCCCACAGCAGAACCTCCAGCTCTCTGGGACACCCTCAAGAAGCAGCAACCGGAGCTCAAAAAAGGCCTTCCTGAAGAGGGAAGAGCAGTTTGGGGGATGTTCTATGAGAAAGTGAATAGATTATACCCAGAGAAGTCTGCCTGAAGTTGTCGCTGTCTTTAACTTTTTGAATAGGTCCCCATGCCCAGAGGGAGAAAATGTCCAATGGCAGCTCCATCAACCAGTTCCTCCTCTTGGCATTCGCAGACACCCGGGAGCTGCAGCTCTTGCATTTCGGGCTCTTCCTGGGCATCTACCTGGCTGCCCTCCTGGGCAATGGCCTCATCATCACCACTGTAGCCTGCAACCACCACCTCCACACCCCCATGTACTTCTTCCTCCTCAACCTCTCCTTGCTCGACCTGGGCTCCCTCTCCACCACTCTCCCCAAAGCCATGACTAATTTTCTCTGGAACATCAGGGCCATCTCCTACTCGGGATGTGTTGCCCAGGTCTTTCTGTTTGTCTTTTTTATACCAGCAGAGTATTGCCTCCTCACCATCATGGCCTACGACCGCTACGTTGCCATCTGCAAACCCCTGCACTACGGGACCCTCCTGGGCAGCAGAGCTTGTGTCCACATGGCAGCAGCTGCCTGGGGCACTGCTTTTCCCTACGCTGTGCTGCACACGGCCAATACATTTTCACTGCCCCTCTGCCAGGGCAATGTTGTGGACCAGTTCTTCTGTGAAATCCCCCAGATCCTCAAGCTCTCCTGCTCAGACACCTACCTCAGGGAGGCTGGGCTACTTGTGGTCAGTGTCTGTTTAGGCTTTGGGTGTTTTGTGTTCATTGTGGTGTCCTACGTGCAGATCTTCAGGGCCGTGCTGAGGATCCCCTCGGAGCAGGGACGCCACAAAGCCTTTTCCACCTGCCTCCCTCACCTGGCCGTGGTCTCCCTGTTTATCAGCACAATTTTTTTTGCCTACCTGAAGCCCCCCTCCATCTCCTCCCCATCCCTGAACCTGGTGACAGCAGTTCTGTACTCGGTCGTGCCTCCAGCAGTGAACCCCCTCATCTACAGCATGAGGAACGAGGAGCTGAAAGATGCTGTTAAGAAAGTAATTCCTTGCAAGTTTTTCAATAATGAAAAAATTACTACATCTCTTTACAAATGATTCACAAAGTATCTGTTTTTACACTTCCTTGGGTTTTTTTTTTTGGGTTTGTTTTAGTTATTTGCTGTTGGATTTTGATGTTTGATTTTGCGTTTGGCGATTTTGTTTGTTATTGTTATTATTATTGTTGTTATTATTATTATTGTTGCTGTTATTGTCATTCAAGGCTATGAGGTTAATCACACAAAGGTTTGCATTTGCATCACCTGGTGACTTTATAAAAGTGGGTCTGACACTGGCTCAGAGTTGCCTCTTTCGCAGCAGCTCAGCAATAATATGGGATTTTCCCAGTGCAGTGCTTTCAGGCTGGGCTCTTTCCACAAAGCAGCCTGAGGAACTGCAGCTCTCAAGTTCCTCTTCCTCCATGGCATTGCGAATAAAAAGCTCAGGGTTCACAGCATTTTAGAGACATAGGACCAAACTTGGGAGTCACCAGTGGGTGTCTGGTGACATGTAAGGTGGTGAGTGTAATTGAGGGATGTACCCAGGGCTTTCCCACAGATGACACTAAAGACACCCATCCTCTAGGAGGGGAATCTGGGGCTGCTGGGAGAGCTGGGCAGTTCTGCAGGGACAGCATGTTCCTGGGGATGTGTGGAGATGGAAGAGGGCTGCAAAGATGGGGTGGGGGCTGAGAGTCCAGGGCATGTGCAGATCTCTTCTGGGCATTCTCCAGTTCCTCCCCTGGAGAAACCTGTCTACAGCAGGAATTCCCACAGAGGGACACACCAGACCAGGTGTGGGCACACCAGGTCTCACTGGAGGGGGATGGAAACTCAAGATGTCTGGGTGGCCACGCTCTTCCTCATGCAGCCCCCTGTGCAGCTGGCCTTTTTCATGGTGAGTGCTCACCGCTGGCTTGTACGGTGTCCCTCGTGGTGGCCAGGCCATTCTCCTGCTCAGCCAGTCACGTCCCAACTGAACCTGATCTATAGGCTTATTTGTTCCCCCCGAAGCTACTTCTCCTTTTAAAACTTCAGAGGTTCCTGTTGGTTGAATCCCAGAGTTCCTCAAGGTCTGCCTGCGCTGAAGCTCCATTTGGTCAGCTCTTAGTGTTTCTGTGCAGGAGGCTCACCCTGGTTGGAGAGCCATCACCACAAGGTGACAGCATGAGGAGTCGCAGGGCACTACAGACAAGAACAGGAGCTACTAGTTTGTGCTGGGCAAGGTCAGAATCAGCACGGCAATGATCTGAGGAACACTCTACGAGTTATTCCTCCCCAGGTGCAGGACCCTACACTTGCCCTTATTGAACCTCATTAGGTTCCTCCCGCCCAGCTCTCCAGCCTGTCCAGGTCTCGCTGAATGGCAGCACAGCCTTCTGGTGTGTCAGCCACTCCTCCCAGTTTGTATCGACAGCAAGTTGTAGTTGTCTATTTTAGCAAGTACTGCAGCAGATATCACCTAAACAAGCCTTGCAAAAATCTGGGCAAGTGCAACAATCACAGAATCATGGAATCAATTTTTTTTTAACACCTCTGGGGATAGTGACTCCACCGCATCCCTGGGCAGCCTGTTCCACTGTTTGACCGCTCTTTCAGTAAAGAAATATTTCCTAATGTCCAATCTAAACTTCCTCTGGCACAACTTGAGGCCATTTCCTCCTGTCCTATCGCTTTTTACTTGGGAGAAGAGACTGACCCCCACCTCACTACAACCTCCTCACAAGTATTTGTAGAAAGTGGTGGGGTCTCCCCTCAGCCTTCTCCTCTCCAGACTAAACAACCCCAGTTCCCTCAGCAACTCCTCACAAGACCTGTTCTCTGCCATTCACCACCTTCATTGCCCTTCTCTGGACACGCTCCAGCACCTCAATGTCCTTCTTGTCCTGAGGGGCCCAAACCTGCACACAGGATTCAAGGACCACCCTCACCAGTGCCAAGTACAGGGACACGATCACATCTCTGCTCCTGCTGGACATACCATTGCTGATAAAGGCCAGGATGCTGTTGGCCTTCTTGGCCACCTGGGCACACTGCTGGCTCATGTTCAGCCGCCTGTCGACCAGCATCCCCAGGGCCTGTTTTTGCCGAGCAGCTTTCCAGCCAATCCAAGCCTGTAGTTCTGCGTCGGGTTTTTGTGACCCAAGTACAGAACCCAGCACTTGGCCTTATTGAACCTCATACAATTGTCCTCAGCCCCTCAATCCAGCCTGGCCAGATCCCTCTGCAGAGACTTCCTGCCCTCAAGCAGATCAAAACTCCCACCCAATTTAATGCCATCTGCAAACTCACTGAGGGAGCACTCAATCCCCTCATCCAGATCATCGATAAATATGTGAAACAATACCGGCCCCAACACTGAGCCCTGGGGGACACTGCTCGTGACCAGTCACCATCTGGATTTAACTCCGTTCACCACAACTCTCTGTACTCATCCGTCCAGCCAGTTTTTAACCCAGTGTAGTGTGCACCGGTCTAGGCCATGAGCCACCAGCTTTCTTAGGAGAATGCTGTGGGAGACGGTGTCAAAGCCTTTACTCACGTCCAGTTTGATGACATCCACAGCCTCATCGACTACGTGAGTCCGGTGTTCGTAGAAGGAGATCCTGTTGGTCAAGCAGGACCTGCCCTTCATGAACCCATGTAGACTGGCCGTGATGCCCTGGTTTATCTGCACATGCAGTGTGAGCACCCTCAAGATGAACCACTCCATAATCTTCCCCGGTACCGAGGTCAGTTTGATGGGCCTGTAGTTCCCTAGATCCTCCTTCCGGCCCTTCTTGGAGACAGGTGTCACATTGGCAAGCCTCCAGTCATCTAGGACCTCCCCCGTTGACCAGGACTGCTGATAATGGTGATGTGCTCCTGTGTTTTTAACAGTTCCTCCTTGAAGAATGTCCAGCCTTCCTGGACCCCTTTGCCCTTCAGGACTGTCTCCCAAGGGACTCTCTCGACCAGTGACCTGAACAGCCCAAAGTCAGCCCTCTGGAAGTCCATGGCAGTGATTTTGCTGGCCCCCCTCCTTACTTCACCAAGAATCGAGAACTCTATCAATTCATGGTTGCTAAGCCTAAGACAGCCTCTGACTACCACATCTCCCACCAGTCCTTCTCTGTTTGTAAACAGCAGGTCAAGCGAGGCACCTCCCCGGTAGGCTCCCTTACCGGCTGTGTCAGGAAGTTACCTCCCACACAGTCCAGGAGCCTTCCAGGCTGTTTCTGCCCTGCTGTGTTTTATTTCCAGCAGATGACCGGTAAATTGAAGTCCACCACAAGAACAAGGCCTAGCGATTGTGAGACTTCTCCCAGTCACTTGTAGAATGCTTCGTCCGCCTCTTCATCCTGGTTGGGTGATCTACCCCAGCAGGATATCTGCCTCCTTTGGCTTCTCCCTCATGCTTACCCATGGAGAGTCGTTTGACCACCTCACTCAGCACTCTTGGGTGGATCCCTTCCAGTCTCTAGACTTGTGGATGTGCAGGTGGCAAAGCAGGTCTTTAACTTATTGCTTCTGAATTACAGTGATGGCCAATGATAGGACAAGGGGCAACGGGTGCAAGCTGGAGCACAGAAGGTTCCACATTAACATAAGGAAAAACTTTTTCACTGTAAGGGTGACAGAGCACTGGAACAGGCTGCCCAGAGAGGTTGTGGAGGCTCCTTCTCTGGAGACATTCAAAACCTGCCTGGATGCGTTCCTGTGTGACCTGCTCTAGGTGTTCCTGCTCTGGCAGGGGGGTTGGACTAGGTGATCTTTCAAGGTCCCTCCCAACCCCTAACATTCTGTGATTCTGTGATTCTGTGATCAAGGATAATGAGAGCTACAACCAGGTCTTAAATACAACACACCTTCCCCACCACCACCCCTCTGGTCTTGATGGGCTCAGCTCTCTTCCCCCCCAGCACTGCATGGGGGTGGCAGGGAATGGGGGTTGCAGTCAGTCTGGCACAAGATGTTTCCACTGCTCCTTCATCCTCAGAGAGAGAGCTCCTCGCAGCCCACCCTTACCCCACCGTGGGGTCCCTCTCATGGCAGACATTCCTCCACCAACTGCTCCAAAGTCAGTCCTTTCCCACGGGGCCGCAGCTCCCCATGAACCGCCCCAGCGTGGGTCCCTCCCAGGGCTGCCACCCTCCCAGGGACGGGCTGCTCCAGCACAGCTGGAGTCATGGTCTGCTTCAGGCCCAGTCCCCGCTCTGGCCTGGGCTCCTCCACAGGCTGCAGGCCAACCTCTGGGCCAACACTGGTCTCCATGCTCGCAGGGGCTCAGCCCACCACCCCACCATGGGTCGCAGGGGAATCTTTGCCCAGGCACACCTCCCCCTCTCCTTCCTCACTGACCTGAATGTCCACATGGTTGTCTCTAACCTGCTCACCAAAACAAACAGACAAAACAAAGAGAGCAATCAAACGCTTCTTTCACTCTTAAATAGTTACTTGCAGAGGTGCCATTGGTCTGGCTTTGGCTAGAGGAGGGTTCGAAATTGAAGCCGGGGGAGCTTCTCCAAGCCTCTGAAAGGAGCCATCTCTGTAGCCCTCTTCCCCGCTACCAAAATCACACCAAAACCCTGCCAGACATCAAACTACCACACATCGTGAAAACCCACTTGGAATACTGCATCCAGCTCTGGAGCCCCCAACAGAAGAAAGACACAAAGGTGCTGGAGCGAGTCTAGAGAAGGGCTATCAAGATGATCAGAGGGTTGGAACATCGTTCCTATGCGGACAGGCTGAGAGAGTTGGGCTTGTTCAGCCTGGGAAAGAGAAGGGTCTGGGGAGAACTTTGATATCTTCCAGTACCCAAATGGGGCCTACAAGAAGGCTGGGAAGGAAGTTTTTACAAGGGTCTGCAGTGATAGGACAAGGGGTAATGGTTGGAAGTTGGGAAAGGGCAGATTTAGACTAAGTACAAGGAAGAAGTCGTTCACCCTGAGGGTGGTGAGACACTGGAACAGGATCCCTGATGAATTTGTTGATGCTCCATCTCTGGCAGTGTTCAAGACCAGGTTGGACAGAGCCTTGAGCAACCTGGTCTAGTGGGAGGTGTCTCTGCCATGGCAGGATGGTTGGAACTAGATGATATTTGAGCTACGTTTGAACCCAAACCATTACATGATTCTATGACCTATGTTTCCATCATTGACTAGTGCAAAGTCATTGGGCTTGAGCAACTTGTGCTTCTCTTCAATGTAGATCCATCTGTTACTTTTGGGAGAATAGAGGTGTCCTTATCTTGATTGAACACTTGTTCTTCTCAGGAAGGGGAAGTGATAAGCCTTGGGTCTCGAGATAATGATGCAGTAATTATATGCTAAGAGTGTTCCTGTCTCCTAACACCTGTGTAATCTGGTGTGGAATTGTGGCATCAGAGGAGACAAGTTGTTGGTGAGGAGATCCTGAGACACGCCCTGAGGCAGCCAGTCCCTGGGTGTCAGGGTGTGTGGGCAGGTGCCTAGGGTGGTTATCACCTCCCAGCGCCTGTGCTTTGAAGCCTGTAATAACAGGTAATCCCACTACATGGACACACTGCCTAACAGAAGAGTGCCTTACCTACCCCAGTGAAACCCAGCAGATCCTGTGGCTGTACTGGGGTTTGGCCTGTGTCTATCGGTTCAGTGCTATCAGATGAGCCTGGCTGAGATATGGACCCAAGCCACCACTGAGGATGCCATGACTATGACATGGACATAACCCTGGAGGACACCATGGTTGGGATGGGAACCCAAACCACACTTGAGGGCACCAGGGATGAGATAGGAACCCAAGCCCCGACACACTAGAGGAATCACCCCAGCAGTAAAAAAGTAGCACTAGACACAGAGGTGGACGGATCTGTACTATCTATTAGTAAGGCAGGAGAACAATTGAAGTATGAAGCTGTTCTTTGGCATGGATATAGAAGGAAGAATTGAGAAAAATCACCAAAAGAGACCAAAACTACGAGGCCATTGACCTTGACAGACCTTGGAGAAATGCAGCAATATAACAGGTGCCAGACAGGCAAGCAGAGCAGTGCCTGACTGCTGTGCTGCTGGAATGGTGGGGCACCAGTAAGGAGTTAGAGGGTGAGGAAGCTCAACAGCTGGAGTCACTCACCAGGGACAAGGGAAGAGACAGAGAAATCCCTGAGGAACATCAACACAACAAGCAAGTAGACCAGGTGCAACAATGGAAGTGGCTGAGGTGGACCAACACTTGGAACACAGGAGTTAACTAGTCATAAGTTAGTGGAATCCTGTAGGGTCAGGACATCTAGGGAGAACTTCAATGTCCAGATGGGCTTGAGATGGAGGGGTGGACTTGACCACTGAAGCCATTGCAGGTGTTATTCAGGAGTGTGACACACGCACCATAGTCAAGTGAGCCAAGCGAGCAAAGCCTCTGTGGTGTGAAGGATGGTGGGTGCGATATCAATCCAGAGAGGCCTCACAGATGGGTTATATCACACTGCCACGAACCTGCCAAGGCAAGTGACATGTGCTTACTGTGGTGGAAGTGACAACCAGATGGTTGGCAACATGGCCTGTGACGCACACCATTTACCAAAACACCATCCTGGGCCTTGAAGAGCAAGTGCTGTGGCACCCCAGAAAGACCTGAGGCAGACAGCAGGATTCCTTTCTGAAACACCCTCAGAAGACCCTGGGCCAGGGAACGTGGCAATGATTGGGTGTGCCACATCCCCTGTCACACACCAGCCTCCGGAATGATTGACCAAGAGAAGGGACTGTTAAGGACAAGAGTGAGAGCAAAGGGGGCTGGGAAATACAAGCGGTGGGATGCAGCCTGGGCAGAAGCCACCTGCCTAGTTAATACCAGAGGCTCGACTGACCGACCTGGCCCTGCCCAGACAAAAACCTGCCTGTTGTAGAAGGAGATAAGATCCCTATAGGGCATGTAGGGAACAGGCTGGGAAAGACAGCACGGGTTGGAAATGGCCAACCTGATTGTGGGATTGTTTTTGCTCAAGGACGCAGGTCCACTGGGTGGATGGTGGGGGAATATGACATGTACCTACAGTAGATTTAACCTGGATCAGAAATAATCTATGATTTGAGTTACATATTTTAGGAAGTTCTACAATGATACCTCCTAAATGTACCTCGTAAAAAGCTGACCCAACCTGAGCTAGATTCCCTGTTCAAAAACTCCAGACAACACATCACTCTTGTCCTGAGAAAGCACCATATCAAATGGAACCCAAATCATAGACAACATGAACTCAGTGGATACTTTATGGACAATTTGTTGGATATTTGAGAGATACTTAATAGACAATATGTGGCAAAACCAATGCTGAGAACAAAGTGATGTTCTAGTGGTTTGCACAGCATCAAGGCCTGCTCTGTTTCTGATTCTGCCCCTTCAGTGAATAGACTGGGGGGGTGGGGGTGCATAAGCCTTGGAGTGGACATAACCAGGTCAATGTACCAACTGAACATGCTCTTCAACTCATTGAATGAGGTTGGAAGAGGGAGGTGAGCAAGCTGCAGGGTGGTGCTTAACATCTTGCTGGAGTTAATGCGCAACATTTACAAACAAGGTAGAGCTGGTGAGGAATGGAAAAGTCCAGGGTGAGAAGTTTGGGTTTAAAATCCTCAGAAAATGAAGGAAACAAAAGATTAGAGCTTCTGGAAGGCAGATTTTGGCCTGCTGAGGGACCTACGTAAAGACTGCCAGGGAGCTACAGCCCTGCAGAGAAGATGGGTTCAGAGAGCTGTTTGATGCTCAAGGATCTTCTCTTCATGATCCAGAATGGTCCAACCTGACATGCTGGAGGTCACATCAAGGTGGCAGGAGGCTGGCATGGCTGAGAAAGGAGCTGCTGGCTAAAACCAAGCATGAAGGGGAAGCCCAGAAAAGGCGGCAGCTGGCTGCCTTCCAGCCTCCTTGGTTCTGGGATTTTGGGAGGAGATGACACTCCAGAGCTCTTGGCAGCACTGCCCTCTTGCCAGGAGCTCCCTTCGTTCCAGGCAGGCAAAGGCAAGGGCAAGGTCGCTCTGATGCTGAGGAAACCTGGGGATGTTCCATGAAGGCTACAGGTCCTGACCTCCAGCCTCTGGGAAGGGAGAACATGTCCCTCAGGCGTTGCTCAGGCCTCTCCTGGGGACAGTCTGATCTGCACAGTGCAATGGCAAGCGCAGGTGTGGGACACTGTAGGACATCCCGTGGTGGAGACACTCAAGGGCTCTGGCAAGACAAAAAGCCCCCAAGAGAGCCGAGGTCTTTCTCCCCTTGGCTACGGCTGTTGTCTCAACCCCCAAAGCCTGCCAGATTACCCTTTAACCTTATGTCACCAGCACCTCAGTGCCTCCTCAGCCCACCCAGGACAAACCCAGAAGCACAGGACCCTGGCCCTGCCCTTGGCACTGCACATCCCCACATCACCCTGCCCCAGGAAGAACCCTGAGGAATTGCTGAGGGACAGGGTCTGCCTTTCAGGGGCTGGCGAGTCAGGGCTTGGTCTTTTGGCTTGATGAAGCACAGCAAGGGTTACTCAGCATCAGAGCCACCTTCACCTTGCCTTTGCCTACCTGTCCTCACTGCCTCCAGGTTTCATTTTTAACCAGCCCTCAGGGAGGCTTTGTCAATAACATCCCTCAGTGGAACCCATTAGTGCTCCAAGAAACTTTGGAGTTTGCATCTGACTTTGACTCCTCCAGAGGTTTCCTCAACTTCCTCTCACTGTCTGAGCTTCAAGGACTCGGCACCAAAACCACCAGAGTGATCATTAAAAAGTTGTTGGGCTGTTGCTCTGCTGCTGATCTGGGCTGGGCTCCTGGGACAGAGAGAGCTCCTAGCAAGCAGGCAGAGCTGCAGGGACACAGCTCTGCCCAGCAGCAGCTGCTCTGCAAAGCGCAGCAGGGCTGAGGGGGCTGCCTGTGGGCACCAAGGAGAAAGGAGCGGGGCAGAGAGAGGTTGAAGGCAGGGGAGAGGGGGAGGATGGCTGAGAGCTCACTGGAGGAGAACTCTTCCCAGCCTCTGACACAGTAAGTCTCTGGGTGCAGGGTGATGTGTCGGTGGCTCCTTGCAGGATCTCCTGAATGTGTCCAACCTCTGGGATCTGTCTGTGATGCAGAAGAGGAAGCCGGGCTGCAGAGCAGGGCTTCCCTAGTGCAGTGTGAGAGGGACAGGGCATGACGGCTGCCTTCTGGTGGGGATGGCTGTGGGGTGTGAAGGTGGGTGTGCAGCCAGCAATGTCCAGGCCTGTCCTTCTAAACGTGGTCCCTTCACCATAGGAGCCTGTGTCCTGGGGCAGGGACTCTGTCACCAACCAAAGTCAGGACTCGGCCTGCCTGGGGAGTTCCTCATGGAGCTGTGGTTAGAAGCTGTGTGTGGAAGGACAGTTCCCCAGGAGGGCAGGGCAGGGATCTTCTGCTGTTCAAAGGGTGTTGTGCTGCTCAGGACTTCTCACATCTCCAGATCCCCCCCGGACATTGGCAGAGGCAGCTTCTCAAGAAGTACATCAAGGCAGGGTTTACCTGAATGGGAAGGAGCCTGTGCTTTCAGTCTTCTACTCTGAGTGGCCTCTGGGGTGGAGGGAGTGTTGGACATGGACATTATTCTCTCAGTTTGGGAGGAGGCACTGGACTCCAGATGTGTTTCACTTGGAGGTTTCTAAATCTGAGGTTATCAGAAACAAACCACCTTTGGCTTACTGAGCTCCTCAGCATCACCTCTGCAGCCTCATCAGCAATGAACTCATGTTCCCATCAGAGCCTGCAGCTACGGAGATGGCCCTGGGCAGTGCTCTGCTGCCAGGAGGGGTCTGCAAGGCTGAGCTGAGTACACAGCGCGTGGGATGGTGTGTGTGAGTGCTGCCAGGGAGGAGATGTGGGACAGAGAAAGAGCTCCTAACAGGGACAGCTCCAGGCAGCAGAGACATGGGTAGAGAAAATTAGAAATGTCATGGCAGCGGGAATTCAGAAAGCTCCTGACCCAACACAGAGAGCTTCTGAGCAAGCCTCCCTGGTCACCTCTCCCCCCCAGCAGACCCTCTGCCCTCAAGGCGAGGAGGTCCAGGGCAGGTGCTGCTTCCTCTGCAGCCACAGCTGCAGTAGAGCAAAGGTGCATCTCTCCTGACACATAAACTTCTTCCTTCTGCAGAGAAAAGGGACTGAGAGCAACCGGCCTGGGCTGTCAGCAGCGTGGAGGTGCTGTGCTCTGCTGTGTAAGGAGGAAGTTTTCCCAAGTGCCAGCTGTCTTTCTTTCCTTTTCCCTATTTGCAGAAGGATCAGGGTATTGCTTCGTGTTTTTATTTCTTCTTCCTGCTGCTTTTTTCTTCCTTATGGAAGCTCTGGGTTGTGGGGGTATCTCAGATCCACTTTGAGACACGGGCCCTGGGAGGCTGTATGCAATGCAGTGTGTGGAACTTACAAACAAGCTGACTCTCCCTTCAGGAGACACTGGGCAGAGTTTTTCAGGCACCTGGGCATTTCCCTGGGGTAAAGGGGTTGAAGTGCCCTTCCCCCATTGTGGGGGCACTTCACCGGGGAGGATGGGAACCTACTGACAGCCCCCTTCTCCCCCACACGCACGCTGCTCTTATCATGTCTGGAGAGAGCCTGGAGATGGAAAATGGGGGGGAGAAAGGTTCTGTGCTACTCGAGAGTGATTTTGACCAAGACTTTGCTGTTCAGGAGCGCAGAGTTGGAAGGGCTGGGTCCCTCCCTGGGCTCTTCCCTCTCAGACACAGCAGGTCTGGGTGCTGACTCCATCGCACTGCAATAAATAGGGACAAATTTCACATGGTCACTGAGGGAAATACCTCTCACAGGACTGAAGGCACCCATTGCCAGGAACACCTACCGAATGCACGGGCTGTTTGACACCACTGCAATAGCACAGGTCTGACTTCTCTGGAGCCCATGGACAGAGCCCCTGCCCATTAGTCCTAAACCCACAAAAAAGAACTGACCGATGTTCCCCCCCCAAAAAAAAAGCCTTTGAGGCAGTTATGTGTGAGAAATGGCATAAGACTGGCTCAGAGAAATCTGACCTGACCTGTCAATGTCTTCTTCTCTTTCAACAGTCTCCCATTCCTGCAATGAAATAATGTCCAATGCCAGCACCATCACAGAGTTCCTCCTCATGGCGTTCGCAGACACACAGGAGCTGCAGCTCTTGACCTTCGGGCTCTTCCTGGGCATCTACCTGGCTGCCCTCCTGGGCAATGGACTCATCATCACCGCTGTAGCCTGTGACCACCACCTCCACACCCCCATGTACTTCTTCCTCCTCAACCTCTCCCTCCTTGATCTGGGCTCCCTCTCCACCACTCTCCCAAAAGCCATGGTCAATTCCTTCTGGAGAACCAGGGCCATCTCCTACTCAGGATGTGTTGCCCAGGTTTTTCTCCTTGTCTTTTTGATGACAGCAGAGTTTTGTCTCCTCACCGTCATGTCCTACGACCGCTACGTTGCCATCTGCAAACCCCTGCACTACGGGACCCTCCTGGGCAGCAGAGCTTGTGTCCACATGGCAGCAGCTGCCTGGGGCACTGCTTTTCCCTATGCTGTGCTGCACACGGCCAATACATTTTCACTGCCCCTCTGCCAAGGCAATGCTGTGGACCAGTTCTTCTGTGAAATCCCCCAGATCCTCAAGCTCTCCTGCTCAGACACCTACCTCAGGGAGGCTGGGGTACTTGTGGTTGGTGTCTGTTTAGCTTTTGGTTGTTTTGTGTTCATTGTGGTGTCCTACGTGCAGATCTTCAGGGCCGTGCTGAGGATCCCCTCGGAGCAGGGACGCCACAAAGCCTTTTCCACCTGCCTCCCTCACCTGGCCGTGGTCTCCCTTTTTCTCAGCACAATTTTTTTTGCCTACCTGAAGCCCCCCTCCATCTCCTCCCCTTTCCTGAACCTAGTGATGGCCGTTGTGTACTTGGTGGTGCCTCCAGCAGTGAACCCCCTCATCTACAGCATGAGGAACCAGGAGCTCAAGGATGCCCTGAGGAAACTGATGACTGATTGCTTCTCAGAAGCAGCAATGAACTGCTCATCTTTTTCTGCGTATCACTAGTAATAGAACTCATTACACGCCCAGCCTCTCTTTCGCAGGTTATTTGCTTTCATTTCTCTGGGTTTTTGCTCTTCTTGGTTGTATTAATGCTGTCCACAAAATGCTGTCATTCTTCATCGTATTTCTATGCCAGTGTCTGCCTGCCTTGTGTGCCCCACAGACTTGTGTAAATAAGGAGCTGTGCTCTCTGTGTGTTGAAACCAAATAAAGGACCCTGTACCAACTTGTTTGAGTTCCTTTCTCCAAGACCTTCTCTGTAGCTGCTGGGGTAACGTATGCGTGCTGGGGTAGAGGGGACAGTGGCCAACCTGAGCTGGGTCTGCCTCTCAGCCTCCCCAGCATGGCCCTGGCCACCTCCTCCTTGCTCTGCAGAGCAGCACCACCAGTTCAGGGTCTGTGGGGTTTCCACCGCGCCTTACGGACAGGCAGTTACCAGTCCCCCAACCCAATAATGACAGA
This sequence comes from Leptosomus discolor, assembly GCF_034619465.1. NCBI lineage: Eukaryota > Metazoa > Chordata > Aves > Leptosomiformes > Leptosomidae > Leptosomus > Leptosomus discolor. The sequence goes on from NW_028237764.1 coordinate 2,851,534, forward strand.
ATGCCTTTAACTTCTCCTGGGGAACTTGCTTGAGCAGTGAGGTCTTCGCTTTGTTCTGCAGCCTCCTTTGCCTTCCTCACGCCCCTCTCCTGCCTGGGACCTCCCTATTCCCTGGTCACAACAGCCAAGGCTGACACGGATTATAGCGTCCCTGAGCAGCTCTTCCTTATTTGCCAGGACCAGGTCCAGGGGAGCATCCCCCTTGGTGGCCCTTGTAGCATCTCTGCTCAGAAGTCATCCCAGCAGCCTCCACACTGTCGGCACTGGGTGACTTTGTATGGCCAGGGGCTGCCAGGGCCCTTCCCGTTCCCAACAGGAACCTGCTCATCAACCTGGACACTCCCAGACCTTTTCTGCCTACCCGCCCTCATCAAGTAGTTCATAACTGCCAAGACAGTGTCACCCTCACTGTCTTCTCCTCTAACCCTCACTCACACAAGGTAACGCCACCTGTTGCCCATCTTGTAGCGGAGCTTCATGTATCTGAGCTGCTCCTTCACACTGGGGGCATCCCCCCCCCCCCCCCCATCCTCTATGTCACTGCCCCTGGCACAGCCTGTATCCTTCCAGCGCAGCACCAGCGCTCAGCAAGCTGTCCCACCACGCCTTGTTTAGTGCAGAAATGTCACAGGGCTGTGACAAGCCATGGGGGCTCCTCCTGGCCATGTGTATTTGGGCCACAGCCCCTCAGCTGTGTCACCGTAGGGGAGGACAGACTTCTCAGAGGGAAACCTGGGCACTGATCCTGACCAGAACACCATTGTACCTCGGGCAGTTAGTGCTGTGCTGCGCTGTGCTGCACGTACAGCGTGGCCTTCAAACCCGCGCTGTGCTGCCCAGATCCCTTGGAAGCAGGACAACCTCAGCAGCATGTGGTCACACAAGAGCCTGGAGGCAGCTCCCACTCTCTAGCGGACATTACGCCTCCTGCGTGGCCTTGCCTCTACCTAACACAGCACCAAAAAGTTCTCACGCAAACATCATTTCTGTTTGACTATAGAGATGATCACTAGAGTTGTTTCCTCGTAAGAAAATCCTATAGCAGCTGGAATGACCAAAACCGGGGACTGTCTGCTATGGTTGGGGTCTGCATGGTTTGCTGCACTCAGGTCGAAGGCCCGTTCAGTGCCACATGCCCTGGGGTTCCCATCAGTTAAAGGGACCTACGATTATCTGCATGATTCTTTCCTTATAATGTCAGTGCTAATCAATAGGGGTTTAAAAGATACCTCACAGAGTCTGAGTGCTGTTCTTAGTGGCATTGTGATGAACGAGTGCCTTCTAGTTCAGCGCCCTTGGATGCAGCCTCTCCAGTCCCGTGGCCTGGGAAGTGTGCAGTTTGCTCAAGTAACCCCTGCCTTGACCCCCATCTACCCCTGTTTGTTCTCCTCCAGAGCCCCTGCCTCAAAGCTCAAAGGCCTTGGAGACCTTGCTGGTGGCAACTGAGGGAAAGGGGTCACAGACCATCTCAGATCTATCCACACCTGCTCTCACTAAATTCAGCAGTGGTCCTATATTATCACTTTTTCTTCTTTAACAGTTCCTAAAGGACCAAAAATTCGTCTTGGTGCCCTTGAATTCCTTTTTGAGTTCCAGTTGGATTATGATATGGACCCTTCCTGTGCTTGGAGGACGCTGTCTTGGAAGACACAGTATCCAGGCGCATTGTTAAAATTCTTGGTCTTTGCATGGATTTTATCCTCAAGGAGCCGGTAAAGATCCCTGGGTGATCTGCTTTGTGCTCATGCAATGCCTGACGCTGGTGGGCAGAGAAGGGACAGACCTTGCCGCTCTCCTGGCATCTGAGGACTCATCGATCGTATCAGTCAATGGCACACGGGCACCAAGTCAAGCTCTCATCAATGCTGTCTGGCGCCTCTGTGACACACCTGCCCTAATGGGAATTGCTTTCCTGTAGGTCCTGTGCTGTCCCTGCCAGCCTCGGCACCTCATGTAGCTCTGGGGGCCTGGGCTTGAGCATTAAATGCAGTAGCTGCCCTGAATTCTGTCAGGCAACGTGGGGATGAACATGGGAGAAATGCCATTGTAGTCACTGGTGATCTAGTAAATCCAGCTGGTGAAAAGAGAGAGACCTCGCTGTCCCTATGGCAGACAACCGAAATAGTCCGTAGGATCACCTCTATAACCGGCCATGAGCGTGATGAGCAGGAAAAGATTATTTTGGCCTTTATAGGGCTGTCATTTCCCTGGGCCAAAGGAAATTCCACCACGCTCATATATGATCCCTGAGATGTTGCCCTGTCTCTATGAACTTCTCCATCAGAGCCTGCAGGTACCTGTGTGCCTCTTGCATCTCCTCTGGCAACTCAGATGTGGCCAGGGTTTTGCATCTGAACACCTCCCTCCTGCCTTTCACCTCCAGGAATTCCCAGGGGAGCTGAGAAAAGACTTCTCAAATGCAGGTGCTTCTTTTATGCAGAGCTGAAGAGAGGCCAGAGGAATCCCACCTCCTGTGGGTCTGTGGCAGGCATGGGAGGGAGCTGAGTCTCCTTCAAATGCCAGGAATAGAACTGCAGGGTGAGATGTCTCCATTGATTCAGCTGAATCTCTTCCCTCAGCAGGGATAAAGGAGGTCCCTGCCTGTCACTGCCTCCATCTCCTGTCTGATAATGAGACAAAAAAAGGTGATTTTTAGATGTAACTTTGTCTCTGAAATCTTTTCTCTCTCCAGCTGAGAAAGAAAAACCTCAGGATGACTTCAGCCTGTTTGAGAGCAGGTTCCCCTGGAGCCCCAGGGACAGCTGGAGGGAGCCCAGAGGGGGCAGAGAAAGGGCTGCCTTGGGCTGCTCCCCTGCTGCTGAGCTGGGCTGGGCTCCTGGGATGGAGGGAGCTGCTGGCAAGCGGGCAGCGCTGCAGAGAGACAGCTCTGCCCAGGAGCAGGGCTGGGGGTACTGCCTGCAGGCAGGGAGGGGAGAGGAGCCAGGCAGAGAGAGGTTAAAGGCAGTGTGGGGTGGGAGGAGAGAGGAGAGCTCACTTGGAGAAAAATCTTCAGAGCCCTTGACATGGTAAGTCTGTGGCTGAAGGACGGTGCAAGTGCCTGGAACGATCTCCTGAAGCTGGCCCACCCCACAGCCTGCAGCTTCCCTGCTGCACTGTCAGAGGGACAGGGCATGTTGGCTGCAGAGTGTGAAGCCGGGTGTGCAGCCAGGGTGCCCAGGGCTCTCGTTCTGAGCAGGGTCCCTGCATTCCAGCAGACTCTGTGCCATTCCAGGGACTTTGTCTCCTGCCAGGGTCAGCACTCAGCCCGCCCAGGGAGCTCCCAACAGCAGCGCAGGGAGAAGCTGTGGGTGGAAGCAGCAGGTGGTGGCAGGAGAGGGTCCTTCTGGTTTCACGAGGGTGCTGTGTGGCTCAGATCTCCTCACAGCTCCTCATCACCTCAGGACATTTCTGAGGGCACTTTTCAAGGGCAAGGCAGGGATCACTACAAAGGTAAGGGGCTCTCCTGAGTCTGTGTTCTCAGTTTCTTACTGTTGGGGATTTGGGGGGAGAAAAGGCAAAGGAGCTCTCGTGCTTGAACAAGTCACTCAGCCTGCTGAGCTGTAAGTGAGAGTCCCCAGTAGGTCTGACAGCAGCCTCCGAAAGTGCCTCCAGCCACTCCTCTGCCTACGGACAGCACCAGCATCACCTTTGCTGGACCCAGCAGTGTTGGTCTGACCTGCCCTTTTCCACCTGCAAACAGGATCATGCATCCAGCCAGTGACCTGCAAGCAGTGTCTGTAGGGCCAAGGTAGAGTGCACAGCGGTTGGGATGGGGTCTGTGAGCACTCACAGGGAAAAGACAAGGGGCAGGGAAACACCTCCCAGAAGAAAACTCTCCAGGCAGCAGGGATATGATCTGGGAATGAGAGGAAATGAAAACCAGGAATGTTGTGGGAGGGAGAATTCAGAAAACTCCCGATCCTCCCCTCCCATGCAGAGCCCTTCCTCTCAGCCAGCCCCCTTGCCTCCCCTCCCACCCACCAAAGCCTCTGCCCTCAGGGCTCCGGGGGTCCAAGCCATGAAGCAGCTCCTCTGCAGCCAGAGCTCCAGCAGAGCCGTGCTGCAGCTCTCCAGCCCCGTGCCCAGGGCCCTCTGCAGAGCACAGGGGCTGAGAGCAGCTGCCCGGCCATGTTGGGGTCTGGGAGGTGGCGTGCCCAGCTGGGGCAGGGGGACGCTGCCCTGAGTGCGCGGCTGCCTCTGCCCTGGCCTCTCTCAGCTGGATGCTCCCTGCATTTTCCCTTCTCTCTCTTATTTGCATTGTCCTCTTGTTCTTGCTGTCAGTCTCTGTGGGGACGGGAGCTTCATCTGCAGAGTCACACACTGACCTTGGGTGTGCTCCCATGCAGGTGTGTCCGTCGGAACGAGTGTCCCAGCTGTCCTGTCACCTCCTAGGGTCTGGTCCATGCAGTCTGTGGAGCCAGAGTAGGAGCTGACTCTTCCTTTTTGAGATGCCGTCTCTAGGGCACTTGGCTGTCTCCTTGAGGTGTCCTTGCCAGCTTTGAGCTGCCCTCCAGGATGCAAACCTGTCCCATAGAACCTCTGTTATATCTGAATGACATGTGGAGAACGGAAAGGTCTCACAAGTGTGGAAATACTGTTGGATTGGTGAAATGAGGCAAGAGTGTCCTTGGATAGAAGTGGGGTGCTGGGACCTTGAGAAAGGGTGGGACATTGAGTGGTGTGCACTGGATCCCTCTGCTCTCAGCAGGGTCGAGTTCTTTTTCAGGATAACATGGGATTGTGAGTCCTCCTCCACCTGAGACAGGTGCAAGCCCAGGGCAGCTGGGCACAAGGCGGAGGGACAGACCAGCTCCCCTCCCTCTGCACTAAGCACAGGCAATCCTCCTGCCTCACAGGGCTCTTCCTTTCGCTTCCAGTGCAGCAGGAGTGCTGAGGGTTTCTGGCATCCATGAAAACAGCTCAGAGGAAATGGGTGATCTGTAAAACCCCCCAGCCCGGACCTCTCTGACTGCCTTCTGCCCTCCTGGTTCCTTGGCATGGGGAGTGCAGGTGCTGACCAGCCTTTTTGCATTAGGAGTGGTTTCTGCTGACAAAGTCGAACCCCAGGACTGGTCTCTGCCTGCTCCGTTCCTGAGAACCCCCTGCTGCAGAGCAGGGCTGACTCCTTGGCTGCCAGCAGGCACAGGTCCTGCTCCTCATGAGACACCAACAAGAGCTCCAGCCACAGAGCTGAAGGAAGAGCCTCTAGAAAGGTGTGTGGGTGTGTGTAGTGGGGAGAGGGGGTATGGGAACTGGCTTTCACATTTTAGAAAGTCTCCCCTAACTTATTGTGTTTCTCTCCTTGAACAGTCCCCCACACGTGAGAGCAGCAAATGTCCAACGGCAGCTCCATCACCCAGTTCCTCCTCATGGCATTCACAGACACACGGGAGCTGCAGCTCTTAACCTTCGGGCTCTTCATGGGCATCTACCTGGCTGCCCTCCTGGGCAACGGACTCATCATCACTGCCGTAACCTGCGACCCCCACCTCCACACCCCCATGTACTTCTTCCTCCTCAACCTCTCTGTACTTGACCTGGGCTTCATCTCCACCACTCTCCCCAAAGCCATGGCCAATTCCCTGTGGGACACCAGGACCATCTCCTACGCAGGATGTGCTGCTCAGCAATTTTTCTTTCTATTCTTGATCACAGCAGAGCATTGTCTCCTCACCGTCATGGCCTACAACCGCTACGTTGCCATCTGCAAACCCCTGCACTACGGGACCCTCCTGGGCAGCAGAGCTTGTGTCCACATGGCAGCAGCTGCCTGGGGCAGTGGGTTTCTCAATGCTCTCCTGCACACTTCCAGTACATTTTCACTGCCCCTCTGCCAGGGAAATGCCCTAGACCAGTTCTTCTGTGAAGTTCCCCAGATCCTCAAGCTCTCCTGCTCACACTCAGGCTTCCTCAGGGAGGCTGGGCTTGTTGCGGTCAGTGCCTGTTTAGCATTTGGGTGTTTTGTGTTCATTGTGGTGTCCTACGTGCAGATCTTCAGGGCCGTGCTGAGGATCCCCTCGGAGCAGGGATGCCACAAAGCCTTTTCCACCTGCCTCCCTCACCTGGCCGTGGTCTCCCTTTTTGTCAGCACTGGCTTTTTTGCCTACCTAAAGCCCCCCTCCATCTCCTCCCCATCCCTGGATGTTGTGGTGTCATTTCTGTACTCAGTGATTCCTCCAGCAGTGAACGCCCTCATCTACAGCGTGAGGAACCAGGAGATCAAGGATGCCCTGAAGGAACGTTTTCAATCACTTGTCTGTCAGCAGCAATGAGCTGCCCATGGCTCTTCACAAGTTATTTCCCGTTCTCTCAGCAACCTCCTGTGCACTGGGCATTTCACCCAGGAGAACTCTCTTTCCTCAGGTTTGTCTGAAGCCACTCCACTTCTCCAAAGGCAGGAACCCAGCTTGTCTGACCCAGAGGCCTTTGGATGTGTGTCTGGCATGATGGTACAGCTGGTCTGCTGTGCTGTATCTCTGCAATAAAAGGGCATTTCCTCAGTGCTCCTGTCTGGAGGTTGGAGGTCTTCTTCCAAAGCTGCAATTGGGGACAGGCTGAAGAAATACCCGCCCTGAGGCCGTGCTGCTGTGCTTGGGTTCTCCATGGGCTCACGGAGCAGTGTATGGGCTTGGATTCTTGTGCTGTGGAGAAGGGCTGGCCTAGAGGGGCTGCTGGCAGTGGGCTATAAGGATCTGTTGGGGAGAAGAGCAGCAGACAGGGAGATGCTGGCCTCCATCTCCTCATGCCATGGCTCACCCCGGACCTAGAGCTGAGGGGGACCCTCAACCGCCCTGTCTGTCCCCTAGAACCTTTTGTGCACTTCAGAGGGGCTGGGGCTGTGGGGGGAGTGTCCAGAGCTCTGCAGCACCCTGAGGTGGACAATTTTATGGGGCCAGCCCAGACTGGGTTGATTGCCTGGACAGGGCAGGGAAAAGCTCAGGAGAGTTGGGGAGAACAGGGGAGGGCCTGAGGTGGACTGGAAAGAGCCCAGGAGAGGAAAATATCAGTGTAGAGCTAAGTGGTATGTGCTTAGGGTGGGGGCAGCCAGAGGGTGCTCCCAGGGCAGAGCCAGGCCTTGTGCTGAAGGAAGCAGGCAGCAATGGTGCAGAAGAGAGGGGCCCAGTCTCTGCCTTGGTCGCTGGAAACTTCAGGGAAGCTGCCCCAGGAAAATTGTTCCACATCAGTCCCACACATCAGCCATTTCCATCTCTGGCCCTACAGCCCAGCTCCGAACAGGGACCTTTGCTGCATGGTAAACTCTGTCCTCTTCTGGGGCTCAGTGATACCCAAATCCCCTCTCATTATTAATAAAAAAGGGATCCAGTTTCCTACTGACACTCATTACACACCAAGTCCCACAGCTTTGCGTCTGTCAGTACATAACAGTTCATCTCTGCCACTCCTGCTTCCTCACAATTCTCCCTGGTGCCAGTGTGGGTCCTCTCCATGGGATCCCACTGTATTTGTGCTCAAGGCTGTTTCTGGTTCAGTTCTTTCTGTCTTAATTTTCTCACTTGTTCTCACAGGAAATTTGTGGTTTGAAGGGACGTCTGGAAATCATTTAGTCCAACCCCCAGCTGAGGCAGGGGCAGCTGGAGCAGGTTGCTCAGGACCATGGCCTAGGTGGGTGAATGGAGACTCCACAAAATCACTGGGAAACTTGTTCCAGTGGTTGACCACCCTCACAGTCAAAAAGTGTTTCTTGGCTTCAGATGTAATTTCATGTGTTTAAGTGTGTGTCCACCACCCCCTGTCTTGTCATTAGGAACTACCAAGAAAAGTTTGCCTCCCTGGTCTTCATGCCCTCCCATCAGGTATTCCTACACATTAATACAATCCCTCCAAGCTTCCTTCTCCAGACTGAACAGTCCCACATCTCTCAGCCTTAAGAGCTACAAAAACTGCTCCAGTCCCTCAAACCAACTCTGTGGCCCTTTGCTGGACGTGCTTTAGTAGGTCAACAGCTTCCCTGCCCTGGGCAGCCCAGCACTGGACACAGCACTCCAGGTGTGGCATCACCAGTGCTGAGTCGAGGGGAAGGGTCACCTCCCTCCGCCTGCCAACAACGCTTTTCCTAATGCAGCCCAGGAGTTGTTGGTCTTTGCTACAAGGGTGCCTTGCTGGATCATGATGAGCTGCTTGTCCTTTTGGACCCCAGGGTCCTGCTCTGCAGAGCTGCTGTCTCCCTGCTTGGCCTCAGCAGGATGCCCACTGTGTGGCTGGATCACAGGCTGTCCTCCCCCAGGGACATTCCAGCAGCATCAGCTGGTCCTTCTTGGAGATGGGCTCCACCTCTGGCACAGGCCCCACCGTGCTGCAGAGTCCCCTGGCACAGCCAACCCCTCTCCTGCCAGCGCTGCACAGCCCAGGCCTCTTTCTCTCTGCCCTCGGGCACTGCAGCTCTTGCTCTCGTGGTGGGAACCTCAGCCATCAGCACGCTGCCACCTGCCATCCCCTCCAGCGTGCCTCTGCCGGCAAGCAAAGCCTTTCCACACACGGCGTCCCATCTCTTGCCACCACGTTTCCATGTGACAAGGCTGCCTTTGGCCCTGGTGCCACGTCTGAGGTGCTGCAGCCCAAATGGGCCCCACAGCCTGGGGCACAGAGAGCAGGAGCCCCGTGTGCCACCACAGAGCTGTGACAGGAGTGGAAGAAGGGCTGAGGTGGGGAAGGACAGCTCCCACGGCTTTGGTGGTGGGGGGAGATGCAGGGTCTTTAGGAGAGACGGACAGGGAAGATGAGGAGCGGGGGATCTCCTGTTTGATGTCAGGGCAGCTCAGATGTCTGAGCTCTGCAATTGGACAGACAAGAGTGTAGGTGAGACCCTGTGTGTGGGTCAGAGGAGAGCCCAGAAAGGAGGCCACTGTGGTAGGAAATAGTTTATGGTTTGAGCCTGGCCAACAGCTAAACACCCAGAATCAATTGCTCACTCCCCCCTTGCACCCCCAGCGGGATGAGGGAGAGAATCAGAAGGGACAAATCAGCAAAACTCCCGGGTCAAGACAAAGACAGCTCAAAGATGATGCAAAAGCGGTGTGTGCAAGCAAAGCAAGATGAAGAATTCATTCCCTTCTTCCCACGGGCAGGCAGGGGTTTAGCCATTTCCAGGAAAGCAGGGCTTCATCACAGGTATCAGTGCTGTGGGGAGACAAACACCATGACAACAAATGTCCTCTTTTCATCTTCCTTACTCTGAGGTTTGTATATTTACCTTTCCAAAACCCTCCCCACAAGGACTGGTAGGTCACTCTGAGGTTTCCAAGGTTTTCTCTTCTGCAGCTGGAGCAAGGCCCTTTCCCTCACTTTCTCCTCCCAGGCAAGTGCTCCAGCCCCTCAGCATCTCCATGTCTCTCCACTGAACTCACTCCCAGTTATACACATCTTCTTCCCTGCTGTGCTGGGCTGTCTCTGGCCAATAGCCCAGCAGCCACCCAACTGCTCCCTCTCTCCTGCCCTTCCACAGTGGAGGCCCAATTATTAACACAGCAGTGTCCTGGTGCTCTAACAAGGGATGAGCATGGGGAGACAATCACTTCACTCACCCTTTTGGCAAGGCTCCTCTTTCTACACTCCAGGACACTGCTGGCAGCCTTTGCCACCAGGTCGCACGGTGGGATCGCGCTTTGCCTTGTGTCCCCCAGCACCACCAGGGCCTTTTCTGCAGAGCTCCTCCCCAGCCAGGCAGCTCCCAGGACCTGCAGCTGCAGGGTGTTGGTCTGTCCCAGGTGCAGGATCTGCCCTTTGTCAGAACATTCCCACGGTGTCCAGCTCTGAAAAACCAAAGGAAGCTCCAAAGCAAGGCAGAGTAGGAGCAGGGAGGGAAGGGTGAACAGAGATGGGCAGTTTGCATGGGAGGGTACAAGGATGGTCAAAGGGAAGAAATTGTGACCAGGAACTGAGGGAAAAAGAAAAGAAAAGGTGATGTCGTGGAGCTGATGAGGGCTGTTTGGGGGTACCTGCCAGGCAGCCCTGCATCTCTGCAACAATGCCTGGAGTGGGACAAGAAAGCCACAGGTCATCCGACCAAACTTTCTGTTTGAGGTCAATGGTCAGCAGGCACCTGCAAGATTTCCCTCCATTAGGAAGGCAAGATCTGTGTTGGATGGAAACACAGAATCATTCCTGCTGGAAGGGACCTCAGGAGGTCTCTAGGCCAACCTGCTGCTCACAGCAGGGTCACCTCTGGGGTCAGAGCAGGTTGCTCAGGGCTTCATTCATTTGGGGCTTGAAAAGCTCCAAGTACAGAGACGACACCAGCTCTCTGGGAGATCTGCTGCAGTGCTTGACTGTCTTGGTGAACAGAGTATTTCCTCCCTTCTTTCAGGTGATGCCCATTGGCCCTCATCCTCCCATCATGCACAACAGAGTAGAGCCTCACTGCATTTTCTTGCTGATATCCAAGAAGATCTGGGAAGGCTGTGAGGGCTCCCCAAAGCCTTGTCCTCTCCTGGCTTTGCACCTTGGCAGCAAAGGTGGCCAAGAGCATCCTGGGCAGCAGTAGGAAGAGCACTGCCAGAAGGTTGGTGGAGGTGATCCTTCCTCTCTACTCAGCACCACTACAGTTTCTCTTGCTCACCTCCCTCACGGTTTTCTACCCTACCACCTTCACCCACACTTCAACCAAAGCTGCCCTCCACAGCAGAAGAGCTGTGACAACCCCTATCCATGCCCTCTTCCTGAATGGCTCTACCAGGTTCTTAGGGAAGGAGATTCTCACCATCAATGTGCTTTTGCTGGCCTGTCAGAGACATTGGCAGAGGTGAGCCTAAAATCATGTATCCCAGCCAGGAATCAAGGGCTGACCTATCAGCTACTGCAGAAAGAATCACAGAATCAGAGAACGGTGGGGGTTGGAAGGGATCTCTGATGATCACGTACTCCAACCCCACTGCTAAAGCCAGTTTGCCTAAAGCCGGTCGTGGAGGATTGCGTCCAGGTGGGTTTTGAGTATCTCCAGGGAAGGAGACTCCCTGTTCCAATGCTCTGTCACTCTTACTGTAGAGAAGTTTTTCCTCATGGTGAGGTGGAACTTCCTGTGCTCCAGTTCGTGCCCGTTGCCCTTTGTCCTGTCACTGGGCACCTCTGAAAAGAGCTTGGCACCATCTCCTTGACATCCATCCTTTAGATATTCATAAGTGATGGTAAGGTCCATATTCAGTCTTCTCCGGGCAAAAGAGCAAAGATCTCTCAGCCTTTCCATATAGGGGAAATGCTCCAGCCCCCTCATCATCTTAGTAACATCCATTGGACTTTCTCCCACAGTTCCCTGTCCCTCTTGAAATGGAGGGCCCAGAACTGGACACAGCACTCCAGATGTGGCTTCGCCAGGGCAGTCTAGAGCAGGAGAATAACCTCCCTCAAACTCCTTGCCACACTCTTTGTGATGCAAACCACGATACCTCTGGCCTTCTTGGCCACAAAAACACATGGCTGGCTCATGGCCCACTTGTTGTCTACCAGAGCTCCCAGGTCCTTCTCCGCAGAGCTGCTCTCCAGTGGGTCCATCCCCAGCCTGGACTGGTGCAGGGGGTTATTCCTCCCCGATGCAGGACCCTACACTTGCCCTTGTTGAACCTCATGAGGTTCCCCCCCCCTCCCAGCTCTCCAGCCTGTCCAGGTCTCGCTGGATGGCAGCACAGCCTTCTGGTGTCTCGGCCACTCCTCCCAGTTTAGTATCGTCACCAAACTGGCTGAGGGTGCACTCTGTCCCTTCATCCAGGTTACTTATGAACATGATACACAGGATGGGACCCAGTACTGACCCCTGGGGAACACCACCAGTCACAGGCCTCCAGCTGGACTCAGCACCACTGAGCACACCCCTCTGAGCTCTGTCCTTCAGCCAGTTGTCCTTCCACCTCACTCTCCACTCGTCTAGCCCACACTTCCTAAGCTTCCCTATGAGGATGTGGTGGGAGACAGCGACAACAGCCTTGCTGAAGTCGAGGTCACCAACATCCACTGCTTTCCCCTCCTCCACCCAGCCAGTCATGCTGTCACAGAAGGCTCTCAGGTGGGTCAGGCATGATTTCCCCTTGGTGAATCCATGCTGACTACTCCTGACAATCCTCTTTTCCTCCCCCTGTTTAGAGGTGACACCCAGAATCAACTGTTCCATCACCTTTCCAGGGATGGAGGGGAGGCTGACTGCTCTGTAGTTCCCCACATCCTCCTTCTTGCCCTTTTTGAAGACTGCAGTGACATTGGCTTTCATCCAGTCCTCAGGCTCCTCTCCTGTTTGCCATGATCTGCCGAAGATGATGGAGAGTAGCTTAGCAGTAGCATCTGCCAGCTCCCTCAGCACATCTGAGCTGGTCTCGTGCACTCATCTTACCCGCAGGGCTGCTCAGAGACACGAGTCCTTCCCTCGCACACACACAGGCAGTGCAGGGCAGGAGTTGTCGTGCCTCTCTGGCCTCCTGCTGCCATTCCCAGAGGCTGGCAGGCACCTCAACCCTGCAGTGTGTCACGTTGCCCCGCACTCATCTGAGATGTCCCACGGCAAGAGAAATGGACCCAGGGACATTTGGGTTCAAGGAAGCCCACCCCAGTGCTGCATTCCGGTGGTTTCCCAGGGGACGTTACCATCAATGTGAAGTGACCCTGAGACACTGCCTGTCCCACAGGCCTTCATGGCATCCCCAGGAACAGCTGATGGCGTTTGTGCTCCTTCAGGCTCATCTCTCCTCGTGGATGTGATGTGCATTCTTACATCTCATCTGAACAATGAGAACATGGACGTCTGACCTGGTCATTCAGTGTCCCTCTGTGCCGGGACAAGAACCTCTCTGAGCTGGGGTGAGAGGGCAGTGCTGGAAATGGTGGTTGTGATGGGGCTCCTCCATGACGATAGCGCCAGGGCACGAGGTTTAACCCAGGCTGGCAACTAAGCACCACACAGCTGCTCCCTCCCTCGCTACCCCTGCAGCGGGATGGGGGAGGGAATCGGAAGGGTAAAAGTAGGAAAACTCGTGGGTTGAGATAAAGGTGGTTTAATAGGTAAAGCAAAAGCAGCGCACCCAAGCCAAGCAAAAGAAGGAATTCAGGCCCTGCTTCCCACCAGCAGGCAGGTGCTCAGCCATCCCCAGGAAAGCTGGGCTCCATCGTGATGATGGTTACTTGGGAAGACAAATGGCATCACTCCGAATGTCCCCCTCTTCCTTCTTCTTCCCCCGGGTTTTATTGCTGAGCATGACATCCCATGGTATGGAATATCCCTTTGGTCTGGTGGGGTCAGCTGTCCTGGCTGTTTCCCCTCCCAACCCCTTGTGCACCCCCAGCCTACTCGCTGGTGGGGTGGGGTGAGGAGCAGAAAAGGTCTTACCTCTGTGCAAGCACTGCTCAGCAATAAAGAGATCATCCCTGTATTATCAACACTGTTTCCAGCACAAATCCAAAACACAGCTCCCTACCAGCTATGATGAGGACAATTAACCCTATCCCAGCCCAAACCAGCATAGGCACCTTCCCTGGGGTGTCCAGTGAACCCAGGCACAGACAAGACCCTGCTCTGCTGGTCCTTCAGGTCTCTCCCAGGAGGCCCGGCTGTGCGAGGACACTGCTGTTTTCCCCACACCCTGCACACTCACACTCTTCCTCTGTTCACCGGCGTTGTCATCTGTGGGACAGTTTCTTGGGCATGTTCTTGAGAGCAACTTTGGAGGAAGACCTAAGCTTTCAGGCAGTAGCCTGAGGAGATCCCCTTTCTTGATGGAACCGCTCTTACGGAGGGCAGCTCTGTCAGAGAAGTGCCCATTGCCTGTCCCTGCCTGCGGTCACAGGACTACCACGCAGCAGGACTGTGACCAAGTTGCCAGAGCAATCGGGCCTTACAGCAACCCAAGGGCTCAGAGGGAGAGTGTGGAAGTGGAAAGAGAAGAGCTCTGGAAGACCAAGTGCTCCTGGCAGTGTTGCCATGCTGGGAACTCTCTTCCCCTCCACCTCTGCACACAGGAATTCTCCCAGCAGCTCCAAAACGGAGCAAGGATCTCAGGAAAAATGTCTCCGCAGGACATCTTGGTTGTGTGTTTTCTTTAAACACACAAGGAGCACAGCTCCTCCTCTAAACATCCTCTCTGTTTGGAAAGAAAAGCCGACAGTGAATTAGAAGGGGGGTACAACATCATGACTGGTAAAACGTCACCATCAACACCAGAAAATACAGATGACAGGTTGGGCCTCTACTGAGGTACATGACAACTGCTATGCAGAGGAAGGTGGGCAGTTTCCTGCTTTCTAATAACAGCCAGTCATGATTTTCGACACAGCATCCCTGAGCTCCTTGTTCCTCATGGTGTAGATGAGGGGGTTCACTGCTGGAGGCACCACCGAATAGAGAACTGCCAGCACCAGGTTCAAGGATGGGGAGGAGATGGAGGGGGGCTTCAGGTAGGCAAACACGGCAGTGCTGAGGAACAGGGAGACCACAGCCAGGTGAGGGAGGCAGGTGGAAAAGGTTCTGTGGCGTCCCTGCTCCGAGGGGATCCTCAGCACGGCCCTGAAGATCTGCACGTAGGACACCACAATGAACACAAAACACCCAAAAAAGACAAATGCACCGAATACAAGAAGTCGAAATTCCCTGAGGAAGGTGTCTGAGCAGGAGAGCTTGAAGATTTGGGGTAGTTCACAGAAGAACTGGTCCACAGCATTGCCTTGGCAGAGGGGCAGTGAAAATGTATTGGCCGTGTGCAGCAGAGCATAGGGAAAAGCAGTCCCCAGGCAGCTGCTGCCATGTGGACACAAGCTCTGCTGCCCAGGAGGGTCCCGTAGTGCAGGGGTTTGCAGATGGCAACGTAGCGGTCGTAGGCCATGACGGTGAGAAGAAAATACTCTGCTGCTATAAAAAAGAGAAATAGAAAGTCCTGGGCAACACATCCCATGTAGGAGATGACCTTGGTGTTCCAGAGGGCATTGGCCATGGCTTTGGGGAGAGTGGTGGAGAGGGAGCCCAGGTCAAGGAGGGAGAGGTTGAGGAGGAAGAAGTACATGGGAGTGTGCAAGCGGTGGTCGCTGGCTACGGCGGTGATGATGAGTCCGTTGCCCAGGAGGGCAGCCAGGTAGATGCCCAGGAAGAGCCAGAAGGTCAAGAGCTGCAGCTCCCGGGTGTCTGAGAATGCCAGAAGGAGGAAATGGTTGATGGTGCTGGCATTGGACATTATTTCACTGTAGGAATGGGAGACTGTCGAAAGAGCAGAAGACACTGACAGGTCAGGACGGATTTCTCTGAGCCGGTCTTACGCCATTTCTCAGAGATATCCCCAACAATTTTTTCTCTTTCTTTAGGGAGACCTTCTGTCAGTTCCTGTCTGTGAGGTCAGGACTGATAAGCAAGGGCTCTGCCCATTGACTCCAGAGAAGTCAGACCTGTGCTATTGCAGTGGTGTCAAACAGCCCATGCATTCAGTAGGTGTTCCTGGCAATGGGTGCTTTCAGTTCAGGGAGAGGTATTTCCCTCGGTGACCGTGTGACAATTGTCCCTATTTCTTGCAGTGCGATGGAGTCAGCACCCAGACCTGCTGTGTCTGAGAGGGAAGAGCCCAGGGAGGGACCCAGCCCTTCCAACTCTGCTGTAATGAAAACCTAAGTCTGCGTTGGAATCACTCACGGCCGACACAGAACATTTCTCCCCCCCCCCATTTTCCATCTGCAGGCTCTCTCCAGACATGATAACAGCATCGTGCCCGTGGGGGAGAATGGGGCTGTCACTAGGTTCCCATCTTCCCCTGGTGAAGTCCCCCCAGCACGGGGGAAGGGCACTTCAAACTCTTCACCCCAGGGACATGTTCCGTCGCCCAAAAGACAGCGCCTAGTGTCTCCTGAACGGAGACTCAACTTGTTTCCAAGTCCCAAACACTGCATTGCCCACAGCCCCCCATGGTCGGTGTCCCAAAATGCAACTGAAACAGCCTCCTCACCCCCAACCCCCACAACACAAACATTCCACAAGCAAGAACAGGAGCAGCAGGAACAGGAGAAAAAATGCTGAGTAAAACTCTGATCCTTCTGCAAATGGGGAACAGGAGAGGAAGACAGCTGGCACTCAGGAAAGCCTTCTCCTTACAGAGCAGAGCACAGCACATCCACACTGATGACATCCCAGGCAGGTTGCTCTCAGTCCTTTCTCTCTGCAGAAGGAAGAGGTTTATGTGTCAGGAGAGATGCATCTTTGCTGGGGATGTCACCTTCCACCCACAGCTTCTCCCCACAGCTCCGTGACCATCTCCCTGGGCAGGCTGAGTGCTGATGGTGGCTGGTGGCAGAGTCCTTGCCCCACGAAACAGACCCTGGGTTGAAGAGGCACTGCTTGGAAGGACAGCCCTGGGCACCCTTGGATTCACATCCCATCTTCTCACCCTCAAGCCATCCCCACCAGAAGGCAGCCGTCATGCCCTGTCCCTCTCACACTGCACTAGGGAAGCCCTGCTCTGCAGCCCGGCTTCCTCTTCTCCATCACAGACAGATCCCAGAGGTTGGACACATTCAGGAGATCCTGCAAGGAACCACCGACACATCACCCTGCACCCAGAGACTTACTGTGTCAGAGGCTGGGAAGAGTTCTCCTCCAGTGAGCTCTCACCCATCCTCCCCCTCTCCCCTGCCTTCAACCTCTCTCTGCCCCGCTCCTTTCTCCTTGGTGCCCACAGGCAGCCCCCTCAGCCCTGCTGTGCTTTGCAGAGCAGCTGCTGCTGGGCAGAGCTGTCTCCCTGCAGCTCTGCCTGCTTGCTAGGAGCTCTCTCTGTCCCAGGAGCCCAGCTCAGCTCAGCACCAGAGCAGCAGCACAAGATCTTTATAATGATCTCTCTTGTGACTTTGGTGCCAAGTCCTTGAAACTCAGACTCTGGGGGGAAGTTGAGAAAGCTCTCTATGAGTCAAAGTCAGATGCAAACTCCAAAGTTTCTTGGAGCACTCATGGTTTGCACTGAGGGTTGTTACTGACAAAGCCTCCCTAGGGACTTGTTAAAGGAGAAACCTGGATTCAGTGAGGACAGGTAGGCAAAGGCAAGGTGAAGGTGGCTCTGATGCTGAGTAAACCTTGGTGTGTTTTGTCCAGTTAAAAGACCAAGCACTGACTCCCCAGCCCCTGCAAGGCAGACCCTGTCCCTCAGCCATTCCTCAGGGTTCTTCCTGGGGCAGGGTGATGTGGGGATGTGCAGTGCCAAGGACAGGGCCAAGGTCCTCTGCTTCTGGGTTTGTCCTGGGTGGGCTGAGGAGGCACTGAGGTGTTGGTGCCGTAAGGTGAAGGTGTCTTCTGGTAGGCCTTGGGGGTTGAGACAACAGCCGTAGCCAAGGGGAGAAAGACCTCGGCTCTCTTGGGGGCTTTTTGTCTTGCCAGAGCCCTTGATCGTCTCCACCACAGGATGTCCTACAGTGTCCCACACCTGAGCTTGCCATTGCACCATGAGATCAGACTGTCCCCAGGAGAGGCCTGAGCAACGCCTGAGGGACATGTTGTCCCTTCCCAGAGGCTGGAGGTCAGGACCTGTAGCCTTCATGGAACACCCCCAGGTTTCCTCAGCATCAGAGCCACCTTCACCTTGCCTTTGCCTTTGCATGGGACGAAGGGAGCTCCTGGCAAGAGGGCAGTGTTGCCAAGAACTCTGCAGTGTCCCTCTCCTCCCAGAATCCCAGAACCAAGGAGGCTGGAAGGCAGCCAGCCGCCACCTTTTCTGGGCTTCCCCTTCATGCTTGGTTGTAGCCAGCAGCTCCTTTCTCAGCCATGCCAGCCTCCTGCCACCTTGATGTGACCTTCAGCATGTCAAGGTGGAACATTCTGGATCATGAAGAGGAGATCCTTGAGCATCAAACAGCTCTCTGCACCCATCTTCTCTGCTGGCTGCAGCCCATGGGATTTTTACAAGCAGGTCCTTCAGCAGGCCAAATTCTGCTCTATTGAAACCCTGACCTTTGCCTTCTTCCATTTTCTCCACATCCTCCAATCTACCTTCTCACCTCAGACTTTTCCATTGCTAACCAGCCTTTCCTTGTTTGTAAACCTTGTGATTTAACCCCTACAAGGTATTAGGCACCACCCTGCAGCTTGCTCACCTCCCTCCCCCAAACTCAGTGGGACAGGGGATGAGGAAAGCTAGAGTAAAAGCAAGAAAACTTAAGATGGTGATTTGGGGTCATTGGCCCGCTTGTGTCTGCCCCCAACCTCTTGCACCCTCAAGCCTCTATTCACTGGTGGGGCATAGTCAAATCAGAGAAGGCCTTGACACTTTTCAAACATCATTCAGAAACAGCTAGAACATTCGTGTGTTCTCAGCATTGTTTTGGTCACAAAACTGAGACGTAGCACTACAGGAGCTTTCACAAAGCGAGTAACTCCAGCCCAGCCTGACACAGTTTAATCTCCATCCGTTATTCCATACCTTTTTTGTCATACTCTGTGGGAGCGTGGCTCGCTGAAAACAGGCATGGAATGCTAGAGGGCCTGCACAAAGAAAACTCTATTGAGCAGCTTGTCTAAACTAACATAGTAGGACTCAAGGACGCTTCGACCTTGAGGGACAGAATAGAAGAATTAGGTTATAGAAAATAAGGAACTAACCTCCGTATGAGGCAGAACATATTAGAATTAACAGCGAAGTGATAGGCAGAAGCAAATGACTGATGTATGTATAACACAATTAGAGCTTATGAAAATTGCAAGTCATGATGAGTTTGGGAAATTGTGCTATATAAGAAAGTGCATCTGCACAATAAAATGAGTTTCCTGATATAACTCATATTGAGTCTTTTGTGGATTCTCCAACTCCCGTCTCCGCAAGTGGCGCCTGAACAGGGACCTGAAGAATGAGCAGGACTCATGTTCGGGGAAATTAAGGAAAAGCTCGCTTCTACAGAAGAGTTGGAGCTCGGCGGAGAAAAGGAGTGACGGCGACAGGTGGCCTATAGAGGAAAGCCGGAGAGAAGAAACCAGGCGGCCTATAGAGGAAAGCTGGAGAGAAGAAACTCAACACCGCGGTAGGATAATGGAGAAAGAAGTAACATTATCACTGTTGGAAAGCTTTCTGGGAAAGCGGGGTGTGAATGTTGGAGAAAAGACTTTAATATCTCTTTATACTTGGGGATATGCGAAAGGACATTTCTCGGACTCAAGCACGTTGTTTGATGTGTCCGAGTGGCGAAGATGTGGGGACTCCTTATGGGATGCGGTTATTGATGAGGACCGAACGGCAGAAAAAAACAAAAAACCAAAAAACAAACCAAAAAAAAACCCCCAAACAAACAAAAAACTACAAAAGGCATGGCGGGAAGTAACTAACTGTTTGAAAAAATATCAAATGGAACAATCAGGGGTGGCTGCCCCCGTGAGACGACTTAATGCGGTTGACAGTTCGCTGGTATTTACGAAACCCCAGATGTCTCCCGGGTCTGAGGTCTTCCCGCTTGCGCCCCCGTTTTCCCCCCCCCCCCCCCCCGATGGGCAGTGCCCTGCAGGGGGGCCGAGCGCACCGCCAGAGGAAAAGCGGTGACTCACATAGTTACCGGGCAGGAGGAGAGAAAAGGAAGGTGCGCGCCTCGTCGTGAAACGACGACGGAATCTCACCCCGATCAGACCCAGACCGCGAGTTCGGGGGCTGGTGGGGCCTCCGCGGGGACCGCACCCTCGGAGGAGGAGGTGCGCCATCATGGCGCTGACCCGATCACAGTAACAAGGGACTCGGCGGAGAACGCAGAAAAACTACAAGAGGGCGTGGGCAAAGAAAAGGGACAAGTACGTGAACCAGTAGAATCCCGCCTTTATCCCGACGTCACAACGACCCGCCTAGAATCCCGCCCTTATCCCCGATGTCACAACAACCCGCCTACAGGAAGACTCTCTTTCTCCAGGGATCATGTCAAAACAAAAGCAGAAAGAGGAACTGCTTGATGAAGTCCTACAGCAACTCATAAACAAACTATTGGCACTCAATACCGCAGCGGACAGCAACAAGAAGAATCCAGAAAACGCTGCGACTCATAATCCTTTTGCTGTACCGTCATCACTACCAGTGCCTTTGTCGCAAATGCCTGTGCCAACTACTTCATTGTCAAATACACAATTAAATGAACAAGAAGCAGGACGAAGATGGAAAGGAGTTATTCGTGATGCCCTAATTGAAGGAAATTTTCTTCCTTCTGTCTTTCCTATCATTACAGATCAGGCAGGAGGTAGAAAATGGGAACCATTTGATTGGAAAATCCTTGAAAAAGCTTGTTTAGCAGTATCACAATATGGGCTTCAATCTAGTTGTACTCAGCAATTATTACAATCTATTTTTACAGCAGGTGTTTTGTTGCCACTTGATTCACAACAGATTGCTAACATTCTTTTGTCCCCTTCTCAGCAGCTTATGTTCTCCAAGGCCTGGCAACAACTCTGTGACCAGGAGGCTGCACGACCAAGGCAGCAAGGGGATCCATTGTATGGGGTACAAGCACAAATGCTAACAGGCCAAGGTCCTTTTGCGAGCGCGGCTTTACAACAAGGTTTTATAGGAGAGATATTACAATTGTCACAGCCGTTAGCTTACCAAGCAATAATTTCAATCAGGGAACCAGGAAAGGTATATTCCTTTGCCAATATTAAGCAGGGTCCACAAGAAAGTTTGCCTTCTTTTATTGATCATTTAGATCAGGTTATTAGAAGTCATCCAGATTTGGATGAGGGAATGAAGGAAAAGGTTTTTAAAATGTTTGCCTTTGAGAATGCTAATGATACAACAAAAAGAGCTTTAAGTACCCTACCCAGAGATGCACAAGTAGCTGATATGCTTGAAGTTATAGAACGCACCAATGGTACCGCGTCCTTACTTGCTGCTGCTGTATACAGTGCTGTTCAACCCCTCATAGATAGAAAGGAGGGAGGCAAGCAAAAGAGATGCTTCAATTGCAGGACAATGGGTCACCTTATGAGCCAAGGTAAACTCATTTCAGTCCCTCTGTAAATCAAACTTCCGCAGTTACACGGCGTACCAAATTCTAATTGCGCTGTAGGTTTGTGCTTGCCAGGCAGGTTTAAAAAGTGCTTAATTTTTTCAGTCTTTGCAATAGGGTCAAAGCAGGTCCTTGTTTTAAAACTATTTTTTAAACTATCTTATGATCTGTATGTGTCTGGTCAAAGATAAAGCTTCAAAATGCTATTTTTATTCATGATGTTAGCTGACTGTAAAATATGAGACATTTTATTAAAGCAGGCAAAGAAATTCAGGATTCATTTACAGGTTGCCTGTAAAGTTGTGTAATTTGAAAAGCAGTGTTCATTATGAAAGAGCTCTCAAGTTCCTTGTAAAGATAATCTAAAAAAAAAAAAACGAAACCAAAAAAACAAAACTGAAAAAGGGGGATCTGCATAAAAGATATAAAAGCCTTTGAGACAGATTTCTTGAAGTGCAATGGAGAATGGAGAATACCTGCTTGATAACACTGAGTTGTTATTGAGTTTTCTCAGATTCAGTTGACAACCCAGAGGCGACAATCTCTGTCCGGCTGCAGGAGCCAGTGAGGACCGGGACTCCCTGGGTGCGCTCCGGGACCCTATCTCGGAGGGGCTCCCTGACTCATCTGGCTCGCTGCAGGGGCAGACACGGTCCATCTACGGAAAAAGGTATTCTTGCTGGTCTGTTTCTGTAATTTGCTAAATGTTCACACTGTGCACCGATCGGCATTGATGTCAGCGTGTATTTTCACCACTCGTACTGATATTTAACTACGTGAATGGGGTGAGTCTGCTTAATGCCATAGTTGCTATTGTAGTGATCATATTTGCAAGCGTCTTCTTATGTCTTTTGTGTGAATGGTGTAAAGGAGCTCCTTGTGTGATAGTGTAAAAACTGGTTATCAGTATTTGAATGTGTGAGTGAGTGAGACACAGTGTTATTGTTATCATTATATAGAAGATATTTTGTTAACCGCACTTTGCCGCTTTTCAATGAAAGAAAAAAAAAAAAAAAGAAGAAAAAAAAAAGAAAAAAAAAGAAAAAAAAAGAAGAAAAAAAAAAAGACACATGGGACAGCTACCGCACAGACTGGTGAAACTACACGACATGTTGAGCGACAGCTTTATGCATGCTTTGCTGTTTTAGGCATTCCACTTGAAATTAAGACAAACAACGCACGTGCTTATGCTTCGCTTCGCTTTGCACGTTTTTGCAATCTTTGGGGTATTAACCATCGTACAGGTGAACCTCACTCTCCTACCTGTCAGGCAATTGTTGAGCGCTCTCACCAGACACTAAAAGCAACGTTGTTAAAACAAAAAGGGGGAACCCAGGGTTGGTTGCCTAATGATCAACTGATGAAAGCATTGTATGTCTTGAATTTTTTAAGTCTAGCAGGTAACAGTGAGGTGCCACCAATGTTAATACACAGCAAAGGAATGGGTTCATTCTGGGAAGGGCTTCTAGAAATGCTTTATCCTTATTTTTGCCAGGAGCTGTTGGGGGCAATGCCTTGCGTGAACTATCGCATTTAGCATGCTGGACTGCTAAGCAAATTAATCTGACCTCAAGCATAGCAACAGAATTGCTGGAAGATGTAGATAGTGTTAGACATGCAGTATTACAGAATAGAGCTGCTATAGATTTTTTGTTATTGGCATTAGGTCACGGGCGCGAAGAATTTGAGGGATTGTGTTGCATGAATCTTTCTGATCATTTCACAAGCACATACAAAATCTGCAAAAGAATATTAAAAAGATTGGCATTGATCATTCTCCGCTGGACACGTGGTTGAGTTCTTGGGGTATAAGTGGATGGTTACTACCCTGGGTAAAGTATGGTATCCTTATTGTTATCATGATATTAATTGTACTGCTGATGCTACCTTGTATCCTACGGTACATA
Source organism: Leptosomus discolor (assembly GCF_034619465.1). Taxonomy (NCBI): domain Eukaryota; kingdom Metazoa; phylum Chordata; class Aves; order Leptosomiformes; family Leptosomidae; genus Leptosomus; species Leptosomus discolor. The sequence continues at coordinate 2,874,366 of NW_028237764.1, forward strand.
AGCTCAATGGTCGAGTGGGCTGTAAAACAAGTCTGGATCGTTCAAAAAAAAAGAAGGGGGATGTGTGGGAGGACATTTATGAAATAAGGGACATGTGAACAATCCAGCCTTTCCTGAGAATCTGAGCTGGGACGTACCGGAACTGCGGAAAGCATAAACAACTTGCGGTGCAGGGGGCATGAACATCTTACAGGGGCAGGAGAAGAGACAGCCGCCATTAATGACGCAGTTTTAATTCTTGAAAAGATGGGTGTGAACATCTGTGAACGTGACTTGAACATGACTCACAATGTGGCCAATCGGCTTGGACTATGGGCCGTTATTTGCGATGAAGCCAATCAGTATTTATTGGGTGTGGTGGAGGGTTATAAATTGCACTGGAAACACGGAAATAAAGGTTCACTTGTTAGATCACATTGATCGTGTCAGTGTCCTCACGCAGCTCCCGCACCTCAGCCCACCCAGGACAAACCCAGAAGCAGAGGACCTTGGCCCTGCCCTTGGCACTGCACATCCCCACATCACCCTGCCCCAGGAAGAACCCTGAGGAATGGCTGAGGGACAGGGTCTGCCTTGCAGGGGCTGGGGAGTCAGTGCTTGGTCTTTTAACTGGACAAAACACACCAAGGTTTACTCAGCATCAGAGCCACCTTCACCTTCCCTTTGCCTACCTGTCCTCACTGAATCCAGGTTTCTCCTTTAACAAGCCTCTAGGGAGGCTTTGTCAGTAACAACCCTCAGTGCAAACCATGAGTGCTCCAAGAAACTTTGGAGTTTGCATCTGACTTTGACTCATAGAGAGCTTTCTCAACTTCCCCCCAGAGTCTGAGTTTCAAGGACTTGGCACCAAAGTCACAAGAGAGATCATTATAAAGATCTTGTGCTGCTGCTCTGGTGCTGAGCTGAGCTGGGCTCCTGGGACAGAGAGAACTCCTAGCAAGCAGGCAGAGCTGCAGGGAGACAGCTCTGCCCAGCAGCAGCTGCTCTGCAAAGCGCAGCAGGGCTGAGGGGGCTGCCTGTGGGCACCAAGGAGAAAGGAGTGGGGCAGAGAGAGGTTGAAGGCAGGGGAGAGGGGGAGGATGGCTGAGAGCTCACTGGAGGAGAACTCTTCCCAGCCTCTGACACAGTAAGTCTCTGGGTGCAGGGTGATGTGTTGGGGGTTCCTTGCAGGATCTCCTGAATGTGTGCAACCTCTGGGATCTGTCTGTGATGGAGAAGAGGAAGCCGGGCTGCAGAGCAGGGCTTCCCTAGTGCAGTGTGAGAGAGATATGGCATGATGGCTGCCTTCTCGTGGGGGATGGCTTGAGGGTGTGAAGGTGGGTGTTCAGCCAGGGGTGTCCAGGGCTGTCCTTCCAAGCAATGTGTCTTCACCCCAGACGGCTGTGACCTACAGCAGGGACTCTGTCATCGGCCAGGATCAGCACTCAGCCTGCCCAGGGAGTCACTCATGGAGACGTGAAGAGAAGCTGTGGGTGGAAGGACAGATCCCCAGCAAAGATGCATCTCTCCTGACACATACACCTCTTCCTTCTGCAGAGAAAAGAGACTGAGAGGAACTGGCCTGGGATGTCATCAACGTGGAGGTGCTATGTTTTGCTGTGTAAGGCTTTCCCAAGTGCCAGCTGCCTTCCTCTCCTGTTCCCCATTTGCAAATGATCAGGGTATTGCTCTGCATTTCTTCTCCAATTCCTGCTGCTCCTGTTATTGCTTGTGGAAGCTCTGGGTTGTTGGAGGAGTAGGAGGTATCTCAGATGCATTTGAGACACTGACCGTGGCAGGGGGCAGTGGGCAATGCAGTGTGTGGGACTTGGAAACAAGTTGAGTCTCCCATCAAGATATACTGGGCCCTGTCCTTCGGGCACCTGAACACCTACCTGGGGAGCTTGAAGTGCCCTTCCCCCATTATGGGGGCACTTCAGCAGGGGAGGATGGGAACCTACTGACAGCCCCATTCTCCCCCACAGGCACGCTGCTCTTATCATGTCTGGAGAGAGCCTGGAGATGGAAAATGGGGGGGAGAAACGTTCTGTGCTATTTGAGAGTGATTTTGACCAAGACTTTGTTGTTCAGGAGAGCAGAGTTGGAAGGGCTGGGTCCCTCCCTGGGCTCTTCCCTCTCAGACACAGCAGGTCTGGGTGCTGACTCCATCGCACTGCAAGAAATAGGGACAATTGTCACACGGTCACTGAGGCAAATACTACCCACTGAATTGAAGGCACTCATTGCCAGGAACACCTACTGAATGCAGGGGCTGTTTGACACCACTGCAATAGCACAGGTCTGACTTCTCTGTAGCCCATGGGCAGAGCTCCTGCTCATCAATCCTGACCTCACAAAAAGGAACTGACTGAAGTTCCCCCAAAACTGAAGCCATTGTGCGGTCTATCTATGGGAAATAGCATAATATTGGCTCAGAGAAATCTGTCCTCACTTGTCAATGTCTTCTCCTCTTTCAACAGTCTCCCACTCCTAAAGTTAAATATGTCCAATGCCAGCTCCATCACCGAGTTCCTCCTCCTGACATTTGCAGACACACAGGAGCTGCAGCTCTTGATGTTCTGTCTTTCTCTGGGCATCTACCTGGCTTCCCTCCTGGGCAATGGAATCGTCATCACCACTGTGGTTTGTGACCCCCAACTCCACACCCCCATGTACTTCTTCCTCCTCAACCTCTCCCTCATCGACCTGGGCAACATCTCCTCCACTCTCCCCAAAGCCATGGCCAATACCCTGTGGGACACCAGGGCCATCTCCTACTGGGGATGTGTTGTCCAAGTCTTTCTCTTTTTCTTCCTGACTTCAGCAGAGTATTTTCTTCTCACAGTCATGGCATATGACCGCTACGTTGCCATCTGCAAACCCCTGCACTACGGGACCCTCCTGGGCAGCAGAGCTTGTGTCCACATGGCAGCAGCTGCCTGGGGCAGTGGATTTCTCAGTTCTGTGCTGCACACGGCCAATACATTTTCACTGCCCCTCTGCCAAGGCAATGTTGTGAACCAGTTCTTCTGTGAAGTCCCCGAGATCCTCAAGCTCTCCTGCTCAGACACCTACCTCAGGGAGGTTGGGGTACTTGTGGTCAGTGTCTGTTTATCCTTTGTTTGTTTTGTGTTCATTGTGGTGTCCTACGTGCAGATTTTCAGGGCTGTGCTGAGGATCCCCTCGGAGCAGGGACGCCACAAAGCCTTTTCCACCTGCCTCCCTCACCTGGCTGTGGTCTCCCTGTTCCTCAGCACTATTTTTTTTGCCTACCTGAAGCCCCCCTCCATCTCCTCCCCATCTCTGAACCTGGTGCTGGCAGTTCTGTACTCGGTGGTGCCTCCAGCAGTGAACCCCCTCATCTACAGCATGAGGAACCAGGAGCTCAAGAATGCTCTGAGGAAACTAATGACTGGTTGCTGATGAGAAGCAGCAATGACCGGCCCATCTTCCCCTGCATATCACTAGTAATGGAACTCATTACAAGCCCGACGTCTCTTTGATGGGTTATTTACTTTGGTTTCTCTGGGTTTTAAATTTTCTTGGTTGTATTAATGCTGTCCACAAAAATGCTCTTATTCTTCATCCTGTTTCTACCTCAGTGTCTGCTTCCCTTGTGTGCCGCAGAGACTTTGTGTAAATAAGGAGCTGTGCTCTCCGTGTGTTTAATCCAAATAAAGGACCCTGCACTGACTTGTTTGTCTGAGTTCCTTTCTCCCAGATCTTCTGTGGAGCTGTGGGGGCAGCATCTGCATGATGAGGTGGAGGGGACAGTAGCCACCCTGAGCTGGGTCTGCCTCTCAGCTTCACCAGCATGGCCCTGGCCACCACAGCCCACTTGCTCTGCAGTGCAGCACCACCAGTTCAGGGTCTGTGGGGAGCCTGGGGAGGGGGTGCAGGAATGGCCGTCCAGGTCAGCAGAGATGAGCTCTGTAGGGAAAAGTCTCTGTGGGGTGATGGGATGTCCCGGGAGAAGAGCAGGGCACCGTGTGTGTGTGCAGGGGGGACATGGAAAGAGAAACCCTTTGGTGTGGGTGGCAGCTTGGGTCAGGCTGCCCTTTCCCTGGGGCAAAAGGACCTTCCTGAGGATCCCCTAGGCTGGTTGTCTCCTGCTGTTGTGGGGAGCAAGTTTGGCACGTGAAGCTGCAAGGTGCCCAGGGTGGGGATCTCCTCAGCATGCCGGCTGGATGAACGTTCTCAGTGGCCTGTTTCTTGCTCTGGGACATGAAGGACATGCAGAGGAGTGTCTGGTCTGAGCCTGTGCTCCCTGGACACCCTGGGGAAGCTGCCCCAGGGCCGTCCCCACAGAGCAGCCAGTAACAACCACCACGTCCAACACTGGCCTTTTACTCCAGCTCATAGAGGTTGCTTGTGCCTCCCAGAGGGACACCAAAGGACAAGGTCAGAAGTCCGTGTTTGCATTGTACAGAGCAGACGTAAGCATGCACATTGTGTGCGTGTGGGGAGGTGATTCCAAGCAAGCACAAGGGCCATCAGCTCTTCTTAGGGGTACATGAAGGCCTATGAGACAGACTGGACCTTGAGGTCACTTCCCGTTGAGTGTAACATCCCCTGGGAAACACCTGAATGCAGCCCTGGGATGGGCTTCCTTGACCCAAGATCAGGAGTAGCGCCCTGGCTTGTGAAGATGCTTTTGAGGCAACTGCTGTCTGAGTATGGGATAGTGGATGAAAGGCCATGTGGCTTGTAGAGGTGCTTGTGTTGTCCTGTTTCCATGGAGATGTGAGTGGGCGGGAGGAGGCAGCTGGGTGTGCAGGTGCTTTGTGATGTCACTTGTGGCTGGGAGCTCTTCGTGCAGAAGGAAGCTCCTGGCCTGTGCAAGTGCTTGTGATGTCATTGTTGGGTGAGGAGGTGTGAGGCCAGGGGCCAGCCTCTGGTTTGTGCAGCTCCTTGTGATGCCAGAGGAGCCTGAGTAAGCGATAGGGGAGAAGGAGGCACTTGGCTTGTTCATGGGCTTGTGACGTCCCATGCGAGAAGACCTCTCAACACCACCATTCTCTGCAGCCACATTGTTCCTCACCACCACCTGTGACTGGCCGGCTGGGCTGGATGCCTCACCCTTCTTGGAGAGGAGGGAAGGGAGGGCAGAAGGGCGGAAGGAAAGAAGGGAGGGCGGAAGGGTGGAAGGGCGGAAGGGTGGAAGGAAGGAAGGAAGGAAGGGCGGAAGGAAGGAAGGAAGGAAGGGCGGAAGGAAGGAAGGAAGGGCGGAAGGAAGGAAGGAAGGCAGACAGGGAGGAATGAAGGAAGGCAGGCAGGAATGAAGGAAGGCAGGAAGGAATGAAGGAAGGCAGGCAGGAAGGAAGGAAGGCAGGAAGGAATGAAGGAAGGCAGGCAGGAATGAAGGAAGGCAGGAAGGAATGAAGGAAGGCAGGCAGGAAGGAAGGAAGGCAGGAAGGAAGGAAGGAAGGCAGGAAGAAAGGAAGGAAGGGAGCACAGCCTATTCATCACAGCGATGAAGATCTCTGTAATAAATGATGGCTAACTAGCCTTTAGAAAATTAGATTTTAGAAAAGTGCTGCTGACCAGCCTTTAGAGGGAGGGAGGGAGGTTGATTTGTACTAACCCTTATGCATAGACCCATTGCTGGCTAACTAAAGATAAGAATGAAGCAGAATGCCAGGTGGAATCCTCCCATCAGACTGTGGGGCTCAAGGAACACAAAACACTAAGCAGGAGAGATAGGGAGGGCAGTGAGCAAGAGCTGGTTCTGTGAATTGGAAAAGACCCAAGATGGTAAAGTGCATGTGCCACAGGACAAGTTCAAAAGTTCGATCCTGAGGAAGACTTGGACCTTCATCTCCAATGATCACCAAGGATCCCTGACGGGGGTGTAACTTGGACAGACTGAGGTAGGACTGTGGAAGGAACTTATGTTAATGAATTCCTGGAAATAATTAGAATAACCCAACCTTTTCATAGAAATGTAATGAGTAAACATGAAAGCTGTAAATATAAGGCAAGAATCCTAACGCTTGGGCGCGCATTGATCAAAGGAGTCATCCCCCGTGCTGCCCGTTGCCGCAATAAAGAATCCCTGCTGAATAACACCGAGTTGTTAGTGAGTTTTATCCGAGTCACTTCCACCACCACAAGCCTGCTTCCAGTGCCTGCCACACCATATTTTCAACCTCTGTGAAACCACAGGCACATTTGCTGTAGCCTTCCGCCACCGTAAGCCTGCTTCCAACGACTGCCACAGAATATTTATGATGCCTGTGACCTCACAGGCAACTTTACGGTAGCCTTCCAGCAATGTAAGCCTGCATCCAGTGCCTGCCACACCATGTTTTTAATCTCTGTGACATCACAGGCACCTTTATAGCAGCCTTCCACCTCCGTAAGCCTGCTTCCAACAACAGCCAAATTATCATTTTGAACCTCTGTGACATCACAGGAACTCTCATTGCAAAATTCCACTAGCAGAAGACTGATTCTACTGCCTTCCACACAAGATTTTCAATCACCCGTGTCAGCACAAGCACGTTCATAGCTACATTTTACCAGCATAAGCCTGCTGCCTGGGGCTGCCACAGCAGATTTTCAGCACCTGTGACATGACAGTCACTGTGATGTCAAGATTCCAGGGGCATAAGCCTGTGTCCAGTGCCTGCCACACCAGATTGTCAACCACCTCTGTGGCATCACAGGCAGCGTCGTGGCAACTTCCACCTCCATAAGCCTGCTTCCAGTGACTGCCACACCGTATTGTCAAACTCTGTGACATCCCAGTGAAGCGCGGAAACAGACTCTGTAACTCGCAGAGAGTTCTAAAGCGGGTGTGTTTGTTACAGTGCTGGGTGCAAGGGGGATCGCTCCTCCTCGCTTGCACACCGGGTCACATTCGAAAACTCTATTTATTACATCAAAACATGCATATTCATGAGTTAGTACAACAAGTTCAGAGAATAGCTGGGAATATCATAATTGTTTATCGGAAGTAATTATCGTATGTTTCCTCCTCTTGGCGCATGCATGCTGTAATCTGGTGGTCATCTTTTGGGGGCTTTCCGAAGAAGACTCATAGTCTTCTTCATCGTGTACTTCTCTCCTTTGGTACAGGATCCCGGACTGGCTTAACTCCAAACCAAAGAACCAGTCTGAACCTGATGATTGTTTCACAAAGACAATCAAGTCCTTCTTTCTCATCCAAGTAGTTCCTACTGTCTCAAACATTTCAAGGCTGCTTCTCCTCCCTTATCTTGTGCTAAGTCTAGCTAGCTGATTTCTGCTTTCTCCTAAGCTATGCTAAATTAACTTTTTATTCCCCAGAGCAAATCCCCCCTTTTCTCTTACATTTGCAATTTCTTTTGCTATATACTGCCATTCCCTTGGAGAGTTTTAGTAAAGTATTTTCCACTCTCAACGTTTTGTCTGAGTTTATGTCTCTTCCATTCTTCATATTTATCTCCAGTACGTTTACACAACCATAGGGAACATTGTAACATGCAGCATATCATCAACCCCAATAGAATAAACAAATTATACTAACAAAGAGTTGCTTGAGCCATGTAAAGCTAGGCAGGCATGATGTTTGTTTTTTCCAAAGTTCTGAAAATCCCAGTGAGGCGTCATCCAAGGTCACTTGATGTAGCACCTTTTTTTTGTTTCCAAATTGTTCTAAGTCAAAGGTTATTCTCTGACTCTCATCTATGTACGTCCAACAGCTATTACTCAGTACATACTCCTCCTTCCTTGCTATATAGCAAATCCAATGCTGATCTGTTTTGTAGTGTCGTTTTTGAAATGCTTTCTATTTCTTTTTGCTGTGCTCTTATGGCATCTACAGTGGAATTCATGCCATCTCTAAGGTAGCTGATAGGTTTACCACAGCTTTTTCTAGTTCGCTTACCCCTAGCCATGGCAAAAACCATTGAGCAAAACTATGGGAAGAGCTGGGTCTTTCTATAAGTGGGTTTGGGGGAGATCAGACTCGTCTCATATATGACCTTACTGTTCCTTGTCCTAGTTGGTTAATTATGGTGACATATAGGTATACAGGTCCTATGGCGCACTGACCTTTCCATCTTAAGGGCAAAACTTTTCGTGCCTTATTACCACATAACCAATATCACCCTGTTCCCAAGGGAGTGGGCTACCCTTTGGGACTGGTAGAGTTATATCTCGTAGCCTGAATTTTGTTCCACATGTTAACACCCCCAGATTTCCAATAGGAAGTACAGGTAGGATTCTTTCCTACAGTTATTTTTTCTCCACAATTCTTTTCAATTGCGTTTCCTCCGCTATTGGAACTAATGGTTTCTTGGGAACATCTCTGGACACATGGAATACCTGTGCTCGAGTCTGATGGTTCACCAAGACCTAACACCCATTGCAGATCTTTAATTGATATTTCTACATATTTTGAAAGATTCATGGTTGAAAGGGCTCTTAACACTTCAGAACTGTTGGGGAAAGCTGTACCTATTGAGAGGAATCCACGTGCTGAATTTTCAGGTAGTAGTGCACTAATCCAACAGGAAGATAATTTAAAGTTGTCAACCACCTTCCTTAACAATTGCAAATACACATTTTGATCCCATGCACCTCCCGTATCCAGCCATATTCCAACCAGACTAATAGTTAATGTCCATCATTTCATTGAACTCGCAATTTTAGTGGTCCGACACGTGTGGCCTCTCATTGTGGCTTGGGAGCTTTCTTTACTCTCGTATGATGAGTCCACGAAGCTCGTTCTGTAATCTTGATAGCTGTGTGGGAAGTTAGCAATACCCGGAACGGACCTTCCCATCTAGGTTCCAAAGGTGAGCCTGAAAGAGATCTGACATATATATAGTCACTAGGTTCGATATTATGTACAGGTCCATTGAGATCTCGGGCTCTGGTCCCTAAAACTCGCTTTTCTATCTCTTGAAGTTGCTTCTGCAAGCATATCACATAATCTGTTAACGCTTCATCCCCTATTTGGGCCAATATCCCCGCCTGCACAATATAGGGTCTACCATATAATATTGCAAATGGACTTAATCCTTCCTTCATTCTGGGCTTAGTTCTAATTCTTAGGAGTGCCAGGGGCAAGGACTAAGGCCAAGGTAGACTTGCCTCCTGTCCTAGTTCGTAGCTTAATTAAGTGTTTCATCTTTTCCACCTGACACTTGATTGTGGGTTATAGGGGGTGTGTAGTTGCCAATCTATTCCTAGAATCATACTGACTTGTCGAATGATCTTTGAAATGAAGGGTGTCCCTCAATCTGATGAAATTATCACTGGAACTCCAAATCTCAGTATTATTTCTTGTAATATTACCTTGTTCACCTCCTTAGCCTTATTGGTTTGGCAAGGGAATGCTTCTGGCCACCCTGAAAAGGTGTCTGTCAAGACCAACAAATATCGAAATCCCCTTTTCCTTGGGAGCTCTGAGAAATCAATTGTTGTCCTGGATAATTTCCTTTCCCTATCTGCCCAGGCTGCGCTTTAGGGCCTGTCTTGGGATTACTCTGTAAACATACCTCGCACTGCTGTGTTATCTGCTTGATAGTGGTATACAGATTTCAGGCATCTGTAAGCCGACTCAAGTATTTATACAAGGCTTCTGTTCCCCAATGGGATTTTTTATGCTCGGCCATGACTACGCCCACAATAATGCGGATGTTACTATGACTTTACCTTGTGGAGTTTTTGCCCATCTCCCTTTTCTACTTTTCCTTCTAAATCTTCAATCAATTTTTGATCTTCTTTAGAGTATCTGAGTTTACAATCAATTTGTATTTTTACCATCTGGGACCAAAGACTGCACCCCCAAATCAGCCTCCTCAGCTACTCTCCTGGCTTCACGGTCCGCCATGGCATTGCCCAAATCCTGAGCAGTATTCTTTCTCTGATGAGCTTTACAGTGCATGATAGCCACCTTTTTGGGGAGTTGCACTGCTTCCAGGAGCTTGAGAATTTTTTCAGTATGTTTGATATGTTTCCCTTCAGTAGTTAGGAGTCTCTATAGCGCTCCATGAGCATGGACCACCTCAAAACCATACTTGGAGTCGGTCCAGATGTTTATTCTTTGGCTTTTGGCTAATTCCAATGCTCAGGTTAGAGCTATTATTTCTGCTTTCTCTGCTGAGGTGTTTGGGGCAAGAGCTTTAGACTCTATTACCTGATCCCTAGTGGTTACCGTGTATCCTGCCTTACGGATGCCTTGCCAAACGAACCTGCTTCCGTCAGTGCCCCAGGAGTGATCAGCATCAGTGGCTCCTCTTTTAGGTCAGGTCAGCTAGAGTAGACTCCTTCACTTGTTTCCAGGCAGTTGTGCAACACCAGTTCTCCTGTAGCCCCGCTAAGAAAAGATGCTGGGTTGATGATGTTAGTGACCACTGTTTCCACGTCATCCTGCTCTGCCAGAACAGCTTGGTGTTTAAGGAATCTTTGTGGCGAGAGCCAGTGTCCTCCCTTCGTCTCCAACACCACTGATACAGTATGGGAGACCAATACTGTAATCTTCTGACCCAATGTAAACTTACGGGCTTCTTGGATGTTCAGTACCACCGCTGCTACTGCTCTTAAGCAGCTAGGCCAATCCCTGCTTACATCATCAAGTTGCTTGGAGAAGTATGCTACTGCCCTGTGGTATGGTCCCAGGTTTTGAGCTAGGACCCCTAGGGCTATTCCCTGCTTTTCATGAGAGAACAGCCAGAAAGGCTTGGTAGTATCTGGTAATGCCAAAGCAGGGGCCTCCATCAGCCTTTTCTTTAGCTGGTGGAATGCTCTTTCTGCTTCTTTATTCCAGACAAGGTTCTTTTGATTAGCTTTCAACAGTTCATAAAGTGGCTTTACCATGAGTCCACAGTTATAGATCCATAGGCGACACCGTCCTGTCATTCCTAGAAACGTACAGAGCTCTTTAGCTGTCTGCGGTCGGGGGGTCTGGCAGATAACCTCCTTCCTTGTGGCTCCCAGGGCTCGCTGGCCTGCTGTTATCTTGTATCCAAGGTAAGTCACTTGTTGCTGAGCTATTTGGGCTTTCTGTGGAGAGACTCGATAACCGTTAAGTCCAAGAAAATTTAACAGACTAATTGTCCACACTACACAAAGTTCATTCATCTCGGTGGCTATCAGCAGATCATCTATATACTGTAATATTTTTCCAGCTCCATGTATCCATTCCCATTTTTCCAGGTCTCTGGTTAATTAGTTTCCAAAAATAATGGAGCTGTTCTTAAATCCCTGTGGTAACACCGCCCATGTTAGCTGTGTCTTCCTTCCAGAGTCTGGGTTTTCCCACTCAAATGCAAAGAGCAACTGGCTTTCTGGACTCAAGGATAGGCAAAAGAAGGCGTCCTTTAAGTCCACTACGGTAAACCAAGCCAATTCAGGTACTAATTTAGTCAGCAACGGATATGGGTTTGCTACAACTGGGTGCAGATCCTCAACAATTTTATTAATAGCTCTGAGATCCCGTACTATTCCATAATTACCATTCTGGCTTTTTGACCAGGAAAATGGGAGTGTTACATTCCCATTCACTCTCCGTTAGTAGCCCGTACTTGATGAATCGGTTGATTACAGGTCAAATCCCTTCCCTATCTTCCATTCTAAGGGGGTACTGTTTAATCCTTAGGGGCCGTGCCCCCAGTCTGAGTTTAACTATTATTGGAGAAGCATTTTTTGCTTTTCCTGGTATTTCTGAGGCCCATACCCCTGGATACACTTGGTTCTGGACCTCCTCAGGTATTTCTGAGCCAACAGGGGTATCTAGGAGGGCTAGACTCAAAATTTCAATCAGTTGGTCATTTCCCACTCGGAGTTCTACCTTTCCGTTTTCAGATTTTATTTCTGCCTTTAATTGTTCTAATAAATCTTGCCCTAGTAGTGGTTTGGGTGAATGAGGCATATACAAAAATTTGCGCATCCCCAGCTGTTTCCTCAACTTGAATTTAAGGGGTTTTAAAAAGCAGGCCTTTTCACCCTGGCCAGTAGCTCCCCTTACCATTACAGAGCCATCATCTATGGTTGTCAAAGCTTGATTTAAACCTGAGAATGTTGCCCCGGTATCAACTAGAAATTCCATGTCCTGTTGCTATTTCCCTAGCTTTAATATAACCAGTGGATCCGCCAGGGTAGATTCCCCAGGTCCCCGTCAGTCCTCCTTAACATGTGCCTGTATCCCTCCCTTCCCTCCCCATCTCTCTGGACATTCGTTCTCCCAATGTCCCTTCTGTCTGCACCATGCACGCTGATCCTTCCCTAAAGCACTCTTGTCTCCCCCACTTTTGAATCCTCTACTTTCTTGTAGCACCGCCATCAGTGCCTGCCTTTTCTTCCCTATTGCTAAACACTCTCCATGCTTCATCTAGTAAAGTTTCCACTTTCTGTTGTTCTCAATTTCTGCAGCTTCCTTCGAATATCACTTGCTGATTGTCCAATAAACAGGGACACTAACTGCTGGATTCCTATCTCTGACCCTGGGTCTAAGGGAATATGTCGCCTCATAGTATCCCGCAATTTGTCTAAGAATTCTGAGGGGGTCTCCTTTGGACCTTGCCGAACAGCATATAAGGCTGACCAACTGATTGCTTTAGGGATGGCTCGCTCCACTGCCGTACGATCCAGTCTCTGTATTCATTCAGCAATATCATGTGGGCCCCTCTATTAGGGTCCGACTGGGTCCTGTAAGGGAAATTGTTCTTCAATATCCTCTCCTATCCCTTTAAGAGTATCATTGGCCAAATCCTGGGCCATTTTTAAAATTAACTGCTTTTCTGTTTCAGTCATATGATCTAATAACTATTGACTATCGCTCCAATCAGGATTGTGTTGTTTTATTAGGAATTGGAAGTGTCTTGTCACCCCCACGGAGTCATTTTGGTAGATTTTGCAAATCCTTTCCATGTTTTGAGATCAAAGGAGGAGAAGGGAATTTGTATTAAGATAGGATCTCCCTCTGGTCCTACTTCTTGCCTTAAGGGTGCTGGCAACTCTGTCTGCTCTTTCTTACTCCGGGTGTGAGAGGATACCGGACTACTTGGAGGGATTCCAGAATCGGAATCCTCACTTTCACTCTTCCTTTGTTGTGCCCCTTGCTGGGTCCAGCCTGTTTGTGGTGGTTTATAATACTCTGGTAGATCCTCTGTTTCAGGATTTCTTATTTTCCCGGGCTTCGTACAACTCTGCTACATGCCGAACACCTCTTCACCTTTCCTTTCCCTTCTCTCTTGTTCTCCTTTTCTAAAGCTAACGCCATCGGGTCCTGCGGGACTGTCAGTCCACAGTCAGTATAGTACTCGAGGTGATTTCAGAGGGTGAAAAACATATCCACATATGAAACTTCCTCCCACTTCCCTTCTCTCCTCAAAAACAACATCAGCTGCAAAAGGGTCTTATAATTTAACGTCCCGTTAAAGGGTCACTTCTCCCCATCATCTAATTTATACAAGGACCACCACTGATAACAACACTTTATTAAGGTCTTCTCACTCACACACACACCGGACAATTCCCCTATATCCTTCCAACGAGCCAAAACACAGCCTAAAGGGCTCCCTTTTAGTATTCTGCCTCTTTGTCCATGACCCACATCAACAATAATGAAATCTGCCCCAGAGCAAGTACTTGCCTCACAAACAAACAACAAAGCCAGCGAAATATTCGGGTTCCGTTCTGACATTGGACCCGAGGAATTCTAGAGTTCACCCACACAATTCAGTATTTCTTTCCAAATGCCACCAGTAATACTTGGTTGAAGCAGAATTTAAACTGATATAAGGTTTGTTCGTCTCCGGCCGCTCTACTCGCGGAGAACACGGAATTGTGGATCAGAACTCCGCGCTCACTCCGCAGCTGTGCCACATCTCACTCACACAGCGCACGCCCTCGGCCACTCACAAAAGGGCCCTTTCTAGTTCTGGCTCTTACATTACAAAATACCCATCAGAGCAGTAACCAAATGCACATATAGCATAAATTATTAACTGTTTACCATTTGCCACAGCTCCACGCCGATCGATATCAATGGGATTATAATACACGGTACCAGATTTTACATTTGGTGACAGTAAGGGCAACGCTGCGTACCGCTCCTGTAGCCAGGGCTAGGAGGACCCAGGGCCAGACCTAGGATACCAACAGACAAGGGACAGAATTCACCCTGCCACCACCTTACGGGGACTCAAACCCCAACCCCAGGGGCGAGCACCAAGGCTCTTTACCTCACGTAGAACGTCTCCTCATGACTTACAGGTATCCCCTTACTTACGTATAACATACCTGCTCCGCTGATGATGGTCCTTGTGTGCCTGCACGCTGACCTGGATGAGAGGGGGGGGTCCTCCTGAGAAAATCTTGGGGGCACCCAGAGGAGTCCCATCCTCAGCAGGTCCCGCAGCCGGACAGAGAAGGTCCCAGCTGGGTCACCAAAATGAAGCGCGGAAACAAACTCTGTAACTCGCAGAGAGTTCTAAAGCGGGTGTGTTTGTTACAGCGCTGGGTGCAAGGGGGATCACTCCTCCTCGCGTGCACACTGGGTCGCCTTCTAAAACTTGATTTATTACATCAAAACATGCATATCCATGAGTTAGTACAACAAGTTCAGAGAATAGCTGGGAATATCGTAATTGTTTATCGGAAGTAATTATCATATGTTTCCTCCTCTTGGCGCATGCGTGCTGTAATCTGGTGGTCATCTTTTGGGGGCTTTTGGAGGAAGGCTCATAGTCTTCTTCATCGTGTACTTCTCTCCTTTGGTACAGGATCCTGGACTGGCTTAACTCCAAACTACAGAACCAATCTGAACCTGATGACTGGTTCACAAAGACAATCAAGTCCTTCTTTCTCATGCAAGCTGTTCCTACTACCTCAAACATTTCAAGACTGCTTCTGCTCCCTTATCTTGTGCTAAGTCCAGCTGGCTAATTTCTACTTTCTACTAAGCTATGCTAAATTTAACTCTTTACTCCACAGATCAATATGTTCATGTTTCTCCTTGAGAAAATGTCATGTGATTTTCTGTGGCAGCAGAGTGTCATTTTCTGTATCTGCCTTCCTGTTTGTAGGGATGGATTTGTTGCTCACAGTATCTATTTCCTGAAATCCTTGAGTGTGAGGGGTTTTGGTAGGATTTTTGTTTTAGGACTACTCTAATCTTTCTATCACACTGAGGTGGCTACTTGTTTATAGTTCCTTCATGCATTTGTTGGGATGAAATGTATCATAGGAGTCAGAAAACGTGTAGGAAAGCTCTGCCTTGTTCAGTGTCATCTTGCTTCTCAAATCCCAATTGCATGAAGGATTTGTCAACTTTCTTTTGTAATGCTTTTTATAATATTGAAACTCTGTGCGTGTTCCGATTGGTAGTAGAGGCCGTTTTTAGCCTTAGTTCTTGCATCTAGAAGGTGTCAAATTGAGGAGTAATAGAGGAGGTTACAGGCAGGGCCTTAATCATTCCTCACTGTGCAATCTTTCATCCTAGTCAGGTGTCTGCTTCTTGTGGAGTGTCTGCGTTTGTGGGGCGTGTAACAGTGGTCAGCTCATAACCTTTGGAGTGAATCACTGACATGTGACACACAGCAATGAAGTAAAACATCCCTTGAGCTGCCTGAAGATCTCATCTGGGGGAAAACTGATCCCCATGACTGCATTGAAGAAGCTGTGGTTGGCTGGGGCAGACGTGGTAACCGGCTCCGTAAGGAAGTGTCAGAGTCAAAAGTGCAAGTGGAGCATTCCCCACCTCTGGTTTTTTGAGTGAGGCGCGTGTGAGTAAACTACACTCGCAGCTCAGACATGAAGGCTTTTATTGCCTGGAACAGGCTGCCGGAGGGCTAAAGTACTGCATGGGTCGCTGAGAGCCGCCAGACTCTCCGGAGTGCTCTGAGGTTCCGTTGTGGTAGGAAAATGAAGAATATTTGGGTCAGTGCTACCCCTGCTGTTCTTGCTTCACATTAAAACAGGACACTAAGCTAAATGGGTCGTGCTGGGTGACGTCATAGGTGGCTGCACAGGTGACAGGTGAAGAGCAGCCCCTGCCTTGTGCAGCTCCTCCTGCTGTCCCTGATGGCTCAGGAGCTGCTAGGGCAGGAGTGTGCAGCAGGCTTGTGCCGCTGCTGGGGATGTCAGTGATGGCTGAGGAGGGGACAGGACAGAAGCATGTCCTGGATTTCTTCCCGTTTCTGGCTAGCCCCTCTTGGCTGAGGAGCCAGGAGGTGCGGAGCAGGACCAGGGCACGGGCAGCTGCTGGTGACGTCCCCTGTGCCTGAGCAGGAGATAGGGCAGAAGCAAGGTCCTGGCAGGTGGAGGTGCCTGTGATGTCCAGGGGGTTGAGGAAATGGGAGGCCAGGAGGCAGCCCCTGGGTTTGCAGCTGCTGCTGAGGTCCCAGGTGCCTGGGGAGTTGGGAGAGCAAGAGCTTGGAGCTGGGTTGTGCAGGGGCTTGGGATGGCCATGGTGGCTGAGGAGGTGTGAGGCCAGGGGCCAGCTGGGTCTTTGCCAAAGCCATGGTGATCTTCCTCTGTACCTGCATTACCACTACTCTGCCTGTCACACGCTGTATTTGATTTCTCTGCCTTTTCATGGATTTTCATCTGTCCTGATAAAATGACCATTTCTAAAGTCATCTTTTCAGATGCCAACTTCTCAGGCAAAGGCCTTTTCCATCATCCTCCAGTTTTTTTCCTTCCCTTACTCTTTGTTCATTCAGACACCTCTCACCTATGCAGCTGCTTTGAGAATCAGCGACTAAAAGAATTTCAGTAGTCTAGTTTTCTCTCGCCAGCTCTTTCATTAGGTTTATACCTACCTTTGTGTATGTATTGATCTAACACATTTCTCACAGGATTATCCCTTGTCTAAAGGTGCCATCATTAGAGACACCCTGTACTTAGCACATAGTTGAGGAGTGTGTTTTATTGTTGATGAGTCTTGGTCATGCTTTATTTTTCTTTGCTTGCCCATGGGAGAAGTCCTTCTGTGCCTGTGTGCAGGCAGTTCTCTAAGGAAAGCAGGTGGGAGATGGTGCAATGGAGATGTAACAGTTGTCTGCAGACTTGAGTGGAGAAGTCTGAGGCAAGACAGGATGTAAATCCCTGTTGGCAAAGACAGCAATGGGGAGATAGAGGAGGTGAGGATCAAAGCTGTCCGTACAGTGTCAGACCTCAAGGGACTGCTGTTCCTAGCTGTCCAGACCTGCTGAGGAGACACTCTGGATCAATATCGATTGCAGAATGCTTCTATCATCTCTTCTCTAAACTGAAAATTAAATAAAGATACCCCTTAAAATATAATTAATTTTAATTAGGTGCACTTTTCAATTTTCGTCTGTAACTATATTCTGAAAGAACTCCAATTAGCTGTAGAAATCTCGAAGACTTGAAAAAAATGAAAGGAAGAGAAATAGCTTCTTAGGGCTTTCTGTCTTGTAATGAGCCCATGGGGTATTTGGCCTTAAGTAAAGGAATCTCAGCTACTGAGAGGAGTCTGAGCAAACTGCTCAAGTAGTCAAAGTCAGAAGCAAACCCCAAAGTCCCTTGAAGGACTGATTGGCCCCACTGAGGGCCACTGCTGACAAAGCCTCCCCAGGGACTCCTTAGAGCAGAGAACTGGAGGCTGTGCTTGCAGGTAGGCAAAGGCCCTGTGCAGGGGGCTGGAGTGCTGAGAAAACCCTGGCTTGGTTTCACCCAGCAGAACGTCCAAACCCTGACCCTCAGGCCCTGGGCAGGCAGATCCTGCCCCTCATGGGGGGCTCAGGGCTCTTCCCGGGGGCAGTGGGGTGTGAGGGGGAGCGGTGCCAAAGGCAGGGAAACTGGACAAGCCCTCCCGGCTTCCCCAAGCAACGGGGAAGGAGAAACGGAAAGTTCTGCCTGGGAGGCCTTGGTGGCAGAGGCCACTGCCATAGCCAAGGGGCCCAAGGCCTTGCTCCTGTTGGGCCTTTGAGCCTTGCCAGAGCCCTCGGCCATCTCTGCTGCAGACTGTCCTGCACTCTGCCACGCCTGCACCTCTTCCCTTGCAGGCTGCACACACCCATCTTGCTTTCCCACACAGCTCTGTCCTCAGCATTTCTAGACCTTTACTGATGTCTCTCCACCCTCACTGCCTGTTCCTTGAAACACAAAGTCGTGGGCAGATCCTGACAACCTCTGGGGGACCTCTTGCACCACAAGGCTACCCTTTGAGGGAGATTTCTTTTTCCTCACATGCAGTCTGAACCTTCCAAGCGGCACTTTGTGGAGGTTTCCTTCTTTCCTTCTCTTCCCACTACCAAGAAAAGCTCCATCATCTCTGGAACCACCATTCAAGCAGTTATTATAGAGCCTTGGGTGTGCATTTCATCAGCCTAAAGAAGCCCAGATCCCTCAGCCCTCCACACAGGCCCCAAACCCCATCCTGGAAGATCCTATCTAGAGCTTCTCCAGCTCCTGCCCATTCCTCCAAGATAGAGCGTCCCACATGGAGACACACTAGTCCAGATGTGGCCACACCAGTGCTCAGACAAGGGCCATCATAATTCCTGTCTGGCTGGCCATGATGCCCCTAATCCAGCCCTGTGTGCAGCAGGCCTTATTCCTGGTCAGCACATGCCACTGGCTAATGCGGCATCCCTCATCATGCCCAGGCTCCTCTCCTCAAGGTCATAGAATCACAGAATGGTGGGAGTTGGAAGAGCCCTCTGGAGGCCCTGGCCGCACTCTTCTTCACACACCCCAGGATATCACTGGTCTTTTTTAACACAAGGGCACGTCTGGCTCATGGTGAACTTGCTGTCTACTACAGTTCCCGGGTCCTTCTCTGCAGAGCTGCTCTCCAGAAGGTCAACCCCCAGCCTCTACTGGTGCAGGGGGTTATTCCTCCCCATGTGCAGGACCCCACTCTTGCCATTATTGAACCTCATGAAGTTCCTCCCTGCCCAGCTCTCCAGCCTGTCCAGGTCTTGCTGACTATCAGCACAGCCTTCGGGTGTGTCAGCCACTCCTCCCAGTTTAGTACCAACAGCATGTTTTAGTTGTATATTTTAGCAAGTACTGCAGCAGGTAGCACCTAAATGCGAGTTTCAAAAATCTAGGCAAGTGCAACAATCGTAGAATCATGGAATCGTGTTTTTTGAGAACCTCCAGGGATGGTGACTCCACCACTTCCCTGGGCAGCCTGTTCCAGTGTTTGAGAGCTCTTTCAGTAAAGAAAAATTTCCTAATGTCCATTCTAATCTTCCCCTGGTGCAACCTGAGGCCATTTCCTCTTGTCCTATGACTTGTTACTTGGGAGAAGAGACTGACCCCCACCTCACTACAACCTCCTCTCAGGTAGTTGTAGAGAGCGATGAGGTCTCCCCTCAGCCTCCTCTTCTCCGGACTAAACAATCCCAGTTCCCTCAGCTGCTCCTCACAAGACCTGTTCTCCAGACCCTTCACCACCTTTGTTGCCCTTTTCTGGACACGCTCCAGCACCTCAGTGTCTTTCTTGGAGTGAGGGGCACAAAACTGCACACAGAAGTTGAGGCGCGGCCTCACCAGTGCCAAGTACAGGAACACAATCACCTCCCTGCTCCTGCTGGCCACACCATTGCTGATACAGGCCAGGATGCTGTTGGCCTTCTTGGCCACCTGGGCACACTGCTGGCTCACGTTCAGCCGCCTGTCGAGCAGCACACCCAGGTTCTTTTCTGCCGGGCAGCTTTCCAGCCACTCATCCCCAGCCTCTAGCAGTGTGTGGTGTTTTTGTGACCCAAGTACAGGACTCGGCTGTTGGACTTGTTGAACCTCATGCAATTGTCCTCAGCCCATCGATCCAGCCAATCCAGGTCCCTCTGTGGAGCCTCTCTACCCTCGAGTAGAACAACACTCCCACCCAATTTAATGTCATCAGCAAACTCACTGAGGGAGCACTCAATCCCCTCATCCAGATCGTCGATAAAGATGTTAAACAAGACCAGCCCCAAAACTGAGCCCTGGGGGTCACTGCTTGTGACCAGTCACCATCTGGATTGAACTCTGTTCACCATCACCCTGTGCTTGACCGTCCAGCCGGTAACCTCACCCAACCTGAGCTACTTGTCGTGATCAGTAACTCCACACAACACACCTTTCCTGTCCTGTGTAACCACCATACCAAATGGAAAAGAAGTTATTGACGAACTCAGTCGACACTTCACGGACAATTTCATGGACATTTGAGAGGGGTGGCCCACAGTTAAAGCAGTGATAGCTGTCTGTAAACAGTACGATTGGAAGGGGGTGTTTGCATATGAAGGTCTTCTGGATAGTGTGGGACCTGATTATGACAGAAATGGGATGGAATAACGGATGGAGATTGGACTGGGCCTGGCTGGGCTGGACTTACTTCTCTTCATGAAAGCTCCCGTGGTGCTATGTCTCAGTTTCGTGACTAAAACCATGCTGAGAATACACGAATGTAGAAGCTGTTTCTGAAAAGTGTTTGAAAAGACTCAAGGCCTGCTCTGCTTCTGACTGTGCCACGCCAGTGAATAAAGGGGTGAGGGTGCAAGAGGTTGGGAGAAGAAACAAGAAGGCCATTGACTGCAAATGGTCACCTTAACCCACAAGTATTCTTGCTTTTACTACCCTTTAGTCTTCCCCTGTCCCACGGAGGTTGATGAGGGATGTGAGCAAGCCGCAGGGTGGTGCCTAATTTCTTGGGGTTGTTAATCCACAACATATAGAAAACAAGGAAGAGCTGGCTAGGAACGGCAATGTCAGGGGTGAGAAGGCAGAGTTGAGGATCCTGAGAAAATGGGAAGAAAGTAAAGAACAGGGCTTCTGGAGGGCCTGCTGAGGGACATCCCTAGAAGAACCCACGGCCTACAGCCCTGAAGAGAAGACGGGTGCAGAGAGCTGTTTGATGCTCAAGGATCTCCTCTTCATGACCCAGAATGTTCCACCTTGACATGCTGGAAGTCACATAAAGGTGGCAGGAGGCTAGCATGGCTGAGAAAGGACTCCTGGCTAAAACCAAGCATGAAGGGGAAGCCCAGAAAAGGTGGGGACTGGCTGCCTTCCAGCCTCCTTGGTTCTGTGATTGTGCGAGGAGAGGGACACTGCAGAGCTCTTGGCAGCACTGCCCTCTTGCCAGGAGCTCCCTTCATCCCAGGCAGGCAAAGGCAAGGGCAAGTTCGCTCTGATGCTGAGGAGACCTGGGGGTGTTCCATGAAGGCTACAGGTCCTGACCTCCAGCCTCTGGGAAGGGAGAACATGTCCCACAGGCGTTGCTCAGGCGTCTCCTGGGGACAGTCTGATCTGCACGGTGCAATGGCAAGCACAGGTGTGGGACACTGTAGGACATCCTGTGGTGGAGACACTCAAGGGCTCTGGCAAGACAAAAAGCCCCCAAGAGAGCTGAGGTCTTTCTGCCCTTGGCTAGGGCTGTTGTCTCAACCCCCAAGGCCTACCAGAAGACTCCTCCAACTTCTGTCACTAGCACCTCAGTGCCTCCTCATCCCACCCAGCACAAACCCAGAAGCAGAGGACCTTGGCCCTGCCCTTGGCACTGCACATCCCCACATCACGCTTCCCCAGGAAGAACCCTGAGGAATGGCTGAGGGACAGGGTCTGCCTTGCAGGGGCTGGCGAGTCAGGGCTTGGTCTTTTAGCTGGACAAAGCACTCCAAGGTTTACTCAGCATCAGAGGCCCCTTCACCTTGCCTTTGCCTACCTGTCATCACTGAATCCAGGTTTCTCCTTCAACCAGCCCCCAGAGAGGCTTTGTCAGTAACGTCCCTCAGTGGAACCCATGAGTGCTCCAAGAAACTTTGGAGTTTGCATCTGACTTTGACTCTTCAAGAGGTTTCCTGAACTTCCCCTCAGTGCCTGGGTTTCACGGATGTGGCACCAAAACCACCAGAGAGATCATTAAAAAGTTGTTGGGCTGTTGCTGTGCTGCTGAGCTCGGCCTGGCTCCTGGGACAGAGAGAGCTCCTAGCAAGCAGGCAGAGCTGCAGGGAGACAGCTCTGCCCAGCAGCAGCTGCTCTGCCAAGCGCAGCAGGGCTGAGGGGGCTGCCTGTGGGCACCAAGGAGAAAGGAGCGGGGCAGAGAGAGGTTGAAGGCAGGGGAGAGGGGGAGGATGGCTGAGAGCTCACTGGAGGAGAACTCTTCCCAGCCTCTGACACAGTAAGTCTCTGGGTGCAGGGTGATGTGTCGGTGGCTCCTTGCAGGATCTCCTGAATGTGTCCAACCTCTGGGATCTGTCTGTGATGCAGAAGAGGAAGCCGGACTGCAGAGCAGGGCTTCCCTAGTGCAGTGTGAGAGGGACAGGGCATGACGGCTGCCTTCTGGTGGGGATGGCGTGAGGGTGTGAAGGTGGGTGTGCACCTGGGGGAGCCCAGAGCTGTCCTTCCAAGCAGGGTGTCTTCACCATGGGGCTCTGTGACCTTGGGCATGGACTCTGTCACCAGCCTACATCAGTACTCATCCTGCCCCTGGGAGCTCCTCATGGAGCTGTGGGGAGAAGCTGTGAGTGGAAGGACAGATCCCCAGCAAAGATTGATCTCTTCTGACATATAAACCTCTTCCTTGTGCAGAGAAAAGGGGCTGAGAGCAACCGGCCTGGGATGTCACCAAAGTGGAGGTGCTGTGTGTGCTGTGTAAGGAGAAGGCTTTCCCGAGTGCCAGCTGTCTTCCTCTCCTGTTCCCCATTTGCAGAAGGATCAGGGTATTGCTCTGCAGTTTTTTCTCCAATTCCTGCTGCTCCTTTTCTTGCTTCTGGAAGGTCTGGGTTGTGGGGGGAGTGTTAGGCATCTCAGATGCATTTGAGTCACTGATCCTGGGGGGCTGTGGGCAATGCAGTGTGTGGGACTTGGAAACAAGTTGATCCTCCCTACAGGAGGTGCTGGTCACTGTCTTTCAGGCACATGAGAACCTCCTTGAGGTGAAGAGCTTGAAGTGTACTTCCCCTGTGCTCAGGGCAATTCAGCAGGGGAGGGTGGGAACTCAGTGACAGCCCCATTCTCCCCCACAGGCACGCTGCTGTTATCATGTCTGGAGAGAGCCTGGAGAAGGAAAATGGGGGTGAGAAATGTTCTGTGTTGGCCGTGAGTTATTGCAATCCAGACTTTGCTGTTCAGGAGAGCAGAGTTGGAAGGGCTGGGTCCCTCCCTGGGCTCTTCCCTCTCAGACACAGCAGGTCTGGGTGCTGACTCCATCGCACTGTAATAAATAGGGACAATTGTCACACAGTCACTCAGGCAAACGCGTGTCACTCGACTGAAGGCGCCCACTGCCAGGAACACCTACGGAATGCAGGGGCTGTTTGACACCACTGCAATAGCACAGATCTGACTTCTCTGGAGCCCATGGGCAGAGCCCCTGCTCGTCAATCCTGCACCTACAAAAAGGAACTGACCGAAGTTCCTCTGAAAAAAGAAGTAATTTTGTGTGTTTTCTCTGAGAAATGGCATAAAACAGGCTCAGACAAAACTGTCAATATCTTCTTCTCTTTCAACAGTCCCTTATTCCTGAAGCGAAATAATGTCCAATGGCAGCTTCATCGCAGAGTTCCTCCTCCTGGCATTTGCAGAGAGGCGGGAGCTGCAGCTCTTACACTTCTGGCTCTTCCTGGGCATCTACCTGGCTGCCCTCCTGGGCAACGGACTCATCATCACCACTGTAGCCTGTGACCACTGCCTCCACACCCCCATGTACTTCTTCCTCCTCAACCTCTCACTGCTTGACCTGGGCTTCCTCTCCACCACTCTCCCCAAAGCCATGGCCAATGCCCTCTGGAACACCAGGGCCATCTCTTATTCGGGATGTGTTGCCCAGGTTTTTCTCTTTGTCTTCTTGATCACAGCAGAGTTTTGTCTTCTCACCGTCATGGCCTACGACCGTTACGTGGCCATCTGCAAACCCCTGCACTACGGGACCCTCCTGGGCAGCAGAGCTTGTGTCCACATGGCAGCAGCTGCCTGGGGCACTGCTTTTCCCTATGCTCTGCTGCACACGGCCAATACATTTTCACTGCCCCTCTGCCAAGGCAATGCTGTGGACCAGTTCTTCTGTGAAATCCCCCAGATCCTCAAGCTCTCCTGCTCAGACACCTACCTCAGGGAGGCTGGGCTACTTGTGGTCAGTGTCTGTTTAGGCTTTGGGTGTTTTGTGTTCATTGTGGTGTCCTACGTGCAGATCTTCAGGGCCGTGCTGAGGATCCCCTCGGAGCAGGGACACCACAAAGCCTTTTCCACCTGCCTCCCTCACCTGGCCGTGGTCTCCCTGTTAGTCAGCACTGCCATGTTTGCCTACCTGAAGCTCCCCTCCACCTCCTCTCCGTCTCTGGACCTGCTACTGGCAGTTCTGTACTCGGTGGTGCCTCCAGCAGTGAACCCCCTCATCTACAGCATGAGGAACCAGGAGCTCAAGGATGCTGTTAAGAAACTCATTCCTTCCACATTGTTCAATAGTGAAAAAGTTATTTCCTCTCTGCACAAATGATTCACAGATTATCTGATTCCATACTTCTTTGGCATTTTTTTATGTCGTATGGTTTTTAGAGGTTGGATTTTTTTCTTCACTTTTTTGGGGAGATGTTTTATTTTGTTCTTAATATCTTTTATATTATTATAATTGCTGTGTTGTCATTCATGGTTCTTGTGTTAGTAGACAAATGTTTTTATTTGCATCACTTACCTGAGGCATGGACCAAATTTGGGATGCCTATTGCCCTTATAAAAGCGTGTTTGACACTGGCTCAGAGTTAATTTCCTTCACAGCCGCTCTGAGATGAAATGGGATTCCCTGCTGCAGTGCTTTCAGGCTGAGCTCTTTCTCCAAGGAAACCTGAGGAACTTCAGCTCTTAAGTTCCTCTTTCCCCATGTTTTTAAGAGTAAAAAGCTCAATTTTGTAGCCTATTTGCGACATAGGGCTGGATTTAAGAATCACCAGAGGGTTTCAGGTATCGGGTATGGTAATAAGTATATTGAGGGATGTACCCAGGGCTTTCCCACAGGTGACACTAAATACCCCCATTCTCTAGGAGGGTAACGTGAAGCTGTTGGGAGAGCTGGGCAGTTCTGCAGGGACAGCATGTTCCTGGGGATGTGTGGAGATGGAAGAGGGCTGCAAAGACGGGGTTTGGGGCTGAGAGTCCAGGGCATGTGCAGACCTCCTCTGGGCACTCTCCAGTTCCTCCCCACCTGTCTACAGCAGGAATTCCCACAGAGGGACACACCAGACCAGGTGTGACCACACCAGGGCTCACTGGAGGGGGATGAAAACTCAAGATGTCTGTGTGGCCACGCTCCTCCTAATGCATCCCCCTGTGCAGCTGGCCTTGTTCATGGTGAGTGCTCACCGCTGGCTTGTACGGTGTCCCTCGTGGTGCCCAGGCCATTCTGCTGCTCAGCCAGTCACGTCCCAACTGAACCTGATCTATAGGCTTATTTGTTCCCCCCGATGCTACTTCTCCTTGTAAAACTGCAGAGGTTCCTGTTGGCTGAATCCCAGAGTTCCTCAAGGTCTGCCTGCGCTGAAGCTCCATTTGGTCAGCTCTTAGTGTTTGCGTGCAGGCGGCTCACCCTGGTTGTGGAGAGCCATCACCACAAGGTGACAGCATGAGGAGTTGCAGGGCACTACAGACAAGAACAGGAGTTACCAGTTTGTGCTGGGCAAGGTCAGAATCAGCACGGCAATGATCTGAGGAACACTGTGTGAGGGCACAAAGTCAGCAAACCATGGCCAGTGGGGAAAGAGCAGAGCTGGGCTGTTTGTAGAGGAATCTGAAGGAGGATGATGAAAGGGAAGAACCTGGGAGTGGGAAAGAGGGAAAAGGAAACGCGAAGGTTCAGCTCAGGATGTGATGAGGCCTGTTTGGGGTTACCTGCCTGGCAGCCTTGAGTCAATGACTGAGGGGGACAAAAAAGCCACAGCTGAGTGCACCAAACCTGTGTCTGCTTCCTTCTGTGGTCATGGGGCACTGAGAGCTCTCCCTGTTGTCATCAAGGGAAGACCCATGGTGCGTCATTCATGCATCCTGGAAGGGACATTGGATCCCTCCAGCCGCTGGTCTTAGACCCTCTGTCTGTTTAGGAGCTGGTCCCAGGAGTCCCTCATTCCCTCAATTCCCCCGTGCACTGCCAAACACACAAGCAAATGTCTCTCCAGTGCAGAATCACAGAAGCGTTGAGGCTGGAAGACAGCCAACCTTCACCTTCTGTGTGATTCTTCTTCGTGCTCCATATAAGACAGGAGCTCCTTTCTCATCCACTCCAGCCTCCTCCCACCTTGGCGTGATTTCATGTATGTTGGGTTGGACCGTTCTGGGTCATGAAGAGGTGATCCTTGACCATCAAAGAGTCCTCTGAAGAATCGACCTGCCCACAGGCATCCCCTTGTCCAAGGCTATGAAAATTTCCCTCCTAAACTGTTATATTAATTACTCTTTACATTATGAAGTTTTATTACCTTTCTTAATAAAGATATCTGTATCTCACATTGTATAATGATTTGCTGAAACAAATTAAGGACACCAGCCCATCATAAGCACCAGAAGAACAGCCCTGCCATGGAATCTTAGAGCTGTCCATGAAGGATAAAGTATACTCCTGGAGAACACAGATAATGCTAGCATCCCAGCCGCTCTAACGCATCTTTGAACCCCTCCCAGCATCTGCCATCATAATTAAATACTATCAGAAGACCAACTCCAGGAATCGCTGCATCCATAGGCAAGCAGGGGAATGCTGATGGATGGGGACACTGCAGAAATAGAGCTGCTTGTGAAGTTTTAATAGGATTAGTAATCAGTGGTGTGTGTAATTAGTGATTAATCAAGACATGTTTTACCTTAATGCCTGAACTGTATAAGAATCCAATGTAAAACGTTGTTTGGCAGTGTGGCAAGGTCTGGCTCTTCTCTAGCCAGGAGATGCAGAGCAGTCCAGGAACACACGGTGAATCACACCCAGGTCTCCACTCGTGTCCCCACACTCTCAAACTTCTCTTTTTAAGCTCCACCAACCTTTCCTCACCCCCATGATTACACAGTCAAGGAACAGAGAAACACTTTTCCCAGGGGGCCTGGCAGCAGCACCTTCTCCTTCCTGCAGATCCCCTTCACCTCCAACAAAGGCCCTCAGGGGCAGCAGAGACCCCACTGACAGCAAATCCATTTCTTGCCAGGGCTGCACTTCTCAGCCCTCTTCCTCTCTGTCCCTGGGGACAGCGGGATTTGCTCCCTCCCTTGGCATCCTGTTGCAGCTTTCTTTGTCCATCTGCAGCCCACTCGGCCGTGTCTGTGCTCTGAAGCAAAGCCTTTGCACACATGGGGACTTGGACCCTCTGCACCAGGTTTCCCAAAGACAAGTCAGGGCTTGGCCTGCAGCCACACCAGAAGTGCCACAGCCCACGTGTGCACCACTGCCCCCAACCTGGGGTGCAGACAAGTTGAGAGAGAGCCTGTGCTTTTTGATATGGATGGAGTAACAGCCAAGGCGTGGTGGGACAAGTCACATAGCCTGGAGTGCTGCAATGGATGGGTGCCAGCCTTTCACAGAATCACAGAATCAGAGAATAGTGGTGGTTGGAAGGGCCCTCTGGAGATCATCTAGTCCAACCCCCCTGCTAAAGCAAGTTCACCTAGAGCAGGTCTCACAGGACTGTGTCCGGGTGGGTTTTGAATATCTCCAGGGAAGGAGACTGCACAACCTCCCTGGGCAGCCTGTTCCAGTGCTTTGTCACCCTCACAGTGAAAGCTTTTCCTTATGTAGAGGCAGAACTCCCTGTGCTCCAGTATATGCCTGTTGCCCCTTGTCCTGTCACTGAACACCACGAAAAAAAGCCTGGCCACATCCTCTCAACTTCCACCCTTTAGATATTTATAAGCATTGATAAGATCTCCTCTCAGTCTTCTCGAGGCTAAAGAGCCCCAGGTCTCTCAGCCTTTCCTCACAAGAGAGATGCTCTAGTCCCCTCATCATCTTTGTAGCTCTCCACTGGACTCTCTCCAGTAGTTCCCTGTCTCTCTCGAACTAGCTGGCCAAGACCTGGATACAGCACTGCAGATGTGGCCTTACAAGAGCAGAGTAGGGGCGGGGGGACAACCTCCTTCCACCTGCTGGCTACACTCTTCTTCACCCACCTCAGGATACCACTGGCCTTTTTGGCCACAAGGGCACATGGCTGGCTCATGGTTAACTTGCTGTCCACTACAGCTCCCAGGTCCTTCTCCGCAGAGCTGCTCTCCAGCAGATCGACCCCCAGCCTGTACAGGTATATGGGGTTATTCCTCCCCAAGTGCAGGACGCTACACTTGCCGTTATTCAACCTCATTATGTTCCTCCCCGCCCACCTCTCCAGCCTGTCCAGGTCTCGCTGAATGGTAGCACAGCCTTCTGATGTCAGCCACTCCTCCCAGTTTAGTATCATAACCAAACTGGCTGAGGTTGCACTCTGTCCCTTCATTCAGGTGGTTGATAAATAAAGTGAATAAGATTCGACCTAGTACTGACTCCTGGGAACACCACTAGTTACAGGCCTCCAACTAGGCTCAGCAGCACTGACGACAACTCTCTCAGCTCTACTGCACATTTCTTCTTCCTCATGTCCAGTCTCCACTTTCCAAGCTGCACTTTGGAGCAGTTTTTCTGTCTCCTGTTTTTTCGTGCTTCCAAGGAAAGATTAAAAATCTCAGAAAGCCCCCTTCAAGCAGCCAGTCTAACTCATCATCCTTCTTGCGGCCTTTTACCTGACCAGACAGAAGTAACCTCACCGTGATCTTCTGAACCTGCTCTTTCAGCTTCCTGGAGAGGCACAAACAAGTCACACGCCTGCTGCTGTCCCATCAGGTACTCGGGCAGAAGGCACATGACAATCCATACCCAGGCCCTCTCCCCGCATAGGGCTCCCCTGTACAGGGGGAAAGGAAGGACTTTCAATAGTGTTGGCCCGAATGCTGAACACTGAGGGATTCCGGTTACGACTGGCTTCTAGGAGAGCTTTGTACCACTGGTCACGTTTGGACCTGGTCATCCAGCCAACTTCCCACCCTCGCTGTACCATCCGCTCTGTCAGCCCTGAGAGTGTCAGTAGGCTCTAAGGAGACTGTGGGAGATGATGTCAAAGGCCGTGTGAAAGGCCAGGCACACACCATGTCCTTGTTTCCCCTAACTGTTCTGGTTCAGCAGTGCCTTTCTTCGCCTTCAGGTGCCTGGAGATGGCTGCAGGAGCACGGACCCCATCCCCTTCCCAGGCACTGAGGTAGGCTGACCGGCTTTAATTCTAGCAATCCTCATCCCTGCCCTTCTTGAAGGTGGATGGACGTCTGCCTTTTCCAAGGACCCCAGAACGTTTCTGCCTGCTCTGGCACTTGGGAGGGCACAATCCAGAATCACAGGCAAGGGGGACGTAGCAGACAGGAGCACTTGCAAGGATCCTGTCCAAGGCAGCTGAGATGAACATCACTGGGACGGTGGGGCTTGTTCTGGAGTCACACACAGAAATGTCAGAGCTCTGCCAGGTTCCCACATCTCCTCTGGCCTTGTGCATTCCTCCTACACCCGTGGGTGATCAGAGACACGAGTCCTTCCCTTGCACACGCAGAGGCAGTGCGCTGCAGCAGTCAGTGTCTCTCCGACCTTCTGCTGCCACTCCCAGAGGCTGGGAGGCCCCTCGGCCCTGGGAGGGTATCACCCTGCTCTGCACTCGCCTGAAAAGCCCCACGACGTGAGGAACGGACACGGGGACCGGGGTTCAAGGAAGCCCATCCCAGGGCTGCATTCCGGTGGTTTCCCAGGGCATGTTGCTCTCCACGGGAAGTGACCTCCAGACACTGTCTGTCTCACAGGCCTTCATGGCACCCCCACGAACAGCTGATGGCACTTGTGCTCGCTTGGGTTCACCTCCCCACATGCATACCAGATGCATGCTTACCTCTCACCTGTACAGTGCAAACATGGACTGCTGACCTAGTCCTTTTCTTGTACAGCGGCACTGAAAATGTCTTTTTTCCTTCTTTTTCTCTCTTTTTAGCAATGGAATTTTACCTTCCTTTTCTTTCCCAATTTTGGCTCTGTTTTTCTGCCTCCTTTTTCGCAAGATTCTGCTCTTGTTTTCACAAGACGTGGGGCCTATTGTTTACACCGATAGACCGGGTGGTCTATCAGCAAGAGTTCTTTTCCCAAATTCGGTCCTGTTTTTCCAACTCGGTCCTGTTTTTCACAAGACTCCGGGCCAGTGGTTTTGTATGCTGGACCAGGTGGTCTATGAGCAATGCGTGACTGACTTATGTCTGTTCTGCTGAATGAGAGGAACAGGGACAGACTGATAAAAGAGAAACATCCTACCAGGGAGAGTCCCACCAGATAGTCTTGCTTGTTTGTACTGATTTATGCGATCTAGGCAACTAAAATCCATCAGTAAAAAACACTTTTTTTGAGAAAAAATATCCCTGAAAATCTGTAAGCAAATGAATTCAGTTTATATATTTCATTTTGGCATAGAGAGTATAACAAAAAATACTTTCTGAGCTTTCGTAGTAATTGAGTTATGTAGCTTTAAATTGCATAAAAACTACAAAGTGAAGCAACAAGGTGTGCTAGCTTTGTGGAATTTTGACCTAGCACCCTTTTCTGCCCAGATTTATAAATAAATATGTCATCTCTGTGTGTACAGTTGGCTTGTTGCACATCGGGCACTGGACCCAGCTTCTGGGAACAACATTTTGGTGTCCCCCTGAGAAAGGACAAGCAACCTCTGCGAGCTGGGGTGAGAGGCCAGTGCTGGAAATGGTGGTTGTTACTGGCTGCTCTGTGAGGATGTCCATGGGGCAGCTCCCCTGGGGTGTCCAGGGAGCACAGGCTCAGACCAGACCCAGCTCTGCGTGTCCTTCATGTCCCAGAGCAAGAAACAGGCCACTGAGAACATTCATCCAGCCGGCATGCTGAGGAGATCCCCACCTCAGGCACCTTGCAGCCCCACGTGCTAAACTTCCTCCCCAAGACAGCAGGAGACAACTGGCCTAGGGGATCCTCAGGAAGGTCCTTTTGCCCCAGGGAAAGGGCAGCCTGACCCGAGCTGCCACCCACACCAAAGGGTTTCTCTTTCCATTTTCCCCCCTGCACACACACACGATGCCCTGCTCTTCTCCCGGGTCATCCCATCTCCCCACAGAGACTTTTCCCTACAGAGCTCATCTCTGCTGACCTGGACGGCCATTCCTGCACCCCCTCCCCAGGCTCCCTACAGAACCTGAACGGGTGGTGCTGCTCTGCAGAGCAAGTGGGCTGTGGTGGCCAGGGCCATGCTGGTGAGGTTGGGAGGTAGACCCAGCTCAGAGTGGCTACTGCCCCCTCCACCCCAGCACACAGACGCTGCCCCTGCAAATCCACAGAAGATCTGGGAAGAAGGAACTCAGGCAAACAAGTCAGTGCAGGGTCCTTTATTTGGTTTAAACACAGAGAGAGCACAGCTCCTTATTTACACAAGGTCTGTGGGGCACACAAGGCAGGCAGAGACTGACATGGAAATAGGATGAAGAATGCCAACATTTTTTTGGACAGCATTTATACAACCAAGAAGAGCTAAAACCAAGAGAAACCAAAGCAAACCACTAACCAAAGACAGGCTGAGCCTTTAATGAATTTCATTACTAGTGATATGCGGAAGAAGATGGGCAGTTCATTGCTACTTCTGAACAAAAACCAGTCATCAGTTTCCTCAGGGCGTCCTTGAGCTCCTGGTTCCTCATGCTGTAGATGAGGGGGTTCACTGCTGGAGGCATCACTGAGTACAGAACCGCCATCAGCAGGTTCAGGGATGGGGAGAAGATGGAGGGGGGCTTCAGGTAGGCAAACACACCAGTGCTGACAAACAGGGAGACCACGGCCAGGTGAGGGAGGCAGGTGGAAAAGGCTTTGTGGCGTCCCTGCTCCGAGGGGATCCTCAGCACGGCCCTGAAGATCTGCACGTAGGACACCACAATGAACACAAAACATCCCAACACTAAACAGGCACTGACCACAAGTAGCCCAGCCTCCCTGAGGTAGGTGTCTGAGCAGGAGAGCTTGAGGATCTGGGGGATTTCACAGAAGAACTGGTCCACAGCATTGCCTTGGCAGAGGGGCAGTGAAAATGTATTGGCCGTGTGCAGCAGAGCATAGGGAAAAGCAGTGCCCCAGGCAGCTGCTGCCATGTGGACACAAGCTCTGCTGCCCAGGAGGGTCCCGTAGTGCAGGGGTTTGCAGATGGCCACGTAGCGGTCGTAGGCCATGACTGTGAGAAGAAAATACTCTGCTACTATAAAAAAGAGAAATAGAAACACCTGTGCAGCACATCCCGTGTAGGAGATGGCTCTGGTGTTCCAGAGGGCATTGGCCATGGCTTTGGGAAGAGTGGTGGAGAGGGAGCTAAGGTCAAGAACAGAGAGGTTGAGGAGGAAGAAGTACATGGGGGTGTGGAGGTGGGGGTCACAGGCTACAGCGGTGATGATGAGTCCATTGCCCAGGAGGGCAGCCAGGTAGATGCTCAGGAAGAGCCCGAAGGTCAAGAGCTGCAGCTCCCGTGTGTCTGCGAATGCCAAGAGTAGGAATTCAGTGATGGAGCTGGCATTGAGCATTGTTTCACTGCAGGAATGGGGGACTGTTGAAAAAGGAGAAGACTTTGACAAATTAGGACAGAATTCTCTGAATCAGTCTTATGCCAGTTCTCCCAGATAACCCCAAAGATGGCTTTCTTTTTGAGGGGGGACTTCAGTCAGTTCGTCTTTTGAGTTTAGGATTGACGAGCAGGGGCTCTGCCCATGGGCTCCAGAGAAGTCAGACCTGTGCTATTGCAGTGGTGTCAAACAGCCCCTGCATTCCGTAGGTGTTCTTGGCAACGGGAGCCTTCAGTCCTGTGAGAGGTATTTGCCTCAGTGACCATGTGACAATTGTCCCTATTTTTTGCAGTGCAATGGAGTCAGCACCCAGACCGGCTGTGTCTGAGAGGGAAGAGCCCAGGGAGGGACCCAGCCCTTCCAACTCTGCTCTCCTGAACAGCAAAGTTTGCATCGGAATCACTCACGGCCGACACAGAACCTTTCTCACCCCCATTTTCCATCTCCAGTCTCTCTCCAGACATGATAAGAGCAGCGTGCCTGTGGGGGAGAATGGGACTGTCACTAGGTTCCCATCCTCCCCTGCTGAAGTGCCCCCAGCAGGGTGGAAGGTCTCTTCAAACTCTTCACCCCAGGGAGATGCTCAGGTGCGTGAAAGACAGTGCCCAGCGTCTCCTGAAGAGAGACTCAGCTCGTTTACAAGCACCGCACTCTACATTGCCCACAGCCTCCCATGGTCAGTGTCTCAAACTGCATCTGAGACACAGCAGACGTCGCCCAGACCCCCCACAAACCTGAGCTTTTGCAAGCAAGAAGAGGAGCAGCAGGAAGAGGAGAAAAAAATACAGAGCAATACATTGATCATTATGCAAATGAAGAACAGGAGAGGAAGACCGCTGGCACTCAGGAAAGCCTTCTCCTTACACAACAGAGCACAACACCTCCCCGTTGGTGACATCCCAGGCCAGTTCCTCTCAGTCACTTGTCTCTGTAGAAGGAAGAGATTTCTGTGTCAGAAGAGATGCATCTTTGCTGGAGATCAGTCCTTCCACTCAGAGCTTCTCCCCACAGCTCTATGAGGAAATCTCTGGGCTGAGTGATGATGCTGGTTGATGACAGATTCCCTGCCATAGGTCACAGCCCCTGGGGTAAAAATACACTGCTTGGAAGGACAGCCCTTGGAATACCTGGATGCACAACCACCTACACATCCTGAAGCCATCCCCACTGGGCTTCACACCCCACAGCCATCCCCACCAGAAGGCAGCCGTCATGCCCTGTCCCTCTCACACTGCACTAAGCAAGCCCTGCTCTGCAGCCCGTCTTCCTCTTCTCCATCACAGACAGATCCCAGAGGTTGGACACATTCAGGAGATCCTGCAAGGAGCCACCGACACATCACCCTGCACCCAGAGACTTACTGTGTCAGAGGCTGGGAAGAGTTCTCCTCCAGTGAGCTCTCGGACACCCTCCCCCTCTCCCCTGCCTTCAACCTCTCTCTGCCCCGCTCCTTTCTCCTTGGTGCCCACAGGCAGCCCCCTCAGCCCTGCTGCGCTTTGCAGAGCAGCTGCTGCTGGGCAGAGCTGTCCCCCTGCAGCTCTGCCTGCTTGCTAGGAGCTCTCTCTGTCCCAGGAGCCCAGCCCAGCTCAGCAGCAGAGCAACAGCCCAACAACTTTTTAATCATCTCTCTGGTGGTTTTGCCAACGAGTTCGTGAAATTAAGAGACTGAGGGGAACCTGAGGAAACCTCTCGAGGAGTCAAAGTCAGATGCAAACTCCAAAGTTTCTTGGAGAGCTAATGGGTTGCACTGAGGGACGTTACTGACAAAGCCTCTCTGGGGGCTGGTTAAAGGACAAACCTGGAGGCAGTGAGGACAGGTAGGCAAAGGCAAGGTGAAGGTGGCTCTGATGCTGAGTAAACCTTGCTGTGCTTCATCAAGCCAAAAGACCAAGCCCTGACTCGCCAGCCCCTGCAGGGCAGACCCTGTCCCTCAGCCATTCCTCAGGGTTCTTCCTGGGGCAGGGTGATGTGGGGATGTGCAGTGCCAAGGGCAGGGCCAAGATCCTCTGCTTCTGGGTTTGTCCTGGGTGGGCTGAGGAGGCACTGAGGTGCTGGTGCCGTAAGGTGAAGGGGTCTTCTGGTAGGCCTTGGGGGTTGAGACAACAGCCATAATCAAGGGGAGAAAGACCTCGGCTCTCTTGGGGGCTTTTTGTCTTGCCAGAGTCCTTGAGCGTCTCCACCACAGGATGTCCTACAGTGTCCCACACCTGCGCTTGCCATTGCACCGTGCAGATCAGACTGTGCCCAGGAGAGGCCTGAGCAACGCCTGAGGGACATGTGGCAAGAGGACAGTGCTGCCAAGAGCTCTGGAGTGTCACCCTGTTCCCAGAATCACAGAACCAAGGAGGCTGGAAGGCAGCCAGCTGCCGCCTTTTCTAGGCTTCCCCTTCATGCTTGGTTTTAGCCAGCAGCTCCTTTCTCAGCCATGCCAGCCTCCTGCCACCTTGATGTGACTTCCAGCATGTCAAGGTGGACTGTTCTGGATTGTTAAGAGGAGATCCTTGAGTATCAAACAGCTCTCTGCACCTGTCTTCTCTGCTTGTCTGTAGCCCATCCGTTCTTCTAAGAAGGTCCATCAGCAGGCCAAAGTCTGCCCTATAGAAGCTCTGTTCTTTCTTTTCTTCCCTTTTTCTCAGTATCCACAACTCTACCTTCTCCCCCTGGACTTTTCCATTCCTAGCCAGCTCTTCCTTGTTTGTAAATGTTGTCTGTTAAACCCAGCAAGAATTTAGGCACAACCCTGCAGCTTGCACACCTCCCTCCTCCAACCTCTGTGGAACAGCGGAAAAGGAAAGAAGAGTAAAAGCAAGAAAACTTGCGGGTTAAGATGGTCACTTGGGGTCATTGCCCTGATTGTGTCCCCTCCAAACCTCTTGTACTCTAACCCCCCCAGTCTATTCACTGCTGGAGCACAGTCAGAAACAGAGCAGGCCTTGACGCTGTGCAAACACTCTTCAACAACAGCCAGACATTAGTGTGTTCTCAGTATACTTTTGATCACAAATCAAACACAAGACCATGGGAGCCTCCATGAATAAATGTATCTCCAGCCCAGCCAGACCCAATCCAATCTCCACCCCTTCTCCATCCCCTTACTCTCATAATCAGCTCCACACTGTGCAAAAGCACCTCACCTGCCACCACCCCTTCCCATCACGTGACTGACGGCTATTATTGCCTTATCTATGGGTCATCCCTCTCACACGTCCATGAAATGATCCATAAAGTGTCCACTGATTTAATGTTGTCCATGACTTGGGTTCCATTTGGGATGGCGGCTACTGAGGACAAGAGGGGTGTGATGTGTGGAGTTACTGGTCATGAAACCAGCTCAGGTTGGATCATTGCTTCACTTGCTCAGGTTTTTAGAATGCTCATTTAGGTGATATGTGCTGTAGAACTTTCGAAAATGTACAACTCAAATTGTGAGGTTTTTTCTACCCAGGTTAAATCTACTGCAGGTACACATCAGATTTTCCAGAAATAAACCCAGTGCATCCACATCTTTGAGAAAAGAAATCCTACAATCAGGTTGGCCTTTTCCTGAGGAAGGAGCCACCCGTGCTGTCTTTCCCGGACAGTTCCCTACGTGCACTATAGGGACATTATCTCCTTCTGCAATAGGCAGGTTTTTGTCTGGGCAGGGCCAGGTCGGTCAGTCGATCCTCTGGTATTAACTACGCAGGTGGCTTCTGCTCAGGCTGCATCCCACCGCTTGTATTTCCCAGCCCCCTTTGCTCTCACTCTTGTCCTTAACAGTCCCTTCTCTCCGTCAATCATTCCGGAGGCTGGTGTGTGACAGGGGATGTGGCACACCCAATCATTGCCACGTTCCCTGGCCCAGGGGCTTCTGAGGGTGTTTCAGAAAGGAATCCTGCTGTCTGCCTCAGGTCTTTCTGGGGTGCCACAGCACTTGCTCTTCAAGGCCCAGGATGGTGTTTTGGGGGGTGGTTTGGGTCATGGGGCATGTTGCCATCCATCTGGTTGTCACTTCCACCACAGTAAGCACATGTCACTTGCCTGGGCAGGTTCGTGGCAGTGTGATATAACCCATCTGTGAGGCCTCTCTGGATTGATATCGCAGCACCATCCTTCACACCACAGAGGCTTTGCTCGCTTGGCTCACTTGACTCCGGTGCGTGTGTCACACTCCTGAATAACACCTGCAATGGCTTCAGTGGTCCAGTCCACCCCTCCATCTCAAGCCCATCTGGACATTGAAGCTCTCCCTAGATGTCCTGACCCTACAGGATTCCACTAACTTATGACTAGTTAACTCCTGTGTTCCCAGTGTTGGTCCACCTCAGCCACTTCCATTGTTTTACCCGGTCTACTTGCTTGTTGTGTTGATGTTCCTCAGGGATTTCTCTGTCACTTCCCTTGTCCCTGGTGAGTGACTCCAGCTGTTGAGCTTCCTCATCCTCCAACTCCCGACTTGTTCAGCATTCGGGCCAACACTGTTGAATGTCCTTCCTTTCCCCCTGTACAGGGGAGCCCCATTCAGGGAGAAGGCCTGGGTATGGATTGTCATGCGCCTTCTGCCCGAGTACCTGATGGGACAGCAGCAGGCGTGTGACTTGTTTGTGCCTCTCCAGGAAGCTGAAAG
Organism: Leptosomus discolor; assembly: GCF_034619465.1. Classification (NCBI taxonomy): domain Eukaryota; kingdom Metazoa; phylum Chordata; class Aves; order Leptosomiformes; family Leptosomidae; genus Leptosomus; species Leptosomus discolor. The sequence continues at coordinate 2,911,498 of NW_028237764.1, forward strand.
AGCAGGTTCAGAGGATCACGGTGAGGTTACTTCTGTCTGGTCAGGTGAAAGGCCAGAGGAAGGATGATGAGTTAGGCTGGCTGCTTGAAGGGGGCTTTCTGAGATTTTTAATCTTTCCTTGGAAGCAGGAAAAATCAGGAGAGAGAAAAACTGCTACAAGGTGCAGCTTGGAAAGTGGAGACTGGACATGAGGAAGAAGAAATGTGCAGTAGAGCTGAGAGAGTTGTCATCAGTGCAGCTGAGCCTAGTTGGAGGCCTGTAACTAGTGGTGTGCCCAGGAGTCAGTACTAGGTCGAATCTTATTCACTCTATTTATCAGCCACTGGATGAAGGGACAGAGTGCACCCTCAGCCAGTTTGGTGACGATAGAAATTGGGAGGAGTGACTGACACACCAGAAGGCTGTGCTGCCATTCAGAGAGACCTGGACAGGCTGGAGAGGTGGACAGGGAGGAACCTCATGAGGTTCAACAAGGGCAGGTAATAGAGTCAGATGGAAGATATGTGCAGGCTGATACAGGGACAGGACAACACCTGGGGGCCTCTTCTTGCAGGCTCTTGGCACTTTCCTTTGGCCAACAGCAATGGCAGCTGATGCCCCAATAAAGGGCATCTGAACCTGTCCCTGTTGTGATGTTCAGGGTGGCCTGTAGAGGTGTTCATCTGATGGGATGGAGTCATGTGCCACAGGGAGAGCTCAGTGTCTCTCTTCCTCCTCTCCATCTGGTGGATTTACTAGATCTTTACTGACTGCATTGGCAGTTGTCTCATGGTCAGCCCCATGTCGTGTGACACTATTCAGAGCAGCTACTCAAGTCAAAGTTCCAGTCCAGGCCCACAGAGCTATCTGAGATGCCAGGACTGGCACAGGAGTCACAGGTCCTACAGGAAAAGCAATTCTCATTCAGGGAGGGTGCGTGACAGACACCACTGATGGCACCTCAGAGAGCGGGATTTGGTGCCTTTGTGCCATCAGTGGTTACCATCAGTCAGAGGCATCAGTCAGCAGATGATACCAAAGAGGTAAGGTCCCAAGCACAGCAATGGCCCATATCAAAACTCAATTGAAACCCAAAAGGTAATTCAAGGACACCAAGACGTGCTGTTGCTACATCAGGAACAGTTGAAAAAGAAACAGAGATCCTACAGGACTACTCCTACATTAGGTAAGAATACATGTAGATAGATCTGGGATAGTCTATGTCCTCTTTGCTGCAGTTACCACCAGCAAGGTCTCCCAGGCCTTTGAGCTGTGAGGCAGGACTCTGGAGGAGAACAACCAGTGGCGGATGGGGATCAAGCCAGGGGTCCCTTAGCAAACCACACCCTTTCCAGTCCATGGGACTGGACATGTTGTATCCAAGGGTGCTGGTCAGCTCATGAGGATGACTAAACCCAGCCACCCCCAGCAGTGGGCATTCCCCATCTCCATGGCCTGCACGCAAGTTGGAAACATCTGTATCATCCCTGATATGCACAGAAGGGGCCTTCATTCCTGCTATGTTTCCAGTAAAACCCTCCTCCTCCTCCTCTACCTATTTTCTATTGCTGGACAGCCTTTTAAGGATTCGATAAAGCCATCAGCAATCTCTTTATTTCTCACTGACATCCGCCAACTCCCTGTCCCACACCTACACATGGCCAACGACTACTGCTCAGGGCCGCTTCCTCTTCAGAAGAGGCCTTGAGTGTTTTAGATCTTCCTGGTGCTTTTTAGAATCTTCCTTGGTGCCTCTAGAGCTCATGGTGAGCTTTCTTAGACACAGCAGGGCCTTTTTGACCATGTCTTATGAAGTGATTGTCTGTTTGTGATCATCTGTGCAGGAGCAGTCCCAGAAAAGAACCAAATCAATCAAAACCGATACTGAGTGAAGTGTCGGTAGGAGCCAGGTGAGCTGCCCTCATGGCTGTGGCTTCCTGGCAAGGAGTCTGTCCTGAGAAGGGGATCCAGCCTCAGCCACGCTCTGAGAGGGAAACAGCAGTGTCTATGCCACCTGGTGACACAAAGGGTGGGTTTTACAAGGCCACCCTTCATCTGAACCGCTTCAGAGAGGGACTTGTGGATTGGGTATCACGCTGTGGATGGCAAATGCTGATTGCATTGGCATTACCCAGAGGGGCTACCCTGGTGCAGATGGCTCTGCTGCAGACATTGGTGTTTAGGCAGACGAATGCTGTTGTTGTTGGAGATAGTGAAATCACCCGAGCACTTGGAGGATAATTTGAGGATTGCCACCTCAGTGGCCCTTCAGTGAACTGGTTCCTGTTTGCCATTGTCTCCCTGTCGTGGTGCAGGGTGTGGTGTCAAAGGTACTGAGCAGAGGAGCACAATCCCTTCTTTTGGCTGCGCTCCTGCTCCTACAGCCCAGGAGGCTGTTGCCCGCCTTTGCTGCTGGCTCATGTTTTGCCTGATGATAATCAAGGACCACCAGGGCCATTTCCACAGAGCTGCTGCCGAGCCACATGGCTCCTGGCCTCTCTCCCTGCAGCCTGTAGTTCCCCTGCTCAGCCCTTGGGTCTCTTCAGAAGGCGTGTGTGAGATTCACTTCTTGCTTTCTCCAGTCATGGAGACCTTCCAACTGGACCAGAGTACCCCTACTATGGCACTGGCCTGGTCTGTCAACAGCCTCGGCCTCATCCCGTCTGCTCCAATGGGCTCCTAAGGGTTGGGCTGACCTTACCTAAGTAACCCCTGACTTGATCTCTGTCACTGTTGGATTGTTTCTGGGCTTCTGCCTCTTAGACACACAGAACTGGAAGACCTTGCTGGTGAAGACAAAGGCCAAAAGTGACTCAGACCTCTCTACACCTACTCTGAGGAAATTCAGCAGTGGCCACACATTGTCTGCAGTTCTTCTTGAACTGTTCCTGAAGCAGTAACAGCTCATCATTGTGCCCTTGAATTGCCTTGCAAGTGTCAGCCTCACAGCAGCTCTGGCTTTTCTAAAACAAAAGGGAGTTCTGAATTCCTCCTTTTTTCGATCCTTGCATCCCCCTCTTGTAGGCTTCCTTTTTTTCTGTGCAGCTTCGCTGTGAGTCTCCTGTTCCCCCAAGCTTCTCTCCTGACAGCTCTGCTTGTTGTCCTGACTCTTGGTGCGCACTCTCTCGTGCTTGAAAGACACTGTCCTTGAACACCAGCTAGACTGAGCATTGCTGCCCTTCTGTGCTGCTCACATGGGCTCCTGCCCTAAAATTCACAAGGCTTGGCAAAAGTCTGCTCCTCTGAGGTCTAACATCTACACTCTTCTATTCTCCTTCTGCTTAGGAGTGGAGACGCCATGCTTCCGTGGTCATGACAGGAAAGGTTTTCACACCCATGCCCAGCTCTTCCTTCTTTGAAAGCAAGAGATGCAGATGAGCGTCACCCTTGCTGACCAAGCTGGCAGCTGTGCTATAAACACCTGTGTCCCAAGCCCCTCCAGAGACCTCCAAGACTGTTTGCATGTTGTTGTGGTCCCCTTCCAGTGAATGCCAGGTAATTCAAGTCCACAAGGGGACTTAAATGGGTTCTCTGCCTCACACCATAATGTTCTGGAGTGGATGGTAGATGGCAGTGTGGAGAGGAAAGGAGGTGCCCACAAAGAGAGCAAAACCTGCTCTCCTCAAGGCCAGAGAGAAACAGAGCAGGGCTGTGCAGTCTGAACAGGAGAGGGGTTTGTTGTCTGTTGTGTCTCTGCAGCCCCAAGGGCCTGTGGTGGAGGGGAAGCTGACCTCAGGAAGGAAAACATGAAGTTGAAAATGTCCTTGATGTGGACATCCTGTGACTCAGGCACACTGTGAAAACCATTCGGCTGATCCGTGATTGTATCATCGAGGGGACGGTTACACACTGGAGGAGAGAAGAACCAGCAGAGTTGGAGAAGGAATGTCCATGAGCGAAGACCCTGCTGCGATGAGCTTTGTACTCACACTCTGCCCGACATTTACTGGATAGAGACAGGACACCCCTGAGGTGATTTCAGTGGTGGGATTCAGTCACTGGCCCAAAGGCATTGACTCTGAGGTGCCCTGGGTGGTGCCTGTCACTCAGCTAGTCTGAATGGGGGCAGGATTCCTGGGTTGGAGCTGTGCTGTCCGTGCCAGGTGCCTGCAGTTGTGCTGGGGAGCCCTGGCACCTCCCATAGCACTATGGGCCTGTATGTGGATATTAAAATGAGGTTCAGCTGCCCCGAATTAGGGCAGGCAATGAAGGGATGCACAGGAGACAACTGCTGTTAGACTCGAAGGCCATAGAGAAAATAGAGCTGGTGGAGAAGAGAAAGAGAGAGACTTGGCTCTGCCTGTGCCACATGGCTCCGTTTGATCAGCTGAATACCTCTAGAGGATGCCCTGGACATAGGGAATAGTTACAGGTTCAGTGGTACTACCCACGGGCACCTTCTGTCTTTTAAGTTGGCCAACGGAATTTCCCACCAGCCTCTAAGGAGATGCCCCCAGATGTTGCCCTGTGCCTAGGAACTGCTCCATCAGAGCTTGCAGTCACCAGCATGCATCTTGGTCACCTCTGGCACCAAATGTGTCACCAAGTGTCTGTGCCTGAGCACCTTCCTCCTGCCCTCCATTTCCAGTAACGAGCAAGGGAGCTGAGACAAGGAGCTCACGTGCAGGAGCCTATCTTGTGCACGTCTGAACGGAGGCAAGAGGGATCCCCCCTCCTGTGGGTTTGTGGTGGGCATGGGATGGAGCTAACCCCTCTTTTAGCCCTGGGGACTATAGACCCAGGATGAGATGCCTCCCTTGAGACAGCTGAATCCCTTCCCTCAGGCCAGGTGAAGGAGATCCCTCCCTGTGTTTTAGAAGAATCCAGGAAGACCCACCGCTGAATCGTGAGGTCCAGACAGGCCCCCCTCACTTTCTAAACTTCCTCTCCAAGAGGAGTGTCGGTGCAGCTCGATCCAGCCTTAGCCCCCGACTGCAAAGAAGAGTTTGGAGCCTCGGTTCTAGCAGACACACGTGTTCCTGAGCTGCCTCCCCTCATGAGTGCCAGAAGGTCAACTGCCCCAAGGGCGTGTGTGGCTGTGGTGAATCCTGGAGAGTCCCTCCCGGGAAACCTTGCCAGCTGGAGTTAAAGCACAACCAACACAAACTCCAGAGGTCTATTCCAGTGCTGGACTCTTCCCCTGGTGATTGGGGTTTTTTATTCTTTATGTCAAGTTAGAAAGCATTAGACAACTACGTGGACGAGATCATAGGAGGGGAACATGACTTTCATGTCTTTTAACATTTTACAGCTGATTCCACACAGGGACACCGTAGATAGTCTGTGGGTTCCATCAAGCGATTTCTCAGCCTTGAGGGTAGCCATCTCTTCATCGATTGTTTCACCCTATGGGCCCCATTGACTACTGACCATCCTTTGATGATTTCCCTTTAACGTGTGGTTGGTCAGGCACAGCTTGAAGTAGCTACTGGCGTTAAGCTATAGAGGGACACTGAAGATGCTCTGGAGGACAAAGATGTCATGGTGGGGCATGGCATAATGGGAGGGCCTCAGGAGACCTTTCCCCTTCTTGAAGAGGATGAAAGCCAGGCTGGACACAGGGTTTTGTTGGAGCAAGTACGGGGTGCTCTATTCAGGCCACCATGTACCCCAGGGAGAGTTCTGGTACTATTTGGGACTCTTTTGCATACTCTGTAGTATCACTTTGTCCAGAGGAGTCTCTTCAAGGCAATTCTCACTTCCTTATTCCTCAGGCTATAGATGACAGGGTTAAACACGGGGGTCCCAACTGTGTAAAGCAGGACAAGGTATTTGTTGGTGCCTATGGAATCCCTTGACCATTGCTTTAAGTAGACGACTGTGGCCAAGCCGTAGCAGAGCGTCACCACCCAGAGATGGGAAGAGCAGTTGGAAAAGGCTTTGTGTCTGCCCAGAGCCAACGGTATTTTCAGAGTTTCCCTGGTAATTTTAACGTAAGACACAACTATGAAGGAGAAGGGAAGGACTCCGAATGCCAGGATGATGGTGTACAGCATCCCTTGGTTCCAGAAAGTGTCTGCACAGGCCAGTGCCAGCAGAGGGGGGAGGTCACAGAAAAAGTGGTGAAGGTGACGAGATGCACAGAAGGGCAAAGTGAACTCCTGGTGGGTCTGTCCTACTTGCACTGGTAAGACAGTCAGCCACGACCCCACCACCAGCCAGATGCAGAGACCCCTGCTCATGGTGAGGGTATAGTGCAGGGGGTCACAGAGGGCTGTGCAGAGGTCATGGGCCACAGCAACAAGGAGAAGGCACTCAATGCTGCCCCACAAAACCAGAAAATACAGCTGGGCAGCACAGCCAAGACCCTGAGGAGAAGGGCCTGGGCACTACGAGGGGTGCCATAGGAGCCGGTGGTACATGCTCACCGTGTGGAAGGCCAGCTGCAGGTGGGGCTGCAGAGATGGGGCTATGCTAGGGGGTGCGTGGCCACCCAGACAAGGGACCTGTAATCCCCCTTGGCTCAGCACTGCTGTGGCCCCATCTGGATGACCAGAGTCTGGCTTTGGGGCTCCCTTGCCTGGAGGAATGGGGAGGAAAAGGAAAGTCTGCCGAGGAGATCTGCCAGGCTGGAGTTTGGAGCCTGTGCAGGGAGGAAGAAGGTTCTGGGCTTCTTTAGCCTGCTGAAGTGGAGGCTGAGGGCACTACAGGAGCAGCGTGCACCTGCTTGAAGGGTGGTTTCAGAGCTGATGGAGATTTTCTTGGTAGTGGGAAGAGAAGGAAAGCTCCACAAAGTGCAGCTTGGAAGGTTTAGACTGGAGGGGAGAACAAAAGAAATGTCTCACAGAGGGTAGTCTTGCAGTGCAAGAGGTCCCCCAGAGGGCGTCTGTATCAGCCTATGGCTTTGTGTTTCAAGGAATGGCCAGCGAGAGTGGAGAGACACGAGAGAAGGTGGAGAAACGGTGGGGTGAGAGCTGGGTGGGAAAGCAAGCAGGGTGTGAACAGCCTGAAGGGAAAGAGGTGCAGGCTTGGGGCAGGGCAGGACAGCCTGCAGTAGAGATGGCCAAGGGCTGTAGCAAGGCTGAAAGGTCCAAGAGGCCTGAGGTCTTGGTCCTCTTGGCTAGAGCAGTTGCCTCTGCCAGCGAGGCTGGTGAGATGGAACTTGGAGGGTGTCAGGATGGGCCTTGGCAGGGCCTGAGGGTCAGGGCTTGGCCTTTCTGCTTCCTAAAGCAAAGCAAAGGGTTTTCTCAGCATTCCAGCCCCCTGCACAGGGCCTTGGCCTGCCTGCAAGCATGGCCTCCAGTGATCTGCTCTAACGAGGCCCTGGGGAGGCTTTGTCAGTAAGGGCCCTCAGGGGGGCCAGTCAGGGCTTCAAGGGACTTCTGGGCTTTGCTTCTGACTTTGACTTCTGAAGAGGTTTCTTCAGACTTCTCTCAGTACCTGAGGGTCATGGAATGAGCCCCAAATGCCCTAATGAGCTGTTTACCTTGTCATTTTCTTCAAGTCTTCAAAACTTGCACAGATAACTGGAGCTATTTCATAGTGTAGTTCAGGAGGAAGTTTTCAAAGTGCATCTAAGATTTTTTTTTTTTTTTTAAGGGTTACACCTTCTGCCTTTTCTTTCAGAGAAGGGGTTAGAGCAGCGTTCTCTAAGTGCTAACGATACCGAGGGTCTCCTCAGGAGTTCTGGACTGATCAGAAAGGCATTTTTTTGAGGTCTGACACTGTATGGACAACCTTACTCCTCACCTCCCCAACCCCATAGTTTTCCTCATTGTCCCCTTTAACTTGCATCACTTTTTGTCATATCAGCCTTCTCCCCTGCATTCTGCAGCTGGATGTTACAGCTCCATTGCATCATCTCCCGCCTGATCTCCTGACAGACCTGGCTGCACGCGGGCACAGAAGAACTTTCCTGATGTGTAGAGAACAGTGCGGCATGATAAAGTTTCATGAACAATAAAACACACTCTGCAAGCACATGCTCTGTCCGAGCTTTCTCTAATGAGCTTGAACTTCCTACAAGCGATAATCTGAGGAGAAATATCTACAGTAGGTGGATACAAGATAATTAGAAATAAAGACAATGAAAGAGTTGGCTAAGGACACAATCAGACTGTTGAAAGACAGGTAAGATTTTACTGCCTGAAGCTCAAAACAGCAACCTAGGTGAGAGGCATCTGAATGAACAAAGATTAAGGGGAGGAGGAAACCAGAGAGTAATGATCTGGCCAGTCTGCATCTGAAAAGATGACTTCAGAAATGGTCATTGTATCCTGAACAGGTGCAAATATCTGAAAGATTAAAGAAATTAGATCCACCATAGAACAGGAAGAACAGTGTTAGTGAACTCACAGGAGAAGATGGATATTTCTTTGGAATATCCCTTTGGAAAGGTTATGGGAATGGCAGAGGTCTCTTCTGAGAGAGGACAAACATCCATCTTTGAAAGAGGCCGAAAGTGCATCCCAGGGAACCCCAGACTGTACAAGCTCACGCTGGGGAGGAGTGTGACATCAATGAGAGTCCTCATGGGTGACAGTTCTGAGCACCTGCGGGAGAGTGACTGTCAACATGGACTCTCCAAGGGTCACTCGTGCCTCACCAACCTGACAGCCTGCACTTGTGCACGAGGAGATAAAAAGTGGCTGCCATTTGCCTCAGCTTCAGCCCAACCCTTGCCGTGGTCTCCCTCAATATTCTTCTACCCAAGTCAGGCCATTCCAGTCGGGACGGGTAGAGAAACATTAGGTTAAAACTGCATTAGGAAAAGCGTTGCTGGCAGGTGGAGGGAGGTGACCCTTCCCCTCACTCAGCACTGGTGATGCCACACCTGGAGTGCTGTGTCCAGTGCTGGGCTGCCCAGGGCGAGGAAGTTGCTCATCTACTAAAGCACGTCCAGCAAAGGGCCACAGAGCTGGTTTAAGGGACTGGAGCAGCTTTCATAGGTGTTAAGGCTGAGAGTTGTGGGACTGTTCAGTCTGGAGAAGGAAGCTTGGAGGGATTTTATTAATGTATAGGAATACTTGATGGAAGGGCATGAAGACCAGGGAGCCAAACTTTTCTTGGTAGTTCCCAGTGACAAGGGGGTGATGGACACAGATATATAGACACGAAATTCTGTCTGAAACAGGTAAATGCTATTTGACTGGAAGGGTGGTCAACAACTGGAACAGAGTGCCCCAGTGGATTGGTGGAGTCTCCATCAACCGACCTTGACCAGATCTTCAGCAACCTGCTCCAGCTGGCCCTGCCTCAGCTGGGGTTTGGACTAAATGATTTCAGTGTCTTTAGATGACCATTGAATGTCCCTTCCAACCAAATCTATCCATGATTCTATGATTCTAAAATCTCATTTTGGTGAGGAGTGTGCCATCAATTAAAGTCCTCTTGGGTGATGTTCCTGGGCCCCTAAAAGAGAAGAATGTGTCCAAATGCAGGCAGTATGGACTTAGCAAGGATACATACTGGGACGTACGTGGGGAACACACAGACCTTTTCTGGGTCCTGTTCAATTTAATACCTGTATCCATGACCCAGAGTTGTCACCGTGTTTAACAAGAACAAATGTCAGATTCGACTCCTGGGATGAAAGAACACCAGTCACAAGTGTAGACTGGGAGAGGACTGGCTGGAGAGCAGCCCTGCAGAATGGGATCTGGGGGTGCTGGTTGACAGCAGGCTCAACAGGAGTCACCAAGGTTCCCCATCAGCCAAGAGGGCAAACTGGAAGCTGGGGTGCATCAAACAAAGTAGAACCAGCCAGCCCAGAGAGGGGATTATCCCACTCTGTTCAGCGTTGGTGTGGCCTCACCTTGAGCACTGTGTGCACTTCTGGGCCCCACAATTTTCAAGGATGTTAAGATACTTAAGGTGCTCAGAGGAGGCCAACAAAGCTGGTGGCAGGGCTGGAAGGCATGTCCTATGAGGAACGGCTAAGGAGAGTGGGTTTGTGTAACTTGGAAATAAAGAGGCTGAGGAGTGACCTCATTGCTCTCGACAGCTTCCTGCAATGGGGACGTGGAGAGGGAGGGGCTGAGCTCTCCTCCCTGATATCCTGTGACACGGCATGTGGGAATGGTTCCAAGCTGCACCAGGACAGGTTTAGACTGGACATTAGGAAGCATTTCTTTACCAAGAGGGTGGTCAAACCCTGCAACGGGCTTCCTAGAGAGGTGGTCAACACCCCAAGCCTGTCAGTATTTAAGAGGCATTGGGACAATGCCCTTAAGGACATGATTTATCTTTTGGTGGCAAGTGGTCAGGCAGCTGGACTGGATGATGATTGTAGGCCCCTTCCAACTGAACCATTCTATTCTATAGACAAACCTGTACAGGATGGATCCCTCCAGCACCCGGGCTTTGACACTCAGTCTCCTCAGTATGAGCCCCTGAGGCTACAGTCCCATTCCAGATGCTGGTACAGACCACCTCAGTCTCACACACACACCCACACGCAAACTCTGACGTCCATTTACTCCGGTCTCTCGGTTGCTGGCACAAACGACACAAGGGCTGTCTGACCCCCTGGTCCTGCTCCAGTTGCTGCACTCACACCCCTGTGCTCACAGGTTCACGCAAAGGAGAGATTGACTCACCCAGGAAAGAGTTGGAAATAAAATTTCACGAGAAGACAGAACAGGTTACACTGGTCGAGGGCCTCCCCTAAACTTCCCATAATAAGTCCTGTGCAATCCAAAAATGCTCCTGCCCTGCATCCCAAAAGGTGTCCTCCACCTCCAGGCAACAGTCCCCTTAGCCCAAGTGGTGATCCAGAAAGCTGCTCTCAGTGACTTGTCTTGATGGGTTTGTCACCTGGATATGGGGCTGATGGCTCTCCGAGGGCAGCCCTGGAAGGAGCTGGGACAACTTGTTCATGCCTCAGGAGCCTGTAATCTGGGTTCCCACCTGCCACTGTGCCTCTGTGCTCTTCTTAGTTTGCAGAGAAGGGCTTTTGATGAGCTGGTGGCTCTCCTGGGATGGGTCTGGGAGAGCTGAGGCAGGGTATTAGCTGAGCTACTCCTTCTGCCATTGGTAGTGCTTTCTTCGACTGTACAGATGAGCTTCGTATCACTTAGCCTGACACAATCCCAGAAGAACATCAGCCTCCTGAGGCATCTGTGTTTGCAGGTCACATACATATGCACTGATATTATCTAAGATGTGATAGCAGGTCTTTGGAATCACTGTCCAGAAAGGCATCATGATGAGGGGAAAAGCTGTACTGTTGCACGGGCAATGGCTTTGTTCAGGGCCAGCATCACAGCCTTGTTTCTAAGGCTGTAGACGAATGGATTCAAGAATGGGTACAGGACGGTGTTCAGCAAAGCTACGATTCTGTTTGTCTCCAAGGAAACATCTTCTGAAGGACACACATAGAGAGCAATGCAGCTCCCATATGCAATGGCCAAGGTGGTGAGATGGGAAGAACATGTAGTAAAAGCTTTTTTCCTCCCAGAGACTGCTGGAAGATGTAGAATACAGAGAAGGATGCCCATGTAAAATGCCAGAGTTAAACCTAAGGAACCCAGTATGACAAATGATATCAAAAGAGAGTCTAGTTTCCAAAACAGGCTGGTGTCAGAGCAGGACAATTTGAACAAGGGGGAGTTGTCACCAAAAAAATGGTGGATCTTGTTGGAGCCACAGAAAGTCAGCGCGTGGAGGAGGACCAGACGGTAACTCATGAGTGTGATGCCTGTGACCCAAGCAGCAACAACCAGGCGGATGCAGAGCTGAGGCTTCATGATGGCAGCGTAACACAAAGGCTGGCAGATGGTAACATAGCGGTCAAAGGACATGACAACCAGAAGAGCAAACTCTGTGCAGCCCAGGGCAAAATAGAAATAGGATTGGGCAAAGCAGCTGCTTAGGGAGATTCTTCTCCTCCCAGAAGCCAGGATCACAACGGGTTTGATGCTTGTGGAGGATGTAAACCAGATCTCCAGGAAGGACAGGTTGCTGATGAAAAAGTACATGGGGGTTTGCAGGTGGTGATCCATACACACCAGGAAAATGATGGTCATGTTCGCCACCACTGTTGTCAGGTAGACGAGCAGAAGGACCAGAGAGAGAAATAGCTGTAGTCTTTGATCAAGCCCTGAGAAACCCTCTAGGATGAACTCAGTAACTGCACTTTCACTTTCTGGTCCCATGCTCAATTTCAGTTCATCTTGAGGAGACAGGAACCTGGCAAAAACCAACTGTGATAATTTCACCATCTGGGTGAATACTTCTGTCCTTCCTTTTCTGCTGCTTTCCTTTCTTGCAGTCTTGCTATATGACACAGACAGAGACAGTCCTTCAAGCATTTCTCCCACCCCAATTTCTCTGTTTCGCATTTCAGTGGGAGTCCTCACAGAATTTGTCGTCTCTTTTCTACCCTTTCCAAACACTCACAAAGGATTTCTTTCTCCAGAACACATTTTAAAGAGGCTGTTAGCTATTTCATCCCATTCCTGGGTAATCACAAATTCATTCACTCAGACCTATTGCAAACCTCTGTCACACCTATGTGCCAAACTCTCCTCTTCTATTGCACGAATACTAAAAAAGAGAAACAAATGAAATCAAACCAAATCTGTATGTTAAAAGCTGTTCCTTCTATTTTTCCATACTTGCCTTTTTGGGCTAGGAATCGCTGAGAATCTGCTGATTTTAAAATAAGTAATATCAAGTATCTCTTCTGTAATCCCCCACTTTCTTCCATGGCTTCTTTTTCTCTGTTTCTTCAGGAGAGGACAGGGGTGGGAAGGGGGAACAAGGACCAAGCCTGACTTGTCTTCCTTAGTACTCTAAACAGTGACTGAAATTTTCTGTGGTTCCACACAGTCTCATCTGACATCCGCCTGCACTCAAATGCAGTTGTTTCCAAACAGCTGCTCATTGCTGTTACCCTCAAATGTCCTGATCTAAACGCAGAGCAAGGGTGTCTGGAAGAGATTTGTAAGCTTTCTTTTACGTGCCAGTTATAGGCTGGGAGGACCCAGCCTCTAGCGTTTTCTCTTGTCTCCATTGAGTATAGAAGGAGCCTCTGGGAAACAAGTTCTCACAGGCACCTGCAGCACAGTCGGTGACACTCACTGTTCAAGTCTCAAATCTCGGATGTACCCAGTTATTATTTTTTAAACTCAAAATACGCATCTAACAGAATGAAGCACAAGAAAAGTATATACAATAACGACCAATGTTTTTCCCTTAATCTATATCGTTGTTTTTAGACATAGAAAGGAGCAGAGCAGATGAGACCAGACACAGGATGATTCACAACGCAAGGGGAGGAGAGCGAGGGGAGGAGCTGGTGGGTTTGAAGCAGTGAATCAAAAGTTCTCCACAGGCTGTGCTGTCCCCTCAGGCTCTGTCCCAGGGCAGAATGGGTAGCATTACCCAAGGAGCAAAATGGGAATTTCAGCATAGGGTGGTGCTCCACGTTGGCACGATATTCAGCTTGGGGCTCAGGCTAGTCTTACATCCCAAATGCCCGACTTGTTCTTTGCCTCTAGTCTGACACAGGGGAAGCTCTGCACTGGGTTCGCCTGGAAAAGTTTCTGAGGTTAAACCACTGGCTGCATTTGAGCAAATGCTCAAGCTCAGTCACCCCCAGCAGTTTGAGCGTGGTGAATCGGTGAATCAGAGGTGGTCATCCCAGTTTCCATTTTCTAGGTCAGTTCACACACTCAAAGGCTGGTGTCTTCTTACTCTGTTGGGTAACACCTAAATTATCTAAAAGTATTCTTCTCCTGAAGCCACCTCCTTAGGCGAACCTGCAGGTTTGCAGACAGATTCTGTTCAGGCCCAGCATCGCCAAACACGCAGCCAGCGTGAGAGACACAGAGTGAAGAAACAGAGGATGTGCAGGCGAAGGATATCCGGGTGAAGAAGGCCTTATTGTGGCTTTGCACAGAGGTTATCCTCAGGATGGTGCCTATCATGGAGGCATAAACCACAGCAGTCCCTGTGAAGGAGCTCAGCAGCACAGCGGAGGAGAGAGCAACGCTCCAGGTTCATAGTAGCTGGTGCCCGTGCGGGCTCCTCTCAGCAAAGGGATGATGCCCCAGAAGAAGCAGTCTCTGCATTGGGCACAGAGGGTCTGGTGGCACACAAGATGGTGAGGCTGAGCATGGGCAGAGGAGCCATTCCCCAGCAGGTGAACACGAGCACGGAGCACAAGCAGGAGCTGGCAAAGACAAGAGCAACGCGAGGACTTGCAAATGGCCCTGCAGCCATCGAAACACGTCACAACACCTCAGTTAAACTCAGCCATGCCCAGGGAGACAGGGAATGTCTGCGGCTCATGAACAGCCACAGAGATCTCTTAGTCTGCAACACAGGACGGACAAACATGTCAGGGGGAAGGACCAAAGTGAACCAAATCCATGGGTTGATGCTGCAGGGGATGCAAGGCCCCCTCATGACCTTCACCCCAGATGAGCCTGAGAGGGGAATGGGATGGGACCCGCTGTCTTCCCAGCTGTGTATGTGCTGCTGCTGGTGTGGTGGCTTTAAAGGAGAGAAAGGATGGAAAGAGGTAACAGGATTGAGGCAGCTCCTGCCCTGAGCCTTGAACAAGAGCAAAGGAAGAGAACAGGGAAGTAAACGGGTGCAGACCCTTAGACACGAGAAGAACACAAACCTGCAGGACAGCAGCCAACGGGGCTAGCGGTAGTGGCCTGTGGACAATGCCTGTACACCAATCACAGCTTACTTAGTGGCGTGTATACTAGTAGAGAAACGTATATAATGATGCTGTAGCAAACAATAAAGGTATTTGATTCACCCTCGATCGGAGTCCGTGCCCTCAATCTCCACAAATGGCGCCTGAACAGGGACTTGAATCGCGGCAGTGAGCGACCGGTGGAGAGCCCAGCCGAACGAATAAAGCAGCGGATTGAGAGCTGCCGTCCGGACAAGTAATCACCTAGGAAAAAAGGTGAGCGGCTGGGAATGTAACTTAAGGAGCAGCTGATCCAGTGGCAACCCCGTTGAACTCCGCAGGCTGCTGAAAGGAAGCAGGATCGCGGAGTCACATTAATCTTCTCTGCAGGACAGGGGTGAGCAACGGGGCAGAATGGGTACCTCTGTGTCTGCGGAGGAAAAGACTGTCATGAAGAGCTAAATAATCTGAAGGAGCAGCTGGATAAACAAAGCAAGAATCTCAATAGTTTAAAAAGGGAATTGGAACAAAGTGTGCAGGAGAGAGAGGCCAAAATTGAGTCCTAACTTAAGTGTATCTTGAAGTGGGTCAGGATCGCAGTCCCCGGAGTGGACTCATGTACTATCTATTCCCCCGAGATATGGGACGAATTTCGCCCCAAGGCTTGGGAAGAGGGGGACTTGGAAATGTTGCGTGCCTTGCCGCTTAAGTACAGGCGCCAGATGGGCCCCCTGGAGTACCCCCTCTCCGAGTACCCCTGGTTCCATGGGACGCTGTCACGGCTGAAGGTGGCTCAGCTGGTGCTGGTGGCGGCGCCGGCTCCCACGGTGTCTGCCTGGTGTGGCAGAGAGAGACGCGCCCAGTGAGAGCGTCCTCCTCTTCAGCTGCCAGGGCCGGCCGGCCCCAACCCCTGCGGCCCCGACACCCATGGCCTGGCTGAGCACCTCCCATTGCCCACCCCCGGCGAGGAGGAAGGAGGACAAGGACGATGCCGAAGGCTCATGGCGGGGGAAAGGGGACCCCCGGCATCACACCTGGGGTCACCCCAACCCTTCCCCCTCCCCCCAAAAATGGATCTCATCCCCCCACCCCCCAAAAAACGAGCTCCCCCCTCCCCTCCAAAAACACTGCAGTATGGACCTGCCCCTCCCACCCTGGTCAGTTTTCGGCGGGGGGGGAGGGAAGTCTGTTGCTATGAAAATTGGGAAAAAAAAAAAGAAGGAAAAAAAAAAAAGAAAAAAAGAGAGGAAAAAAAAAAGTAAAAAGAGAGAAAAAAGGGAAAAAAAAGAAAAAAAGATAAAAGAAAAGATATAAAAGCCTTTGACAGATTTCTAGAAGTGGATTCCTGCTAGCTAGGAATAGTCTGAGTTACAGGGGCTGAGCTTGTTTTCCTGTGTTTGCTTTACTTTGCCTTGGTCACGTGTGTTTCCTTTGATCTGTAACTGGTCACTCAGAGCGAGCACCAGTGCAGATGTTCTACAGAACAGGGAACTTTTGCCCCAGGGAAAGGGCAGCCTGACCCGAGCTGCCACCCACACCAAAGGGTTTCTCTTTCCATGTCCCCCCTGCACACACACACATGATGCCCTGCTCTTCTCCCGGGACATCCCATCTCCCCACAGAGACTTTTCCCTACAGAGCTCATCTCTGCTGACCTGGACGGCCATTCCTGCACCCCCTCCCCAGGCTCCCCACAGACCCTGAACTGGTGGTGCTGCTCTGCAGAGCAAGTGGGCTGTTGCGGCCATGGCCACGCTGGTGAGGCTGAGAGGCTGACCCAGCTCAGGGTGGCTACTGTCCCCTCCACCTCAGCACACAGATGCTTCCCCCGCAGCTCCAGAGAAGATCTTGCAGAAAGGAACTCAGACAAATAAGTCAGTGCAGGGTCCTTTATTTGGATTAAACACACGGAGAGCACAGCTCCTTATTTACACAAAGTCTCTGGAGCACACAAGACAGGCAGACACTGACGTAGAAATAGGACGAAGAATGATAACATTTTCTTGGGCATCAGTTTAATGAAGGATTTCATACCACCTGGAAAAGCTAAAACGCCAAGAAACCAAAGCAAACAATCCACCAAAGACAGACTGGGCCTGTAATGAGTTCCATTACTAGTGATAGGCAGAGGAAGATGGGCAGTTCATTGCTGCTTTTGCAACGAAACCAGTCATCACTTTCCTCAGGGCGTCCTTGAGCTCCTGGTTCCTCATGCTGTAGATGAGGGGGTTCACTGCTGGAGGCACCACCGAGTACAGAACTGCTGTCACCAGGTTCAGGGATGGGGAGGAGATGGAGGGGGGCTTCAGGTGGGCAAAAAAGCCAGTGCTGATAAACAGGGAGACCACAACCAGGTGAGGGAGGCAGGTGGAAAAGGCTTTGTGGCGTCCCTGCTCCGAGGGGATCCTCAGCACGGCCCTGAAGATCTGCACGTAGGACACCACAATGAACACAAAACAAACAACGTCAAAAATGACACTAGCCACAATTACCCCAGCCTCCCTGAGGTAGGTGTCTGAGCAGGAGAGCTTGAGGATCTGGGGGATTTCACAGAAGAACTGGTCCACAGCATTGCCTTGGCAGAGGGGCAGTGAAAATGTATTGGCCGTGTGCAGCACAGCATAGGGAAAAGCAGTGCCCCAGGCAGCTGCTGCCATGTGGACACAAGCTCTGCTGCCCAGGAGGGTCCCGTAGTGCAGGGGTTTGCAGATGGCCACGTAGCGGTCGTAGGCCATGACGGTGAGAAGAAAATACTCTGCTGCAATAAAAAAGAGATTGAGAAAGACCTGGGCAGCACATCCTGTATAGGAGATGGCCCTGGTGTTCCAGAGGGAATTGGTCATGGCTTTGGGGAGAGTGGTGGAGAGGCAGCCCAGGTCGATGAGGGAGAGGTTGAGGAGGAAGAAGTACATGGGGGTTTGGAGGTGGGGGTCGCAGGCTACAGTGGTGATGATGAGGCCATTGCCCAGGAGGGCAGCCAGGTAGATGCCCAGGAAGAGCCCGAAGGTCAAGAGCTGCAACTCCCGTCTGTCTGCAAATGCCACCAGGAGGAATTGGTTGATGGAGCTGGCATTGGACATTATTTAATTGCAGGAATGAGGGACTGCTGAAAGAGAAAAAGTCATTGATAAGTGAGGGCAGATTATGCTGAGCCAGTCTTATCCCTTTTCCCATAGATATCTCCCACAATGGCTTCATTTTTGAGGGAACTTCAGACAGTCCCTTTTTGTGAGGTCAGCATTGACGAGCAGGGGCTCTGCCCATGGGCTCCAGACAAGTCAGACCTGTGCTATTGCAGTGGTCTCAAACAGCCCGTGCATTCAATAGCTGTTCCTGGCAATGGGTGCTTCAACTGAGTGAGAGGTATTTGCCTCGGTGACCGTGTGACAATTGTCCCTATTTATTGCAGTGTGATGGAGTCAGCACCCAGACCTGCTGTGTCTGAGAGGGAAGAGCCCAGGGAGGGACCCAGCCCTTCCAACTCTGCTGTAATGAACAGCAAAGTCTGGGAAGGAATCACTGTAGGCTGAGAGAGAATATTTCTCACCATCATTTTCCATCTCCAGGCTCTCTCCAGACATGATAACAGCAGTGTGCCTGTGGGGGAGAATGGGCCTGTCACTGGGTTCCCATCCCCCCTACTGAAGTGCTCCCAGCAAGGGAGAAGGGCACTTCAAGCTCTTCAGCCCAGGGAGATGCTCAGGTGCCCAAAAGACAATGCCCAGCATCTCCTAAAGAGAGACTCACCTTGTTTCCGGTTACTGCACTCTACATTATCCAAAGCCCCCAAAGTTCAGTGTCTTAGAATTCATCTAAGACAATCCCCTGACGTCCAACGCCCACAACCCAGAGCTTTCAAAAGCAAGAACAGGAGCAGCAGGAATTGGAGAAAAAAACACAAAGCAATACCCTGATCCTTCTGCAAATGGGGAACAGGAGAGGAAGGCAGCTGGCACTCGGGAAAGCCTTCTCCTTACACAGCAGAGCACAGCACCTCCATGTTGGTGACATCCCAGGCATGTTGCTCTCAGTCCCTTTTATCTGCAGAAGGAAGAGGTTTATGTGTCAGGAGAGATGCAACTTTGCTGGGGATTTCTCCTTGCACCCACAGCTTCCCCCACAGATCCGTGAGGAACTCCCTGGCAGGATGAGTGCTGATGCCAGCTGGTGACAGAGTCCATGCCCCAGGTAACAGCCACCTGAGGTGAAGAGACACAGCTTGGAAGGACAGCCCTGGGCACCCCTGGCTGCACACCCACCTTCACACCCCACAGCCATCCCCACCAGAAGGCAGCCGTCATGCCCTGTCCCTCTCACACCGCAGGAGGGAAGCCCTGCTCTGCAGCCCGGCTTCCTCTTCTCCATCACAGACAGATCCCAGAGGTTGCACACATTCAGGAGATCCTGCAAGGAGCCACCGACACATCACCCTGCACCCAGAGACTTACTGTGTCAGAGGCTGGGAAGAGTTCTCCTCCAGTGAGCTCTCAGCCATCCTCCCCCTCTCCCCTGCTTTCAACCTCTCTCTGCCCTGCTCCTTTCTCCTTGGTGCCCACAGGCAGCCCCCTCAGCCCTGCTGCGCTTTGCAGAGCAGCTGCTGCTGGGCAGAGCTGTCTCCCTGCAGCTCTGCCTGCTTGCTAGGAGCTCTCTCTGTCCCAGGAGCCCAGCCCAGATCAGCAGCAGAGCAACAGCCCAACAACTTTTTAATCATCTCTCTGGTGGTTTAGTGTGAAGTTCATAAATCACAGAGACTGTGAGGAAGTTGAGGAAACGTCTTGAGGAGTCAAAGTCAGATGCAAACTCCAAAGTTTTTTGCAGTGCTAATGGTTTCCTCTGAGGGAGGTTACTGACAAAGTCTCCCTGGGGGCTGGTTAAAAAGGAAAATGTGAGGCAGTGATGACAGGTAGGCAAAGGCAACATGAAGGTGGCTCAGATGATGAGTAAACCTTGCTGTGCTTTATCAAGACAAAAGACCAGGCCCTGAGCCCCAGCCCCAGCAAGGCAGACCCTGTCCCTCAGCCATTCCTCAGGGTTCTTCCTGGGGCAGGGTGATGTGGGGATGTGCAGTGCCAAGGGCAGGGCCAAGGTCCTCTGCTTCTGGGTTTGTCCTGAGTGGGCTGAGGAGGCACTGAGGTGCTGGTGCCGTAAGGTGAATGAGTCTTCTGGTAGGCCTTGGGGATTGAGACAACAGCCATAGCCAAGGGGAGAAAGACCTCGGCTCTCTCGGGGGCTTTTCGTCTTGCCAGAGCCCTTGAGCGTCTCCACCACAGGATGTCCTACAGTGTCCCACACCTGCGCTTGCCATTGCACCGTGCAGATCAGACTGTGCCCAGGAGAGGCCTGAGCAATGCCTGAGGGACATGTGGCAAGAGGACAGTGCTGCAGAGAGCTCTGGAGTGTCACCCTGTTCCCAGAATCACAGAACCAAGGAGGCTGGATGGCAGCCAGCCACCACCTTTTCTAGGCTTCGCCTTCATGCTTGGTTTTAGCCAGCAGCTCCTTTCTCAGCCATGCCAGCCTCCTGCCACCTTTATGTGACCTCCAGCATGTCAAGGTGGACTGTTCTGGATTATTAAGAGGAGATCCTTGAGTATCAAACAGCTCTCTGGACCTGTCCTCTCTGCTTGGCTGTAGCCCATCAGTTCTTCTAAGAAGGTCCATCAGCAGGCCAAAGTCGGCCCTATAGTAGCCCTGTTCTTTCTTTTCTTCCCTTTTTCTCAGTATCCTCAACTCTACCTTCTCCCCCTGGACTTTTCCATTCCTAGCCAGCTCTTCCTTGTTTGTAAATGTTGTGTGTTAAACCCAGCAAGAATTTAGGCACAACCCTGCAGCTTGCACACCTCCCTCCTCCAACCTCTGTGGAACAGCAGAAAAGGAAAGAAGAGTAAAAGCAAGAAAACTTGTGGGTAAAGATGGTCACTTGGGGTCATTGCCCTGATTGTGTCCCCTCCAAACCTCTTGTACTCTAACCCCCCCAGTCTATTCACTGCTGGAGCACAGTCAGAAACAGAGCAGGCCTTGACGCTGTGCAAACACTCTTCAGCAACAGCCACAACATTACTGTGTTCTCAGCATAGTTTTGGTCACAAATCAAACACAAGACCATGGGAGCCTCCATGAACAAATGTATCTCCAGCCCAGCCAGACCCAGTCCAATCTCCACCCCTTCTCCATCCCCTTACTCTCATACTCAAGTCCCACACTGTGCAAAAGCACCTCACCTGCCACCACCCCTTCCCATCACGTGACTGACGGCTATTATTGCCTTATCTATGGGTCATCCCTCTCACATGTCCATGAAATGATCCATAAAGTGTCCACTGATTTAATGTTGTCCATGACTTGGGTTCCATTTGGGATGGCGGTTACTGAGGACAAGAGAGGTGTGATGTGTGGAGTTACTGGTCATGAAACCAGCTCAGGTTGGATCATTGCTTCACTTGCTCAGTTTTTTAGAATGCTCATTTAGGTGATATGTGCTGTAGAACTTTCTAAAATGTACAACTCAAATCGGGAGTTTTTTTCTACCCAGGTTAAATCTACTGCAGGTACACATCAGATTTTCCAGAAATAAACCCAGTGCACCCACATCTTTGAGAAAAGAAATCCCACAATCAGGTTGGCCTTTTCCTGAGGAAGGAGCAACCTGTGCTGTCTTTCCCGGACAGTTCCCTACGTGCACTATAGGGACATTATCTCCTTCTGCAATAGGCAGGTTTTTGTCTGGGCAGGGCCAGGTCGGTCAGTCGAGCCTCTGGTATTAACTACGCAGGTGGCTTCTGCCCAGTCTGCATCCCACCACTTGTATTTCCCAGCCCCCTTTGCTCTCACTCTTGTCCTTAACAGTCTCTTCTCTCGGTCAATCATTCCGGAGGCTGGTGTGTGACAGGGGATGTGGCACACCCAATCATTGCCACGTTCCCTGGCCCAGGGGCTTCTGAGGGTGTTTCAGAAAGGAATCCTGCTGTCTGCCTCAGGCCTTTCTGGGGTGCCACAGCACTTGCTGTTCAAGGCACAGGATGGTGTTTTGGGAGGTGGTTTGCGTCACAGGCCATGTTGCCAACCATCTGGTTGTCACTTCCACCACAGTAAGGACATGTCACTTGCCTGGGCAGGTTCGTGGCAGTGTGATATAACCCATCTGTGAGGCCTCTCTGGATTGATATCGCAGCCACCATCCTTCACACCAGAGAGGCTTTGCTCGCTTGGCTCACTTGACTATGGTGCATGTGTCACACTCCTGAATAACACCTGCAATGGCTTCAGTGGTCCAGTCCACCCCTCCATCTCAAGCCCATCTGGACATCTGTTGGGGTGTTTACTGAGTTGGGGCTTGTCTTCCTATCTCATCCCTGGTTCCCTCGGGTGTCACATGGGTTCCCATCCCAAACATGGTGTACTCCATTGTTATGTCAATGTCACAGTCATGGCATCCTCAGAGGTGGCTTGGGTCCATATCTCAACCATGCTCTTCTGACAGCACCAAACAGTGACTAAATGGGTTTCATTGGGTTAGGCAAGACACCCTTCTGTTAGGCAGTGTGCCCACGGAGAGGGATTACCTGCCTTTTCAGGCTTCAAAGCACAGGCACTGGGAGGTGATAACCACCCTAGGGACCTGCCCACACACCCTGACACCCAGAGACTGGTTGCCTCAGGGCATCTCTCAGGATCTCCTCACCGCTAACTTCTCTCCTCTGATGCCACAATTCCACACCAGATTGCACAGGCATTAGGAGACAGCAACAATGTTCCCATAAAATTGCTGCATCATTATCTGGAGACCCAAGACTTATCACCTCCCCTTTCTGAGAAGAACAAGTGGGCAACGAAGAAAAGGACACCTCTGGTCTCCCAAAAGTAACAGTTGGATCCACATTGAAGAGAAACACCAGTTACTAATGCCCAGTGACTTTGCAGAAGTCAATGATGTAAACATAGTATCATAGAATCATGTAATTGTTTGGGTTCAAAGGGACCTCAAACATCACCTAGTTCCAACCATTCTGCCATGGCAGAGACACCTCCTACTAGACTAAGTTGCTCAAGGTTCCATCCAACCTCATCTTGAAGACTTCCAGGGATGGAGCTGAGGCTGACCGGTCTGTAGTTACTTGAGTCCTCCTTCTTGCCCTTTTGAAGACTGGAGTGACATTTGCTTTCCTCCAGTCCTCAGGCACCTCATCTGTTCCCCACGACTTCCCAAAGACGAGGAGGAGTGGTCTAGCAATGACTTCCGCCAGCTCCCTCAGCACCCATGGGTGCATCCCATGAGAGCCCATGGATTTGTGTATGTCCAGCTTGCTTAACTGATCCCAAACCCAGTCCTCATCAACCAAGGCAAACTCCTCCTTTCTCCTGATTTCCTCTGGGGCCTCAGGGGTCTGGGACTCCTGAGGATTGTTCCCAGCAGTATAGACAGAGGCACAGAAGGCATTCAGTAGCTCCACCTTCTTTGTATCCTCTGTCACCAGGGCACCTTCCTCATTCAACAGCGGGCCTGCATTGCCTCTGGTATTAGTTTTGTCTGTAGTGTATTTGGAAAAGCCCTTTCTGTTGTCCTTGACCTCCCTTGCAAGGCTTAACTCCAAGGAGGCCTTAGCTTTCCTAGTTGCCTCCCTACATCCTCTGACAACACTCTTACAGTGCTCCCAATTGGCCATCCCCTCCTTCCAAGATCTATAGAATCTCGTCTTCCACTTGAGTTTGCCCATCTCGTCCTAGTTTTGACATGCAAGTCACCTGGCTCCTTTTCTTGATTTATTACCCACTGGGATGCTCTGATCTTGAGCTTAGAAGAATTGGTCCTTGAACAGAAACCAAGTATTTTGGGCCTCTTTCCCTTCTAGTACCATGTCCCATGGGATTTCCCCTGGCAATTGTTTGAAAAGGCCAAAGTTGGCCCTGCTGAAGTCCAGGGTTGTGATCTTGCTTGGTATTCTGGTCCTACCACACCAGATCCTGAACCCCACCATCTCATGGTCACTGCAGCCAAGGCTGCCCTCGACCTTTACTGCTTCAACCAGACCCTGCTTGTTAGTGAGTAAGAGATCCAGCAGTGCTCCCCTCCTTGTTGGGTCATCCACCAATTGCATCAAGAAATTATCACCGAAGCACTGGAGGAACCCCCTGGACTGTGAATGGCTGGCTGTGTAGGCCTTCCAGCAAGTATCTGGGGAGTTAAAATCCCCCATGAGAAGCAGGGCCTGTGATTGTGAGGCTGCTGTCAGCTGCCTGTACAAGGCCTCTTCAACTTCCTCATCCTGATCGGGTGGCCTGTAACAGACACCCACAACAGTATCTCCCATGCTAGCCTGCCCCTTGAGTCTCACCCAAAAACTCAGCTCGCTCCTCATCCACCCCTGGCCAGAACTCCATACATTCTAGTTGCTCTCTCACGTAAAGAGCGACTCCACCACCTCACCTTGTTGGCCTGTCTTTCCTGAAAAGGACACAGCCATCCACGACCACATTCCAGTCATGTGAGCTGTCCCACTATATCTCTGTAACTGCCACCAGATCATAACCTCTGGACTGCACAAGGGCACATGGCTGGCTCATGGTCATCCTGCTGCCCACCAGGACCCCTGCCTGTCTTTCCTAAAGAGCCTATACCCATCTGTTCCTGCATTCCAGTTACAGGAGCTATCTCACCACCTCTCACTGGTACCTGTAACATCACAGCCTTGTAGATGTGCACACATCTCTCATGCCTCTTGTTTGTTCCCCACTATCTGTGAGTTGCATAGAGGCATTTATGTGGGTCCCTCCCCCTGTTGAAGCCGACTTCCCAGCTGGAGTGCTTCCTGGCTGGAAATCATTCTCTTATACTTGATGTGCTCTCTCGCTGGCTGGGATCCATCTCCAGGGAGAGGGCATCTGTTTCTGGCACTGGCCTTGAAGTGGGATGGATTGAGGATCCCCTCCCCCAGCCAATGTAGTTTAAAGCCCTCCTTCTGAGATTGGCTAGGCTTTGTCCAAAGATGTTCTCCCCTTCTCTGAGAGAATGTCCTCCAGCAACCCCCAGGAGACCAGGCTTCTCAAAGCGAGTCCCATGGTCTAAGTAGCCAAAGCCCTGGCTGTGGCACCACTCCTTCAGCCATTCATGGATTTTCCTGAATCTAGTCTCTTCCAAGCCCCTTGCCTTTGACTGGGAGGACTGGTGAAAAGATGACCTTGGCCCCCGAGTCCTTCACTGCCTCTCCTAGGGCTCCGGAATCCCTCTCGATGCTCCTGACATTGCTTCTGGCTGTGTCACTGCTGCCTACAGGAAACAGCAGCAATGGAGAGTGCTCCATGGGAGGTACCAGGTCAGACAGACTCTCTGTGACATCCCTAATCCCAGCCCCTGGTGAGCAACAAAACTCTCTAGACAGTGGGTCAGCAAATGGGCGCCTCAGTACCCCTCAAAAGAGAGTCTCCCACTACTATTACCCATCGCTTTTTCCTGGATGCACTTATTGTAATTCGGGGAGCCGATCTAGCCGCCTTCCCCAACTCTGACGCATTGTCTATCTCATCATCCTTTTTTCCCTCCTCATTCTGCAGAGCCATGAAGTGGTTCTGCAGGAGCACCTCAGGCTTTGAGGAAGGCTTCTTCCTCCTTCTGGATCTTCCCTGCACCAGTTCCCAATCTGCACTAGGGTTGGTTTCCCCCTGTTTTGGGTGTGCCAGTGGCAGAGTTCTGGCTCTTTGGCCAGAGGGAGCGGTTTTGGGTGTGCTGGTGGAAGAACCTCAGGCTCTTTGGCCAGAGGCTGTGGTTCCGCTGCTGCGTTCCCCTGCATCCAGCTCGCTCTCTCCTTTCCTGCCTCCCTGGTGCTCCACAGCCTTGTGACCGTCCCCTGCAGCTCAGCCACCAGCCGCAGGAGGTCCTCCACCTGAGCACAGCTTTTGCAGCTGCGTTTGTTCCCCACCCCTTCCCCAGGAGGAAGGTCTAGGCACTTCCCCCAGGCTGAGGGCTGAACCGCAGCCTCTCCCTTCAGCAGCTCTGTCTGGGTGGAGGCACTGGTCCCCGCCGGGGCCGGTGGTGCAGAGTGTCCAGCCAGAGCTGCAGCCTTGGCTCTGCCACGAGTGCCCACCCTTCTGCCTCGAGGTTCAGGGAGGATGAGCGCCCTTGGCCTCTCCAACTGGCGGAGCTTCAGCGCCCTCCCCGCACAATGCCGCGGGAGCTGCTCGCTCCGCTCCTTTGCTCCCCACAGGCTCCTGTTGTGGGCAGGCAGTGACAGCCGGTGACAGCCGTTGCTCTGGCCATGCCGACGGCACCTCCGCCTCTCCCGCAAGAGCTGCCGGCTCCGGGCGGGTCTCGTCGCTCCCCTGGTGTTTCCCTAAGTGTGAGATTTTTTTGATTTTTTTGTTTTTTTTTTTTTTAAGTCTACTATAATCATTCTATCACATTGAAGTGGCTACTTGTTTACAGAATCTTCCTGTATTCTTTGGGAAGAAATGGATCTCATGAATCAGAAAACATGGAGGAAAGCTCTGCCTTGTTCAGTGTCAGCTTGCTTCTCAAATGCCAATTGCATGAAGGATTTGTCAGCTTTCTTTTGTAATGTTTTTTATAATATTGAAATTCTGTGCGTGTTCCGACTGGTAGTAGAGCGCGTTTTTAGCCTTAGTTCTTCCATCCAGAAGGTGTCAAATTGAGGAGTAATAGAGGAGGTTACAGGCAGGGCCTTAATCATTCCTCACTGTGGAATCTTTTGTCCTAGTCAGGTGTCCGCTTCTTGTGGAGTGTCTGCGTTTGTGGGGCGTGTAACAGTGGTCAGCTCGTAACCTTTGGAGTGAATCACTGACATGTGACGCACAGCAATGAAGTAAAACATCCCTTGAGCTGCCTGAAGAACTTCTCTGGGGGAAAACTCACCCCCATGACTGCTCTGAAGAAGCTGCGTTTGGCTGGGGCAGACGTGGTAACGGGCTCCGTAAGGAAGTGTCAGTGTCAAAAGTGCAAGTGGAGTATTCCCCACCTCTGGTTTTTTGAGTGAGGTGCGTGTGAGTAAACTACACTCACAGCTCAGACATGAAGGCTTTTATTGCCCAGAACAGGCTGCCGGAGGGCTAAAGTACTGCATGGGTCGCTTAGAGCCGCCAGACTCTCTGGAGTGCTCTGAGGTTCCTTTGTGGTAGGAAAATGAAGAATATTTGGGTCAGTGCTGCCCAGGCTGTTCTTGCTTCACACTAAAACAGGACACTAAGCTAAATGGGTCGTGCTGGGTGAGGTCATAGGTGGCTGCACAGGTGACAGGTGAAGAGCAGCCCCTGCCTTGTGCAGCTCCTCCTGCTGTCCCTGATGGCTCAGGAGCTGCTAGGGCAGGAGTGTGCAGCAGGCTTGTGCCGCTGCTGGGGATGTCAGTGATGGCTGAGGAGGAGACAGGACAGAAGCATGTCCTGGATCTCTTCCCGTTTCTGGCTAGCCCCTCTTGGCTGAGGAGCCAGGAGGTGCGGAGCAGGACCACGGCACGTGCAGCTGCTGGGGATGTCCCCTGTGCCTGAGCAGGAGATAGGGCAGAAGCAAGGTCCTGGCAGGTGGAGGTGCCTGTGATGTCCAGGGGGATGAGGAAAGGGGAGGCCAGGAGGCAGCCCCTGGGTTTGCAGCTGCTGCTGAGGTCCCAGGTGCCTGGGGAGTTGGGAGAGCAAGAGCTTGGAGCTGGGTTGTGCAGGGGCTTGGGATGGCCATGGTGGCTGAGGAGGTGTGAGGCCAGGGGCCAGCTGGGTCTTTGCCAAAGCCATGGTGATCTTCCTCTGTACCTGCATTACCACTACTCTGCCTGTCACACGCTGTATTTGATTTCTCTGCCTTTTCATGGATTTTCACCTGTCCTGATAAAATGATCATTTCTAAAGTCATCTTTTCAGATGCCAACTGCTCAGGCAAAGGCCTTTTTCCATCATTCTTCACTTTTCTCCTTCGTTTACTCTTTGTTCATTCAGACACCTCTCACCAACGCAGCTGCTTTGAGCTTCAGCGACTAAAAGAATTTCAGTAGTCTAGTTTTCTCTCACCAGCTCTTTCATTAGGTTTATACCTACCTTTGTGTATGTATTGATCTAACACATTTCTCATAGGATTATCCCTTGTCGAAAGGTGCCATCATTAGAGAAACCTTGTACTTAGCACACAGTTGAGGAGTGTGTTTTATTGTTGATGAGGCTTGGTCATGCTTTCCTTTTCTTTGCTTGCCCATGGGAGAAGTCCTTCTGTGCCTGTGTGCAGGCAGTTCTCTAAGGAAAGCAGGTGGGAGATGGTGCAATGGAGCTGTGACATGTGTCTGCAGACTTGAGTGGAGAAGTCTGAGGTAAGAGAGGATGTAAATCCCTGTTGGCCAAAGACAGCAATGGGGAGGTAGAGGAGGTGAGGAGCAAAGCTGTCTGTACTGTGTCAGACCTCAAGGGACTGCTGTTCCTAGCTGTCCAGAGCTCCTGAGGAGATACTGTGCATCACTATCAATTGCAGAATGCTTCTATCACCTCTTCTCTAAACTGAAAATTAAATAAAAGTACACTTTAAAATTAATTTTCATTAGGTGGACTTTTCAATTTTTGTCTGTAATTACATTCTGAAAGGATTCCAATTAGCTATAGAAATCTTGAAGACTTGAAAAAAATTAAAGACAGACAAATAGCTCCTTAGGGCTTTCTGTCTTTTAATGAGCCCCATGGGGTATTTGGCCTTAAGTAAAGGAATCTTAGCTACTGAGAGGAGACTGAGCAAACTGTCGTCAAAAAGTCGTCAAAATCACAAGCAAACCCCAAAGTCCCTTGAAGGACTGATTGGCCCCACTGAGGGCCACTGCTGACAAAGCCTCCCCAGGGACTCCTTAGAGCAGAGAACTGGAGGCTGTGTTTGCAGGTAGGCAAAGGCCCTGTGCAGGGGGCTGGAGTGCTGAGAAAACCCTGGCTTTGTTTCACCCAGCAGAACGTCCAAACCCTGACCCTCAGGCCCTGGGCAGGCAGATCCTGCCCCTCATGGGGGGCTCAGGGCTCTTCCCGGGGGCAGTGGGGTGTGAGGGGGAGCAGTGCCAAAGGCAGGGAAACTGGACAAGCCCTCCCGGCTTCCCCAAGCAACGGGGAAGGAGAAAGGGAAAGTTCTGCCTGGGAGGCCTTGGTGGCAGAGGCCACTGCCATAGCCAAGGGGCCCAAGGCCTTGCTCCTGTTGGGCCTTTGAGCCTTGCCAGAGCCCTCGGCCATCTCTGCTGCAGGCTGTCCTGCACTCTGCCACGCCTGCACCTCTTCCCTTGCAGGCTGCACACACCCATCTTGCTTTCCCACACAGCTCTGCCCTCAGCATTTCTAGACCTTTACTGATGTCTCTCCACCCTCACTGCCTGTTCCTTAAAACACAAAGCCACGGGCTGATCCAGACTCCCTCTGGGGGACCTCTTGCACCACAAGGCTGCCCTTTGAGGGAGAGTTCTTTTTCCTCACATGCAGTCTTAATCTTGCAGGCGGCACTCTGTGGAGATTTCCTTGTCTTCCCACTTCCCAGAAAAGCTCCATCATCTCTGGAACCACCCTTCAAGCAGTTATTATAGAGCCCTGGGCGTGAACTTCATCAGCCTAAAGAAGCCCAGGTCCCTCAGCCCTCCACACAGGCCCCAAACCCCATCCTGGCAGATCCCATCTGGAGCCTCTCCAGTTCCTTCCCATTCCTTCAGAACAGAGCTCCCCACATGGAGACACACTAATCCAGATGTGGCCACACCAGTGCTCAGTCAAGGGCCATCATAATTCCTGTCTGGGTGTCCACACTCCCCCGAATACAGCCCTGTGTGCAGCAGGCCTTATTCCTGGTCAGCGTGTGCCACTGGCTAATGCAGCATCCCTCATCATGCCCAGGCTCCTCTCCTCAAGGTCACAGAATCACAGAATTACAGAATGGTGGGGGCTGTAAGAGACCTCTGGAGATCATCTAGTCCAACCTCCCTGCTAAAGCAGGTTCACCTAGAGCAGGTGACACTGGAGTGTGTCCAGGTGGGTTTTGAATATCTCCAGAGAAGGAGACTCCACCACCTCCCTGGGCAGTCTGTTCCTGTGCTCTGCCATCCTCAATGTAAGCGAATTTTTCCACATGTTGAGGCGGAACTTCCTGTGCTGCAGTTCTTGCCCTTTGCCTCTTGTCCCGTCGCTCGACACCACCGAGAAGAGCCTGGCCCCATCCTCTTGAACACCTGCCCTTTAGTTATTAATAAGTGTTGATAAGGTCCCCTCTCGGTCTTCTCTTCTCCAAGCTAAATAGTTCCAGGGGTCTCAGCCTTTCCTCAAAAGAGAGATGCTCCAGTCCCCTCATCATTGGAGCCCTCCACTGGACTCTCTCCAGTAATTCCATGTCCCTCTTGAACGGGGGGGCCCAGAACTGGAAAGACCTCCAGATGTGGCCTTACCAGGGCAGAGTAGAGGAGGAGGAGAACCTCCCTCCACCTGCTGGCCACACTCTTCTTCACGCACCCCAGGACACCACTGGCCTTCTTGGCCACAAGGGCCCATGGCTGGCTCATAGTTAACTTGCTGTCCACCATAATTCCCAGGTCCTTCTCTACAAAGATTCTCTCCAAGACATCGATCTCCAGCCTGAGCTGGTGCATGGGGTTATTCCTCCCCAAGTGCAAGACCCTCCACTTGCCCTTGTTGAACCTCAGGTTCCTCTCTGCCCAGCTCTCCAGCCTGTCCAGGTCTCGCTGAATGGCAGCACAGCCTTCTGGCATGTCAGCCACTCCTCCTGGTTTAGTATCGACAGCAAGTTTTAGTTGTCTATTTTAGCAAGTACTGCAGCAGATATCACCTAAATGAGCTTTGCAAACATCTGGGCAAGTGCAACAATCATAGAATCATGGAATCATGTGGTTTTTACACCTCCAGGGATGATGAGTCCACTTCCCTGGGCAGCCTGTTCCAATGTTCGACCACTCATTCAGTGAAGAAGTGTTTCCTAATGCCCAAACTAAACTTGCCCTGGAGCAACTTGAGGCCATTTCCTCCTGTCCAATCACTTCTTACTAGAGGGAAGAGACTGACCCCCACCTCACTACAACCTCCTCTCAGGTAGTTGTAGAGAGCAATAAGGTCTCCCCTCAGCCTCCTCTTCTCCAAACTGAACAACCCCACTTCCCTCAGCTGCTCCTCACAAGACTTCTTGTCCAGACCCTTCACCACCTTCGTTGCCCTTCTCTGGACACGCTCCAGCACCTCAGAGTATTTCTTGCATGGGGGGGCCAGAACTGCACACAGCATTTGAAGTGCGGCCTCACCAGTGCAGAGCACAGGGTTACGATCACCTCCCTGCTCCTGCTGGCCAAACCATTGCTGATACAGGCCAGGATGCTGTTGGCCTTCTTGGCCACCTGGGCACACTGCTGGCTCATGTTCCACCTACAATTGAGCAGCACCCCCAGGGCCTTTTCTGCCAGGCAGCTTTCCAGCCACTCAGCCTCAAGCCTGTAGCGCTGCGTGGGGTTGTTGTGACCCAGGTGCAGGACCCAGGCACTTGGCCTTGTTGAACCTCATGGCATTTGCCTCAGCCTATGGATCCAGCCTGTCCAGGTCCCACTGCAGAGCCCCCCTACTGTCGAGCAGATCAACACTCCCACCCGATTTAGTGTCATCTGCAAACTCACTGAGGGAGCACTCAGTCCCCTCATCCAGATCA
This sequence comes from Leptosomus discolor, assembly GCF_034619465.1. Lineage (NCBI taxonomy): Eukaryota > Metazoa > Chordata > Aves > Leptosomiformes > Leptosomidae > Leptosomus > Leptosomus discolor. The sequence continues at coordinate 2,942,712 of NW_028237764.1, forward strand.
TCGATAAAGATGTTAAACAAGAAAGGTTCCAACACTGAGCCCTGGGGGGTCACTGCTTGTGACAAACCACCATCTGGATTGATCTCCATTCACCACAAACCCTGTGCTCGGCCATCCAGCCAGTTACCCTGACCCAACCTGAGCCAGTTGTAATGACCAGTAACTCCACACAACACACCTTTCCTCTCCTGAGTAACCACCATACCAAACGGAACCCAAGCTATGGACGGCATGGACTCAGTGGACAATTCATTGACAATTTCTTGGACATTTGAGAGGGGTGGCCCACAGTTAAAGCAGTGATAGCTGTCTGTAAACAGCGTGATTGGAAGGGGATGGTTGCATATGAAGGTCTTTTGGATAGTGTGGGACCTGACTATGACAGAAATGGAATGGAATCAGGGGTGGAGATTGGACTGAGTCTGGCTGGGCTGGACTTACTTTTTTTCACGGAAGCTCCCATGGTGCTGTGTTTCAGATCTGTGACCAGAACAATGCTGAGAACACACGAATGTTCTGGCTGTTGCCGAAGAGTGTTTGCACAGTGTCAAGGCCTGCTCTGTTTCTGACTGTGCACATGCAGTGAATAGACTGAAGCGGTGAGGGTGCAAGAGGTTGGGGGGAGACACAACCAGGCCAATGACCCCATACGACCATCTTACCCCTCAAGTATTCTTGCTTTTACTTTTCTTTTCTCTTCCCCTGTCCAACTGAGGCTCGGGAGGGATGTAAGCAAGCTGCAGGGTGGTGCCCAAATTCTTGCTGGGGTTAACCCACAACACTTACAAACAAAGAAGATCTGGCCAGGAATGGAAAAATCAGGGGTGAGAAGTTAGAGTTGAGGATACTGAGAAAAAGGGAAGAAGGAAAAACCCAGCACTTCTGGAGGGCCTGCTGATTAACCTCCTTAGAAGAACCATTGAGTTACAGCCATGCTAAGAAGACGGGTGCAGAGAGCTCTTTGATATCAAGGATCTCCTCTTCATGATTCAGAATGGTCCACCTTGACATGTTGGAAGTCACATAAAGGTGGCAGGAGGCTGGCATGGCTGAGAAAGAAGCTGCTGGCTAAAACCAAGCATGAAGGGGAAGCCCAGAAAAGGTGCCAGCCGGCTGCCTTCCAGCCTCCTTGGTTCTGTGATTCTGGGCGGAGAGGGACACTCCAGAGCTCTCGGCAGCACTGTCCTCTTGCCAGGAGCTCCCTTCATCCCAGGCAGGCAAAGGCAAGGTCAAGGTGGCTCTGATGGTGAGGAAACCTGGGGGTATTCCATGAAGGCTACAGGTCCTGACCTCCAGCCTCTGGGAAGGGAGAACATGTCCCTCAGGCGTTGCTCAGGCCTCTCCTGGGGACAGTCTGATCTGCACGGTGCAATGGCAAGCGCAGGTGTGGGACAAGTTAGGATATTTTGAGTAGGAAAAAAAAAAAAACCAAGAGAGCCAAGGTCTTTCTCCCCTTGGCTATGGATGTTGTCTCAACCCCCAAGGCCTACCAAAAGCCCCCTTCACCTTATGGCACCAGTACCTCAGTGCCTCCTCAGCTCACCCAGGACAAACCCAGAAGCAGAGGATCTTGGCCCTGCCCTTGGCACTGCACATCCCCACATCACCCTGCCCCAGGAAGAACCCTGAGGAATGGCTGAGGGACAGGGTCTGCCTTGCAGGGGCTGGGGAGTCAGGGCTTGGCCTTTTGTCTTGATAAAGCACACCAAGGTTTACTCAGCATCAGAGCCACCTTCACCTTACCTTTGCCTACCTGTCCTCACTGCCTCCAGTTTTCTTTTTCAACCAGCCCCCAGGGAGGCTTTGTCAGTAATGTCCCTCAGTGGAACCCATTAGTGCTCCAAGAAACTTTGGAGTTTGCATCTCAATTTGACTCCTCCAGGGGTTTCCTCAACTTCCTCTCAGTGTCTGAGTTTCAAGGACTCAACATCAAAACCACCAGAGAGATGATTAAAAAGTTCTTGGGCTGTTGCTGTGCTGCTGATCTGGGCTGGGCTCCTGGGACAGAGAGAGCTCCTAGCAAGCAGGCAGAGCTGCAGGGAGACAGCTCTGCCCAGCAGCAGCTGCTCTGCAAAGCGCAGCAGGGCTGAGGGGGCTGCCTGTGGGCACCAAGGAGAAAGGAGCGGGGCAGAGAGAGGTTGAAAGCAGGGGAGAGGGGGAGGATGGCTGAGAGCTCACTGGAGGAGAACTCTTCCCAGCCTCTGACACAGTAAGTCTCTGGGTGCAGGGTGATGTGTCGGTGGCTCCTTGCAGGATCTCCTGAATGTGTACAACCTCTGGGATCTGTCTGTGATGGAGAAGAGGAAGACGGGGTGCAGAGCAGGGCTTCCCTCCTGCAGTGTGAGAGGGACAGGGCATGATGGCTGCCTTCTGGTAGGGATGGCTGTGGGTGTGAAGCCCGTTAGGGATGGCTTGAGGATGTGAAGGTGGGTGTCCAGCTAGGGGTGCCCAGGGCTGTCCTTCCGTGCGGATTATCTTCACCATGGGAGGCTGTGACCTTGGTCATGGACTCTGTCACCAGACTACATCAACACTCAACCTGCCCCGGGAGCTCCTCTTGAAGTTATGGGGAGTAGCTGTGTGTGGAAGGACAGATCCCCCGCAAAGATGCATCTCTCCTGACATGCAAAACTCTTCCTTCTGCAGAGAAAAGGGACTGAGAGCAACTGGCCTGGGATGCCACCAACATGGAGGTGCTGTGCTTTGCTGTGTAAGGAGAAGGCTTTCCCACGTGCCAGCTGTCTTCCTCTCCTGTTCCCCTTTTGCAGAAGGATCAAGGTATTGCTCTGCATTTTTTCTCCAATACCTGCTGCTCCTTTTTCTTACTTGTGGAAGATCTGGGTTGTGGGGGGAGTGTTATGCATCTCAGATGCATTTGAGTCACTGATCCTGGGGGGCTGTGGGCAATACAGTGTGTGGGACTTGGAAACAAGTTGATCCTCCCTACAGGAGGTGCTGGGCACTGTCTTTCAGGCACCTGAGCATCTCCATGAGGTGAAGAGGTTGAAGTGCCCTTCCCCCGTGCTGCGTGCAACTCAGCAGAGGAAGATGGGAACCTAGTGACAGCCCCATTCTCCCCCACAGGCACGCTGCTGTTATCATGTCTGGAGAGAGCCAAGAGATGGAAAATGGGGGTGAGAAAGGTTCTGTGTTGGACGTGAGTGACTCCGACTCAGACTTTGCTGTTCATTACAGCAGAGTTGGAAGGGCTGGGTCCCTCCCTGGGCTCTTCCCTCTCAGACACAGCAGGTCTGGGTGCTGACTCCATCACATTGGAATAAATAGGGACAATTGTCACACGGTCACTGAGGGAAATACCTCTTACTCAAGTGAAGTACCCATTGCCAGGAACACCTACTGAATGCACGGGCTGTTTGACACCTCTGCAATAGAACAGGTCTGACTTGTCTGGAGCCCCTGGTCAGAGCCCCTGCTCGTCAATCCTGAACTCACAAAAAGGAACTGATCGTGGTTCCTAGGAAAAAAAAAAAAAAAAAAAAAAAGCCATTTTGGGTGTTTTGTCTTAGAAATTGCATAAAAGAGGTTCAGAGAAATCTATCCTCAATTGTCAATGTCTTCTCCTCTTACAGCAGTCCCCCATTCCTGCAGTGAAATAATGTCCAATGTCAGTTCCATCACAGAGTTCCTCCACTTTAGATTTGGAGACACATGGGAGCTGCAGCTCTTGACCTTCGGGCTCTTCCTGGGCGTCTACCTGGCTGCCCTCCTGGGCAACGGACTCATCATCACTGCCGTAGCCTGTGTCCCCCACCTCCACACCCCCATGTACTTCTTCCTCCTCAACCTCTCCCTCCTTGATCTGGGCTCCCTCACCACCACTCTCCCCAAAGCCATGGCCAACTCCCTCTGGAACACCAGGGTCATCTCCTACTCAGGATGTGTTGCACAGTTTTTTCTCTTTGTCTTCTTGCTCACAGCAGAATATTCTCTTCTCACAGTCATGGCCTACGACCACTACGTTGCCATCTGCAAACCCCTGCACTACGGGACCCTCCTGGGCAGCAGAGCTTGTGTCCACATGGCAGCAGCTGCCTGGGGCACTGCTTTTCCCTACGCTGTGCTGCACACGGCCAATACATTTTCACTGCCCCTCTGCCAGGGCAATGCTGTGGACCAGTTCTTCTGTGAAATCCCCCCAGATCCTCAAGCTCTCCTGCTCAGACACCTACCTCAGGGAGGCTGCGGTAATTGTGGTCAGTGTCTGTTTAGCATTTGGGTGTTTTGTGTTCATTGTGGTGTCCTACGTGCAGATCTTCAGGGCCGTGCTGAGGATCCCCTCGGAGCAGGGACGCCACAAAGCCTTTTCCACCTGCCTCCCTCACCTGGCCGTGGTCTCCCTGTTTGTCAGCACTGCCATGTTTGCCTACCTGAAGCCCCCCTCCATCTCCTCCCCATCCCTGAACGTGGTAATGGCAGTTCTGTACTCGTTGTTGCCTCCAGTAGTGAACCCCCTCATCTACAGCATGAGGAACCAGGAGCTCAAGGACGCCCTGAGGAAAATGATGACTGGTTGCTTTTCAGAAGTAGCAATGAACCGCTCATATTCCACTGCATGTCCCTAGTAATGGAACACATTACTGGCATAGTCTGTATGTTTGGGAGGTTGTTTGACCTGGTTTCTTTGGGTTTAGCTTTTCTTGGTTGTATTAATTCTGTCCCCAAACCCTCCCCTTATTCTTTACCCTATTTCTGTGTCAGTGTTTGCTTGTTTTGCGTGCTCTAGAAACTTTGTGTAAATAAGGAGCTGTGGTCTCTGTGTGTTTATTCCACATAAAGGACCCTGCACCCACTTCTTTGTCTGAGTTCTTTTCTCCAAGATGTTCTGTGGAGCTGCAGGGGCAGCGTCTGTGTGCTGAGGTGGAGGGGGTAGTAGCCACCCTGAGCTGGGTCTGCCTCTCAGCCTCACCAGCATGGCCCTGGCCACCACAGCCCACTTGCTCTGCAGAGCAGCACCACCAGTTCAGGGTCTGTGGGGAGCCTGGGGAGGGGCTGCAGGAATGACCGTCCAGGTCAGCAGAGATGAGCTCTGTAGGGAAAAGCCTCTGTGGGGAGATGGGATGTGCTGGGAGAAGAGCAGGGCACCATGTGTGTGTGTGCAGGGGGGACATGGAAAGAGAAACCCTTTGGTGTGGGTGTCAGCTTGGGTCAGGCTGCCCTTTCCCTGGGGCAAAAGGACCTTCCTGAGCATCCCCAAGGCCAGTTGTCTCCTGCTGTCCTGGGGAGCAAGTTTGGCATTTGGGACTGCAAAATGCTCGGTGTGGGGATCTCCTCAGCATGCCGGCTGGATGAACGTTCTGTGGCCTGTTTCTTGCTCTGGGACGTGAGGGATGCGCAGAGCAGTGTGGAGATTGAGGGCACGGACTCCAATTTGGGATAAACCAAAGACCTTTATTGTTTGCCACAGCATCATTATACACTTTTCTCTACTAGCACACGCACCACTAAGCAAGCTGTGATTGATTTATGGGCATTGTCCGCGCGCCACTACCGCTAGCCCCATTGGCTGCTGTCCTGCAGGTTTGTGTTCTTCTCGTGTCTAAGGGTCCGCATCTGTTTACTTCCCTGTTCTCTTCCTTTACTCTTGTTCAAGGTTCAGGGCAGGAGCTGCCTGAATCCTCTTCCCACCCCTTCTCTCCTTGTTCCTCCTCAGTGCAACAGAGCCTGACTGGATTCCAAAGGTTGCCTCTGACTTACTCCTACGTCTCCCCCTCCTTTGCTTACAACCAAGACAGCTGTGACAGTCGCATGTTAAACGCTTAATACATTGCAGGAGACATGGTATACAGAGAAGGATATGTAGGAAGAGAAGCAGACAGACTAACAACAACTTAATAAGTGATTTAAACCAGCTAACAAAACCCCATCCCTCTAAAAGCTCATTCAGCTATTTCCATGTTTCATCAACCCATAGCTTGAGAACTCCGTCCTTCAGCATCTGGATACTTTTATGGATTGACTCGGAGTGATCTGATAAATTCATGCAACACATTCCTTCAAAATCCTCACATCCATGACTTGTGCTAAAAGCAAAACACCAATAGCTGTACGATTTTGCAGCGTGACATGCCCAACTATTACACAGGCTTCTGTAGAACAACTGCACTGGTGCTCGCTCTGAGTGACCAGTTACAGATCAAAGGAAACACACGTGACCAAGGCAAAGTAAAGCAAACACAGGAAAACAAGCTCAGCCCCTGTAACTCAGACTATTCCTAGCTAGCAGGAATCCACTTCTAGAAATCTGTCAAAGGCTTTTATACCTTTTCTTTTATCTTTTTTTTCTTTTTTTCCCTTTTTTCTCTCTTTTTTCTTTTTTTTTCCTCTCTTTTTTTTTCTTTTTTTTTTTCCTTCTTTTTTTTTTTTCCCAATTTTCTTAGCAACAGACTTCCCTCCTGCCCCCCGAAAATTGACCAGGGTGGGAGGGGCAGGTCCATACTGCAGTGTTTTTGGAGGGGAGGGGGGAGCTCGTTTTTTGGGGGGTGGGGGGCTGAGATCCATTTTTGGGGGGAGGGGGAAGGGTTGGGTGTGACCCCAGGTGTGATGCCGGGGGTCCCCTTTCCCCCGCCATGAGCCTTCGGCATCGTCCTTGTCCTCCTTCCTCCTCGCCGGGGGTGGGCAATGGGAGGTGCTCAGCCAGGCCATGGGTGTCGGGGCCGCAGGGGTCGGGGCCGGCCGGCCCTGGCAGCTGAAGAGGAGGACGCTCTCACTGGGCGCGTCTCTCTCTGCCACACCAGGCAGACACCGTGGGAGCCGGCGCCGCCACCAGCACCAGCTGAGCCACCTTCAGCCGTGACAGCGTCCCATGGAACCAGGGGTACTCGGAGAGGGGGTACTCCAGGGGGTCCATCTGGCGCCTGTACTTAAGCGGCAAGGCACGCAACATTTCCAAGCCCCCTCTCTTCCCAAGCCTTGGGGCGAAATTCGTCCCATATCTCAGGGGAATAGATAGTACATGAGTCCACTCCGGGGACTGCAATCCTGACCCACTTCAAGATACACTTAAGTTGGGACTCAATTTTGGCCTCTCTCTCCTGCACATTTCGTTCCAATTCCCTTTTTAAACTATTGAGATTCTTGCTTTGTTTATCCAGCTGCTCCTTCAGATTATTTAGCTCTTCATGACAGTCTTTTCCTCCGCAGACACAGAGGTACCCATTCTGCCCCGTTGCTCACCCCTGTCCTGCAGAGAAGATTAATGCGACTCTGCGATCCTTCTTCCTTTCAGCAGCCTGGGGATTTCAACGGGGTTGCCACCGGATCAGCTACTCCTTAGGTTACATACCCAGCCGCTCACCTTTTTTCCTAGGTGATTACTTGTCCGGACGGCAGCTCTCAATCCGCTGCTTTATTCGTTCGGCTGGGCTCTCCACCGGTCGCTCACTGCCGCGATTCAAGTCCCTGTTCGGGAGCCATTTGTGGAGATTGAGGGCATGGACTCTGATCGAGGGTGAATCGAAGACCTTTATTGTTTGCTACAGCATCATTATATACGTTTCTCTACTAGTATACGCGCCACTAAGTAAGCTGTGATTGGTGTACAGGCATTGTCCACACGCCACTACCGCTAGCCCCGTTGGCTGCTGTCCTGCAGGTTTGTGTTCTTCTCATGTCTAAGGGTCTGCACCCGTTTACTTCCCTGTTCTCTTCCTTTGCTCTTGTTCAAGGCTCAGGGCAGGAGCTGCCTCAATCCTGTTACCTCTTTCCATCCCTTCTCTCCTTTAAAGCCACCACACCAGCAGCAGCACATACACAGCTGGGAAGACAGCGGGTCCCATCCCATTCCCCTCTCAGGCTCATCTGGGGTGAAGGTCATGAGGGGGCCTTGCATCCCCTGCAGCATTGACCCATGGATTTAGTTCACTTTGGTCCTTCCCCCTGACATGTTTGTCAGTCCCGTGTTGCAGACTAAGAGATCTCTGTGGCTGCTCACGAGCCGCAGACATTCTCTGTCTCCCTGGGCACGGCTGAGTTTAACCGAGGTGTTGCGACGTGTTTCGATGGCTGCAGGGCCATTTGCAAGTCCTCGCGTTGCTCTTGTCTTTGCCAACTCCCGCTTGTGCTCCGTGCTCATGTTCACCTGCTGGGGAATGGCTCCTCTGCCCATGCTCAGCCTCACCATCTTGTGTGCCACCAGACCCTCTGTGCCCAGTACAGAGACTGCTTCTTCTTGGACATCATCCCTTTGCTGAGAGGAGCCCGCACGGGCACCAGCTACTATGAACCAGGAGCGTTGCTCTCTCCTCCGCTGTGCTGCTGAGCTCCTTCACAGGGACTGCTGTGGTTTATGTCTCCATGTGAGGCACCATCCTGAGGATAACCTCTGTGCAAAGCCACAATAAGGCCTTCTTCACCTGGGTATCCTTCGCCTTCATATCCTCTATTTCTTCACTCCCTATCGCATAGGCTGGCTGCGTGTTTGACGATGCTGGGCCTGAACAGAATCTGTCTGCAAATTTGCAGGTTCCCCTAAGGAGGTACCTTCAGGAGAAGAATAATTTTAGATAATTTAGGTGTCACCCAATGGAGTAAGAATACACCAGCCTTTGAGTGTTTGAACTGACCCAGAAAATGGAAACTGGGATGACCACCTCTGATTCAACAATTCACCACGCTCAAATTGCTGGAGGTGACTGAGCTTGAGCTTTTGCTCAAATGCAGCCGGTGGTTCAACCTCAGAAAGTTTTCCAGGCGAACCCAGTGCAGAGCTTCCCCTGTGCCAGACTAGAGGCAAAGAACAAGCAGGGCATTTGGGATGTAAGACTAGCCTGAGCCCCAAGCTGAAATGTCGTGCCAACGTGGAGCACCACCCTATGCTGAAATTCCCATTTTGCTCCTTGGGTAATGCTACCCATTCTGCCCTGGGACAGAGCCTGAGGGGACAGCACAGCCTGTGGAGAACTTTTGTTTCACTGCTTCAAACCCACCAGCTCCTCCCCTCGCTCTCCTCCCCTTGCGTTGTGAATCATCCTGTGTCTGGTCTCATCTGCTCTGCTCCTTTCTATGTCTAAATTAACAGTAAAGATGAAGGGGAAAACATCGGTCGTTATTGTATATACTTCTCTCATGCTTCCTTCTGTTAGATTCGTATTTTGATTTTAAAAAATAATAACTGAGTACATCCGAGATTTGAGACTTGAACAATGAGTGTCACCGACTGTGCTGCAGGTGCCTGTGAGAACTTGTTTCCCAGAGGCTCCCTCTATACTCAATGGAGACAAGAGAAAACACTAGAGGCTGGGTCCTCCCAGCCTATAACTGGCACGCAAAAGAAAGCTTACAAATCTCTTCCAGACACCCTTGCTCTGCATTTCGGTCAGGACATTTGAGGGTAATAGCAATGAGCAGCTGTTTGGAAACAACTGCGTTTCTGTGCAGGCGGATGTCAGATGAGACTGTGTGGAACCATAAAAAATTTCAGTCGCTATTTAGAGTACTAAGGAAGACAAGTTAGACTTGGTCCTTATTCCCCCGTCACCCCCCTGCCCTTTCCTGAAGAAACAGAGTGGAAGAAGCTATTGAAGAAAGCGAAGGATTACAGAAATATACTTGATATTATTTATTTTGAAATCAACATATTGTCGGCGATTCCTAGCCCAAAAAGGCAAGTATTGAAAAGTAGAAAGAACAGCTTTCACCATACAGATTTGATTCGATTTCATTTGTTTTGATTGTTTAATGTTTGTGCAATAGAAGAGGAGAGTTTGGCACATAGGTGTGACAGAGGTTTGCAACAGGTCTGAGTGAATGAATTTGGGATTACCCAGGAATGGGGTGAAATAGCTAACAGCCTCTTTAAAATGTGTTCTGGAGAAAAAAATCCTTTGTGAGTGTTTGGAAAGGGTAGATAAGGGAGAACAAATTCTGTGAGAACTGCCACTAAAATGTGAAACAGAAAAATTGGGGTGGGAGAAATGCTTATAGGACTGTCTCTGTCTGTGTCATATAGGAAGACTGCAAGAAAGGAAAGCAGCAGAGAAGGAAGGATCGAACTTTTCAGCCAGACGGTGAAATTATCACAGTTGGTTTTTGCCAGGTTCCTGTCTCACCAGGATGAACTGAAATTGAGCATGGGAGCAGAAAATGAAAGTGCAGTTACTGAGTTCATCCTAGAGGGTTTCTCAGGGCTTGATCAAAGACTACAGCTATTTCTCTCTCTGGTCCTTCTGCTCGTCTACCTGACAACAGTGGTGGCGAACATGACCATCATTTTCCTGGTGTGTATGGATCACCGCCTGCAAACCCCCATGTACTTTTTCATCAGCAACCTGTCCTTCCTGGAGATCTGGTTTACATCCTCCACAAGCATCAAACTCGTTGTGATCCTGGCTTCTGGGAGGAGAAGAATCTCCCTAAGCAGCTGCTTTGCCCAATCCTATTTCTATTTTGCCCTGGGCTGCACAGAGTTGGCTCTTCTGGTTGTCATGTCCTTTGACCGCTATGTTGCCATCTGCCAGCCTTTGTGTTACGCTGCCATCATGAAGCCTCAGCTCTGCATCCGCCTGGTTGTTGCTGCTTGGGTCACAGGCATCACACTCTTGAGCTACCATCTGGTCCTCCTCCACATGTTGACTTTCTGTGGCTCCAACAAGATCCACCATTTTTTTGGTGACAACTCCCCCTTATTCAAATTGTCCTGCTCTGACACCAGCCTGCTTTGGAAACTAGACTCTCTTTTAATATCATTTGTCATACTGGATTCCTTAGGTTTAACTCTGGCATTTTACATTGGCATCCTTCTCTGTATTCTACACCTTCCAGCAGCCTCTGGGAGGAAAAAAGCTTTTACTACATGTTCTTCCCATCTCACCACCTTGGCCATTGTATATGGGAGCTGCATTGCTCTCTATGTGTGTCCTTCAGAAGATGTTTCCTTGCAGACAAACAGAATCGTAGCTTTGCTGAACACCGTCCTCTACCCATTCTTAAATCCATTCATCTACAGCCTTAGAAACAAGGCTGTGATGCTGGCCCTGAACAATGCCATTGCCCGTGCAACAGTACAGCTTTTCCCCTCGTCATGATGCCTTTCTGGACAGCGATTCCAGTGACCTGCTGTCACCTCTAAAATAATACCAATGCATGTGTATGTGACCCCCAAACACAGATGCCTTGGGAGGCTGATGCTCTTATGGGATTCTGTTGGGTCAAGGGATAAGAAGCTCATCTGCCCAGCCAAAGAAGGCACTACCAATGGCAGGAGGAGTGACTCAGTTAATGCCCTGCCTCAGCTCTCCCAGACCCATCCCAGGAGAGCCACCAGCTCATCATGAGCCCTTCTCTGCAAACTAAGAAGAGTACAGAGGCACAGAGGCAGGTGGGAACCCAAATTACAGGCTCCTGAGACATGAACAAGTTGTCCCAGCTCCTTCCAGGGCTGCCCTGGGAGAGTATTCAGCCCCGTTGTCCAGGTGTGAAACCCATCAAGACGAGTCATTGAGAGCAGCTTTCTGGCTCACCACTTGGATTAAGGAGACTGTTGCCTGGAGGTGCAGGACACTTTATGGGATGTAGGGCAGGAGCATTTTCGGATTGCACCGGACTTACTCCGGGAAGTTTAGGGGAGGACCCTGGCCAGTGCAATCTGTTCTGTCTTCTCATTAAACTTTATCTCTATCTCCTTCCTGGGTGAGTCAATGTCTCCTCTGCATGAGCCTGTGAGCACAGGGGTGTGAGTGCAGCAACTGGTGCAGGACCAGGGGGTCAGGCAGCCCTTGTGTCATTAGTGCCAGCAACTGAGAGACTGGAGTGACTGGACTTTAGAGTTTGTGTATGTGTGTGTGCGTGTGTGAGAGAGAGAGAGAGATGAAGGTGGTCTGTACCAACATCTGGAGTGGGATTGAGGCCTCAGGGACTCCTATGTCCCGGTGCCTGCAACTGGGGAGGCTGGTATCCAGGGGCAGCTACTGAGGAGACCCAGTATCTGAGCCCAAGTGCTGGAGGGAGCCACCCTGCACAGGGATATCTATAGAATAGAATAATTCCTTCGGGAGGGGCCTACAACCATCATCTAGTCCAACTGCCTGACCACCTCACATCTCACCAAAAGATAAATGGTATTCTGCAGGGCATTGTCCAAATGCCTCTTAAACACTGACAGGCTTGGGGTGTTGACCCCCTCTCTAGGAAGCCTCTTGCAGGGTTTGACCACCCTCTTGGTAAAGAAATGCTTCCTAATGTCTTTCTAAACCTCTCCTGGTGCAGCTTTGAACCATTCCTACGTGCCCTGTCACAGGATACCATGGAGGAGAGCTCAGCACCTCCCTCTCCACGTCCCCTCCTCAGGAAGCTGTCGAGAGCAATGAGCTCACTCCTCAGCCTCTTTTTCTCCAAGTTACACAAACTCACTCTCCTTAGCCGTTCCTCATAGGACATGCCTTCCAGCCCAGCCACCAGCTTTGTTGCCTCCTCTGAGCACATTCAAATATCTTAACATCCTTGAGAATTGTGGGGCCCAGAAGGGGACACAGTACTCGAGGTGAGGTCACACCAACACTGAATGCAGTGGGATGATCCAGGGACGCCACAAAGCCTTTTCCACCTACCTCCCTCACCTGGCCGTGGTCTCCCTGTTTGTCAGCACTGCCGTGTTTGCCCACCTGAAGCCCCCCTCCATCTTCTCACCATCCCACAATCTGTTGGTTGCTGTGCTTTACTCGTTGGTGCCTCCAGCTGTGAACCCCCTCATCTGCAGCACGAGGAACCAGGAGCTCAAGGGTGCTGTGTGCAAACTGGTGGGTGGCTGTTATACAGAAGCAAGAAACTGCCCATCTTCCTCTGCATAGCAGATGTCCTGTACCTCAGTAGAGGCCCAGCAAGAGAGTTCCCAGCATGGCAGCACTGTCAGGAGCACTGGGTCTTCCAGAGCTCTTCTCTTTCCACTTCCACATTCTCCCTCTGAGCCCTTGGGTTGCTGTAAGGCCCGATTGTTCTGCCAGCTTGGTCACAGTCCTGCTGCGTGGTAGTCCTGTGACCGCAGGCAGGGACAGGCAATGGGCACTTCTCTGACAGAGCTGCCCTCCGTAAGAGCAGTTCCATCAGGAAAGGGGATCTCCTCAGGGCACTGCCTGAAAGCTTAGGTCTTCCTCCAAAGTCACTCTCAAGAACATGCCCAAGAAACTGTCCCACAGATGACAACGCCAGTGAACAGAGGAAGAGTGTGAGTGTGCAGGGTAGGGGCAAACAGCAGTGTCCTCACACAGCCAGGCCTCCTGGGAGAGACCTGAAGGACCAGCAGAGCAGGGTCTTGTCTGTGCCTGGGCTCACTGGACACCCTGGGGAAGCTGCCTGTGCTGGTTTGGGCTGGGATAGGGTTAATTGTCCTCATCATAGCTGGCAGGGAGCTGTGTTTTGGATTTGTGCTGGAGCAGTGTTGATAATACAAGGATGATCTCTTTATTGCTGAGCAGTGCTTGCACAGAGTCAAGACCTTTTCTGCTCCTCACCCCACCCCACCAGCGAGTAGGCTGGGGGTGCACAAGGGTTGGGAGGGGAAACAGCCGGGACAGCTGACCCCACCTGACCAAAGGGATATTCCATACCATGGGATGTCATGCTCAGCAATAAAACCCGGGGGAAGAAGAAGGAAGAGGGGGACATTCGGAGTGATGTCGTTTGTCTTCCCAAGTGACCGTCATGCACGATGGAGCCCTGCTTTCCTGGGGATGGCTGAGCACCTGCCTGCTGGTGGGAAGCAGGGCCTGAATTCCTTCTTTTGCTTGGCTTGGGTGCACTGCTTTTGCTTTACCTATTAAACCACCTTTATCTCAACCCACGAGTTTTCCTACTTTTACCCTTCCGATTCCCTCCCCCATCCCACTGCAGGGGTAGTGAGGGAGGGAGCAGCTGTGTGGTGCTTAGTTGCCAGCCTGGGTTAAACCTCATACCCTGGCGCAATCGTCATGGAGGAGCTCCATCACAACCACCATTTCCAGCACTGCCCTCTCACCCCAGCTCAGAGAGGTTCTTGTCCTGGCACAGAGGAACACTGAATGACCAGGTCAGACGTCCGTGTTCACATTGTTCAGATGAGATGTGAGAATGCACATCACGTCCACAAGGTCAGATGAGCCTGAAGGAGCACAAACGCCATCAGCTGTTCCTGGGGATGCCATGAAGGCCTGTGGGACAGGCAGTGTCTCAGGGTCACTTCACGTTGACATCCCCTGAGAAATCACCGGAATGCAGCACTGGGGTGGGCTACCTTGAACCCAAACATCCCTGTATCCATTTCTCTTGCCGTGGGGCATCTCAGATGAGTGCAGGGCAACGTGACACACTGCAAGGTTGAGGTGCCTGCCAGCCTCTGGGAATGGCAGCAGGAGGCCAGAGAGGCATGACAACTCCTGCCCTGCACTGCCTGTGTGTGTGCAAGGGAAGGACTCGTGTCTCTGAGCAGCCCTGCGGGTAAGATGAGTGCACGAGACCAGCTCAGATGTGCTGAGGGAGCTGGGAGATGCTACTGCTAAGCTACTCTCCATCATCTTCGGCAGATCATGGCAAACAGGAGAGGAGCCTGAGGACTGGAGGAAAGCCAATGTCACTGCAGTCTTCAAAAAGGGCAAGAAGGAGGATGTGGGGAACTACAGAGCAGTCAGCTTCCCCTCCATCCCTGGAAAGGTGATGGAACAGTTGATTCTGGGTGTCACCTCTAAACAGGGGGAGGAAAAGAGGATTGTCAGGAGTAGTCAGCATGGATTCACCAAGGGGAAATCATGCCTGACCCACCTGAGAGCCTTCTGTGACAGCATGACTGGCTGGGTGGAGGAGGGGAAAGCAGTGGATGTTGGTGACCTCGACTTCAGCAAGGCTGTTGTCGCTGTCTCCCACCACATCCTCATAGGGAAGCTTAGGAAGTGTTGGCTAGACGAGTGGAGAGTGAGGTGGAAGGACAACTGGCTGAAGGAGAGAGCTCAGAGGGGTGTGCTCAGTGGTGCTGAGTCCAGCTGGAGGCCTGTGACTGGTGGTGTTCCCCAGGGGTCAGTACTGGGTCCCATCCTATGTATCATATTCATAAGTAACCTGGATGAAGGGACAGAGTGCACCCTCAGCCAGTTTGGTGACGATACTAAACTGGGAGGAGTGGCCGAGACGCCAGATGGCTGTGCTGCCATCCAGCGAGACCTGGACAGGCTGGAGAGCTGGGAGGGGGGGGACCTCATGAGGTTCAACAAGGGCAAGTGTAGGGTCCTGCATCGGGGAGGAATAACCCCCTGCACCAGTCCAGGCTGGGGATGGACCCACTGGAGAGCAGCTCTGCGGAGAAGGACCTGGGAGCTCTGGTAGACAACAAGTGGGCCATGAGCCAGCCATGTGTTTCTGTGGCCAAGAAGGCCAGAGGTATTGTGGTTTGCATCACGAAGAGTGTGGCAAGGAGTTTGAGGGAGGTTATTCTCCTGCTCTAGACTGCCCTGGCGAAGCCACATCTGGAGTGCTGTGTCCAGTTCTGGGACCTCCAGTTCAAGAGGGTGTCCTGGGTTACAGTGTAAAACGTGCCAAAAGGAAAAAAAATATATTCTATTACCATCTTCAGGAGCTGTTGAGACCAGATGGGGCGGTGCTCCCTGCCTCCCCCCTCTGGACTATCTCCTGTTACTGGGCACAACAATGCCTTATGGCCTGACCCATGGGTAACTCGCTCCTGGGCTATCTCCTGTTAATGGCCCATCAAGGAACTGCCTCACGACTCCCCATCCCATTGTGAGATGCTCCGCCCGGGGAGGGGGGGGAAGGAGCCAAGCAGTCCATGCCAAATAAAAACGGAGATTTTGAACACCCTAGCAGCCTTTCTTCCACTGGATTCCCAGAGGAGCTTTTCCCCCCACTGGAGTTCCAGAGGACAAGAGCTACCTGCCGACCACTGGACCTTCGGAGGAAGACCAGACTCTTTTACCTGATTGCTGCTTCCACAGAACTACACCCATCACTTCAGGAGGACTGCAGCCAGCATCTTATCGGACTGCTACTGCCACCCTAACAGGGTGTCAGGTTGTATTCCTGACTCTGTCAGTGTAAACCAGTGGGTTGTTTGTTTTTCCCTGCCTTGTGTTATATATATATATATATATATATTAGTAAAGAACTGTTATTCCTATTCCCCATATCTTTGCCTGAAGGCCCGTTAATTTCAAAATTATAATAGTTTGGAGGGAAGGGGGTTGCACTTTCCATTTCAAGGGAGGCTCCTGCCTTCCTCCACAGACACCTGTCTTTTTCAAACCAAGACAGATTTTGGCGCCCAACGTGGGGCTCGAGGGCATCGAGAGATAAAAGGAATAACGGTTCTTGTGCGTTGGATATAGATTCCTTGTTAAGTGGCATCATGTGGGCTAGCTTATCCCGGTTCGTGTGGCATGTGGTGGTGGCTGTATTTCTCCCATTTGCAGGCCCTTATCTAAACATGGGTCCTATAACTAAGGCTACCGTGACTGTTATCCAGTTTGTTTTATGGATTAATAAGGTGAGGAATTCATGGCTTTTTAACTTCCTCTGGAAGGCGGGCACATGGATTCGGAGCTATCAAACATTAACTGTATGCTTTTGGGGTTACTTTAATAATGGTACCTACTGTGAGGAAATGACACCGGGAGAAACTTTCTCCCAACCCCTAACCCAGCTCTTTGGGTCTACTCCACCAGTTTTTGAAGGATTCAGATCTTTCCTAAGTGCTAATGATATCATACAGTGGCTGGTGTTGCTGATAGTCCTGTTTTATTCAGTATTCAGAGATCAGGGGAGATTGGCTTGGATAACCACCCTGACTAGGAATGCTGCTCCAGAACCTGACCCTGCCTCACAGCTCACATCAGAAATGAACCACCCGGATTGGGTGAAGGAGATACGTGAGATGGGCCAGATGCTGAAGGAGTGCATTCTCTCAGCTGCTGGGAAAGCCTCCTCCTGCCTTGAAGAGGGAGAGTCTAATGGTGCAGCAGTAGAACCCACAGATGTTACAACCGTCCAGGTTCCAGCTGAAACGCAAGGGCAGTCAGAGCCAGCAGCAGTCGCCCCTGTGGAAACGAGGAAATCTAAGATGAAATCAGAGCGCTCAGTTAAGAAAGGAGGGCCCTCAGAACCTGCAGGCGAGCCAGTGGTTGAGATAATCACCGAGTCCCTGACGTACGACAGTCTCCGTAATCTGCACAAAGACATCGTACGGCGGGGGCGTGAGGCTTTTACAACCTGGTTACTTCGGGTCTGGGATCTTATGGGTACGGGTGTGCAACTGGATGGCAGTGAGGCAAGGAATTTGGGACCCTTGACTCAGGACTCAGGTGTCAATCTGGTATTTGTAAGGGAGCCGGGGACCCTTTCCCTCTGGGAGCGGCTTTTAATGAGTGTGAGAGAGAGGTTTGTCCACAGAGAGAGAATGCAGGAGCACCATCACAGAATGCGCTGGAAGACCCTTGAGGAAGGGATCCAGCAGCTGAGAGAAGTGGCAGTATTGGAGGTACTCTTTGGGAGGGATGGACAGCATGGTAATGACCCTGACAAAGTCAGGTGCACAGGGCAAATGTTGTGGAATCTGGCAAATCTAGGGCCATCTGAATACTCCACCTTCATTGCAATGATTAATGCAGATAACGACCGAGAGACAGTGGGTTCTGTCACGAGCAAGCTTAGAAATTTTGAAAGCATGATCAATGGCCCAATGCAGGCTAACGTTTCTGCTGTGATTAAGAGCCTACAAGAGGAGATGAGGGAAATAAAGGAGGAGGTGAGGAGGAGCAGTTCCCATTTGGCACCGGTACAAGTCACAGGCCCCAAAGTCGGAGCCCAACGTCCCCCAGCTAGAGGGAGAGGGTACACCCCACGAGCTGAGCTATGGTACTTCCTGCGCGACCATGGGGAAGACATGGGAAGGTGGGATGGGAAACCCACTTCTGTCCTGGCAGCACGGGTGCGTCAACTCAAGGAGGGAAACACTAACCGGGGGAGTAACACTAAAGTGAAGGTAGCCTCAACCTCCCAGGACCGAGCTGCCAGATATTACAGAAGGGAGGATGATCTGACAGATCCCCTTGAAGGAACCTCTAGTATGTATGTCCAGGAAGGGAATGGTAACCAGTGCTAGAGGGGCCCTGCCTCTAGCCAGGGAGAGGCACGGGAAAACCGGATATTTTGGACGGTGTGGATCCGATGGCCTGGCACGTCAGAGCCACAAAAATACAAAGCGTTAGTTGATACTGGTGCGCAGTGTACCCTAATGCCATCGGGACATGTGGGGGCAGAACCTGTTTCCATTGCCGGGGTAACGGGGGGATCGCAGCAATTGACTCTGTTGGAAGCCGAGGTGAGCCTTACTGGGAAGGAGTGGCAGAAACATCCGATTGTGACTGGCCCAGAGGCCCCGTGTATTCTGGGCATAGACTTCCTCCGGAACGGCTATTACAAGGACCCAAAAGGTCTCAGGTGGGCATTTGGGATAGCTGCTGTGGAGGCAGAGGGCATTAGGCAATTGAACACCTTGCCCGGACTATCAGAAAACCCATCTGCAGTAGGACTCTTGAAGGTGGAAGAGCAACAAGTGCCAATTGCCACCTCGACAGTGCACCGCTGGCAGTATCGGACGAATCGAGATGCCGTGATCCCCATCCACAAAATGATCCGCGAGCTGGAGAGTCAAGGGGTGGTCAGCAAGACCCACTCACCCTTCAACAGCCCCATTTGGCCTGTGCGCAAGTCTGACGGAGGATGGAGATTGACTGTGGACTATCGTGGCTTGAATGAAGTGACTCCACCGTTGAGCGCTGCCGTGCCGGACATGCTGGAACTCCAGTACGAGCTGGAGTCCAAGGCAGCAAAGTAGTATGCCACTATTGACATTGCCAATGCTTTTTTCTCCATTCCTCTGGCAGCAGAATGCAGGCCTCAGTTTGCCTTCACCTGGAGGGGCGTACAGTACACCTGGAACCGACTGCCCCAGGGGTGGAAGCACAGTCCCACCATCTGCCATGGACTGATCCAGGCTGCACTGGAAAAGGGTGAAGCTCCGGAACATCTGCAGTACATCGATGACATCATTGTGTGGGGGAACACGGCAAAGGAAGTATTTGGGAAAGGAGAGAAGATCATCCAGATTCTCCTGGAAGCTGGTTTTGCCATCAAGAAGAGCAAAGTCAAGGGACCTGCCCGAGAGATCCAGTTCCTGGGGGTAAAGTGGCAAGACGGACGGCGTCAGATCCCCACCGAGGTCATCAATAAGATCACGGTGATGTCTCCACCAACCAGCAAGAAGCAAATCCTAGCAGCCTATGAAGGAGTCCAAGCTGCCTCGGAAGTGATTGGCACCGAAGCACAACTCCTCCTGGCACCCCGACTACCGGTGCTGGGGTGGATGTTTAAAGGAAAGGTTCCCTCCACCCACCACGCCACTGACGCCACATGGAGCAAATGGATTGCCCTCATCACACAACGCGCCTGTATTGGAAACCCAAATCGCCCTGGGATTTTGGAGATAATTACGAACTGGCCGGAAGGCGAAGACTTTGGCCTCACTGACGAAGAGGAGCAGGAACAAGTGACGCGGGCTGAAGAAGCTCCACCGTACAACCAACTACCAGCAGAGGAAACACGATATGCTCTTTTCACTGACGGTTCCTGTCGCATCGTAGGGATGAACCGGAAGTGGAAAGCAGCCGTATGGAGCCCCACACGACAGGTCGCACAAGCTACTGAAGGAGAAGGTGGATCAAGTCAACTTGCTGAACTCAAAGCCGTTCAACTAGCCCTGGACATTGCTGAAAGAGAGAAGTGGCCAAAGCTCTACCTTTATACTGATTCGTGGATGGTAGCCAATGCTCTGTGGGGCTGGCTGGAAAGGTGGAATAAGGCCAAGTGGCAGCGTAGGGGAAAACCAATTTGGGCTGCTGATGAGTGGAAAGATATTGCCACTCGGGTAAAGAAGCTACCTGTGAGGGTCCATCATGTAGATGCTCATGTCCCCAGGAGTCGGGCTAATGAAGAACATCGTAACAATGAACAGGTAGATCAGGCTGCAAAAATAGAGGTGTCCCAGATAGACTTAGATTGGCAACATAAAGGAGAGTTGTTCTTAGCTCGATGGGCCCATGATACCTCAGGCCATCAAGGCAGAGAGGCCACTTATAAATGGGCACGGGACCGAGGGGTGGATCTAACCATGAACAGTATCTCCCAGGTTATCCAAGACTGTGAGACCTGCGCTGCGATCAAGCAGGCCAAGCGGGTGAAGCCTCTGTGGTACAGTGGACGATGGTCGAAGTACAGGTATGGGGAAGCCTGGCAAATTGACTACATCACTCTTCCCCAAACCCGTCAAGGCAAGCGCTACGTGCTGACCATGGTGGAAGCAACCACTGGGTGGCTGGAGACCTACCCTGTGCCTCATGCTACTGCCCGGAACACCATCTTGGGCCTGGAAAAGCAAGTTCTTTGGAGACATGGCACCCCTGAGAGAATCGAGTCAGACAACGGGACACATTTCAAGAACAGCCTCATAAGCACTTGGGCCAGAGAACATGGAATCGAATGGATATATCATATCCCTTATCATGCACCAGCTGCCGGGAAAGTTGAACGGTGCAATGGGCTACTTAAGACTATCCTAAAAGCACTTGGAGGGGGGACTTTCAAAAATTGGGAACTGAACTTAGCAAAGGCCACCTGGATGGTCAATACCCGAGGGTCCATCAATCGAGCTGGTCCCGCCCAGTCTGGACCCTTGCACACAGTGGACGGAGATAAAGTCCCTGTGGTACACACGAGAGGTATGTTAGGAAAGACTGTTTGGATTAATCCCACATCAGGCAAAGGCACACCCCTCCGTGGGGTTGTTTTTGCTCAAGGACCTGGTTACACTTGGTGGGTAATGCAGAAAAATGGGGAAACCCGTTGTGTACCACAAGGAGACCTAATTTTAAGTGAGAACTCTGTGTAAGGTTTCATTGTGTATATATGTATATATGTATCTGTAAGGGGGCATTGGGTTGGGTATGGTGCAGATGGTAATAGAATAAGGGGTGGATTATGTCCTGGGTTACAGTGTAAAATGTGCCAAAAGAAAAAAAATATATTCTATGACCATCTTCAGGAGCTGTTGAGACCAGGTGGGGCGGTGCTCCCTGCCTCCCCCCTCTGGACTATCTCCTGTCAATGGGCACAACAATGCCTTATCGCCCGACCCATCGATAACTCGCTCCTGGGCTATCTCCTGTTAATGGCCCTTCAAGGAACTGCCTCACGACTCCCCATCCCATTGTGAGATGCTCCGCCCGGGGAGGGGGGGGGGGGAAGGAGCCAAGCAGTCCATGCCAAATAAAAAACGGAGATTTTGAACACCCTAGCCGCCTTTTCTCCACTGGATTCCCAGAGGAGCTTTTCCCCCCACTGGAGTTCCAGAGGACAAGAGCTACCTGCCGACCACTGGACCTTCGGAGGAAGACCAGACTCTTTTACCTGATTGCTGCTTCCACATAACTACACCCATCACTTCAGGAGGACTGCAGCCAGCATCTTATCGGACTGCTACTGCCACCCTAACAGGGTGTTAGGTTGTATTCCTGACTCTTGTCAGTGTAAACCAGTGGGTTGTTTGTTTTTCCCTGCCTTGTGTTATATACATATATATACTAGTAAAGAACTGTTATTCCTATTCCCCATATCTTTGCCTGAAGGCCCGTTAATTTCAAAATTATAATAGTTTGGAGGGAAGGGGGTTGCACTCTCCATTTCAAGGGAGGCTCCTGCTTTCCTCCACAGACACCTGTCTTTTCAAACCAAGACAGGAAGTCAATATGAATTTCCCTCAGTTGTTACATCAAGCTCTTTTAAAGGTAAGTTTGGTATCACCAGGTTCAGTTACGACCCTCCATTCCTTCATAGGTCCCTTTACTCTTGAGGCATGTGTCTAAATACTTAAATGCTTCCTATTATTGATCGATTGTACGCACTTATTTTTAGAGACCTCCTTTATTTATTAACTATACTCTACCCTACTATTTTCTATTATTACAACTCTGTTAGTCCGACAGCAAAAACCTTTCCTTCTTCTTAATATTTCTAATTGATTGATATGTTTACATCTAATACACAAAGGAGACAATGTATTTGCTAAATATACTTCCTGTGACCCATTAAACTGGATTATGTGTCTCCCACAGTAATAATGATGACAAATAAGATACAGGCTATATCGACAACAGATGGGACAAGGCTGAGTACTAGCTCGACATGGGGTTCTGTTGTCCTGCGTCGTTAATTGAGGTGTTCCTCCCATGCAACAATGGCTCCGAACTAAAAGTTTCTTCTGGTTTGGGGTCTGTAAAAACACACATATATTTTACATACGATACAATCTTTGTTAAGTCCGCCTGATGGTTAGCCTGGTTTCTCCGGGTTCAGATGTTATCTTCCACTGCTTCACTGGACCTTTTACCCGTGACACGTGTCTCCATCCTTTTTCAGCAGTTCTCACGGCTGTCTCTGTAGTCAGTAAAACAAGAAAAGGTCTTTCCCAAAGGGGAGATAAATTATTTTCTTTCCATGCTTTTATTAGGACTTTATCTCCCGGTTTAAGTTGATGGATGGCAAATCCCAAAGGAGGCATTTGAGCCATTATTCCTATTTCCCTTAGTTCTTTTACTCCCTCCCCAATGGCAACTATATATTTTCGCAAATCGTAGTCTTCAATAATATTGCTTCCCAGGGGCATCCCCTGAGAGTATGGCATTCCATACAACATTTCATAACATGATAATCCAGTCTCACTATGCGGTTTTGTTCTTATGTTCAAGAGTGCTAATGGCAAACATTTTGTCCAAGGCATTTGGGTCTCGATCATTAGTTTAGCCAATTGTTGGTTTATTGTTTGATTCATCCTCTCTACTTTTCCTGAGCTCTGTGGGTGCCAAGGAGTATGGTATTCCCGCCGAATACTCAATGATTGACACAATAGTTTTATTACTTTAGAAGTGATGTGTGTGCCTTGGTCAGAATCAATGTCCTGGATTATTCCATATCTAGGTATTAAGTGCTCTAATAAAATTTTCACTTCCATCTGTGCTGTTTCTCGGGCGACAGGGTAGGCTTCTACCCATTGTGTTAAATGATCCACTATTACCAATAAATATTTTATCCTCCCTACTTTAGGTAATTCTGTGAAGTCAATTTGCACTTTCTCAAAGGGTCTATATGCTGTTTTTCTTCCCCCCATAGCTACTTGTCGAAATACTTTCTTGTTTATCTTTTGACAAGTTAAGCAGCCTTGTGTGATTTGTTTTGCTATTTCAAAAATTCCAATACAACAATTTTGTTTGAGAAAATGGTCACTTAATGCTTTTGTACCCCAATATGTTTTTATATGTAATAGTTTCAATATTTGCCTGGCATACGCCTTCGGCAACATTTCTCACCCGTCAGGCAAAATCCATTTTCCTTGTTCTGGTTTAGCTCCTATTCCCTCCAATTTTGTTTGTTCCTCGGGGGTAAAATTTTTCTCTCTCTCTTCTTGTTTTTCTTCACTGGTATTTTCTTTTGTCTGTACTACATTAATTCTGACAATCTGAGTTCTCAGGGCTGCTTTCTGGGCCTCTTTATCTACTAAATTGTTTCCTCTGGTTCTGTAGTCTAATCCTTTTTGGTGTCCCCTCGCATGTACTACTGCTATTTCTTTTGGTTCCCTTAATGCCCTTAAAGTCCTTACTATTAATTCTTGATGTATAAGATTTCTTCCTAGAGTATTAATTAAACCTCTTTCTTCCCAAATCTTTCCAAAGGTGTGGACTACCCCACATACATATTTAGACTCTGTAAATATGGTTCCACTTTTTTCTTTTAACAACTCTAGGGCCCTGCATAGGGCGTACAGCTCACAGGTCTGAGCTGACCCTGGTGGATTCAAAGGTCCTGATTCTATAGGTTCCAGGTTCTTATTAATTATTGTATACCCTGATTTTCTCTTTCCCTCCACCACTCGGGAGGAGCTGTCTGTAAACAGTATTTCTCCCTGTTTTAACTCGTTATCTCCTGAATCTGGTCTCACCTTTGCCTGGATCTCAATTACTTCCAAACAGTCATGGTGTAGTTTCTCTGCTGGTTCCCCAAACAAAAATTGTGCTGGACTCTGTGCAGAGGTTACCCTTAGTTCCAAGACAGGGGAATTAATTAATATTGCTTCATATTTTAAGATTCGTCTCTCCGTTAACCATTTTTCCGCTTTTTGTTGCAAGACACCTCTGACATGATGTGGAGTATACACCTTTAAAGGAGTGCTAAAGATAATCTTTCTGACTTCTTCTATCAATAACGCTGTGGCAACTAAAGCTTGGAGACAAGCAGGCCATCCTCTACTTGCTGGTTCAAGTAGCTTAGAATAGTATCCCATGGGTTTTTTAACTCCTGCCCAATCCTGAGTAAGGACCCCATATGCTGTTCGATTTGAGGTATTCACAAAAAGATAGAAAGGTTTCTCCAGGTCTGGTAGACTTAAGACAGGTGTTTGCGCTAATGCTTTTTTTATTTCCTCAAATTTCTGGTCATCTTCTGTAAACCACTTTGGTTGTTAGTCAACTTCTCATATAGAAATTTCACTTTCTCACTGTAACTTTCAATCCATGGTCTACAATACCCTAATAAACCTAATACCTGCTGAATTTCCTTTTTTGTTCTTGGGGGGTCTCAAGGATATGATCCCAGATACCCTGTCAGGGTCCAGCTTTGTTTTCCCTTCACTCAACCAATGTCCTAAATACCTCACCTCCTGTTCCACAAACTGTAATTTTGAACAGGATACTTTTAAAACTTCCCTCCTAAGAAATTTAGTAATTTAATGGTGGCCTCTCGGGTTCCTTCTTCAGTTTCTCCTGCTATTAATAAATCATCTACATATTGTAATAGCTTTACCTCCCCGAGTAATGTGAAATCCTGTAATATCTTCTCTAGAGTCTGTCCAAATAAACTTGGTGACTCCATGAACCCTTGTGGTAATACAGTCCATCTCAATTGTTGTTTTCGTCTTGTTTTGGTGTTCTCCCGCTCAAAAGCAAAATAGTCTCTAGATCCTTCATCTAGAGGACAGGCCCAAAAGGCATCCTTTAAATCTGTTACACTGTACCGAGTGTGTTTGGGGGATATATGGCTCAGTAAAGTGTAAGGATTTGCTACTACAGGGAATTTAGTGACTGTTCGCTGATTCACAGCTCTCAGATCTTGTACCGTTCTGTATGACCCATCCTCTTTCTTTACAGGGAGGATGGGCGTGTTATGGGGTGACATACATGGCTTCAAGGCGCCTTTTTCTAAAAGTCTATCAACTACTGGCTTTAATCCTTTCCGACCCTCCATTGGTATAGGATATTGTTTGACTCTGATTGGGTGACACAGGTCCATTATCTGAATGTTTATGGGGGCCACGTCTATTTTTCCGGCCTCCCCTTCCCTATACCACACTGAGGGGTCTATAACCTTTTCATCTTCTTGTGTCAAAAGGTATAGTTTGATCTGTAATTTGCCCCCTTGGCTCTGAAACTCAAATTTAGTTTCAAAATCAGATCCCTTCCTAACAGGTTATATTCCGCCTCAGGGAGTAAAAGTAAATCATGAAGGCAGATTTTTTCTTCTGCTTCTATTTCTACGTCTTTCAAAACGGGAACTTTAAAAGGTTCCCCTTTTGCCCCTATTACTGAGACATGATTCTTTTCTTTCTCTGCTCCTTTTGGAAGTCTTTGGATAGTGGACTTTTCAGCTCCTGTATCTACTAAAAATAAAACTTCCTCTTTGTGGGGACCAATCAATATTTTTATCAAGGGCTCTGTTGATGTTGAAGTCCCCAGAAGGTATAACCCCTGACACCCCTATTCCTCTTGAAACATTCTCTCCTCTTGTTCTCGTTTACGGCAGTTCTTTTTAATATGTCCCTTCTTATTACAGCAGTAACAGACGGGGACTGTGGACCTTTTTCAATGAGGCTGTTCCCGGGGTGTCTGCTCTATTCTTTTTCCTTTTTTTTTCTCCAGAAGGAGCTTCATTCTTCTGACTTTCTCTTACTGCCGCTACAAAGATCTTTGCTTTCGTTTTCTGCTTTTCTTCATCCCTCCTGACATAGACTTTCTGGGCTTCCCTAAGTAATTCTTCTAATCCCCTTCCTTGCCAGTCTTCTAGTTTCTCTAATTTCCTTCTTACACCTCCCCAGGATTTGGCCACCAACTGTGTTCTAAGAAGCGCGGTCCCAGCCACTGTATTCAAATCTATTCCAGAATACATTTGTAGTCTTTTTCTTAACCTCTCTAACCATTCTGTTGGAGATTCATCTTTTCCCTGTTGTTCATTAAATGCTTTGTTAATATTTTGTCCCCGAGGCACGTCTTCTCTTATTCCTTGTATAATTAACATTCTTAAATCCCTCATGTTTTGTCTCCCTTGGGGTTGTTGGGGATCCCAGTGGGGATCCACATTCGGCCATTTCTGATCCCCCGGGGGTCCTACTTGATTTTATCTTTCCCAAATTCTCATTCCAGCTTGTCTAATCATACCTCTTGCTTCAGCGGTAAATAAGATCCCCAAAATGGACTGTATTTCCTCCCAGGTCTAAGTATTGGGACCTAAGAATTGACCCAGTATTTCAGCTACCCCGAGGGGATCATCTAATAGCCTTCCCATCTCTTTCTTAACATTTCTGACATCTGTAGTGTTCAACGGGACTGCTACGAATCCGATGCCTCCCTGATTACCTCCGAGGGGCACCTCTCGTAAGGGATAGAGAGAGGCTTCCTCAGATGCTGCAGTTCTGCTTCTCGTACATGCAGCCGGAGGCCTCTCCGCTTCTGATGCTGTGGGTGGTGAGAACACTACAGCCCCCGAAGCGGGGGAGCCACCGGGAGGGGGAACCGCCGCCGCAGCGGCCGCAGCCGCCGCAGCCGCTGGGGATGGATTATTAAAATATGGAGGCGGCAGATTATCCAGTGGTTCCCAAGTATCATCTTTTTCCTTCTCCTTCTCATTTTTATCTTCCTCCTTCTCCTCAAACTTCTCATCTGTTTTTAATGTAAGTATTGAAGCGGGAAAGGGACGTGAAGTCCTGATCCATAACTTTGCATAATCACTCTCCTCCTGACTCAAAGGTTCCTTTGAGTTAACATATGGATTTAAAGCCTGGCAAATCCAGTCCTCAAAGGATCCAAAACCAGGCCAAAAGACATGTGGTCTTAAAGGTTCCTTTGGCCATTCAACCATGCAATATTGAACCAATTTTAATTTACTTGTTCCTCTTCTGGGGCCCCTTTGATTCCAGTTCATAATCACGGTTCCTAACGGACTTTCTGGTGGCATATCTGGTAATTTACTCCCTTTTTTCCGGTCTCAGGTCTTTGACTTTATCTGACCCATCCAGGAATTCTACTGTGGCAATTCCTACGGCCCTTGGTCGCCAGTAAAAGTGTCTTGCAGGGGGTTTTGGGGACCTATTACCCACCCACGAATCCTATAGGAATCGCTTTGGTCCTTCACCGGCCAAGTCCCTTGCGGGAGATTGGAACCGCAGTTAAAAGACCTCCACAATTGCTTCGGAACCAGGTTCCGTCTCAGCCACACTCTCACACACACAGGCAACCGAATCCCACCCAACCGAACAGCATAACTTTATTTACAGCTCCGCCGTCTTCGTTCGGATCTTCGCACACAGAATTACAGCAAAATAAACTGCTGCAGCTGGCAAGGGAGCTCATAAAAATCAAATTCTTTGCTTATCTCTGTTCAGGTTCAGAATGGTGTTAGTCTTGACCCGGTCCAATTAGGAGCCACCATATGGTGGGGCGCCCCTCCTAAATCAAGTCAGAATTCAGGAACTAAGACCATCCCGGACGAGCCCCCAAATTGTGATAAATCATTTTGTCCCAAACCAGGTTTTTACACAAAGTTTCCGATTTATTAGATGAATAGAGATAAGCCAACAGCGCTGGGTGCGCCCTGGTAGAGCAGAGACTCCCGACGCACCCAGCGCTGTTGGCTTATCTCTTCATTTAATAAATCGGAAACTTTGTGTAAAAACCTGGTTTGGGACAAAATGATTTATCGCAGTGTGGGAGACCAATACTGTAATCTTTTGACCCAATGTAAACTTACGGGCTTCTTGGATGTTCAGTACCACCGCTGCTACTGCTCTTAAGCAGCTAGGCCAATCCCTGCTTACATCATCAAGTTGCTTGGAAAAGTATGCTGTACTGCCCTGTGGTATGGTCCCAGGTTTTGAGCTAGGACCCCTAGGGCTATTCCCTGCTTCTCATGAGAGAACAGCCAGAAAGGCTTGGTAATACCTGGTAACCCCAAAGCAGGGGCCTCCATCAGCCTTTTCTTTAGCTGGTGGAATGCTCTTTCTGCTTCTTTATTCCAGACAAGGTTCTTTTGATTAGATTTCAACAGTTCATAAAGTGGCTTTACCATGAGTCCGCAGTTATAGATCCATAGGCGACACCACCCTGTCATTCCTAGAAACGTACGGAGCTCTTTAGGTGTCTGCGGTCGGGGGGTCTGGCAGATAACCTCCTTCCTCGTGGCTCCCAGGGTCCGCTGGCCTGCCGTTATCTCATAGCCAAGGTCAGTCACTTGTTGCTGGGCTGTTTGGGCTTTCTGTGGAGAGACTCGATAGCCATTGAGTCCAAGAAAATGTAACAGACTAATTGTCCACACTATACAAGGTTCTTTCATCTTGGTGGCTATCAGCAGATCATCTACATACTGTAATATTATTCCAGCTCCATGTGGCCGTTCCCATTGTTCCAGGTCTCTGGCTAATTGGTTTCTAAAAATAGTGGGGCTGTTCTTAAGTCCCTGTGGTAACACCGTCCATGTTAGCTGTGTCTTCCTTCCAGAGTCTGGGTTTTCCCACTCAAATGCAAAGAGCAACTGGCTTTCTGGACTCAAGGATAGGCAAAAGAAGGCGTCCTTTAGGTCAGATATGGTAAACCAAGCCAATTCAGATACTAATTTAGTCAGCAACGTATTTGGGTTTGCTACAACCGGGTGCAGATCCTCAACAATTTTATTAATAGCTCTGAGATCCTGTACTATTTGATAATCACCGTCTGGCTTTTTGACCAGTAAAATGGGAGGGTTACATTCCGATTCACACTCTGTTAGTAGCCCGTACTTGATGAATCGGTTGATTACAGGTCGAACCGCTTCGCTGTCTTCCATTCTAAGGGGGTACTGTTTAATCCTTAGGGGTTGTGCCCCTGGTCTGAGTTTAACTATTATTGGAGAAGCATTTTTCACTTTTCTGGGTATTTCTGAGGCCCATACCCCTGGCTTCACTTGGTTCTGGACCTCCTCAGGTATTTCTGAGCCAATGGGGGTATTTAGGAGGGCTAGACTCATAATTTCGATGAATTGGTCATTTCCCACTCGGAGTTCTACCTTTCCTTTTTCAAATTTCATTTCTGCCTCTAATTGTTCTAATAAGTCTCACCTTAATAGTGGTTTGGGCGAAGGAGGCATATACAAAAATCTGTGTATTTGCAATTGTTTTCCCAACTTGAATTTAAGAGGTTTTAAAAAATAGGCCTTTTCACTCTGGCCAAAGTAACCCTTACCATTACAAAGCCGTCATCTATGGTTGTCAAAGCCTGATTTAAAACTGAAAATGATGTCCCGGTATCAACTAGAAATTCCATGCCCTGTTCTTGTTTCCCTAGCTTTAATGTAACCAGTGGATCTGCCAGGGTAGATTCCCCAGGTCCCCATCAGTCCTCCTTAACATGTGCCTGTATCCTTCCCTTCCCTCCCCGTCTCTCTGGACATTCGTTCTTCCAATGTCCCTTCCGTCTCCACCATGCACACTGATCCTTCCCTAAAGCACTCTTGGGTCCCTCACTTTTGAAGCTTCTGCTTTCTTGTAGCGCCGCCAACAGTGCCTGCCTATTTTCCCTATCGCTAAACACTCTCCATGCTTCATCTGATAAAGTTTCCGAGTTTCTCTTTTCTGTTGTTCTCAATTTCTGCAACTTCCTTCGGATATCACTTGCTGATTGTCCAATAAACAAACACTAACTGCTGGATTCCTCTCTCTGACCCTGGGTCTAAGGGGATGTGTCTCCTCGAGGGGGTTTCCTTTGGACCTTGCTGAACAGCATATGAGGCTGACCAACTGATTGCTTTAGGGATGGCTCGCTCCATTCCCTTTATGATCCAGTCACTGTATTCATTCAGCAGTTTCATGTGGGCTCCTCTATTAGGTCCCACTGTGGGTCCTGTAAGGGAAAGTGTTCTTTAACATTCTCTCCTGTCCCTTTAAGATGATCACTGCCCAAATCTTGGGCTGTTTTTAAAATTAATTGCTTTTCTGTTTCAGTCATATGATCTACTAACCATTGAATATCGCTCCAATCAGGATTTTGTTCTTTTATTGGGAACTGGAAGTGCCTTGTCACCTCCAGGGAATCATTTTGGTGGCTTTTCGCCACTCCTTTCCATGTTTTGAGATCAAAGGAGGAGAAGGGAACTTGTATTAAGATAGGATCTCCCCCTGGTCCTACTGCTTGCCTTAAGGGTGCTGGCAACATTGCCTGCTCTTTCTTACTCCGGCTGTGAGAGGATACTGGACTACTTGGAGGGATTCCAGAATCGGAATCCTCACTTTCACTCTTCCCTTGTTGTGCCCCTCGCCAAGTCCAGCCTGTTTTTGGTGGTTTATAATACTCTGGTAGATCCCTCATTTCAGGATTTCTTATTTTCCCCGGCTTTGTACACCTCTGCCCTATGCTACATGCCGAACAACACCTCTTCACCTTTCCTTTCCCTTCTCTCTTGTTCTCCTTTTCTAAAGCTAATGCCATTGGGTCCCGTGGGACTGTCAGTCCACAGTCAGTATAGTACTCGGGGTGATTTTGGAGGGTGAAAAACATCTCCACATATGAAACTTCCTCCCACTTCCCTTCTCTCCTCAAAAACAACATCAGCTGCAACAAGGTGTTATAATTTAGCGTCCCGTTAAAGGGCCACTTCTCCCCATCATCTGATTTATACAAGGGCCACCACTGATTACAATACTTTATTAAGGTCCTTTTACTCACACCCTCACCTGATGGTCCCCCTAGAACCTTCCAATGAGCCAAGACGCAGCCTAAAGGGCTCCTTTTTAGCATTCTGCCACTTTGTCCATGACCCATATCAACAACAATAAAATCTGTCTCAGAGCGAGTACTTGCCTCACAAACAAACAACAAAGCCAGCAAAATATTTGGGTTCTGTTCTGACACTGGACCTGAGGAATTCTAGAGTTCACCCACACAGTTCAGTATTTCTCTCCAAATGCCACCAGGAATACTTGGTTGAAGCAGAATTTAAACCTTGTCACACGCTTCGTTCGTCTCCGGCCGCTCTCCTCGCAGAGAACACGGAACCGCGGATCAGAACTCCGCGCTCGCTCCGCAGCCGTGCCGCGTCTCACTCACACAGCGCACGCTCTCGGCCACTCACAAAAAGTCCCTTTCTAGTTCTGGCTCTTACATTACAAAATACCGATCAGAGCAGTAATCAAAGGCACAATCAGCATAAATCATAAACCATTTACCATTTGCCACAGCTCCACGCCGATCGATATCAATGGGATTATAATACACGGTACCAGATTTTACATTTGGTGACAGTAAAGAGTGTACCACTCCCGTAGCCAGGGCTAGGAGACCCAGGACCGGACCTAGGATACCAACAGTCAGGGAACAGAATTCACCCTGCCACCACCTTATGGGGACTCAAACCCCAACCCCAGGGGCGAGTACCAAGGCTCGTGTAGGACGTCCCCTCGTGACTTACAGGTATCCCCTTACTTACTTAGAACATACCTGGTCTGCCAATGATGGTTTTTGGGTGCCCCCACAGTGACCTGGATGAGAGGGGGGGTCCTCCCAAGAAAATCTCAGGGGTGCCCGGAGGAGTCCCATCCTTACCAGGTCCCGCAGCCGGACAGAGAAGGTCTCAGCTGGGTCACCAAAATGAAGCGCGGAAACAAATCGTGTAACTGGCAGAGAGTTCTAAAACCGGTGTGTTTGTTACAGCGCTGGGTGCAAGGGGGATCGCTCCTCCTCGCGTGCACACCGAGTCACATTCGAAAACTCTATTTATTACACCAAAACATGCATATTCATGAGTTAGTACAATTAGTTCAGAGAATAGTTGGGAATATTATAATTGTTTCTCGGAAGTTTTAATATGTTTCCTCCTCCTGGCGCATGCGTGCTGTCATCTGATTGTCACCCTTTGGGGACTTACAGAGGAAGGCTCATAGTCTTCTTCATCGTGTACGTCTCACCTTTGGTGTAGGATCTCGGACTGGCTTAACTCCAAACCGCAGAACAACTCCGAACCGGATGATTGCTTCACAAAGACAATCAAGTCCTTTCTCATCCAAGCTTTCCTACTATCTCAAACATTTCAAGGCTGCTTCTGCTCCCTTATCTTGTGCTAAGTCCAGCCAGCTAATTTCTACTTTCTACTAAAATATGCTAAATTAACTCTTTATTCTTCAGATCAATATGTTTAAGTTTCTCCTTGAGAAAATGTCGTGTGATTTTCTCTGTAACCAGACTGTCATTTTCTATGTCTGCCTTCCTGTTTGTAGGGACCGGATTTGTTGCTGACAATATCTATTTCCTGAAATCCTTGGAGTGTCAGCTTTTTTTGGTTTGTTTTTTTTTTTGTTTGTTTGTTGGTTTTTTTTTTAAGACTGCTCTAATGTTTCCTGGCAGGAGATGGGGCTCAGCCACCTAGGACATCACAGGCACCTGCACAAACCATGAGCTTGCTCCTGCCCTAGTAGCTACAGTGCCACCAAGGTCATTACAAGGAGATGCACATGCCAGGGGACATCTCTGGCCCTTTACCCTGCTTGGGATCATGTGACACCACAGCAATCTTGCTGAGAGATGAAGGGATTGTAAGAGCGCCTCAGCCACAAGTGACATCACAAAAACATGCACAACCCAGCTGCCTCCTCCCGCCCACTCACATCTGCATGGAAATAGGACAACACAAGCACCTCTACAAGCCACATGGCCTTTCATCCACTATCCCATACTCAGACAGCAGTTGCCTCAAAAGCACCTTCACAAGCCAGGGCGCTACTTCTGATCTTGGTTCAAGGAAGCCCATCCCAGGGCTGCATTCAGGTGTTTCCCAGGGGACGTTACTCTCAACGGGAATTGACCTCAAGACACTCTGCGTCTCACAGGCCTTCATGGCACCCCTAAGAAGAGCTGATGGCCCTTGTACTTGCTTGGGATCACCTCCCCACACGCACACGATGGGCATGCTTACATCTGCTCTGTATAATTCAAACTGACTTCTGACCTAGTCCTTTGGTGTCCCTCTGTGGAGGGACAAGCAACCTCTGAGAGCTGCGGTGAGAGGCCAGTGTTGGACACGGTGGTTGTTACTGGCTGCTCTTTGAGGATGGCCGTGGGGCAGCTCCCCTGGGATGTCCAGGGAGCACAGGCACAGAACAGACACCTCTCTGCATGTCCTTCATGTCCCAGAGCAAGAAACAGGCCACTGAGAACGTTCATCCAGCCGGCATGCTGAGGAGATCCCCACCCTGGGGAACTTGCAGCCCCACATCCCAAACTTGCTCCCCAGGACAGCAGGACACAATGGGCGTAGGGGATCCTCAGGAAGGTCCTTTGGATCCAGTTAAAGGGCAGCCTGACCTGAGCTGACACCCACACCAAAGGGTTTCTCTTTCCATGTCCCCCCTGCACATACACACGGTGCCCTGCTCTTCTCCCGGGACATCCCATCACCCCACAGAGACTTTTCCCTACAGAGCTCATCTCTGCTGACCTGGACGGCCATTCCTGCACCCCCTCCCCAGGCTCCCCACAGACCCTGAACTGGTGGTGCTGCTCTGCAGAGCAAGTGGGCTGTTGTGGCCGTGGCCACGCTGGTGAGGCTGAGAGGCAGACCCATCTCAGGGTGGCTACTGCCCCCTCCACCTCAGCACACAGACGCTGGCCCCGCAGCTCCACAGAAGATCTTGGAGAAAGGAACTCAGGCAAACAAATCGGTGAAGGGTCCTTTATTTAGTTTAAACACTTTCAGAGAGGCTGTGAAAGAACTTAACTCTGAGCCTGTGTCAAACACACATTTATATGGGCACCTGATGTCCCGAAGTAGGTCCATGCCTCAGGTTTGTAATGCAAATATGAACATTTCTCTACTAACACAACAACATGAACGACAGTAACAGAAATACAAATAATACTAAAGATATTGATAACAAAATAAAACATCTCCAAATGAAAGTGAAGGAAAAAATGCAAACTCCAAAACCCCTACCAAACACAAAAAAACCCAAAGCAGTCTGGAATCAGATACTTTGTGAATCATTTTTGGAGACAGGTAAAAATTTTATCACTGTTGAACAATGAGCAAGGAATCAGTTTCCTCAGGTGATCCTTGAGCTCCTGGTGCCTCATGCTGTAGATGAGGGGGTTCAATGCTGGAGGCACCACCAAGTACAGAACTACCATCACCAGGTTCAGAGATGGAGAGATAATGATATATAAGTAGGATGAAGAATAAGGAGAGGGTTTCTGGACAGATTTAATAGAAACAAGAAATGCAAAAACCAAAGAAACCAAATCAAACAACCTCCCAAACCTACAGGCTATGCCAGTAATGTGTTGTATCACGAGTGATACGCAGAAGAAGACGGGCAGTTCATTGTTGTTTCTGAATAGCAAGCAGTCAATCGTTTCCTCAGGGCGTCCTTGAGCTCCTGGTTCCTTATGCTGTAGATGAGGGGGTTCACTGCTGGAGGCAACAATGAGTACAGAACTGCCACCAACAGGTTCAGGAATGGGGAGGAGATGGAGGGGGACTTCAGGTAGGCAAACATGCCAGTGCTGACAAACAGGGAGACCACGGCCAGGTGAGGGAGGCAGGTGGAAAAGGCTTTGTGGCGTCCCTGCTCCGAGGGGATCCTCAGCACGGCCCTGAAGATCTGCACGTAGGACACCACAATGAACACAAAACACCCAAAAAAGACAAATACACCGAATACAAGAAGTCGAAATTCCCTGAGGAAGGTGTCTGAGCAGGAGAGCTTGAAGATTTGGGGTAGTTCACAGAAGAACTGGTCCACAGCATTGCCTTGACAGTGGGGCAGTGAAAATGTATTGGCCGTGTGCAGCAGAGCATAGGGAAAAGCAGTGCCCCAGGCAGCTGCTGCCATGTGGACACAAGCTCTGCTGTCCAGGAGGGTCCCGTAGTGCAGGGGTTTGCAGATGGCAACGTAGCGGTCGTAGGCCATGACTGTGAGAAGAAAATACTCTGCTGAAATCAAGTAGACAAATACAAAACCCTGGGCAAAACATCCCGAGTAGGTGATGGCCCTGGTGTTCCAGAGGGCATTGGCCATGGCTTTGGGGAGAGTGGTGGAGAGGGAGCTAAGGTCAAGAACAGCGAGGTTGAGGAGGAAGAAGTACATGGGGGTGTGGAAGTGGTGGTCACAGGCTACAGCGGTGATGATGAGTCCGTTGCCCAGGAGGGCAGCCAGGTAGATGCTCAGGAAGAGCCCAAAAGTCAAGAGCTGCGGCTCCCTTTTGTCTGCGAACGCCGTGAGGAGGAACTGGGTGATGGAGCTGGCATTGGACATTATTTCACTGTAGGAATGGGAGACTGTTGAAAGAGGAGAAGATATTGACAAGTCAGGAGAGATTTCTCTGAGGCAGCTTATGCCATTTCTCACAGATATCCCCAACATTCACTTCTCATTCTTTTGGGGGACCTTCTGACAGTTTCTGTTTGTGAGTTCAGGATTCACAAGCCGGGGCTCTGCCCGTGGGCTCCAGAGAAGTCAGACCTCTGCTTTTGCAGTGGTTTCAAACAGCTCGCGTATTCAGTAGGTGTTCCTGGCAATGGGTGCCTTCAGTTGAGTGAGAGGTATTTGACTCAGTGACCATGTGACAATTGTCCCTATTTATTGCAGTGCAATGGAGTCAGCACCCAGACCTGCTGTGTCTGAGAGGGAAGAGCCCAGGGAGGGACCCAGCCCTTCCAACTCTGCTCTCCTGAACAGCAAAGTCTGCAAAGGAATCACTCACGGCCGACACAGAACCTTTCTCACCCTCCTTTTCCATCTCCAGGCTCTCTCCAGATATGATAACAGCAGCGTGCCTGTGGGGGAGAATGGGGCTGTCTTTAGGTTCCCACCCTCCCCTGCTGAAGTGTATCAGTAGGGGAGAAGGGCACTTCAAACTCTTCACCGCAGGGAGAGGTTCACATTCCCAAAAGACAGCGCCCAGCATCTCCTGAAGGGAAAGTCACTTGTTTCCAAGCCCCACACAATGAATTGCCCAGAGGCCCCAAGGATCAGTGTTTCAAATGCATCTGAGATACGTTACACTCACAGAGAGTGTAACCCAGAGCACAACCCAGAGCTTCCACAATCAAGAACAGGAGCAGCAGGAATTGGAGAAAAAAAATGCAGAGCAATACCCTGATCCTTCTGCAAATGGGGAACAGGAGAGGAAGGCAGCTGGCACTTGGGAAAGCCTTCTCCTTACACAGCAGACATAGCACCTCCAAGTTGGTGACATCCCATGCTGGTTGCTCTCAGTCCCTTCTCTCTGCAGAAGGAAGAGGTTTATGTGTCAGGAGAGATGCATCTTTGCTGAGGATCTGTCCTTCCAGCCACAGCTTCTCCCCACAGCTGTATGAGGAGATCCCTGTGCAGGTTGAGTGCTGATGTAGTCTGGTGACAGAGTCCATGCCCCTGGTCACAGCCCCCCCTGGGTGAAGAGACACTGCTTGGAAGGACAGCCCTGGGCACCCCTGGCTGCACACCCACCTTCACACCCCACAGCCATCCCCACCAGAAGGCAGCCGTCATGCCCTGTCCCTCTCACACTGCAGGAGGGAAGCCCTGCTCTGCAGCCCGTCTTTCTTTTCTGCATCACAGACAGATCCCAGAGGTTGGACACATTCAGGAGATCCTGCAAGGAGCCACCAACACATCACCCTGCACCCAGAGACTTACTGTGTCAGAGGCTGGGAAGAGTTCTCCTCCAGTGAGCTCTCAGCCATCCTCCCCCTCTCCCCTGCCTTCAACCTCTCTCTGCCCCGCTCCTTTCTCCTTGGTGCCCACAGGCAGCCCCCTCAGCCCTGCTGCGCTTGGCAGAGCAGCTGCTGCTGGGCAGAGCTGTCTCCCTGCAGCTCTGCCTGCTTGCTAGGAGCTCTCTCTGTCCCAGAAGCCCAGCCCAGATCAGCAGCACAGCAACAGCCTAACAACTTTTTAATCATCTCTCTGGTGGTTTTGGTGCCAAGTCTGTGAAACTCAGAGACTGAGGGGAAGTTGAGGAAACCTCTCGAGGAGTCAAAGTCAGATGCAAACTCCAAAGTTTCTCGGAGCACTAATGGCTTCCACTGAGGGACGTTACTGACAAAGCCTCCCTGGGGGCTGGTTGAAAAAGAAAACTGGAGGCAGCGAGGACAGGTAGGCAAAGGTAAGGCGAAGGTGGCTCAGATGCTGAGTAAACCTTGGTGTGCTTTATCAAGACAAAAGACCAAGCCCTGACTCCCCAGCCCCTGCAAGGCAGACCCTGTCCCTCAGCCATTCCTCAGGGTTCTTCCTGGGGCAGGGTGATGTGGGGATGTGCAGTGCCAAGGGCAGGGCCAAGGTCCTCTGCTTCTGGGTTTGTCCTAGGTGGGCTGAGGAGGCACTGAGGTGCTGGTGCCATAAGGTGAAGGGGTCTTCCAGTAGGCCTTGGGGGTTGAGACAACAGCCGTAGCCAAGGGGAGAAAGACCTCGGCTCTCTTGGGGCCTTTGTGTCTTGCCAGAGCCCTTGACCCTCTCCACCACAGGATGTCCTACAGTGTCCCACACCTGAGCTTGCCATTGCACCATGAGATCAGACTGTCCCCAGGAGAGGCCTGAGCAACGCCTGAGGGACATGTTGTCCCTTCCCAGAGGCTGGAGGTCAGGACCTGTAGCCTTCATGGAACACCCCCAGGTTTCCTCAGCATCAGAGCCACCTTGACCTTGCCTTTGCCTGCCTGGGACGAAGAGAGCTCCTGGCAAGAGGGCAGTGCTGCCGAGAGCTCTGGAGTGTCCCTATCCTCCCAGAATCACAGAACCAAGGAGGCTGGAAGGCAGCCAGCCACCACCTTTTCTGGGCTTCCCCTTCATGCTTGGTTTTTATCCAGCAGCTCCTTTCTCAGCCATGCCAGCCTCCTGCCACCTTGATGTGACTTCCAGAATGTCAAGGTGGACCATTCTGGATCATGAAGAGGAGATCCTTGATATCAAAGAGCTCTCTGCATCCGTCTTCTTAGCATGGCTGTAACCCAGTGGTTCTTCTAAGGAGGTTAATCAGCAGGCCCTCCAGAAGTGCTGGGTTTTTCCTTCTTCCCTTTTTCTCAGTATCCTCAACTCTAACTTCTCACCCCTGATTTTTCCATTCCTGACCAGCTCTTCTTTGTTTGTAAGTGTTGTGGGTTAATCCCAGCAAGAATTTGGGCACCACCCTGCTGCTTGCTTACATCCCTCCCGAGCCTCAGTTGGACAGGGGAAGAGAAAAGAAAAGTAAAAGCAAGAATACTTGAGGGGTAAGATGGTCGTATGGGGTCATTGGCCTGGTTGTGTCTCCCCCCAACCTCTTGCACCCTCACCGCTTCAGTCTATTCACTGCATGTGCACAGTCAGAAACAGAGCAGGACTTGACACTGTGCAAACACTCTTCGGCAACAGCCAGAACATTCGTGTGTTCTCAGCATTGTTCTGGTCACAGATCTGAAACACAGCACCATGGGAGCTTCCATGAAAAAAAGTAAGTCCAGCCCAGCCAGACTCAGTCCAATCTCCACCCTGATTCCATTCCATTTCTGTCATAGTCAAGTCCCACACTATCCAAAAGACCTTCATATACAACCACCCCCTTCCAATCACGCTGTTTACAGACAGCTATCACTGCTTTAACTGTGGGCCACCCCTCTCAAATGTCCATGAAATTGTCAATGAAGTGTCCACTGAGTTCATGCCGTCCATAGCTTGGGTTCCTTTTGGTATGGTGGTTACTCAGGAGAGGAAAGGTGTGTTGTGTGGAGTTACTGGTCATTACAACTGGCTCAGGTTGTGTCAGGGTAACTGGCTGGACGGCAGAGCACAGGGTTTGTGGTGAATGGAGATCAATCCAGATGGTGGTTTGTCACAAGCAGTGACCCCCCAGGGTTCAGTGTTGGGACCTGTCTTGTTTAACATCCTTATCGATGATCTGGATGAGGGGACTGAGTGCTCCCTCAGTGAGTTTGCAGATGACACTAAATCGGGTGGGAGTGTTGATCTGCTCGACAGTAGGGGGGCTCTGCAGTGGGACCTGGACAGGCTGGATCCATAGGCTGAGGCAAATGCCATGAGGTTCAACAAGGCCAAGTGCCCAAGTCCTGCACCTGGGTCACAACAACCCCACGCAGCGCTACAGGCTTGGGGCTGAGTGGCTGGAAAGCTGCCTGGCAGAAAAGGCCCTGGGGGTGCTGCTCAACAGTAGGTGGAACATGAGCCAGCAGTGTACCCAGGTGGCCAAGAAGGCCAACAGCATCCTGGCCTGTATCAGCAATGGTGTGGCCAGCAGGAGCAGGGAGGTGATCGTGCCCCTGTGCTCTGCACTGGTGAGGCCGCACTTCAAATGCTGTGTGCAGTTCTGGCCCCCTCATGCAAGAAATACTCTGAGGTGCTGGAGCGTGTCCAGAGAAGGGTAACGAAGGTGGTGAAGGGTCTGGACAACAGGTCTTGTGAGGAGTGGCTGAGGGAAGTGGGGTTGTTCAGTTTGGAGAAGAGGAGGCTGAGGGGAGACCTTATTGCTCTCTACAACTACCTGAGAGGAGGTTTGTAGTGAGGCGGGGGTCAGTCTCTTCCCTCTAGTAAGAAGTGATAGGACAGGAGGAAATGTCTTCAAGTTGCTTCAGGGCAAGTTTACTTTGGACATTAGGAAACTTCTTTACTGAATGAGTGGTCAAACATTGGAACAGGCTGCCCAGGGAAGTGGACTCACCATCCCTGGAGGTGTTAAAAACCACACGATTCCATGATTCTATGATTGTGGCACTTGCCCAGATGTTTGCAAAGCTCATTTAGGTGATATCTGCTGCAGTACTTGCTAAAATAGACAACGAAAACTTGCTGTCGATACTAAACCGGGAGGAGTGGCTGACATACCAGAAGGCTGTGCTGCCATTCAGCGAGACCTGGACAGGCTGGAGAGCTGGGCAGAGAGGAACCTGAGGTTCAACAAGGGCAAGTGGAGGGTCTTGCACTTGGGGAGGAATAACCCCATGCACCAGCTCAGGCTGTAGATCGACGTCTTGGAGACAATCTTTGTAGAGAAGGACCTGGGAATTATGGTGGACAGCAAGTTAACTATGAGCCAGCCATGGGCCCTTGTGGCCAAGAAGGCCAGTGGTGTCCTGGAGTGCTTGAAGAAGAGTGTGGCCAGCAGGTGGAGGGAGGTTCTCCTCCTCCTCTACTCTGCCCTGGTAAGGCCACATCTGGAGGTCTGTTCAGTTCTGGGCCCCCCCGTTCAAGAGGGACATGGAATTACTGGAGAGAGTCCAGTGGAGGGCTACAATGATGAGGGGACTGGAGCATCTCTCTTTTGAGGAAAGGCTGAGACCCCTGGAACTATTTAGCCTGGAGAAGATAAGACCTAGAGGGGACCTTATCAACACTTATTAATAACTAAAGGGCAGGTGTTCAAGAGGATGGGGCCAGGCTCTTCTCGGTGGTGTCGAGCGACGGGACAAGAGGCAAAGGGCAAGAACTGCAGCACAGGAAGTTCCGCCTCAACATGTGGAAAAACTCGCTTACATTGAGGATGGCAGAGCACAGGAACAGATTGCCCAG
This sequence comes from Leptosomus discolor, assembly GCF_034619465.1. Taxonomy (NCBI): domain Eukaryota; kingdom Metazoa; phylum Chordata; class Aves; order Leptosomiformes; family Leptosomidae; genus Leptosomus; species Leptosomus discolor. The sequence goes on from NW_028237764.1 coordinate 2,983,591, forward strand.
GGAGGTGGTGGAGTCTCCTTCTCTGGAGATATTCAAAACCCACCTGGACACAGTCAAGTGTCACCTGCTCTAGGTGAACCTGCTTTAGCAGGGAGGTTGGACTAGATGATCTCCAGAGGTCTCTTACAGCCCCCACCATTCTGTAATTCTGTGATTCTGTGACCTTGAGGAGAGGAGCCTGGGCATGATGAGGGATGCCGCACTAGGCAGTGGCACATGCTGACCAGGAATAAGGCCTGCTGCACACAGGGCTGTATTCGGGGGAGCGTGGACACCCAGCCAGGAATTATGATGGCCTTTGACTGAGCACTGGTGTGGCCACATCTGGACTAGTGTGTCTCCATGTGGGTTGCTCTGTTCTGAAGGAATGGGAAGGAACTGGAGAGGCTCCAGATGGGATCTGCCAGGATGGGGTTTGGGGCCTGTGTGGAGGGCTGAGGGACCTGGGCTTCTTTAGGCTGATGAAGTGCACGCCCAGGGCTCTATAATAACTGCTTGAAGGCTGGTTCCAGAGATGATGGAGCTTTTCTGGGAAGTGGGAAGACAAGGAAATCTCCACAGAGTGCCGCCTGCAAGATTAAGACTGCATGTGAGGAAAAAGAACTCTCCCTCAAAGGGCAGCCTTGTGGTGCAAGAGGTCACCCGGAGGGAGTCTGAATCAGTCCATGGTTTTGTGTTTTAAGGAACAGGTGCTGAGGGTGAAGAGACATCAGTAAAGGTCTAGAAATGCTGAGGGCAGAGCTGTGTGGGAAAGCAAGATGGGTGTGTGCAGCCTGCAAGGGAAGAGGTGCAGGCGTGGCAGAGTGCAGGACAGCCTGCAGCAGAGATGGCCGAGGGCTCTGGCAAGGCTCAAAGGCCCAACAGGAGCAAGGCCTTGGGCCCCTTGGCTATGGCAGTGGCCTCTGCCACCAAGGCCTCCCAGGCAGAACGTTCCGTTTCTCCTTCCCCGTTGTTTGGGGAAGGCGGGAGGGCTTGTCCAGTTTCCCTGCCTTTGGCACTGCTCCCCCTCACACCCCACTGGCCCCGGGAAGAGCCCTGAGCCCCCCATGAGGGGCAGGATCTGCCTGCCCAGGGCCTGAGGGTCAGGGCTTGGACTTTCTGCTGGGTGAAACAAAGCCAGGGTTTTCTCAGCACTCCAGCCCCCTGCACAGGGCCTTTGCCTACCTGCAAGCACAGCCTCCAGTTCTCTGCTCTAAGGAGTCCCTGGGGAGGCTTTGTCAGCAGTGGCCCTCAGTGGGACCAATCAGTCCTTCAAGGGACTTTGGGGTTTGCTTCTGACTTTGACAACTTGAGCAGTTTGTTCAGTTTCCTCTCAGTAGCTGAGATTCCTTTTCTTAAGGCCAAATACCCCATGGGGCTCATCAAAAGACAGAAAGCCTTAACGAGCTATTTCTCTTCCTTTCATTTTTTCAAGTATTCGAGATTTCTACAGCTAATTGTAGCTCTTTCAGAATGTAGTTACAGAGGAAAATTGAAAAGTGCACCTAATTAAAATTAATTTAAAAGTGTATTTTTATTCAATTTTCAGTGTAGAGAAGAGGTGATAGTAAGATTCTGCAATTGATATTGATGCAGTGTCTCCTCAGCAGGTCTGGACAGCTAGGAATAGCAGTCCCTTGAGGTCTGACACCGTACGGACAGCTTTGCTCCTCACCTCCTCTACCTCCCCATTGCTGTCTTTGGCCAACAGGGATTTACCTCCTGTCTTACCTCACACTTCCACACTCAAGTCTGCAGACAAACGTTACATCTCCGTTGCGCCATCCCCCACCTGCTTTCCTTAGAGAGCTGCCTGCACACAGACACACAAGGTCTTCTCCCATGCACAAGCAAAAAAAAGTAAAGCATGACCAAGTCTCATCAACAATAAAACACACTCCTCAACCCTGTGCTAAGTACAAGGTGTCTCTAACGAGGTCGCCTTTCGACAAGAGATAATCCTGTGAGAAATGTCTTAGAGCAATAGATACACAAAGGTAGGTATAAACGTAATGAAAGAGCTGTCGAGAGAAAACTAGACTACTGAAATTCTTTCAGTCGCTGAAGCTCAAAGCAGCTGCATAGGTGAGAGGTGTCTGAATGAACAAAGTGTAAAGGAAGAAGAAACCTGGAGAATGATGGACAAGGCCTTTGCCTGGGCAGTTGGCATCTGAAAAGATGACTTTACAAATGGTCGTTTTATCAGGACAGGTGAAATCACATGAAAAGGCAGAGAAATCAAATACAGCGTGTGACAGGCAGAGTAGTGGTAATGCAGGTACAGAGGAAGATCACCATGGCTTTGGCAAAGACCCAGCTGGCCCCTGGCCTCACACCTCCTCAGCCACCACGGCCATCCCAAGCCCCTGCACAACCCAGCTCCAAGCTCTTGCTCTCCCAACTCCCCAGGCACCTGGGACCTCAGCAGCAGCTGCAAACCCAGGGGCTGCCTCCTGGCCTCCCATTTCCTCATCCCCCTGTGCCATCACAGGCACCTCCACCTGCCAGGACCTTGCTTCTGCCCTATCTCCTGCTCAGGCACAGGGAACATCACCAGCAGCTGCACGTGCCGTGGTCCTGCTCCGCACCTCCTGGCTCCTCAGCCAAGAGGGGCTAGCCAGAAACGGGAAGAGATCCAGGACATGCTTCTGTCCTGTCCCCTCCTCAGCCATCACTGACATCCCCAGCAGCGGCACAAGCCTGCTGCACACTCCTGCCCTAGCAGCTCCTGAGCCATCAGGGACAGCAGGAGGAGCTGCACAAGGCAGGGGCTGCTCTTCACCTGTCACCTGTGCAGCCACCTATGACCTCACCCAGCACGACCCATTTAGCTTAGTGTCCTGTTCTAATGTGAAGCAAGAACAGCAGGGGTAGCACTGACCCAAATATTCTTCATTTTCCTACCACAAAGGAACCTCAGAGCACTCCAGAGAGTCTGGCGGCTCTCAGCGACCCATGCAGTACTTTAGCCCTCCGGCAGCCTGTTCTGGGCAATAAAAGCCTTCATGTCTGAGCTGTGAGTGTAGTTTACTCACACGCACCTCACTCAAAAAACCAGAGGTGGGAAATGCTCCACTTGCACTTTTGACACTGACACTTCCTTACGGAGCCGGTTACCACGTCTGCCCCAGCCAACCGCAGCTTCTTCAGAGCAGTCATGGGGGTGAGTTTTCCCCCAGAGAAGTTCTTCAGGCAGCTCAAGGGATGTTTTACTTCATTGCTGTGCGTCACATGTCAGTGATTCACTCCAAAGGTTACGAGATGACCACTCTTACACGCCCCACAAACGCAGACACTCCACAAGAAGCGGACAGCTGACTAGGATGAAAGGTTCCACAGTGAGGAATGATTAAGGCCCTGCCTGTAACCTCCTCTATTACTCCTGAATTTGACACCTTCTGGATGGAAGAACTAAGGCTAAAAACGCGCTCTACTACCAGTCGGAACACGCACAGAGTTTCAATATTATAAAAAGCATTACAAAAGAAAGCTGACAAATCCTTCATGAAATTGGGATTTCGGAAACAAGCTGACACTGAACAAGGCAGAGCTTTCCTCCACGTTTTCTGATTCATGAGATTCATTTCTTCCCAACAAATGCATGAAGAAACTGTAAAAAAGTAGCCATCTCACTTTAATTGAAATATTAAATTAGCCTTAAAAAATCGTAACCAAAAAAACCTGACACTCAAGGATTTCAGGAAAGACATACTGTCAGCAACAGCTCCGGTCCCTACAAAGAGGAATGCAGATACAGAAATCCACACTCTGGTTACACAGAAAATGACATGACATTTTCTCAAGAAGAAACTTAAACATATTATACATCAGTCTCTAAGATCAGCTGCTTCAAGTCGGGAGCAGCCAGCAGTGGATCTCAGTGTTCAGGAGCTTTCCTGAGGTTTTCCCGCTATAAGGAAAGAGAGGTCAACAAGGCTTGGTGGGGGAGAGCAACTAGAATGTATGGGGTTCTGGCCAGGAATGGATGAGGAGATAGCTGAGTTTTTGGGTGAGACTCAAGGGGCAGGCTAGCATGGGAGATACTGTTGTGGGTGTCTGTTACAGGCCACCTGACCAGGATGAGGAAGTTGGCGAGGCCTTGTACAGGCAGCTGACAGAAACCTCACAATCACAGGACCTGTTGCTCATGGGGGATTTTAACTCCCCAGATATTTGCTGGAAGGCCTACACAGCCAGCCATTCACAGTCCAGGAGGTTCCTCCAGTGCATCGATGAGAACTTCTTGATGCAATTGGTGGGTGAGCCAACAAGGAGGGGAGCACTGCTGGATCTCCTACTCACTAACAAGCAGGGTCTGGTTGAAGCAGTAAAGGTTGAGGGCAGCCTTGGCTGCAGTGACCATGAGATGGTGGGGTTCAGGATCTGGTGTGGTAGGACCAGAATACCAAGCAAGATCACAACCTTGGACTTCAGCAGGGCCAACTTTGGCCTTTTCAAGCAATTGCTAGGGGAAATCCCATGGGACATGGTACTAGAAGGTAAAGAGGCCCAAAATAGTTGGTTTATGTTCAAGGACCAATTCTTCTAAGCTCAAGATCAGAGCATCCCAGTGGGTAATAAATCAAGAAAAGAAGCAGGAGACTCTCACAGTATAAAGAGGGAAGGAAAGGGCAAACTCAAGTGGAAGAAGAGAGTCTATAAATCTTGGAAGGAGGGAATGGCCACTTGGGAGGACTGTAAGAGTGTTGTCAGAAGATGCAGGGAGGCAACTTGGAAAGCTAAGGCCTCCTTGGAGTTAAGCCTTGCAAGGGAGGCCAAGGACAACAGAAAGGGCTTCTTCAAATACCTTGCAGACAAAACTAACACCAGAGGCAATGCAGGCCCACTGTTGAATGAGGCACGTGCCCTGGTGACAGAGGATACAAAGAAGGCGGAGCTACTGAATGCCTTCTTTGTCTCTGTCTGTACTGCTGGAGACTGTCCTCAGGAGCCCCAGACCCCTGAGGCTCCAGAGGAAGTCAGGAGAAAGGAGGAGTTTGCCTTGGTTGATGGGGAGTGGGTCAGGGATCAGTTAAGCAACCTGGACATACACAAATCGGTGGGCCCTGATGAGACGCACCCACGGGTGCTGAGGGAGCTGGCGGAAGTCATTGCTAGATCAGTCTCCATCATCTTTCGTAAGTCTGTGGACAGATGAGGTACCTGAGGAAAAGAAATGTCACTCCAGTCTTCAAAAGGGCAAGAAGGGGGACTCGAGTAATTACAGACCTGTCAGCCTCACCTCCATCCTTGGAAGTGTTCAAGACCACGTTGGATATAGCCTTGAGCAACCTGGTCTAGTGGGAGGTGTCTCTGCCATGGCAGGAGGGTTTGAACTAGGTGATATTTGAGGTCCCTCTGAACCCAAGCCATTACATGATTCTATGATTCTCTGTTTCCATCACTGACTTCTGCAAAGTCATTTGGCATCAGCAACTCGTGTTACTCTTCAACGTGGATCCATCTGTTACTTTTGGGAGAACAGAGGTGTCCTTATCTTGATTGAACACTTGTTCTTCTCAGGAAGGGGAGGGGATAAGTCTTGGGTCTCAAGATAATCATGCAGCAATTATATGCTAAGAGTGTTCCTCTCTTCTAACGCGTGTGCAATCTGGTGTGGAACTGTGACATCAGGCGAGACAAGTTGTTGGTGAGGAGATCCTGAGACATGCCCTGAGGCAGCCAGTCCCTGGGTGTCAGGGCACGTGGGCAGGTGCCTAGGGTGGTTATCACCTCCCAATGCCTGTTCTTTGAAGCCTGAGATGGCAGGTAATCCCGCTCCATGGACACACTACCTAACAGAAGGGTGCCTTGCCTACCCCAGTGAAACCCAGCAGCTCCTGTGGCTGTACTGGGGCTTGGTCCGTGTCTATCTCTTTAGTGCTGTCAGAAAATCATGGCTGAGATACAGACCCAAGTCATCTCTGAGCATGCCATGATTGTGACATGGACAAAATATTGGAGAACACCATGGTTGGGATGGGAACCCAAACTAAACCTGAGGCCACCAGGGATGAGATAGCAACCCAAGCCTCAAGTCACTAGAGGAATCACCCCAGCAGTAAAAAAACAGCCACACAAATGTGGATGGGTCTGTACGACCTATTAGTAGGGCAGGAGAACGAATTGAAGTATGAAGCTGTTCTTTTTCATGGAAACAGAAGAAAGAATTGAGAAAAATCAGCAAAATCAGACCAAAACTACCAGGTCACTGAACTTGAGAGACCATGGAAAAAACCAGATATATAACAGGTGCCAGAGAGGGAAGGAGAGAGGTGCCTGGCTGCTCCACTGCTAGAACAGTCGGGCACCAGTCAGGAGTTGGAGGATGAGGAAGCTGAACAGCTGGAGTCACTCACCAGGGACAAGGGAAGTGACAGAGAAATCCCTGAGGAACATCAACACAACAAGAATATAGACCGGGTGCAACAATGGAAGTGGCTGAGGTGGACCAACACTGGGAACAGAGGAGTTAACTAGTCATAAGTTAGTGGAATCCTGTAGGGTCAGGACATCTAGGGAGAGCTTCAATGTCCAGATGGGCTTGAGATGGAGAGGTGGACTTGACCACTGAAGCCATTGCAGGTGTTATTCAGGAGTGTGACACACGCACCATAGTCAAGTGAGCCAAGCGAGCAAAGCCTCTGTGGTGTGAAGGATGGTGGCTGCGATATCAATCCAGAGAGGCCTCACAGATGGGTTATATCACACTGCCACGAACCTGCCAAGGCAAGTGACATGTCCTTACTGTGGTGGAAGTGACAACCAGATGGTTGGCAACATGGCCTGTGACGCACACCATTTACCAAAACACCATCCTGGGCCTTGAAGAGCAAGTGCTGTGGCACCCCAGAAAGACCTGAGGCAGACAGCAGGATTCCTTTCTGAAACACCCTCAGAAGGCCCTGGGCCAGGGAACGTGGCAATGATTGGGTGTGCCACATCCCCTGTCACACACCAGCCTCCGGAATGATTGACGGAGAGAAGGGACTGTTAAGGACAAGAGTGAGAGCAAAGGGTGCTGGGAAATACAAGCGGTGGGATGCAGACTGGGCAGAAGCCACCTGCCTGGTTAATACCAGAGGATGGACTGATCAACCTGGCCCTGCCCAAACAAAAACCTGCCTATTGTAGAAGGAGATAAGGACCCGTAGTGCACGTAGGGAACTGTCTGGGAAAGACAGCACAGGTGGCTCCTTCCTCAGGAAAAGGCCAACCTGATTGTGGGATTTCTTTTCTCAAAGATGTGGGTGCACTGGGTTTATTTCTGGAAAATCTGATGTGTACCTGCAGTAGATTTAACCTGGGTAGAAAAAACCTCACAATTTGAGTTGTACATTTTAGAAAGTTCTACAGCACATATCACCTAAATGAGCATTCTAAAAACCTGAGCAAGTGAAGCAATGACCCAACCTGAGCTGGTTTCATGACCAGTAACTCCACACATCACACCTCTCTTGTCCTGAGTAACCGCCATCCCAAATGGAACCCAAGCCATGGACAACATTAAATCAGTGGACACTTTATGGATCGTTTCATGGACATGTGAGAGGGATGACCCATAGATAAGGCAATAATAGCTGTCAGTCACATGATGGGAAGGGGTGGTGGCAGGTGAGGTGCTTTTGCACAGTGTGGGACTTGAGTATGAGAGTAAGGGGATGGAGAAGGGGTGGAGATTGGACTGGGTCTGGCTGGGCTGGAGATACATTTGTTCATGGAGGCTCCCATGGTCTTGTGTTTGATTTGTGACCAAAACTATGCTGAGAACACACTAATGTTGTGGCTGTTGCTGAAGAGTGTTTGCACAGCGTCAAGACCTGCTCTGTTTCTGACTGTGCTCCAGCAGTGAATAGACTGGGGGGGTTAGAGTACAAGAGGTTTGGAGGGGACACAATCAGGGCAATGACCCCAAGTGACCATCTTAACCCACAAGTTTTCTTGCTTTTACTCTTCTTTCCTTTTCCGCTGTTTCACAGAGGTTGGAGGAGGGAGGTGTGCAAGCTGCAGGGTTGTGCCTAAATTCTTGCTGGGTTTAACACACAACATTTACAAACAAGGAAGAGCTGGCTAGGAATGGAAAAGTCCAGGGGGAGAAGGTAGAGTTGAGGATACTGAGAAAAAGGGAAGAAAAGAAAGAACAGGACTTCTATAGGGCCGACTTTGGCTTGCTGATGGACCTTCTTAGAAGAACTGATGGGCTACAGCCAAGCAGAGAGGACAGGTCCAGAGAGCTGTTTGATACTCAAGGATCTCCTCTTCACGATCCGGAATAGTCCACCTTGACATGCCTGAGGTCACATAAAGGTGGCAGGACTCTGGCATGGCTGAGAAAGGAGCTGCTGCCTAAAACCAAGCATGAAGGGGAAGCCCAGAAAAGGTGGAGGCTGGCTACCTTCCAGCCTCCTTGGTTCTGTGATTCTGGGAGGAGAGGGACACTCCAGAGCTCTTGGCAGCACTGTCCTCTTGCCACATGTCCCGCATACGTTGCGGAGGCCTCTCCTGGGGACAGTCTGATCTACACGGTGCAATGGCAGGGGCTGGGGAGTCAGGGCTTGGCCTTTTGTCTTGATGAAGCACAGCAAGGTTTACTCATCATCTGAGCCATCTTCATGTTGCCTTTGCCTACCTGTCATCACTGCCTCACATTTTCCTTTTTAACCAGCCCCCAGGGAGACTTTGTCAGTAACCTCCCTCAGTGGAACCCATTAGCACTCCAAGAAACTTTGGAGTTTGCATCTGACTTTGACTCCTCCAGAGGTTTCCTCAACTTCCTCACAGTCTCTGTGATTTATGAACTTCACACTAAACCACCAGAGAGATGATTAAAAAGTTGTTGGGCTGTTGCTCTGCTGCTGATCTGGGCTGGGCTCCTGGGACAGAGAGAGCTCCTAGCAAGCAGGCAGAGCTGCAGGGAGACAGCTCTGCCCAGCAGCAGCTGCTCTGCCAAGCGCAGCAGGGCTGAGGGGGCTGCCTGTGGGCATCAAGGAGAAAGGAGCGGGGCAGAGAGAGGTTGAAGGCAGGGGAGAGGGGGAGGATGGCTGAGAGCTCACTGGAGGAGAACTCTTCCCAGCCTCTGACACAGTAAGTCTCTGGGTGCAGGGTGATGTGTCGGTGGCTCCTTGCAGGATCTCCTGAATATGTACAACCTCTGGGATCTGTCTGTAATGTAGAAGAGGAAGACGGGCTGCAGAGCAGGGCTTCCCTAGTGCAGTGTGAGAGGGACAGGGCATGACGGCTGCCTTCTGGTGGGGATGGCTGTGGGGTGTGAAGCCCAGTGGGAATGGCTTCAGGATGTGTAGGTGGGTGTGCATCCAGGTATTCCAAGGGCTGTCCTTCCAAGCAGTGTATCCTCACCCCAGGGGCTGTGACCTGTGGCAGGGAATCTGTCATCAACCAGCATCATCACTCAGCCCAGAGATTTCCTCATAGAGCTGTGGGGAGAAGCTCTGAGTGGAAGGACTGATCTCCAGCAAAGATGCATCTCTTCTGACACAGAAATCTCTTCCTTCTACAGAGACAAGTGACTGAGAGGAACTGGCCTGGGATGTCACCAACGGGGAGGTGTTGTGCTCTGTTGTGTAAGGAGAAGGCTTTCCTGGGTGCCAGCGGTCTTCCTCTCCTGTTCTTCATTTGCATGATGATCAATGTATTGCTCTGTATTTTTTTCTCCTGTTCGTGCTGCTCCTCTTCTTGCTTGCAAAATCTCAAGGTTGTGGGGGGTATGGGCGACATCTGCTGTGTCTCAGATGCAGTTTGAGACACTGACCATGGGAGGCTGTGGGCAATGTAGAGTGCGGTACTTGTAAACGAGCTGAGTCTCTCTTCAGGAGATTCCGGTCACTGTCTTTCATGCACCTGAGTATCTCCCTGGGGTGAAGAGTTTGAAGTGCCCTTCCACCCTGCTGGGGGCACTTCAGCAGGGGAGGATGGGAACCTAGTGACAGCCCCATTCTCCCCCACAGGCACGCTGCTGGATTCATGTCTGGAGAGAGCCTGGAGATGGAAAATGGGGGTGAGAAAGGTTCTGTGTCGGCTGTGAGTGATTCCGATGCAGACTTTGCTGTTCAGGAGAGCAGAGTTGGAAGGGCTGGGTCCCTCCCTGGGCTCTTCCCTCTCAGACACAGCCGGTCTGGGTGCTGACTCCATCGCACTGCAAGAAATAGGGACAATTGTCACACGGTCACTGAGGCAAATACCTCTCACAGGACTGAAGGCTCCCATTGCCAGGAACACCTACCGAATGCACGGGCTGTTTGACACCACTGCAATAGCACAGGTCTGACTTCTCTGGAGCCCATGGGCAGAGCCCCTGCTCCTCAATCCTAAACTCAAAAGACGAACTGACTGAAGTCCCCCCTCAAAAAGAAAGCCATCTTTGGGGTTATCTAGGACAAATGGCGTAAGATTGATTCAGAGAATTCTGTCCTAGTTTGTCAAAGTCTTCTTTTTCAACAGTCCCCCGTTCCTGCAGTGAAACAATGCCCAATGCCAGCTCCATCACTGAATTCCTACTCTTGGCATTTGCAGACACACATGAGCTGCAGCTCTTGACCTTCGGGCTCTTCCTGAGCATCTACCTGGCTGCCCTCCTGGGCAACGGACTCATCATCACCACCATAGCCTGTGACCCCCAACTCCACACCCCCATGTACTTCTTCCTCTTCAACCTCTCTGTTCTAGACCTTAGCTCCCTCTCCACCACTCTTCCCAAAGCCATGGCCAATGCCCTCTGGAACACCAGGGCCATCTCCTACACGGGATGTGCTGCACAGGTGTTTCTATTTCTCTTTTTTATAGTAGCAGAGTATTGTCTTCTCACCGTCATGGCCTATGACCGCTACGTTGTCATCTGCAAACCCCTGCACTACGGGACCCTCCTGGGCAGCAGAGCTTGTGTCCATATGGCAGCAGCTGCCTGGGGCACTGCTTTTCCCTATGCTGTGCTGCACACGGCCAACACATTTTCACTGCCCCTCTGCCAAGGCAATGCTGTGGACCAGTTCTTCTGTGAAATCCCCCAGATCCTCAAGCTCTCCTGCTCAGACACCTACCTCAGGGAGGCTGGGCTACTTGTGGTTAGTAGTTGTTTATCCTTTGATTGTTTTGTGTTCATTGTGGTGTCCTACGTGCAGATCTTCAGGGCCGTGCTGAGGATCCCCTCGGAGCAGGGACGCCACAAAGCCTTTTCCACCTGCCTCCCTCACCTGGCCGTGGTCTCCCTGTTTGTCAGCACTGGCGTGTTTGCCTACCTGAAGCCCCCCTCCATCTTCTCCCCATCCCTGAACCTGCTGATGGCGGTTCTGTACTCAGTGATGCCTCCAGCAGTGAACCCCCTCATCTACAGCATGAGGAACCAGAATCTCAAGGATGCCCTGAGCAAACTGATGACTGGTTTTTGTTCAGAAGTAGCAATGAACTGCCCATCTTCTTCCGCATATCACTAGTAATGAAACTCATTAAAGGCTCAGCCTGTCTTTGGTGAGTGGTTTGCTTTGGTTTCTCTTGGGTTTAGCTCTTCTTGGTTGTATAAATGCTGTCCAAAAAAATGTTGTCATTCTTCATCCTATTTCCACGTCAGTCTCTGCCTGCCTTGTGTGCCCCACAGACTTTGTGTAAATAAGGAACTGTGCTCTCTCTGTGTTTAAACCAAATAAAGGACCCTGCACTGACTTGTTTGCCTGAGTTCCTTCTTCCCAGATCTTCTGTGGATTTGCAGGGGCAGCGTCTGTGTGCTGGGGTGGAGGGGACAGCAGCCACTCTGAGCTGGGTCTACCTCCCAACCTCACCAGCATGGCCCTGGCCACCACAACCCACTTGCTTTGCAGAGGAGCACCACCAGTTCAGGGTCTGTGGGGAGCCTGGGGAGGGGCTGCAGGAATGGCCATCCAGGTCAGCAGAGATGAGCTCTGTAAGGAAAAGTCTCTGTGGGGAGATGGGATGTCACAGGAGAAGAGCAGGGCACTGTGTGTGTGTGCAGGGGGGACATGGAAAGAGAAACCCTTTGGTGTGTGTGTCAGCTTGGGTCAGGCTGCCCTTTCCCTGGGGCAAAAAGACCTTCCTGAGGATCCCCTAGGCCAGTTGTCTCCTGCTGTCCTGGGGAGGAAGTTTAGCACGTGGGGCTGCAAGGTGCCTGAGGTGGGGATCTCCTCAGCATGCCGGCTGGATGAATGTTCTCAGTGGCCTGTTTCTTGCTCTGGGACATTAAAGACATGCAGAGGAGTGTCTGGTCTGAGCCTGTGCTCCCTGGAGACCCCAGGGGTGCTGCCCTAGGGCCATCCTCACAGAGTAGCCAGTAACAACCACCATTTCCAGCACTGGCCTCTCACCCCAGCACGCAGAGTTTGCTTGTCCTTTCTCAGAGGGCCAACAAAATGTTGCCAGAAGCTGGGTCCAGTGTCCAATGTGCAACAAGCCAACTGTACACACAGAGATGACATATTTATTTATAAATCTGGGCAGAAAATGCTGCTAGGTCAAAATTCCACAAAGCTAGCACACCTTGTTGCTTCACTTAGTAGTTTTTATGCAATTTAAAGCTACATAACTCAATTACTACGAAAGCTCAGAAAGTATTTTCTGTTATACTCTCTATGCCAAAATGAAATATATAAACTGAATTCATTTGCTTACAGATTTTCAAGGATATTTTTTCTCAAAAAAAGTGTTTTTTACTGATGGATTTTAGTTGCCTAGATCGCATAAATCAGTACAAACAAGCAAGACTATCTGGTGGGACTCTCCCTGGTAGGATGTTTCTCTTTTATCAGTCTGTCCCTGTTCCTCTCATTCAGCAGAACAGACATAAGTCAGTCACGCATTGCTCATAGACCACCTGGTCCAGCATACAAAACCACTGGCCCGGAGTCTTGTGAAAAACAGGACCGAGCTGGAAAAACAGGACCAAATTTGGGAAAAGAGCTCTTGCTGATAGACCACCTGGTCTATTGGAGTAAACAATAGGCCCCACGTCTTGTGAAAACAAGAGCAGAATCTTGCGAAAAAGGAGGCAGAAAAACAGGGCCAAAATTGGGAAAGAAAAGGAAGGTAAAATTCCATTGCTAAAAAGAGAGAAAAAGAAGGAAAAAAGACATTTTCAGTGCCGCTGTACAAGAAAAGGACTAGGTCAGCAGTCCATGTTTGCACTGTACAGATGAGAGGTAAGCATGCATCTGGTAGGCATGTGGGGAGGTGAACCCAAGCGAGCACAAGTGCCATCAGCTGCTCCTGGGGGTGCCATGAAGGCCTATGAGACAGACAGTGTCTGGAGGTCACTTCCCGTGGAGAGCAACATGCCCTGGGAAACCACCGGAATGCAGTCCTGGGATGCGCTTCCTTGAACCCCGGTCCCCGTGTCCGTTCCTCACGTCGTGGGGCTTTTCAGGCGAGTGCAGAGCAGGGCGATACCCCCCAGGGCCGAGGGGCCTCCCAGCCTCTGGGAGTGGCAGCAGAAGGTCGGAGAGACACTGACTGCTGCAGCGCACTGCCTCTGCGTGTGCAAGGGAAGGACTCGTGTCTCTGATCACCCACGGGTGTAGGAGGAATGCACGAGGCCAGAGGAGATGTGGGAACCTGGCAGAGCTCTGACATTTCTGTGTGTGACTCCAGAACAAGCCCCACCGTCCCAGTGATGTTCATCTCACCTGCCTTGGACAGGATCCTTGCAAGTGCTCTTGTCTGCTACGTCCCCCTTGCCTATGATTCTGGATTGTGCCCTCCCAAGTGCCAGAGCAGGCAGAAACATTCTGGGGTTCTTGGAAAAGGCAGACGTCCATCCACCTTCAAGAAGGGCAGGGATGAGGATTGCTAGAATTAAAGCCGGTCAGCCTACCTCAGTGCCTGGGAAGGGGATGGGGCCCGTGCTCCTGCAGCCATCTCCGGGCACCTGAAGGCGAAGAAAGGCACTGCTGAACCAGAACAGTTCGGGGAAACAAGGACACGGTGTGTGCCTGGCCTTTCACACGGCCTTTGACATCATCTCCCACAGTCTCCTTAGAGCCTACTGACGCTCTCAGGGCTGACAGAGCGGATGGTACAGCGAGGGTGGGAAGCTGGCTGGATGACCAGGTCCAAACATGACCAGTGATACAAAGCTCTCCTAGAAGCCAGTCGTAACCGGAATCCCTCAGTGTTCAGCATTCGGGCCAACACTATTGAAAGTCCTTCCTTTCCCCTGTACAGGGGAGCCCCATGCAGGGAGAGGGCCTGGGTATGGATTGTCATGTGCCTTCTGCCCGAGTACCTGATGGGACAGCAGCAGGCGTGTGGCTTGTTTGTGCCTCTCCAGGAAGCTGAAAGAGCAGGTTCAGAAGATCACGGTGAGGTTACTTCTTTCTGGTCAGGTGAAAGGCCGCAAGAAGGATGATGAGTTAGGCTGGCTGCTTGAAGGGGGCTTTCTGAGGTTTTTAATCTTTCCTTGGAAGCAGGAAAAAACAGGAGAGAGAAAAACTGCTCCAAAGTGCAGCTTGGAAAGTGGAGACTGGACATGAGGAAGAAGAAAACTCCAGAAGAGCTGAGAGAGTTGTCATCAGTGCTGCTGAGCCTAGTTGGAGGCCTGTAACTAGTGGTGTTCCCAGGAGTCAGTACTAGGTCGAATCTTATTCACTTTATTTATCAGCCACTGGATGAAGGGACAGAGTGCACCCTCAGCCAGTTTGGTTATGATACTAAACTGGGAGGAGTGGCTGACATCAGAAGGCTGTGCTACCATTCAGCGAGACACGGACAGGCTGGAGAGGTGGGCGGGGGGGAACATAATGAGGTTGAATAACGGCAAGTGTAGCGTCCTGCACTTGGGGAGGAATAACCCCATATACCTGTACAGGCTGGGGGTCGATCTGCTGGAGAGCAGCTCTGCGGAGCAGGACCTGGGAGCTGTAGTGGACAGCAAGTTAACCATGAGCCAGCCATGTGCCCTTGTGGCCAAAAAGGCCAGTGGTATCCTGGGGTGGGTGAAGAAGAGTGTAGCCAGCAGGTGGAGGGAGGTTGTCCCCCCGCCCCTACTCTGCTCTTGTAAGGCCACATCTGCAGTGCTGTATCCAGGTCTTGGCCAGCTAGTTCGAGAGAGACAGGGAACTACTGGAGAGAGTCCAGTGGAGGGCTACAAAGATGATGAGGGAACTAGAGCATCTCTCTTGTGAGGAAAGGCTGAGAGACCTGGGGCTCTTTAGCCTCGAGAAGACTGAGAGGAGATCTTATCAATGCTTATAAATATCTAAAGGGTGGAAGTTGAGAGGATGTGGCCAGGCTTTTTTTCGTTGTGTTCAGTGGCAGGACAAGGGGCAACAGGCATATACTGGAGCACAGGGAGTTCTGCCTCTACATAAGGAAAAGCTTTCACTGTGAGGGTGACAAAGCACTGGAACAGGCTGCCCAGGGAGGTTGTGCAGTCTCCTTCCCTGGAGATATTCAAAACCCACCCGGACACAGTCCTGTGAGACCTGCTCTAGGTGAACTTGCTTTAGCAGGGGGGTTGGACTAGATGATCTCCAGAGGGCCCTTCCAACCGCCACTATTCTCTGATTCTGTGATTCTGTGAAAGGCTGGCACCCATCCATTGCAGCACTCCAGGCTATGTGACTTGTCCCACCACGCCTTGGCTGTTACTCCATCCATCTCAAAAAGCACAGGCTCTCTCTCAACTTGTCTGCACCCCAGGTTGGGGGCAGTGGTGCACATGTGGGCTGTGGCACCTCTGGTGTGGCTGCAGGCCAAGCCCTGACTTGTCTTTGGGAAACCTGGTGCAGAGGGTCCAAGTCCCCATGTGTGCAAAGGCTTTGCTTCAGAGCACAGACACGGCCGAGTGGGCAGCAGATGGACAAAGAAAGCTGCAACAGGATGCCAAGGGAGGGAGCAAATCCCGCTGTCCCCAGGGACAGAGAGGAAGAGGGCTGGGAAGTGCAGCCCTGGCAAGAAATGGATTTGCTGTCAGTGGGGTCTCTGCTGCCCCTGAGGGCCTTTGTTGGAGGTGAAGGGGATCTGCAGGAAGGAGAAGGTGCTGCTGCCAGGCCCCCTGGGAAAAGTGTTTCTCTGTTCCTCGACTGTATCATCACGGGGGTGAGGAAAGGTTGGTGGAGCTTAAAAAGAGAAGTTTGAGAGTGTGGGGACACGAGTGGAGACCTGGGTGTGATTCGCCGTGTGTTCCTGGACTGCTCTGCATCTCCTGGCTAGAGAAGAGCCAGACCTTGCCACACTGCCAAACAACGTTTTACATTGGATTCTTATACAGTTCAGGCATTAAGGTAAAACATGTCTTGATTAATCACTAATTACACACACCACTGATTATTAATCCTATTAAAACTTCACAAGCAGCTCTATTTCTGCAGTGCCCCCATCCATCAGCATTCCCCTGCTTGCCTATGGATGCAGCGATTCCTGGAGTTGGTCTTCTGATAGTATTTAATTATGATGGCAGATGCTGGGAGGGGTTCAAAGATGCGTTAGAGCGGCTGGGATGCTAGCATTATCTGTGTTCTCCAGGAGTATACTTTATCCTTCATGGACAGCTCTAAGATTCCATGGCAGGGCTGTTCTTCTGGTGCTTATGATGGGCTGGTGTCCTTAATTTGTTTCAGCAAATCATTATACAATGTGAGATACAGATATCTTTATTAAGAAAGGTAATAAAACTTCATAATGTAAAGAGTAATTCATATAACAGTTTAGGAGGGAAATTTTCATAGCCTTGGACAAGGGGATGCCTGTGGGCAGGTGGATTCTTCAGAGGACTCTCTGATGGTCAAGGATCACCTCTTCATGACCCAGAACGGTCCAACCCAACATACAAGAAATCACGCCAAGGTGGGAGGAGGCTGGAGTGGATGAGAAAGGGGCTCCTGTCTTATATGGAGCACGAAGAAGAATCACACAGAAGGTGAAGGTTGGCTGTCTTCCAGCCTCAACACTTCTGTGATTCTGCGCTGGAGAGACATTTGCTTGTGTGTTTGGCAGTGCACGGGGGAACTGAGGGAATGAGGGACTCCTGGGACCAGCTCCTAAACAGACAGAGGGTCTAAGACCAGCAGCTGGAGGGATCCAATGTCCCTTCCAGGATGCATGAATGACGCACCATGGGTCTTCCCTTGATGACAACAGGGAGAGCTCTCAGTGCCCCATGACCACAGAAGGAAGCAGACACAGGTTTGGTGCACTCAGCTGTGGCTTTTTTGTCCCCCTCAGTCATTGACTCAAGGCTGCCAGGCAGGTAACCCCAAACAGGCCTCATCACATCCTGAGCTGAACCTTCGCGTTTCCTTTTCCCTCTTTCCCACTCCCAGGTTCTTCCCTTTCATCATCCTCCTACAGATTCCTCTACAAACAGCCCAGCTCTGCTCTTTCCCCACTGGCCATGGTTTGCTGACTTTGTGCCCTCACACAGTGTTCCTCAGATCATTGCCGTGCTGATTCTGACCTTGCCCAGCACAAACTAGTAGCTCCTGTTCTTGTCTGTAGTGCCCTGCAACTCCTCATGCTGTCACCTTGTGGTGATGGCTCTCCACAACCAGGGTGAGCCGCCTGCACACAAACACTAAGAGCTGACCAAATGGAGCTTCAGCGCAGGCAGACCTTGAGGAACTCTGGGATTCAGCCAACAGGAACCTCTGCAGTTTTACAAGGAGAAGTAGCATCGGGGGGAACAAATAAGCCCATAAGTCAGGGCCAGCTGGGACGTGACTGGCTGAGCAGGAGAATGGCCTGGGCACCACGAGGGACATCGTACAAGCCAGCGGAGAGCACTCACCATGAACAAGGCCAGCTGCACAGGGGGCTGCATGAGGAGGAGCGTGGCCACCCAGACATCTTGAGTTTTCATCCCCCTCCAGTGAGCTCTGTGGTGGTCACACCTGGTCTGGTGTGTCCCTCTGTGGGAATTCCTGCTGTAGACAGGTGGGGAGGAACTGAAGAGTGCCCAGAGGAGGTCTGCACATGCCCTGGACTCTCAGCCCCAAACCCCATCTTTGCAGCCCTCTTCCATCTCCACACATCCCCAGGAACATGCTGTCCCTGCAGAACTGCCCAGCTCTCCCAACAGCTCCATGTTCCCCTCCTAGAGAATGGGGGTATTTAGTGTCACCTGTGGAAAAGCCCTGGGTACATCCCTCAATATACTTATCAACGTACCCGATACCTGAAACCCTCTGGTGATTCTTAAATCCAGCCCTATGTCTCAAATAGGCTACAAAATTGAGCTTTTTACTCTTAAAAACATGGGGAAAGAGGAACTTAAGAGCTGAAGTTCCTCAGGTTTCCTTGGAGAAAGAGCTCAGCCTGAAAGCACTGCAGCAGGGAATCCCATTTCATTTCAGAGCGGCTGTGAAGGAAATTAACTCTGAGCCAGGGTCAAACACGCTTTTATAAGGGCAATAGGCATCCCAAATTTGGTCCATGCCTCAGGTAAGTGATGCAAATAAAAACATTTGTCTACTAACACAAGAACCATGAATGACAACACAGCAATTATAATAATATAAAAGATATTAAGAACAAAATAAAACATCTCCCCAAAAAAGTGAAGAAAAAAATCCAACCTCTAAAAACCATACGACATAAAAAAATGCCAAAGAAGTATGGAATCAGATAATCTGTGAATCATTTGTGCAGAGAGGAAATAACTTTTTCACTATTGAACAATGTGGAAGGAATGAGTTTCTTAACAGCATCCTTGAGCTCCTGGTTCCTCATGCTGTAGATGAGGGGGTTCACTGCTGGAGGCACCACCGAGTACAGAACTGCCAGTAGCAGGTCCAGAGACGGAGAGGAGGTGGAGGGGAGCTTCAGGTAGGCAAACATGGCAGTGCTGACTAACAGGGAGACCACGGCCAGGTGAGGGAGGCAGGTGGAAAAGGCTTTGTGGTGTCCCTGCTCCGAGGGGATCCTCAGCACGGCCCTGAAGATCTGCACGTAGGACACCACAATGAACACAAAACACCCAAAGCCTAAACAGACACTGACCACAAGTAGCCCAGCCTCCCTGAGGTAGGTGTCTGAGCAGGAGAGCTTGAGGATCTGGGGGATTTCACAGAAGAACTGGTCCACAGCATTGCCTTGGCAGAGGGGCAGTGAAAATGTATTGGCCGTGTGCAGCAGAGCATAGGGAAAAGCAGTGCCCCAGGCAGCTGCTGCCATGTGGACACAAGCTCTGCTGCCCAGGAGGGTCCCGTAGTGCAGGGGTTTGCAGATGGCCACGTAACGGTCGTAGGCCATGACGGTGAGAAGACAAAACTCTGCTGTGATCAAGAAGACAAAGAGAAAAACCTGGGCAACACATCCCGAATAAGAGATGGCCCTGGTGTTCCAGAGGGCATTGGCCATGGCTTTGGGGAGAGTGGTGGAGAGGAAGCCCAGGTCAAGCAGTGAGAGGTTGAGGAGGAAGAAGTACATGGGGGTGTGGAGGCAGTGGTCACAGGCTACAGTGGTGATGATGAGTCCGTTGCCCAGGAGGGCAGCCAGGTAGATGCCCAGGAAGAGCCAGAAGTGTAAGAGCTGCAGCTCCCGCCTCTCTGCAAATGCCAGGAGGAGGAACTCTGCGATGAAGCTGCCATTGGACATTATTTCGCTTCAGGAATAAGGGACTGTTGAAAGAGAAGAAGATATTGACAGTTTTGTCTGAGCCTGTTTTATGCCATTTCTCAGAGAAAACACACAAAATTACTTCTTTTTTCAGAGGAACTTCGGTCAGTTCCTTTTTGTAGGTGCAGGATTGACGAGCAGGGGCTCTGCCCATGGGCTCCAGAGAAGTCAGATCTGTGCTATTGCAGTGGTGTCAAACAGCCCCTGCATTCCGTAGGTGTTCCTGGCAGTGGGCGCCTTCAGTCGAGTGACACGCGTTTGCCTGAGTGACTGTGTGACAATTGTCCCTATTTATTACAGTGCGATGGAGTCAGCACCCAGACCTGCTGTGTCTGAGAGGGAAGAGCCCAGGGAGGGACCCAGCCCTTCCAACTCTGCTCTCCTGAACAGCAAAGTCTGGATTGCAATAACTCACGGCCAACACAGAACATTTCTCACCCCCATTTTCCTTCTCCAGGCTCTCTCCAGACATGATAACAGCAGCGTGCCTGTGGGGGAGAATGGGGCTGTCACTGAGTTCCCACCCTCCCCTGCTGAATTGCCCTGAGCACAGGGGAAGTACACTTCAAGCTCTTCACCTCAAGGAGGTTCTCATGTGCCTGAAAGACAGTGACCAGCACCTCCTGTAGGGAGGATCAACTTGTTTCCAAGTCCCACACACTGCATTGCCCACAGCCCCCCAGGATCAGTGACTCAAATGCATCTGAGATGCCTAACACTCCCCCCACAACCCAGACCTTCCAGAAGCAAGAAAAGGAGCAGCAGGAATTGGAGAAAAAACTGCAGAGCAATACCCTGATCCTTCTGCAAATGGGGAACAGGAGAGGAAGACAGCTGGCACTCGGGAAAGCCTTCTCCTTACACAGCACACACAGCACCTCCACTTTGGTGACATCCCAGGCCGGTTGCTCTCAGTCCCTTTTCTCTGCACAAGGAAGAGGTTTATATGTCAGAAGAGATCAATCTTTGCTGGGGATCTGTCCTTCCACTCACAGCTTCTCCCCACAGCTCCATGAGGAGCTCCCAGGGGCAGGATGAGTACTGATGTAGGCTGGTGACAGAGTCCATGCCCAAGGTCACAGAGCCCCATGGTGAAGATACCCTGCTTGGAAGGACAGCTCTGGGCTCCCCCAGGTGCACACCCACCTTCACACCCTCACGCCATCCCCACCAGAAGGCAGCCGTCATGCCCTGTCCCTCTCACATGGCACTAGGGAAGCCCTGCTCTGCAGTCCGGCTTCCTCTTCTGCATCACAGACAGATCCCAGAGGTTGGACACATTCAGGAGATCCTGCAAGGAGCCACCGACACATCACCCTGCACCCAGAGACTTACTGTGTCAGAGGCTGGGAAGAGTTCTCCTCCAGTGAGCTCTCAGCCATCCTCCCCCTCTCCCCTGCCTTCAACCTCTCTCTGCCCCGCTCCTTTCTCCTTGGTGCCCACAGGCAGCCCCCTCAGCCCTGCTGCGCTTGGCAGAGCAGCTGCTGCTGGGCAGAGCTGTCTCCCTGCAGCTCTGCCTGCTTGCTAGGAGCTCTCTCTGTCCCAGGAGCCAGGCCGAGCTCAGCAGCACAGCAACAGCCCAACAACTTTTTAATGATCTCTCTGGTGGTTTTGGTGCCACATCCGTGAAACCCAGGCACTGAGGGGAAGTTCAGGAAACCTCTTGAAGAGTCAAAGTCAGATGCAAACTCCAAAGTTTCTTGGAGCACTCATGGGTTCCACTGAGGGACGTTACTGACAAAGCCTCTCTGGGGGCTGGTTGAAGGAGAAACCTGGATTCAGTGATGACAGGTAGGCAAAGGCAAGGTGAAGGGGCCTCTGATGCTGAGTAAACCTTGGAGTGCTTTGTCCAGCTAAAAGACCAAGCCCTGACTCGCCAGCCCCTGCAAGGCAGACCCTGTCCCTCACCCATTCCTCAGGGTTCTTCCTGGGGAAGCGTGATGTGGGGATGTGCAGTGCCAAGGGCAGGGCCAAGGTCCTCTGCTTCTGGGTTTGTGCTGGGTGGGATGAGGAGGCACTGAGGTGCTAGTGACAGAAGTTGGAGGAGTCTTCTGGTAGGCCTTGGGGGTTGAGACAACAGCCCTAGCCAAGGGCAGAAAGACCTCAGCTCTCTTGGGGGCTTTTTGTCTTGCCAGAGCCCTTGAGTGTCTCCACCACAGGATGTCCTACAGTGTCCCACACCTGTGCTTGCCATTGCACCGTGCAGATCAGACTGTCCCCAGGAGACGCCTGAGCAACGCCTGTGGGACATGTTCTCCCTTCCCAGAGGCTGGAGGTCAGGACCTGTAGCCTTCATGGAACACCCCCAGGTCTCCTCAGCATCAGAGCGAACTTGCCCTTGCCTTTGCCTGCCTGGGATGAAGGGAGCTCCTGGCAAGAGGGCAGTGCTGCCAAGAGCTCTGCAGTGTCCCTCTCCTCGCACAATCACAGAACCAAGGAGGCTGGAAGGCAGCCAGTCCCCACCTTTTCTGGGCTTCCCCTTCATGCTTGGTTTTAGCCAGGAGTCCTTTCTCAGCCATGCTAGCCTCCTGCCACCTTTATGTGACTTCCAGCATGTCAAGGTGGAACATTCTGGGTCATGAAGAGGAGATCCTTGAGCATCAAACAGCTCTCTGCACCCGTCTTCTCTTCAGGGCTGTAGGCCGTGGGTTCTTCTAGGGATGTCCCTCAGCAGACCCTCCAGAAGCCCTGTTCTTTACTTTCTTCCCATTTTCTCAGGATCCTCAACTCTGCCTTCTCACCCCTGACATTGCCGTTCCTAGCCAGCTCTTCCTTGTTTTCTATATGTTGTGGATTAACAACCCCAAGAAATTAGGCACCACCCTGCGGCTTGCTCACATCCCTCATCAACCTCCGTGGGACAGGGGAAGACTAAAGGGTAGTAAAAGCAAGAATACTTGTGGGTTAAGGTGACCATTTGCAGTCAATGGCCTTCTTGTTTCTTCTCCCAACCTCTTGCACCGTCACCCCTTTATTCACTGGCGTGGCACAGTCAGAAGCAGAGCAGGCCTTGAGTCTTTTCAAACACTTTTCAGAAACAGCTTCTACATTCGTGTATTCTCAGCATGGTTTTAGTCACGAAACTGAGACATAGCACCACGGGAGCTTTCATGAAGAGAAGTAAGTCCAGCCCAGCCAGGCCCAGTCCAATCTCCATCCGTTATTCCATCCCATTTCTGTCATAATCAGGTCCCACACTATCCAGAAGACCTTCATATGCAAACACCCCCTTCCAATCGTACTGTTTACAGACAGCTATCACTGCTTTAACTGTGGGCCACCCCTCTCAAATGTCCATGAAATTGTCCGTGAAGTGTTGACTGAGTTCGTCAATAACTTCTTTTCCATTTGGTATGGTGGTTACACAGGACAGGAAAGGTGTGTTGTGTGGAGTTACTGATCACGACAAGTAGCTCAGGTTGGGTGAGGTTACCGGCTGGACGGTCAAGCACAGGGTGATGGTGAACAGAGTTCAATCCAGATGGTGACTGGTCACAAGCAGTGACCCCCAGGGCTCAGTTTTGGGGCTGGTCTTGTTTAACATCTTTATCGACGATCTGGATGAGGGGATTGAGTGCTCCCTCAGTGAGTTTGCTGATGACATTAAATTGGGTGGGAGTGTTGTTCTACTCGAGGGTAGAGAGGCTCCACAGAGGGACCTGGATTGGCTGGATCGATGGGCTGAGGACAATTGCATGAGGTTCAACAAGTCCAACAGCCGAGTCCTGTACTTGGGTCACAAAAACACCACACACTGCTAGAGGCTGGGGATGAGTGGCTGGAAAGCTGCCCGGCAGAAAAGAACCTGGGTGTGCTGCTCGACAGGCGGCTGAACGTGAGCCAGCAGTGTGCCCAGGTGGCCAAGAAGGCCAACAGCATCCTGGCCTGTATCAGCAATGGTGTGGCCAGCAGGAGCAGGGAGGTGATTGTGTTCCTGTACTTGGCACTGGTGAGGCCGCGCCTCAACTTCTGTGTGCAGTTTTGTGCCCCTCACTCCAAGAAAGACACTGAGGTGCTGGAGCGTGTCCAGAAAAGGGCAACAAAGGTGGTGAAGGGTCTGGAGAACAGGTCTTGTGAGGAGCAGCTGAGGGAACTGGGATTGTTTAGTCCGGAGAAGAGGAGGCTGAGGGGAGACCTCATCGCTCTCTACAACTACCTGAGAGGAGGTTGTAGTGAGGTGGGGGTCAGTCTCTTCTCCCAAGTAACAAGTCATAGGACAAGAGGAAATGGCCTCAGGTTGCACCAGGGGAAGATTAGAATGGACATTAGGAAATTTTTCTTTACTGAAAGAGCTCTCAAACACTGGAACAGGCTGCCCAGGGAAGTGGTGGAGTCACCATCCCTGGAGGTTCTCAAAAAACACGATTCCATGATTCTACGATTGTTGCACTTGCCTAGATTTTTGAAACTCGCATTTAGGTGCTACCTGCTGCAGTACTTGCTAAAATATACAACTAAAACATGCTGTTGGTACTAAACTGGGAGGAGTGGCTGACACACCCGAAGGCTGTGCTGATAGTCAGCAAGACCTGGACAGGCTGGAGAGCTGGGCAGGGAGGAACTTCATGAGGTTCAATAATGGCAAGAGTGGGGTCCTGCACATGGGGAGGAATAACCCCCTGCACCAGTAGAGGCTGGGGGTTGACCTTCTGGAGAGCAGCTCTGCAGAGAAGGACCCGGGAACTGTAGTAGACAGCAAGTTCACCATGAGCCAGACGTGCCCTTGTGTTAAAAAAGACCAGTGATATCCTGGGGTGTGTGAAGAAGAGTGCGGCCAGGGCCTCCAGAGGGCTCTTCCAACTCCCACCATTCTGTGATTCTATGACCTTGAGGAGAGGAGCCTGGGCATGATGAGGGATGCCGCATTAGCCAGTGGCATGTGCTGACCAGGAATAAGGCCTGCTGCACACAGGGCTGGATTAGGGGCATCATGGCCAGCCAGACAGGAATTATGATGGCCCTTGTCTGAGCACTGGTGTGGCCACATCT
Organism: Leptosomus discolor; assembly: GCF_034619465.1. Taxonomy (NCBI): domain Eukaryota; kingdom Metazoa; phylum Chordata; class Aves; order Leptosomiformes; family Leptosomidae; genus Leptosomus; species Leptosomus discolor. Next base: position 3,008,131 of record NW_028237764.1, read on the forward strand.
GGACTAGTGTGTCTCCATGTGGGACGCTCTATCTTGGAGGAATGGGCAGGAGCTGGAGAAGCTCTAGATAGGATCTTCCAGGATGGGGTTTGGGGCCTGTGTGGAGGGCTGAGGGATCTGGGCTTCTTTAGGCTGATGAAATGCACACCCAAGGCTCTATAATAACTGCTTGAATGGTGGTTCCAGAGATGATGGAGCTTTTCTGGGAAGTGGGAAGAGAAGGAAAGAAGGAAACCTCCACAAAGTGCCGCTTGGAAGGTTCAGACTGCATGTGAGGAAAAAGAAATCTCCCTCAAAGGGTAGCCTTGTGGTGCAAGAGGTCCCCCAGAGGGTGTCAGGATCTGCCCACGACTTTGTGTTTCAAGGAACAGGCAGTGAGGGTGGAGAGACATCAGTAAAGGTCTAGAAATGCTGAGGGCAGAGCTGTGTGGGAAAGCAAGATGGGTGTGTGCAGCCTGCAAGGGAAGAGGTGCAGGCGTGGCAGAGTGCAGGACAGCCTGCAGCAGAGATGGCCGAGGGCTCTGGCAAGGCTCAAAGGCCCAACAGGAGCAAGGCCTTGGGCCCTTGGCTATGGCAGTGGCCTCTGCCACCAAGGCCTCCCAGGCAGAACTTTCCGTTTCTCCTTCCCCGTTGCTTGGGGAAGCCGGGAGGGCTTGTCCAGTTTCCCTGCCTTTGGCACCGCTCCCCCTCACACCCCACTGCCCCCGGGAAGAGACCTGAGCCCCACACGAGGGGCAGGATCTGCCTGCCCAGGGCCTGAGGGTCAGGGTTTGGACTTTCTGCTGGGTGAAACCAAGCCAGGGTTTTCTCAGCACTCCAGCCCCCTGCACAGGGCCTTTGCCTACCTGCAAGCACAGCCTCCAGTTCTCTGCTCTAAGGAGTCCCTGGGGAGGCTTTGTCAGCAGTGGCCCTCAGTGGGGCCAATCAGTCCTTCAAGGAACTTTGGGGTTTGCTTCTGACTTTAACGACTTAGCAGTTTGTTCAGTTTCCTCTCAGTAGCTGAGATTCCTTTTCTTAAGGCCAAATACCCCATGGGGCTCATTAAAAGACAGAAAGCCCTAAGGAGATATTTGTCTGTCTTTAATTTTTTTCAAGTCTTTAAGATTTTTGTAGCTAATTGGAATCCTTTCAGAACGTACATACAGACGAAAATTGAAAAGTGCACCTAATTAAAATTAATTTTAATGAGTATTTTTATTTAATTTTCAGTTTAGGGAAGAGATGATAGAAGCATTCTGCAATTGACAGTGATGCAGAGTGTCTCCTCAGGAGGTCTGGACAGCTAGGAACAGCAGTCCCTTGAGGTCTGACACTGTACGGACAGCTTTGCTCCTCACCTCCTCTACCTCTCCATTGCTGTCTTTGCCAACGGGGATTTACCTCCTGTCTTGCCTCAGACTTCTCCACTCAAGTTTGCAGAAAAATGTTACATCTCCATTGCACCATCTCCCACCTGCTTTCCTTAGAGAACTGCCTGCACACAGGCACAGAAGGACTTCCCCCATGGGCAAGACAAGGAAAGTAAAGCGTGACCATGTCTCATCAACAATAAAACACACTCCTCAACTGTGTGCTAAGTACAAGGTGTCTCTAATGAGGTCACCTTTCGACAGGGCATAATCCTGTGAGAAATGTCTTAGATCGATACATACACAAAGGTAGGTATAAACCTAATGTAAGAGCTGGTGAGAGAAAACTAGACTACTGAAATCTTTTAGTCCCTGAATCTCAAAGCAGCTGCATAGGTGAGAGGTGTCTGAATGAACAAAGTGTAAAGGAAGGAAAAAAACTGGAGGATGATGGAAAAGGCCTTTGCCTGGGCGGTTGGCATCTGAAAAGATGACTTTAGAAATGGTCGTTTTATCAGGACAGGTGAAAATCCATGAAAAGGCAGAGAAATCAAATACAGCGTGTGACAGGCAGAGTAGTGGTAATGCAGGTACAGAGGAAGATCACCATGGCTTTGGCAAAGACCCAGCTGGCCCCTGGCCTCACACCTCCTCAGCCACCATGGCCATCCCAAGCCCCTGCACAACCCAGCTCCAAGCTCTTGCTCTCCCAACTCCCCAGGCACCTGGGACCTCAGCAGCAGCTGCAAACCCAGGGGCTGCCTCCTGGCCTCCCATTTCCTCATCCCCCTGGACATCACAGGCACCTCCACCTGCCAGGACCTTGCTTCTGCCCTATATCCTGCTCAGGCACAGGGGACATCACCAACACCAGCACAAGCCAACTGCCTGCTCCTGCTGGGACTGACACAAAGCCTCCAGTGACATCCCCAGCAGCGGCACAAGCCTGCTGCACACTCCTGCCCTAGCAGCTCCTGAGCCATCAGGGACAGCAGGAGGAGCTGCACAAGGCAGGGGCTGCTCTTCACCTGTCACCTGTGCAGCCACCTATGATGTCACCCAGCACGACCCATTTAGCTTAGTGTCCTGTTTTAATGTGAAGCAAGAACAGCAGGGGTAGCACTGACCCAAATATTCTTCATTTTCCTACCACAAAGGAACCTCAGAGCACTCCAGAGAGTCTGGCGGCTTTCAGCGACCCATGCAGTACTTTAGCCCTCCGGCAGCCTGTTCCAGGCAATAAAAGCCTTCATGTCTGAGCTGCGAGTGTAGTTTACTCACACGCACCTCACTCAAAAAACCAGAGGTGGGGAATGCTCCACTTGCACTTTTGACACTGACACTTCCTTACGGAGCCCGTTACCACGTCTGCCCCAGCCAACCGCAGCTTCTTCAGAGCAGTCATGGGGGTGAGTTTTCCCCCAGAGAAGTTCTTCAGGCAGCTCAAGGGATGTTTTACTTCATTGCTGTGTGTCACATGTCAGTGATTCACTCCAAAGGTTACGAGCTGACCACTGTTACACGCCCCACAAACGCAGACACTCCACAAGAAGCGGACAGCTGACTAGGATGAAAGATTCCACAGTGAGGAATGATTAAGGCCCTGCCTGTAACCTCCTCTATTACTCCTGAATTTGACACCTTCTGGATGCAAGAACTAAGGCTAAAAACGCGCTCTACTACCAGTCGGAACACGCACAGAGTTTCAATATTATAAAAAGCATTACAAAAGAAAGCTGACAAATCCTTCATGCAATTGGGATATGAGAAGCAAGCTGACACTGAACAAGGCAGAGCTTTCCTTCACGTTTTCTGATTCATGAGATCCATTTCTTCCCAACAAATGCGTGAAGAAAGTGTAAAAAAGTAGCCATCTCACTTTAATTGAAATACTAAATTAGCCTTAAAAAATCATAACCAAAAAAACCTGACACTCAAGGATTTCAGGAAAGACATACTGTCAGCAACAGCTCCAGTCCCTACAAAGAGGAATGCAGATACAGAAATCCACACTCTGGTTACACAGAAAATGACATGACATTTTCTCAAGAAGAAACTTAAACATATTATACATCAGTCTCTAAGATCAGCTGCTTCAAGTCGGGAGCAGCCAGCAGCAGATCTCAGTGTTCAGGAGCTTTCCTGAGGTTTTCCCGCTATAAGGAAAGAGAGGTCAACAAGGCTTGGTGGGGGAGAGCAACTAGAATGTATGGGGTTCTGGCCAGGAGTGGATGAGGAGATAGCTGAGTTTTTGGGTGAGACTCAAGGGGCAGGCTAGCATGGGAGATACTGTTGTGGGTGTCTGTTACAGGCCACCTGACCAGGATGAGGAAGTTGGTGAGGCCTTGTACAGGCAGCTGACAGCAGCCTCACAATCACAGGACCTGTTGCTCATGGGGGGATTTTAACTCCCCAGATACTTGCTGGAAGGCCTACACAGCCAGTCATTCACAGTCCAGGAGGTTCCTCCAGTGCATCGATGAGAACTTCTTGATGCAATTGGTGGATGAGCCAACAAGGAGGGGAGCACTGCTGGATCTCCTCCTCACTAACAAGCAGGGTCTGGTTGAAGCAGTAAAGGTTGAGGGCAGCCTTGGCTGCAGCGACCATGAGATGGTGGGGTTCAGGATCTGGTGTGGTAGGACCAGAATACCAAGCAAGATCACAACCCTGGACTTCAGCAGGGCCAACTTTGGCCTTTGCAAGCAATTGCTAGGGGAAATCCCATGGGACATGGTACTAGAAGGTAAAGGGGCCCAAAATAGTTGGTTTATGCTCAAGGACCAATTCTTCTAAGCTCAAGATCTGAGCATCCCAGTGGGTAATAAATCAAGAAAAGAAGCAGGAGACCCTCACAGTATAAAGAGGGAAGGAAAGGGCAAACTCAAGTGGAAGAAGAGAGTCTATAAATCTTGGAAGGAGGGAATGGCCACTTGGGAGGACTGTAAGAGTGTTGTCAGAAGATGCAGGGAGGCAACTTGGAAAGCTAAGGCCTCCTTGGAGTTAAGCCTTGCAAGGGAGGTCAAGGACAACAGAAAGGGCTTCTTCAAATACCTTGCAGACAAAACTAACACCAGAGGCAATGTAGGCCCACTGTTGAATGAGGCACGTGCCCCGGTGACAGAGGATACAAAGAAGGCAGAGCTACTGAATGCCTTCTTTGTCTCTGTCTGTACTGCTGGAGACTGTCCTCAGGAGCCCCAGACCCCTGAGGCTCCAGAGGAAGTCAGTAGAAAGGAGGAGTTTGCCTTGGCTGATGAGGAGTGGGTCAGGGAGCAGTTAAGCAACCTGGACATACACAAATCCGTGGGCCCTGATGAGACGCACCCACGGGTGCTGAGGGAGCTGGCAGAAGTCATTGCTAGATCAGTCTCCATCATCTTTCGTAAGTCTGTGGAACAGATGAGGTACCTGAGGAAAAGAAATGTCACTCCAGTCTTCAAAAGGGCAAGAAGGAGGACTCGAGTAATTACAGACCTGTTAGCCTCACCTCCAACCTTGGAAGTGTTCAAGACCACATTGGATATAGCCTTGAGCAACCTGGTCTAGTGGGAGGTGTCTCTGCCATGGCAGGAGGGTTTGAACTAGGTGATATTTGAGGTCCCTCTGAACCCAAGCCATTACATAATTCTATGATTCTCTGTTTCCATCACTGACTTCTGCAAAGTCATTTGGCATCAGCAACTCGTGTTACTCTTCAACGTGGATCCATCTGTTACTTTTGGGAGAACAGAGGTGTCCTTATCTTGATTGAACACTTGTTCTTCTCAGGAAGGGGAGGGGATAAGTCTTGGGTCTCAAGATAATCATGCAGCAATTATATGCTAAGAGTGTTCCTCTCTTCTAACGTGTGTGCAATCTGGTGTGGAATTGTGACATCAGGCGAGACAAGTCGTTGGTGAGGAGATCCTGAGACATGCCCTGAGGCAGCCAGTCCCTGGGTGTCCGGGTGTGTGGGCAGGTGCCTAGGGTGGTTATCACCTCCCAATGCCTGTTCTTTGAAGCCTGAGAGGGCAGGTAATCCCGCTCCATGGACACACTACCTAACAGAAGGGTGCCTTGCCTACCCCAGTGAAACCCAGCAGCTCCTGTGGCTGTACTGGGGCTTGGTCCGTGTCTATCTCTTCAGTGCTGTCAGAAAATTATGGCTGAGATACAGACCCAAGTCATCTCTGAGCATGCCATGATTGTGACATGGACAAAATATTGGAGAACACCATGGTTGGGAAGGGAACTCAAACTAAACCTGAGGCCACCAGGGATGAGATAGGAACCCAAGCCTCAAGTCACTAGAGGAATCACCCCAGCAGTAAAAAAACAGCCACACAAATGTGGATGGGTCTGTACCACCTATTAGTAGGGCAGGAGAACGAATTGAAGTATGAAGCTGTTCTTTTTCATGGAAATAGAAGAAAGAATTGAGAAAAATCAGCAAAATCAGACCAAAACTACCAGGTCACTGAACTTGAGAGACCATGGAAAAAAACAGAAATATAACAGGTGCCAGAGAGGGAAGGAGAGAGGTGCCTGGCTGCTCCACTGCTGGAACATTCGGGCACCAGTCAGGAGTTGGAGGATGAGGAAGCTCAACAGCTGGAGTCACTCACCAGGGACAAGGGAAGTGACAGAGAAATCCCTGAGGAACATCAGCACAACAAGAATATAGACCGTGTGCAACAATGGAAGTGGCTGAGGTGGACCAACACTGGGAACACAGGAGTTAACTAATCATAAGTTAGTGGAATCCTGTAGGGTCAGGACATCTAGGGAGAGCTTCAATGTCCAGATGGGCTTGAGATGGAGAGGTGGACTTGACCACTGAAGCCATTGCAGGTGTTATTCAGGAGTGTGACACACGCACCGGAGTCAAGTGAGCCAAGCGAGCAAAGCCTCTGTGGTGTGAAGGATGGTGGCTGCGATATCAATCCAGAGAGGCCTCACAGATGGGTTATATCACACTGTCATGAACCTGCCAAGGCAAGTGACGTGTCCTTACTGTGGTGGAAGTGACAACCAGATGGATGGCAACATGCCCCATGACCCAAACCACCCCCCAAAACACCATCCTGGGCCTTGAACAGCAAGTGCTGTGGCACCCCAGAAAGACCTGAGGCAGACAGCAGGATTCCTTTCTGAAACACCCTCAGAAGCCCCTGGGCCAGGGAACGTGGCAATGATTGGGTGTGCCACATCCCCTGTCACACACCAGCCTCTGGAATGATTGACTGAGAGAAGGGACTGTTAAGGACAATAGTGAGAGCAAAGGGGGCTGGGAAATACAAGCAGTGGGATGCAGCCTGGGCAGAAGACACCTGCCTGGTTAATACCAGAGGATGGACTGATCAACCTGGCCCTGCCCAAACAAAAACCTGCCTGTTGTAGAAGGAGATAATGTCCCTATAGTGCACGTAGGGAACTGTCCAGGAAAGACAGCACAGGTTGCTCCTTCCTTAGGAAAAGGCCAACCTGATTGTGGGATTTCTTTTCTCAAAGATGTGGATGCACTGGGTTTATTTCTGGAAAATCTGATGTGTACCTGCAGTAGATTTAACCTGGGTAGAAAAAAACTCACAATTTGAGTTGTACATTTTAGAAAGTTCTACAGCACATATCACCTAAATGAGCATTCTAAAAGCCTGAGCAAGTGAAGCAATGATCCAACCTGAGCTGGTTTCATGACCAGTAACTCCACACATCACACCTCTCTTGTCCTCAGTAACCGCCATCCCAAATGGAACCCAAGTCATGGACAACATTAAATCAGTGGACACTTTATGGATCGTTTCATGGACATGTGAGAGGGATGACCCATAGATAAGGCAATAATAGCTGTCAGTCACGTGATGGGAAGGGGTGGTGGCAGATGAGGTGCTTTTGCACAGTGTGGAGCTGAGTATGAGAGTAAGGGGATGGAGAAGGGGTGGAGATTGGACTGGGTCTGGCTGGGCTGGAGATACATTTGTTCATGGAGGCTCCCATGGTCTTGTGTTTGATTTGTGACCAAAACTATGCTGAGAACACACTAATGTTGTGGCTGTTGCTGAAGAGTGTTTGCACAGCGTCAAGGCCTGCTCTGTTTCTGACTGTGCTCCAGCAGTGAATAGACTGGGGGGGTGAGAGTACAAGAGGTTTGGAGGGGACACAATCAGGGCAATGACCCCAAGTGACCATCTTTACCCACAAGTTTTCTTGCTTTTACTCTTCTTTCCTTTTCCGCTGTTCCACAGAGGTTGGAGGAGGGAGGTGTGCAAGCTGCAGGGTTGTGCCTAAATTCTTCCTGGGTTTAACACACAACATTTACAAACAAGGAAGAGCTGGCTAGGAATGGAAAAGTCCAGGGGGAGAAGGTAGAGTTGAGGATACTGAGAAAGAGGGAAGAAAAGAAAGAACAGGGCTACTATAGGGCAGACTTCGGCTTGCTGATGGACCTTCTTAGAAGAACTGATGGGCTACAGCCAAGCAGAGAGGACAGGTCCAGAGAGCTGTTTGATACTCAAGGATCTCCTCTTCATGATCCAGAATAGTCCACCTTGACATGCCTGAGGTCACATCAAGGTGGCAGGAGGCTGGCTTGGCTGAGAAAGGAGCTGCTGGCTAAAACCATACATGAAGGGGAAGCCTAGAAAAGGTGGCGGCTGGCTGCCTTCCAGCCTCCTTGGTTCTGTGATTCTGGGAGGAGAGGGACACTCCAGAGCTCTTGGCAGCACTGTCGTCTTGCCAAATGTCCCGCATACGTTGCGGAGGCCTCTCCTGGGGACAGTCTGATCTGCACGGTGCAATGGCAAGCGCAGGTGTGGGACACTGTAGGACATCCTGTGGTGGAGACGCTCAAGGGCTCTGGCAAGACAAAAAGCCCCCAAGAGAGCCGAGGGCTTTCTCCCCTTGGCTGTGGCTGTTGTCTCAACCCGCAAGGCCTACCAGAAGACCCTTTATACCTTATGGCACCAGCACCTCAGTGCCTCCTCAGCCCACCCAGGACAAACTCAGAAGCGGAGCACCTTGGCCCTGCCCTTGGCACTGCACATCCCCACATCACCCTGCCCCAGGAAGAACCCTGAGGAATGGCTGAGGGACAGGGTCTGCCTTGCAGGGGCTGGGGCTCAGGGCCTGGTCTTTTGTCTTGATAAAGCACAGCAAGGTTTACTCAGCATCAGAGCCACCTTCACCTTGCCTTTGCCTACCTGTCCTCACTGCCTCCAGTTTTCTCCTTTAACAAGCCCCGAGGGAGGCGTTGTCAGTAACATCTCTCAGTGGAACCCATTATCACTCCAAGACATTTTGGAGTTTGCTTCTGACTTTGACTCCTCGAGAAGTTTCCTCAGCTTCACCTCAGTCTCTGAGTTTCATGAACTTCATATAAACCACCAGAGAGATCATCAAAAGTTCTTGGGCTGCTGCTCTGCTGCTGAGCTGATCTGGGCTGGTCTCCTGGGACAGAGAGAGCTCCTAGCAAGCAGGCAGAGCTGCAGGGAGACAGCTCTGCCCAGCAGCAGCTGCTCTGCCAAGCGCAGCAGGGCTGAGGGGGCTGCCTGTGGGCACCAAGGAGAAAGGAGCGGGGCAGAGAGAGGTTGAAGGCAGGGGAGAGGGGGAGGATGGCTGAGAGCTCACTGGAGGAGAACTCTTCCCAGCCTCTGACACAGTAAGTCTCTGGGTGCAGGGTGATGTGTCGGTGGTTCCTTGCAGGATCTCCTGAATGTGTCTAACCTCTGGGATCTGTCTGTGACGGAGAAGAGGAAGCCGGGCTGCAGAGCAGGGCTTCCCTCCTGCAGTGTGAGAGGGACAGGGCATGACGGCTGCCTTCTGGTGGGGATGGCTGTGGGGTGTGAAGGTGGGTGTGCAGCCAGGGGTGCCTAGGACTGTCCTTCCAAGCTGTGTCTCTTCACCTCAGGTGGCTGTTACCTGGGGCATGGACTCTGTCACCAGCTGGCATCAGCACTCATCCTGCCAGGGAGTGCCTCACGGATCTGTGGGGGAAGCTGTGGGTGGAAGGAGAAATCCCCAGCAAAGTTGCATCTCTCCTGACACATAAACCTCTTCCTTCTGCAGATAAAAGGGACTGAGAGCAACATGCCTGGGATGTCACCAACATGGAGGTGCTGTGCTCTGCTGTGTAAGGAGAAGGCTTTCCCGAGTGCCAGCTGCCTTCCTCTCCTGTTCCCCATTTGCAGAAGGATCAGGGTATTGCTTTGTGGTTTTTTCTCCAATTCCTGCTGCTCCTGTTCTTGCTTTTGAAAGCTCTGGGTTGTGGGCATTGGACGTCAGGGGATTGTCTCAGATGCGTTCTGAGACACTCAACGTTGGGGGCTTTGGATAATGTAGAGTGCAGTAACCTGAAACAAGGTGAGTCTCTCTTCAGGAGATGCTGGGCATTGTCTTTTGGGCACCTGAGCATCTCCCTGGGCTGAAGAGCTTGAAGTGCCCTTCCCCCATGCTGGGAGCACTTCAGCAGCAGGGATGGGAACCCAGTGACAGGCCCATTCTCCCCCACAGGCACGCTGCTGTTATCATGTCAGGAGAGAGCCTGAAGATGGAAAATGATGGTGAGAAATATTCTCTCTCAGCCTACAGTGATTCCTTCCTAGACTTTGCTGTTCAGGAGAGCAGATTTGGAAGGGCTGGGTCCCTCCCTGGGCTCTTCCCTCTCAGACACAGCAGGTCTGGGTGCTGACTCCATCACACTGCAATAAATAGGGACAATTGTCACACGGTCACCGAGGCAAATACCTCTCACTCAAGTGAAGCACCCACTGCCAGGAACAGCTATTGAATGCAGGGGCTGTTTGACACCACTGCAATAGCACAGGTCTGACTTGTCTGGAGCCCATGGGTAGAGTCCCTGCTCGTCAATCCTGACCTCACAAAAAGGGACTGTCTGAAGTTCCCTAAAAATGAAGCCATTGTGGGAGATATCTATGGGAAAACGATAAGACTGGTTCAGCGAAATCTGCCTTCACTTATCAATGACTTTTCCTCTTTCAGCAGTCCCTCATTCCTGCAATTAAATAATGTCCAATGCCAGCTCCATCAACCAATTCCTCCTGGTGGCATTTGCAGACAGACGGGAGTTGCAGCTCTTGACCTTCGGGCTCTTCCTGGCTATGTATCTGGCTGCCCTCCTGGGCAATGGCCTCATCATCACCGCTGTAGCCTGCGACCCCCACCTCCAAACCCCAATGTACTTCTTCCTCCTCAACCTCTCCCTCATCGACCTGGGCTGCCTCTCCACCACTCTCCCCAAAGCCATGGCCAATTCCCTCCGGAACACCAGGGCCATCTCCTACGCAGGATGTGCTGCCCAGGTATTTCTGTTTGCCTTCTTGCTCACAGCAGAGTATTATCTCCTCACTGTCATGGCCTATGACCGCTACGTTGCCATCTGCAAATCCCTGCACTACGGGACCCTCCTGGGCAGCAGAGCTTGTGTCCACATGGCAGCAGCTGCCTGGGGCACTGCTTTTCCCTCTGCTGTGCTGCTGAGCTCCTTCACATGGACTGCTGTGGTTTATGCCTCCATGATAGGCACCATCCTGAGGATAACCTCTGTGCAAAGCCACAATAAGGCCTTCTTCACCTGGATATCCTTCACCTGCACATCCTCTCTTTCTTCACTCTGTGTCTCTCACGCTGGCTGCGTGTTTGGCAATGCAGGGCCTGAACAGAGTCTGTGTGCAAATCTGTAGGTTCCCCTAAGGAGGTGCCTTCAGGAGAAGAATACTTTTAGATAATTTAGGTGTCACCCAACAGAGTAAGAAGACACCAGCCTTTGAGTGTGTGAACTGACCTAGAAAATGGAAACCGGGATGACAACCTCTGATTCACCGATTCACCACGCTCAAACTGCTGGGGGTCACTGAGCTTGAGATTTTGCTCAAATGCAGCCAGTGGTTTAACCTCAGAACCCAGTGCAGAGCTTCCCCTGTGCCAGACTAGAGGCAAGAACAATCCGGGCATTTGGGATGTAAGACTAGCCTGAGCCCCAAGCTGAAATGTCGTGCCAACGTGGAGCACCACCCTACAATGAACTTCCCATTTTGCTCCTTGTGTAATGCTACCCATTCTGCCCTGGGACAGAGCCTGAGGGGACAACACAGCCTGTGGAGAACTTCTGTTTCACTGCTTCAAACCCACCAGCTCCTCCCCTCGCTCTCCTCCCCTTGCGTTGTGAATCATCCTGTGTCTGGTCTCATCTGCTCTGCTCCTATCTATGTCTAAAAACAACGGTATAGATGAAGGGAAAAACATTGGTCGTTATTATGTATACTTTTCTTGTGCTTCCTTCTGTTAGATTCGTATTTTGATTTTAAAAAATAATAACTGGGTATATCCGAGACTTGAGACTTGGACAGTTAGTGTCACCGACTGTGCTGCAGGTGCCTGTGAGAACTTGTTTCCCAGAGGCTCCCTCTATACTCAATGGAGACAAGAGAAAACACTAGAGGCTGGGTCCTCCCAGCCTATAACTGGCACGCAAAAGAAAGCTTACAAATCTCTTCCAGACACCCTTGCTCTGCGTTTAGGTCAGGACATTTGAGGGTAATAGCAATGAGCAGCTGTTTGGAAACAACTGCATTTGAGTGCAGGCGGATATCAGATGAGACTGTGTGGAACCACAGAAAATTTCAGTCACTATTTAGAGTACTAAGGAAGACAAGTCAGACTTGGTCCTTGTTCCCCCTTCCCATCCCTGTCCTCTCCTGAAGAAGCAGAGAACAAGAAGCCATGGAAGAAAGTGGGGGATTACAGAAGAGATACTTGATATTACTTATTTTAAAATCAACAGATTCTCGGGGATTCCTAGCCCAAAAAGGCAAGTATGGAAAATTAGAAAGAACAGCTTTCAACATACAGATTTGGTTTGATTTCATTTGTTTTGATTGTTTAGTATTTGTGCAATAGGAGAGGAGAGTTTGGCACATAGGTGTGACAGAGGTTTGGTGGATTTGGGATTACCCAGGAATGGAGTGAAATAGCTAACGGCCTCTTTAAAATGTGTTCTGGAGAAAGAAATCCTTTGTGAGTGTTTGGAAAGGGCAGAAAAGAGACAACAAATTCTATGAGGACTCCCACTGAAATGCGAAACAGAAAAATTCAGGTGGGAGAAATGCTTGAAGGACTGTCTCTGTCTGTGTCATATAGCAAGACTGCAAGAAAGGAAAGCAGCAGAGAAGGAAGGGCAGAACCTTTCACTCACAGGGTGAAATTATCACAGTTGGTTTTTGCCAGGTTCCTGTCTCCTCAGGATGAACTGAAATTGAGCATGGGACCAGAAAATGAAAGTGCAGTTACTGAGTTCGTCCTAGAGGGTTTCTCAGGGCTTGATCAAAGACTACAGCTATTTCTCTCTCTGGTCCTTCTGCTCGTCTACCTGACAACAGTGGTGGCGAACATGACCATAATTTTCCTGGTGTGTATGGATCACCGCCTGCAAACCCCCATGTACTCTTTCATCAGCAACCTGTCCTTCCTGGAGATCTGGTTTACATCCTCCACAAGCGTCAAACTCGTTGTGATCCTGGCTTCTGGGAGGAGAAGAATCTCCCTAAGCAGCTGCTTTGCCCAATCCTATTTCTATTTTGTCCTGGGCTGCACAGAGTTGGCTCTTCTGGTTGTCATGTCCTTTGACCGCTATGTTGCCATCTGCCAGCCTTTGTGTTACGCTGCCATCATGAAGCCTCAGCTCTGCATCCGCCTGGTTGTTGCTGCTTGGGTCACAGGCATCACACTCATGAGTTACCGTCTGGTCCTCCTCTACGCGCTGACTTTCTGTGGCTCCAACAAGATCCACCATTTTTTTTGTGACAACTCCCCCTTGTTCAAATTGTCCTGCTCTGACACCAGCCTGCTTTGGAAACTAGACTCTTTTTTATTGCCATTTGTCGTACTGGGTTCCTTATGTTTAACTCTGGCATTTTACATGGGCATCCTTCTCTGTATTCTACACCTTCCAGCAGCCTCTGGGAGGAAAAAAGCTTTTACTACATGTTCTTCCCATCTCACCACCTTGGCCATTGCATATGGGAGCTGCATTGCTCTCTACGTGTGTCCTTCAGAAGATGTTTCCTTGGAGACAAACAGAATCGTAGCTTTGCTGAACACTGTCCTGTACCCATTCTTGAATCCATTCGTCTACAGTCTTAGAAACAAGGCTGTGATGCTGGCTCTGAACAAAGCCATTGCCCGTGGAACAGTACAGCTTTTCCCCTCATCATGATGCCTTTCTGGACAGTGATTCCAATGACCTGCTGTCACCTCTTAAATGATACCAGTGCATATGTATGTGACCTCCAAACACAGATGCCTCAGGAGGCTGATGTTCTTGTGGGATTGTGTCAGGCTAAGTGATACAAAGCTCATCTGTACAGTCGAAGAAAGCACTACCAATGGCAGAAGGAGTAGCTCAGCTAATACCCTGCCTCAGCTCTCCCATACCCACCCCAGGAGAGCCACCAGCTCATCAAAAGCCCTTCTCTGCAAACTAAGAAGAGTACAGAGGCACAGTGGCAGGTGGGAACCCAGATTAAAGGCTCCTGAGGCATGAACAAGTTGTCCCAGCTCCTTCCAGGGCTGCCCTGGGAAAGCCATCAGCCCCATTTCCAGGTGTGATACCCATCAAGAGAAGTCACTGAGAGCAGCTTTCTGGATCACCACTTGGGCTAAGGGGACTGTTGCCTGGAGGTGGAGGACACCTTTTGGGATGCAGGGCAGGAGCATTTTTGGATTGCACAGGACTTATTATGGGAAGTTTAGGGGAGGCCCTCGACCAGTGTAACCTGTTCTGTCTTCTCATGAAACTTTATTTCCAACTCTTTCCTGGGTGAGTCAATCTCTCCTTTGCGTGAACCTGTGAGCACAGGGGTGTGAGTGCAGCAACTTAAGCAGGACCAGGGGGTCAGACAGCCCTTGTGTCATTTGTGCCAGCAACTGAGAGACCGGAGTAACTGGACGTCAGAGTTTGTGTGTGTGTGTGAGACTGAGATGGTCTGTACCAGCATCTGGAATGGGACTGTAGCCTCAGGGGCTCATACTGAGGAGACTGAGTGTCAGAGCCCAGGTGCTGGAGGGATCCACCCTGTACAGGTACCTCTGTAGAACAGAATGGTTCAGTAGGGAGGGTGCTACAATGATCATCTAGTCCAACTGCCTGACCACTTCACCTCTCACCAAAAGATAAATCATATTCATAAGGGCGTTGTCCAAATGCCTCTTAAACACTGACAGGCTTGGGGTGTCAACCACCTCTCTAGGAAGCCCGTTGCAGGGTTTGACCACCCTCTTGGTAAAGAAATGCTTCCTGATGTCCAGTCTAAACCTGTCGTGGTGCAGCTTGGAACCATTCCCACATGCCCTGTCACAGGCTATCAGGGAGGAGAGCTCAGCCCCTCCCTCTCCACGTCCCCATCTCAGGAAGCTGTCGAGAGCAATGAGGTCACTCCTTAGCCTCTTTATTTCCAAGTTACACAAACCCACTCTCCTTAGCCGTTCCTCATTGGACATGCCTTCCAGCCCTGCCACCATCTTTGTTAGCCTCCTCTGATCACCTTAAGTATCTCAACATCCTTGAAAATTTTGGGGCCTGGAAGTGCACACAGTGCTCAAGGTGAGGCCACACCAACGCTGAACAGAGTGGGATAATCCCCTCTATGGGCTGGCTGGTTCTACTTTGTTTGATGCACCCCAGCTTCCAGTTTGCCCTCTTGGCTGATGGGGAACCTTGGTGACTCCTGTTGAGCCTGCTGTCAACCAGCACCCCCAGATCCCATTCTACAGGGCTGCTCTCCAACCACTCCTCTCCCAGTCTACACTTGTGACTGGTGTTCTTTCATCCCAGGAGTCGAATCTGACATTTGTTCTTGTTAAACACGGTGACTCCTCTGGGTCATGGATACAGGTATTAAATTGAACAGGACCCAGAAAAGGTCTGTGTGTTCCCCACGTACGTCCCAGTATGTATCCTTGCTAAGTCCACACTGCCTGCATTTGGACACATTCTTCTCTTTTAGGGGCCCAGGAACATCACCCAGGAGGACTCTAATTGATGGCACACTCCTCACCAAAATGAGCTTTTAGAATCATGAATCATGGATAGATTTGTTTGGAAGGGACATTCAATGGTCATCTAAAGACACTGAAATCATTTAGTCCAAACCCCAGCTGAGGCAGGGCCAGCTGGAGCAGGTTGCTGAGGACCTGGTCGAGGTCGGTTGATGGAGACTCCACCAATCCACTGGGGCACTCTGTTCCAGTTGTTGACCACCCTTCCAGTCAAATAGCATTTACCTGTTTCAGACAGAATTTTGTGTCTATATATCTGTGTCCATCACCCCCTTGTCACTGGGAACTACCAAGAAAAGTTTGGCTCCCTGGTCTTCATGTCCTCCCATCAGGTATTCCTATACATTAATAAAATCCCTCCACGCTTCCTTCTCCAGACTGAACAGTCCCACAACTCTCAGCCTTAACACCTATGAAAGCTGCTCCAGTCCCTTAAACCAGCTCTGTGGCCCTTTGCTGGACTTTCTTTAGTAGATCAGCAACTTCCTCGCCCTGGGCAGCCCAGCACTGGACACAGCACTCCAGGTGTGGCACCACCAGTGCTGAGTGGAGGGGAAGGGTCACCTCCCTCCACCTGCCAGCAACGCTTTTCCTAATGCAGTTTTAACCTAATGTTTCTCTACCCGTCCCGACTGGAATGGCCTGACTTGGGTAGAAGAATATTGAGGGAGACCACGGCAAGGGTTGGGCTGAAGCTGAGGCAAATGGCAGCCACTTTTTATCTGCTCGTGCACAAGTGCAGCTGTCAGGTTGGTGAGGCACGAGTGACCCTTGGAGAGCCCATGTTGACAGTCACTCTCTCTCAGGTGCTCAGAACTGTCACCCATGAGGACTCTCAGTGATGTCACACTCCTCCCCAGCGTGAGCTTGTACAGTCTGGGGTTCCCTGGGATGCACTTTCGGCCTCTTTCAAAGATGGATGTTTGTCCTCTCTCAGAAGAGACCTCTGCCATTCCCATGACCTTTCCAAAGGGATATTCCAAAGAAATATCTATCTTCCCCTGTGAGTTCACTAACACTGTTCTTCCTGTTCTATGGTGGATTTAATTTCTTTAATCTTTCAGATATTTGCACCTGTTCAGGATACAATGACCATTTCTGAAGTCATCTTTTCAGATGCAGACTGACAAAGATCATTACTCTCATGTTTCCTCCTCCCCTTAATCTTTGTTCATTCAGATGCCTCTCACCTATGCTGCTGTTTTGAGCTTCAGGCAGTAAAATCTTACCTGTCTTTCAACAGTCTGATTGTGTCCTTAGCCAACTTTTTCGTTGTCTTTATTTCTAATTATCTTGTATCCACCTACTGTAGATATTTCTCCTCAGATTATCGCTTGTAGGAAGTTCAAGCTCATTAGAGACAGCTCGGACAGAGCATGTGCTTGCAGAGTGTGTTTTATTGTTCATGAAACTTCATCATGCCTCACTGTTCTCTACACATCAGGAAAGTTCTTCTGTGCCCGCGTGCAGCCGGGTCTGTCAGGAGATCAGGCGGGAGATGATGCAATGGAGCTGTAACATCCAGCTGCAGAATGCAGGGGAGAAGGCTGATGTCACAAAAAGTGATGCAAGTTAAAGGGGACAATGAGGAAAACTATGGGGTTGGGGAGGTGAGGAGTAAGGTTGTCCATACAGTGTCAGACCTCAAAAAAATGCCTTTCTGATCAGTCCAGAACTCCTGAGGAGACCCTCGGGATCGTTAGCACTTAGAGAACGCTGCTCTAACCCCTTCTCTGAAAGAAAAGGCAGAAGGTGTAACCCTTAAAAAAAAAAAAAAAATCTTAGATGCACTTTGAAAACTTCCTCCTGAACTACACTATGAAATAGCTCCAGTTATCTGTGCAAGTTTTGAAGACTTGAAGAAAATGACAAGGTAAACAGCTCATTAGGGCATTTGGGGCTCATTCCATGACCCTCAGGTACTGAGAGAAGTCTGAAGAAACCTCTTCAGAAGTCAAAGTCAGAAGCAAAGCCCAGAAGTCCCTTGAAGCCCTGACTGGCCCCCCTGAGGGCCCTTACTGACAAAGCCTCCCCAGGGCCTCGTTAGAGCAGATCACTGGAGGCCATGCTTGCAGGCAGGCCAAGGCCCTGTGCAGGGGGCTGGAATGCTGAGAAAACCCTTTGCTTTGCTTTAGGAAGCAGAAAGGCCAAGCCCTGACCCTCAGGCCCTGCCAAGGCCCATCCTGACACCCTCCATGTTCCATCTCACCAGCCTCGCTGGCAGAGGCAACTGCTCTAGCCAAGAGGACCAAGACCTCAGGCCTCTTGGACCTTTCAGCCTTGCTACAGCCCTTGGCCATCTCTCCTGCAGGCTGTCCTACCCTACCCCAAACTTGCCCCTCTTTCCCTTCAGGCTGTTGACACCCTGTTTGCTTTCCCACCCAGCTCTCACCCCACCATTTCTCCACCTTCCCTCATGTCTCTCAACTCCCGCTGGCCATTCCTTGAAACACAAAACCATAGGCTGATCCAGACCCCCTCTTGGTGACCTCTTGCACCACAAGGCTACCCTTGGAGTGGCATTTCTTTTGTTCTCCCCTCCAGTCTGAACCTTCCAAGCTGCACTTTGTGGAGGTTTCCTTCTCTTCCCACTACCAAGAAAATCTTCGTCAGCTCTGAAACCACCCTTCAAGCAGGTGCACGCTGCTCTTGTGCCCTGAGCCTTCACTTCAGCAGGCTAAAGAAACCCAGATCCTTCATCCTCCCTGCACAGGCTCCAAACTCCAGCCTCGCAGATCTCCTCGGCAGGCTTTCCTTTTCCTCCCCATTCCTCCAGACAACGGAGCTCCAAAGCCAGACTCTGGTCATCCACATGTGGCCACAGCAGTGCCGAGCCAAGGGGGATTACAGGTCCCTTGTCTGGGTGGCCACGCACCCCCTAACGTAGCCCCGTCTCTGCAGCCCCATCTGCAGCTGGACTTACACATGGTGAGCGTGTGCCACCGGCTCCTATGGCATCCCTCATAGTGCCCAGGCCCTTCTCTTCAGGGTCTTGGCTGTGCTGCCCAGCTGTATTTTCTGGTTTTGTGGGGCAGCATTGAGTGCCTTCTCCTTGTTGCCGTGGCCCACGACCGCTGCACAGCCCTCTGTGACCCCCTGCACTATGCCTTCATCATGAGCAGGGGTCTCTGCATCTGGCTGGTGGTGGGGTCGTGGCTGACTGTCTTACCAGTGCAAGTAGGACAGACCCACCAGGAGTTCACTTTGCCCTTCTGTGCATCTCGTCACCTTCACCACTTTTTCTGTGACCTCCCCCCTCTGCTGGCACTGGCCTGTGCAGACACTTTCTGGAACCAAGGGATGCTGTACACCATCATCCTGGCATTCGCAGTCCTTCCCTTCTCCTTCATAGTTGTGTCTTATGTTAAAATTACCAGGGAAACTCTGAAAATACCTTTGGATCTGGGCAGACACAAAGCCTTTTCCACCTGCTCTTCCCATCTCTGGGTGGTGACGCTCTGCTACGGCTTGGCCACAGTCGTCTACTTAAAGCAACGGTCAAGGGATTCCATAGGCACCAACAAATACCTTGCCCTGCTTTACACAGTTGGGACCCCCATGTTTAACCCTGTCATCTATAGCCTGAGGAATAAGGAAGTGAGAATTGCCTTGAAGAGACTCCTCTGGACAAAGTGATACTACAGAGTACGCAAAAGAGTCCCAGATAGTACCAGAACTCTCCCTGGGGTACGTGGTGGCCTGAATAAAGCACCCCATACTTGCTCCAACAAAACCCTGTGTCCAGCCTGGCTTTCATCTTCCTCAAGAAGGGGAAAGGTCTCCTGAGGCCCTCCCGTTATGCCATGCCCCACCATGACATCTTTGTCCTCCAGAGCATCTTCAGTGTCCCTCTATAGCTTAATGCCAGTAGCTACTTCAAGCTGTGCCTGACCAACCACACGTTAAAGGGAAATCCTCAAAGGATGGTCAGTAGTCAATGGGGCACAGAGGGTGAAACAATCGATGAAGAGATGACTGCCCTCAGGGCTGAGAAATCGCTTGATGGACCCCACAGACTACCTACGGTGTCCCTGCATGGAATCAGCTGTAAAAAGTTAAAAGACATGAAAGTCATGTTCCCCTGCTATGATCTCGTCCACGTAGTTGTCTAATGCTTTCTAACTTGACATAAAGAATAAAAAACTCCAATCACCAGGGGAAGAGTCCAGCACTGGAATAGACCTCTGGAGTTTGTGTTGGTTGTGCTTTAACTCCAGCCGGCAAGGTTTCCCAGGGGGAAAGCTCCGACATCCACCACAGCCACACACGCCCTTGGGGCAGTTGACCTTCTGGCACTCATGAGGGGAGGCAGCTCAGGAACACGTGTGTCTGCTAGAACCGAGGCTCCAAATTCTTCTTTGCAGTCGGGGGCTAAGGCTGGATCGAGCTGCACCGACACTCCTCTTGGAGAGGAAGTTTAGAAAGTGAGGGGGGCCTGTCTGGACCTCACGATTCAGCGGTGGGTCTTCCTGGACTCTTCTAAAACACAGGGAGGGATCTCCTTCACCTGGCCTGAGGGAAGGGATTCAGCTGTCTCAAGGGAGGCATCTCATCCTGGGTCTGTAGTCCCCAGGGCTAAAAGAGGAGTTAGCTCCACCCCATGCCCACCACAAACCCGCAGGAGGGGGGATCCCTCTTGCCTCCGTTCAGACGTGCACAAGATAGGCTCCTGCACGTGAGCTCCTTGTCTCAGCTCCCTTGCTCGTTACTGGAAATGGAGGGCAGGAGGAAGGTGCTCAGGCACAGACACTTGGTGACAGATTTGGTGCCAGAGGTGACCAAGATGCATGCTGGTAACTGCAAGCTCTGATGGAGCAGTTCCTAGGCACAGGGCAGCATCTGGGGGCATCTCCTTAGAGGCTGGTGGGAAATTCCGTTGGCCAACTTAAAAGACAGAAGGTGCCCATGGGTAGTACCACTGAACCTGTAACTATTCCCTATGTCCAGGGCATCCTCTAGAGGTATTCAGCTGATCAAATGGAGCCATGTGGCACAGGCAGAGCCAAGTCTCTCTCTTTCTCTTCTCCACCAGCTCTATTTTCTCTATGGCCCTCGAGTCTAACGGCAGTTGTCTCCTGTGCATCCCTTCATTGCCTGCCCTAATTCGGGGCAGCTGAACCTCAATTTAATATCCAAATACAGGCCCATAGTCTTATGGGAGGCACCAGGGCTCCCCAGCACAACTGCAGGCACCTGACACGGACAGCACAGGTCCAGCCCAGGAACCCCGCCCCCATTCAGACTAGCTGAGTGACAGGCACCACCCAGGGCACCTCAGAGTCAATGCCTTTGGGCCAGTGACTGAATCCCACCCCTGAAGTCACCTAACGGGTGTCCTGTCTCTATCAGGTAAATGTCGGGCAGAGTGTGAGTACAAAGCTCATCGCAGCAGGGTCTTCGCTCATGGACATTCCTTCTCCAGCTCTGCTGGTTCTTCTCTCCTCCGGTGTGTAACCGTCCCCTCGATGATACAATCACGGATCAGGCGAATGTTTTTCACAGTGTGCCTGAGTCACAGCATGTCCACATCAAGGACATTTTCGACTTCATGTCTTCCTTCCTGAGGTCAGCTTCCCCTCCACCACAGGCCCTTGGGGCTGCAGAGACACAACAGCAAACAAACCCCTCTCCTGTTCAGACTGCACAGCCCTGCTCTGTTTCTCTCTGGCCTTGAGGAGAGCAGGTTTTGCTCTCTTTGTGGGCACCTCCTTTCCTCTCCACACTGCCATCTACCATCCACTCCAGAACATTATGGTGTGAGGCAGAGAACTCATTTAAGTCCCCTTGTGGACTTGAATTACCTGGCATTCACTGGAAGGGGACCACAACAACATGCAAACAGTCTTGGAGGTCTCTGGAGGGGCTTGGGACACAGGTGTTTATAGCACAGCTGCCAGCTTGGTCAGCAAGGGTGACGCTCATCTGCATCTGCTGCTTTCAAAGGAGGAAGAGCTGGGCATGGGTGTGAAAACCTTTCCTGTCATGACCACGGAAGCATGGCGTCTCCAAACCTAAGCAGAAGGAGAATAGAAGAGTGCAGATGCTAGACCTCAGAGGAGCAGACTTTGACCAAGCCTTGTGAATTTTAGGGAAGGAGCCCATGTATGTGAGCAGCACAGAAGGGCAGCAATGCTCAGTCTAGCTGGTGTTCAAGGACAGTGTCTTTCAAGCACGAGAGAGTGCGCACCAAGAGTCAGGACAACAAGCAGAGCTGTCAGGAGAGAAGCTTGGGGGAACAGGAGACTCACAGGGAAGCTACACAGAAAAAAAGGAAGCCTACAAGAGGTGGATGCAAGGATTGAAAAAAGGAGGAATTCAGAACTCCCTTTAGTTTTAGAAAAGCCAGAGCTGCTGTGAGGCTGACACTTGCAAGGCAATTCAAGGGCACAATGATGAGCTGTTACTGCTTCAGGAAGAGTTAAAGAAGAAATGCAGACAACGTGTGGCTGCTGCTGAATTTCCTCAGAGTAGGTGTAGAGAGGTCTGAGGCACTTTTGGCCTTTGTCTTCACCAGCAAGGTCTTCCGGTTCTGTGTGTCTAAGAGGCAGAAGCCCAGAAACAATCCAACACTGATGGAGATCAAGTCAAGGGTTACTTAGGTAAGGTCAGCCCAACCCTTAGGAGCCCATTGGAGCAGACAGGACGAGTCCAAGGCTGTTGACAGACGAGGCCAGTGCCACAGCAGGGTTACTCTGGTCCAGTTGGAAGGTCTCCATGACTGGAGAAAGCAAGAAGTGAATCTCACACACGCCTTCTGAAGAGACCCAAGGGCTGAGCAGGGCAACTACAGGCTGCAGGGAGAGAGGCCAGGAGCCATGTGGCTGGGCAGCAGCTCTGTGGAAATGGCCCTGGTGGTCCTTGATTATCATCAGGCAAAACACGAACCAGCAGCAAAGGCGGGCAACAGCCTCCTGGGCTGTAGGAGCAGCAGCGCAGCTACAAGAAGGGATTGTGCTCCTCTGCCCAGCACCTTTGACACCACACCCTGCACCACGACGGGGAGACAACGGCAAACAGGAACCAGTTCACTGAAGGGCCACCAAAGTGGCAATCCTCCAATTCTCCTCCAAGTGCTTGTGTGATTTCACTATCTCCAACAACAACAGCATTTGTCTGCCTAAACACCAATCTCTGCAGCAGAGCCATCTGCACCAGGGTAGCCCCTCTAGGCAGTGCCAATGCAATCAGCATTTGCCATCCACAGCGTGATACCCAATCCACAAGTCCCTCTCTGAAGCGGTTCAGATGAAGGGTGGCCTTGCAAAAGCCACCCTTTGTGTCACCAGGTGGCATGGACACTGCTGTTTCCCTCTCAGAGCGTGGCTGAGGCTGGATCCCCTTCTCAGGACAGACTCCTTGCCAGGAAGCCACAGCCATGAGGGCAACTCACCTGGCTCCTACTGACACTTCACTCGGTATCAGTTGTGATTGATTTGGTACTTTTCTGGGACTGCTCCTGCACAGACGATCACAAACAGACAATCACTTCATAAGACACGGTCAAAAAGGCCCTGCTGTGTCTAAGAAAGCTCACCATGAGCTCTAGAGGCACCAAGGAAGATTCTAAAAAGCACCAGGAAGATCTAAAAAGCTCAAGGCCTCTTCTGAAAAGGAAATGGCCCTGAGCAGTAGTCGTTGGTCATGTGTAGGTGTGGGAGAGAGGGTTGGCGGATGTCAGTGAGAAATAAAGAGATTGCTGATGGCTTTATCGAATCCTTAAAAGGCTGTCCAGCAATAGAAAATAGGTAGTGGAGGAGGAGGAGGGTTTTACTGGAAACATAGCAGGAAGGAAGGCCCCTCCTGTGCATATCAGGGATGATACAGATGTTTCCAACTTGCGTGTAGGCCATGGAGATGGGGAATGCCCACTGCTGGAGGTGGCTGGATTTAGTCATCCTCCTGAGCTGACCAGCACCCTTGGATGCAACACGTCCAGTCCCATGGACTAGAAAGGGTGTGGTTTGCTAAGGGACCCCTGGCTTGATCCCCACCCGCCACTGGTTGTTCTCCTCCGGAGTCCTGCCTCACAGCTCAAACGCCTGGGAGACCTTGCTGGTGGTAACTGCGGCAAAGAGGACAGACTATCCCAGATCTATCTACATGTATTCTTACCTAATTTAGGAGTAGTCCTGTAGGATCTCTGTTTTGATATGGGCCATTGCTGTGCCTGGGGGATGCTGTCTTTGAAGGCAAGATGTCTCCAGGCACACTGTTAAAATGCTTGGGCTCTTCCTTGGTTGAATGGTCAGGGGGTGAGTAAAGACCCCGCTGTGATGCGCTCTATGTTCACCCATCTTTATGTTAGGTAGAAGAAGGGACAGACCTTGCCTCTTTGGTGGCATCTCTGATTGATGCCTCTGACTGATGGCAACCATCAATGGCACAAAACACCAAATTACACTCTCTGAGGTGCCATCAGGGGTGTCTCTCACATACCTTCCCTGAATGAAAATTGCTTTTCCTGTAGGACCTCTGACTCCTGTGCCAGCCCTGGCATCTCAGGTAGCTCTGTGGGCCTGGACTGGAACTTTGACTTGAGTAGCTGCTCTGAATCGTGTCACACAACGTGGGGCTGACCATGAGACAACTGCCAATGCAGTCAGTGAAGATCTAGTAAGTCCACCAGATGGAGAGGAGGAAGAGAGACACTGAGCTCTCCCTGTGGCACATGACTCCATCCCATCAGACGAACACCTCTACAGGCCACCCTGAACATCACAACAGGGACAGGTTCAGATGCCCTTTATTGGGGCATCAGCTGCCATTGCAGTTGGCCAAAGGAAAGTGCCAAGAGCCTGCAAGAAGAGGCCCCCAGATGCTGTCCTGTCCCTGTATCAGCCTGCACATATCTTCCATCTGTCTCTATTACCTGCCCATACCTTTGACCACCTCTGTCACCTCAAGTGTCACCAGAAATCTGCATCTGAACACCACCCTCCTGGCCTCCATCGCCATTCATTACCATGGGAGCTGAGACCAGGAGCTCCCATGCAGGTGCCTCTTTCATGCAGACCTGAAGAGAGGCCAGGGGAAACCACCTCCTGCAGGTTTGTGGTGTGCGTGGGAGGGAGCTGAGTCCCCTTCCAGCCCCAGGGATGCTCTCCCGGGATGAGATGCCTCAACCCATTCAGCTGAATCCCTTCCCTCAGCAGGGACACCCTGTGACTGTCTGCGTGTCCTGCCTAAGGATGGGGCAGGAAACAGCTGCCCAGGGAAGTGCTTGCTTCACTATCCTTGGAGGTACTTAAAAGGCATGGTTTGCTGGTGGACTTGCTAGTGCTATGTTAACGGTTGGACTTGATGATGTGAAGGTTCTTTTCCTACCTAAATGATGCTATGTTTCCATGAAAAGTTGATATTTAGACCTAAGTCTGTCTCTCAGCAGGGCAATGACACCAGCAGAAAGAAGTATTTCTGCCCAGCTGAGGGAGGGAACCTCAGTGCTGACTTCAGCCTGTTTGAGAGCAGGTTCCCCTGGAGCCCCAGGGACAGCTGGAGGGAGCCCAGAGGGGGCAGAGAAAGGGCTGCCTTGGGCTGCTCCCCTGCTGCTGAGCTGGGCTGGGCTCCTGGGATGGAGGGAGCTGCTGGCAAGCGAGCAGCGCTGCAGAGAGACAGCTCTGCCCAGGAGCAGGGCTGGGGGTGCTGCCTGCAGGCAACAAGAGGAGACCTGCAAGGCTGGGAGAGCTTAAAGGCAGTTGGGATTGGGAGGATGCTGAGAGCTGACGGGGGGAGGAACCTTCCCAGCCCTCTGTGTGGTAAGTCTCTGGGTGCAGGGCGATGCAGCTGCAGTTCCTGGAGGGCTCTGCTAAACCTGGTACATCTGACAGTTCCTGGGATCTGTCAGGAGGACTCTCTTAGTTTCTGTGCTCTAGAGGAGGAGGAGGTGCTGCAGAGCAGGGCTTCCCTGCTGCGCCATGAGAGGGACAGGGCCTGAGGCTGCCTTCTGCTGCGGATGGTGGTGGAGGTGTGCGTGTGGGTGTTTAGCCAGCGGTGCCCAGGGCTGTCCTTCCGAGCAGGGTCCCTGCCCCTCAGGGGCTGTGTGCTGGGGCAGGGACTCTGCCACCTGCCAGGGTCAGCGCTCAGCCTACCCGGGGAGCTCCCAGGGTGCTGCAGGGGAAGCTGGGGGTGGAAGGAGCCACCCCTTGCAGGGCAGAGTTCTGCTGTCAGGAGGGAGCTGTGTGGGTCAGGGCTGCTGACAGCTGCAGAGCAGTGCAAGACATTCCCAGGAGACTTTTCCAGAAGCACTGAAAGGCAGGGGCTACCTGAAAGGGAAGGACCCTGTTAGTCTTCTGCTCTGGGTGGGCGATGGGACTGAGAAATTTGTGCCTCAGTTGAGGAGGAGGCACTGAAATGCCACATCTGTTCCTCTTAGAGGTGCAGAAACCAGGCAGTATGAGAAACCAGCCCAGCGTGGCTGACAGACAGCACCAGCATGGCTCTGGCAGCCTCCTCAGGGCTGCTCGGAGGTTCCCATCAGAGCCTGCACCCAGGGAGCTGCCCCTGGGCAGGGCCCTGCTGCCAGGAGGGGTGTGCAGGGCAGAGCTGAGCCCCCAGCGGGTGGGATGGGCTGTGGGAGCAGGGGCAGGCAGGAGGGGTGGGGGCAGAGAAGCAGCTGCTGGCAGGATCAGCTCCAGGCAGCAGAGGCAGGGGCAGGGGCTGGGGGAAAGTGCAAAGAAGCCCTGGGGGAGGGCACGTGCGGGCAGCTCTCCCTTGGTCCTTCCCTGGAGGTGTCCTGTGGGTGCTGTCTGCTGGGCAAGGAGCTGCCCCTCTCCTTGGAGCATCTCCTCTGTGGGAGCCCCGACTGCCTGCTGTGCCTGTCCTGCTGGGCTTGCGAGCTGCCCCCAGAAAGGCCCAGCTCTCCCGTAGGATCCTGGGCAGTGCTGAGCCTTTCCGTGGGGGTCAGCGCTCCCCTCTCACAGTCCTTTGCTTCTCTCTGGGGGAGGTCGTGTCCTGCTCTCTCCATCACAGCTCCATCTCTGGGCTGGGGCACACAGGAGTTCACAGAGCTACCCTTTCCCACAGGGCTCCCCTGCTCCCGTACCAGTGCAGTCGTGTGGGGCTTTTTCAAGGGGAGTTGGCGCGTGAAGTCATCTTCAGGGCAGCACGAGCGAAAGCGCAGGGCAGGTGGGAAAGAGGCTGACGGACCCTGTGGCTCTCCTGCCTCTGCCCTAAGGCACAGAGAGCTCAGCCCTTTGGCCTCTCCCGTCTCAAGACTCTTCACATTATCAGCCATACAAATGAGGATTTCCACTGTGAAAAAACCCACTCCCCAGCTGTGATGGTGGAAAATGAAAATCAGACACAATTGTTATAAGGCCATGCTCAGCCTCTGCTCTGCAGCCCAGGCTCTGGAGAGTCATGAGTGCAGGGCCTGAAGTTTTCCATGACAGGTGGATTACATCTGACAGCCCTTGTGAACGTCGGAGCTGTCACAAACCAGCTCCATGTCTCCGGTGCAGAAGAGCAAAGCTGACTGCTCAGCAGCACACGGGCAGAGGTGCTGCTCCTCACCCCACGCTCAGCCAACACAAAGCAGAGGAAGGAAATGCATCTCAGTTGGGGGTGTTGTTGTGAAAAGTGGAGTGGCTTCGCTCAGAGGACTCTGTCCTAAATTTAATCTTTCCTTTCCTTTTTTGAGCAGTGATGCCACGCCAAGACACCGCAAATGTCCAACGGCAGCTCCATCACGCAGTTCCTCCTCCTGCCATTTGCAGACACGTGGGAGCTGCAGCTCTTGACCTTCTGGGTCTTCCTGGGCATCTACCTGGCTGCCCTCCTGGCCAACGGAATCATCATCACCACCATAGCCTGTGACCACCGCCTGCACACCCCCATGTACTTCTTCCTCCTCAACCTCGCTGTTCTTGACCTGTGCTCCCTCTCCACCACTCTCTCCAAAGCCATGGCCAATTCCCTGTGGGACACCAGGGCCATCTCCTACTCGGGATGTGCTGCTCAGGTCTTTCTGTTAGTCTTGGTGATCTCATCAGAGTTTTCTGTTCTCACCGTCATGGCCTACGACCGCTACGTTGCCATCTGCAAACCCCTGCACTACGGGACCCTCCTGGGCAGCAGAGCTTGTGTCCACATGGCAGCAGCTGCCTGGGGCAGTGGGTTTCTCAATGCTCTGCTGCACACGGCCAATACATTTTCACTGCCCCTCTGCCAAGGCAATGCTGTGGACCAGTTCTTCTGTGAAATCCCCCAGATCCTCAAGCTCTCCTGCTCACACTCCTACTTCAGGGAAGCTGGATTTCTTGTCGTCAGTGTCTGTTTAGTGTTGGGATGTTTTGTGTTCATTGTGGTGTCCTACGTGCAGATCTTCAGGGCCGTGCTGAGGATCCCCTCGGAGCAGGGACGCCACAAAGCCTTTTCCACCTGCCTCCCTCACCTGGCTGTGGTCTCCCTGTTTGTCAGCACTGGTGTGTTTGCTCACCTGAAGCCCCCCTCTATTTGCTTTCCATCCCTGGATCTGGTGATGGCAGTTCTGTACTCGGTGGTGCCTCCAGCAGTCAACCCCCTCATCTACAGCATGAGGAACAATGAAATCAAAGATGCCCTATTGAAACTGATGACTGGATGCTTTTTCTGAAGCAATAAACTGCCCATCTGTTCCTGCATAGCATTTATACTGTAGCACATTGCCTGCCCAGCCTGTCTTTTGCACTTTTTATTGTTGGTGGTGTTTTAGTTGTCTGTGATGATGTTGTCATCCTTTTTCTCATTTACTGGCTGGTTTTCTTTTCTGACTGAGGTGCTGTGTGAATGAAGACCAGAGTTCTCTGTGTTCTTAAATGAAATAAAGGGCCCTTCAGTGACGTTTTTCACCTGAAATCCTTCCCCGAAGGTCTTTTTGGAGTTGCAGGGACAGTTCCAGTGTGGAGAGGTTGAAGAGAAAAGAGTCCTGGCATGGCAGGACTGCCAGGGAGCGAGCACCAGCACTTGGTCTTTCCAGAGCTACTCTCTTTTCGCTTCCACGTTCTCCTCCTGAGCCCCTGTGGTGGTGTAAGGCCTGAGTGCTCTGGCAGCTTGGTCACAGTGCTGCCATGTGGCTCTCTGGGCAGCTCACAGCTTTCCTGAGCGTTTCTCAGAGCCCCACTTAACACTAAACTTTGTGATCACGGTGAAGGCATTGAGCAGGGATGTGAGGATGGTGTAGAAAGTGGGGTTTGTGCGACTATCCCAGGAGGGCTGTTGTGAGCATCACATGGACCAGGATCAGAGCGCTGTAGAAAACAGTGACAGTAGTGAGGGGAGACAAAGAGTTGGAGAGGCCTTCTGCCTGCCTGCGCTGGGCAGTAGAGTTGCCCAAGGGTGGCAGCTCTGACACACACCCAGTATGCCAGCACGGGCAGGACGGGGAGAGCTGGACCTAAAAAGCGGGTTATGGAAGCAAAGAGCCGGAGTGTCACAGTGTAACTGCAGGAGCCCTCCAGCAACGGGGTGAAATCACAGCAGCGGCCCGGTACCCCCAGGGCCACCAAACTGTATCAGGGACAAGAATGAAACGATTCCTGCAGATGACAGCAATGCCCCTCGCCAAGGTGCAGCTGCCTGCTGGAGACACACCTTCCAGCCCATGGGTCTTGCAGAGAGCAGTGGGTGGCACACAACCCAGTGCTGCTGGCAGGGTTTGGCTCCCAGCAAGGACCACGCAGCACATGCAAAAGGGGCAGGAAATGCTCAGAAACCTGAGCAGCAGCCAGGACAGGGTGGGAGATCTGTAGCTGGTCTCCAGAGAGGACACATTCCCCAGGAAGAAGTCCACAGAGTGTTACGGCTACTGGTTGGCCACCACTCGCACAATGATGCTGGTCTTCCCAACCACAACCGAGGGCAAGTCATGAGAGAGGCAGAGGGACTGACGTGTAGCAGATCTCCAGGGTGGAGAAGTTCCTCAGGAAGAAATATGTGGAGCAGTGGAGGTTTGAGTCCACAATTGTGATGAGTGCAATCCCACTATTCCCGGTGAGGACCACAAGGTAGATAACAAGGAATACTGGGAAGCGCAGACCCTGCAGGCTGGAGTGCTCAGAACATCCCAGAAGAATGAAGCCAAATCTAACAGTGTGATTCTCCAAGCCTTTTCTTTGGGGCATTTTCCCTAGAAACAGCAATCCAAACCACCAGCTCTCAGAGGATGCTGATGGCCTGTCCACCATCACACACACTTCACGCCTAGGGAAAGACTACAAACCCCAGCATCCACGGGATTGCAGGGTTAGGCAAGCTTGGCCAAGAGCTGCAGGAACGTTTGGAAATCTAACAGGGGTTGCTTGCTGCAGCACGGGTTCTAAAGAGAGGAAAGAACAGAATCCTTGAGCCTGAAAGACTGGGGTTTGTCACGCGGAGAAAAGAAACTTGACTTTCTTTTTCAGAGGTGATTGTATTAAATGGACTACCTGGTGATTGATAGGTGAGAAAAAAGGAAGAAAATGGATAAATCTGAGGGCCTTAAAGAACAGTCTTGCTTACTTCCCTGTCCAGATCTTGCCAAAGCTGCATTTAATGAAAGAACATGAAGAAGGAACAGGGTGGAAAGGAGGAAAGGGATGCAAAGGGAGAAGACAAAGCAAGGCAAGGCTAGGTAATCAAAACAAAACAAGGCAAGGCACGACTTGCTTCTTAGAGCTCAGTGAGAGAGGTTAATCCCAGCTCTCCTCACATGTAAGAGCGCATCCCCTGACTCTGTGTCCACACACAAAGGTCTGGGAGACTATCCTAGATGGGAACTGTTCATTTTTACGTGGCGAAGGACGAATCCCATCAGGAGTAAAACAGGCTTCTGTCTGCAAGTGAATCCACCGACACTCATGCACCCATGGGACATTTTAACATGACCAATAAGCAGCAGTTTGTGCAGAAATCACAAGTTTTCAGGGTGCTAAAAGGCATTTTTATGCAAGCAGTCAAGCTGCTTCATGCTGTTTTCAGTCCTGCAGAGAAGGGAGTGATTAAAATTGGATGATCTCCCTACGATACCCCATTTTCTTGAACAGGTCAGGCTTGTAGAACTGCCGAGTGAGCCCTGAATAATTCAGCATTCCTAAACTTGCTGCTCTGTCACTTGGATTTCTGACAGCTTACAAATCTAGCTCTCATCCCAGCCCTGCAATGCTCCCAGTCCCCTGCAAGCCCTCACAGGAGCAGAGCAATGCTCTTGCTGCCTGGGGCAACCGAGCCTTCCCTTTGCAGTTCCCACCTTCCCAGAGCATAGAGACTTCTGGCCGGGCACACCTGAGGGATGGGAGCCACAAGCGAGTAGCACGGCAAGAGCAGGCTGTTTCTTGTGAAGGAGAGACTCAGATGAAAGGTGTTTCAGAATCTCACTTTGACATGAGGAAGGAATATCCTCTTTGAGACAGAGGACTGAGGATGCTGACGGTGCCTCTCCAGCTATGGCCACCTCCCTTTGAGAAGCCTTCTTAAACTCTGGTGTATTAACAATGAGAACAGCAGCTCAGAAAACGTGATAAAAGCATTCAGGTTGGCCAAGTGAAAAGCACAGGGTGGTTTTTCTCAAGAGAAGAATCTGAGTTCACAACAACATGTGGTCCTAATAGTTTGATTCCTTTTCTGAGGTATTCCTGCCTCTTTCCTGTGAGTTTTGTCTGTCTCATAGAGGTGCCATGCAAAGTCTCCAAGATAAAACTAGGGTTTGTGTGAGGGAGAAGTCACCACGATTGGTTTCTAATGTACCTGCTCATTCACATAACTGTGCAGAAAAATAAAATAGTTTTATTTTCAGACAAACTGTGAGATACCCACGTTGGTTTTTTTTAAATTATGGTTTCAACTCAAAGCAACCATTTACCTGCAGATTCTCCACGATTTCCTGCTGGTTTGGAAATGCCCTCAAGCATACAGCCTATTCTTTTTAACTCTCCAGTGTCTCAGTGCTTCACAAGCTCACAGGTGGAGCACGGTTCAGGCCAGCCTTGCTCACGGAAAACTGCCAGAGTGACTTTCTCACAGGCAGAACTTTTCAGAGCTGAAGGAAACCCGTGCCAGGGAGCCCAGCCAAGCTGGACAGATGCCTGCACCTGCTTCTGCTGGAGTCTGTGCTGCAGCACTATCTCAGCATTTCAGGGCACAGCAAAGGGGATTTACCGTTGCCTGTTGTTATATATTTTCTCCCCTGTCCAGCCGAGGGGGTAAGAGTGATAGAGTGGCTTTGCTGGGCACTGGCATCTGGTCAGGCTCAAATCACCACACCCACGCAGAAGTCTGCCGATTCATAACTGCTACAGCTATGGCACACTCGATCAAAACTGCTGTTTTCTGGGGCCCCACAAGGGGATCCAAAAAGCCCTGTGGTGGGTTGACCTCGGCTGGTTGCCGGGTGCCCACCAAGCTGCTCTCTGACTCTCCCTCCTCAGGAGGACACAGTGAGAAAACAAAATGAAAACCCACCTGGTCTGAGATAAAGGCATTTTAATAGAAAGAAAACCATGAATGTAAAGGCCACGTACTTAAGCAAAACAACAAAAAAAGAGAATATTTATCCTCTACTTCCCCTCCACAGGGGATGTGCAGCCACTTCCTGGGAAGCACGGCCTCAGTGCACGTAGCAGTTGCTTTGGAAGACAAATGCCTTAAGAACGAATTCCTCCTCCTCCTTTACCCCCTTTCTCTTTGCCTTTATTGCTGAGCATGACCTCAGACGGTAGGAAACATCCCCTTGGTCACTTTGGGCCACTGCCCCAGCTGTGCCCCCTCCCAGCCTCTTGCCCACCCCCAGCTTACTGGCCCTTGGTGGGGGTTGGAGACCCAGCCTTGATGCTGTGCCAGCACCGCTCAGCCGCAGCCATCACATCTGTGCCTTGTCACCACCGTCCCCTCTGCACAACACTCGTGGGCTGTGACGAGGACAGTTAATGTCATCCCAGTGAGATCCAGTCCAAAAGCCTTTCCTGAGCTGAGGAGCAAAACCTGGACACTTTATTCTGCGTCTGCTCTAATGAGTGGTGAGCAGGGGAAACAATCGCTTCCCTCAAACTTTTGGCAAGGCTTCTCTTCGTAATTCCCAAAACACCTCCTCACCAGCAGGGCACACTGCTGGAAGAGCTTTGGCCTTCCATTCCCCAGGACCACCAGGGTCTTTAGCACAGGACTGTACCCTGACCAGACGGTCCCCACAACACTGCTGGCTATCCCAGGTGCCAGACCTCATGCCAGTTTTTGTGCATTTCATCAGCTTTCTGAGAAGACAGTCCTCCCACCTGCCAAGGTTTCTCCAAATGGATTCCCTAAGCACCCCAAGCTGGTGTCCCTGACAAACACGATGAAGGTTGCATCCTCCAGGTCACCTTGTAAAGGAGCACCATAGAAACTGCACTGGGCCCAGGAGAGATCCCCATGCTGCCCCACCTCCACTGCCCTCCAGGTAGGGTGTGATCCCTTTGCTACTAAATCTCAGTTCAGTCAGCCAACTGCTG
This sequence comes from Leptosomus discolor, assembly GCF_034619465.1. Lineage (NCBI taxonomy): Eukaryota > Metazoa > Chordata > Aves > Leptosomiformes > Leptosomidae > Leptosomus > Leptosomus discolor. Next base: position 3,040,970 of record NW_028237764.1, read on the forward strand.
TTTCACCCACCTATTTGTCTACCTATGCAGACTGTGATGTCCTAACTTGGATACAAGGATACTGCAGCATAACGCATCTAAAGTCTTGCCAAAGTTGAGATAAATGGCATCCACTTTTCTCCTCTTATTCACAAACACAGGTAACTTATCCTGAAGGCAGTCAGCCTGGTGAGGCATGATTGACCCTTGATTACATTACGTGCTGATCATTCTCAGTCACCACCTTCTTCCTTAGGTAGGCAGAAATGTCACCCCACGAGGATTCTTTCAGGAACACTTTTCTCATCAAAGCGTGTGGGTCCCTGGCTTGGACTTGTGGCCTTTTTTAGAGATGGGTGCAACGTTCCCTTTCCTACACTTACCAGGGATGTCTCCGTCACCATGACTTTCCCAAGGGGACTGGGAACGACTTGGCTCTGAGAGCAAGGTGCATCTGAGTGCAGGGAAATCTCCACACCAGCACAGTCCCTGTGACAGCCCTCCCTGCCTCCTCCCCCACTAAGCTCCTCCATTTGGCATCCCACCATCGGTGCCCGGCCCTGCACAGCCTCAGTTGTGTCCCATGCATGTGTTGGCAGAGAGTTGTGCTGTGGGGTCTGGAAGGTGTGGGCCAGAAGAGATACTGCACAGGGCTGGCCATGCCCTAATACAGGCACGGAGACCACCAGGAGGAAGGAGATGGCCACGCAGCACAGGTCCCTCCCCACGGCTGGATTTATGGCCAGAGATTGAAATGGCTGATGCACGGGGCTGCTTTGTGCCCATTGCATTGGCGAAGCTTTCCTGGGGTGTCCAAGGAAAATGGCACAGGCCAGCTCCCCTCTCTTGCACCTTTGATGCCTTGCTTCCTTCTCCACGAGACCTGGCTCTGCACCACAAGCCCACTAGAGCGTGTCCTCCCTCTGTATGGTCACCCAGCTCAGCTGACATTGGTGCTTTCCTCTCCTCAGCACTTCGCAGCCCAGCCCAGCCCCTCCTCAGCTCTCCACCCCACCCCTGCCCTCTCCCCAGCCCAGCAGAGCAGCCCAGTCTGGGCTGGCCCCACAGCAGTGCCCACCGCAGGGCGCTGCAGAGCTTTGGGCACTTGCCCCACAGCTGCAGCCTCTCTGAAGGGGCTCAAGATCCCCAGCAGCCCCAGGGCTGAAGACGGCGCCATTGGCATGAGGAAGCAGGCGCCAGTCTCTCTCTGGCTCTCCTGCATCCATCCTGTAGGTGATCTCCCACCCTGACTGCCTTTGCCCCACTTTGCCTCCTTGCCAGCCCCGCTCCTGAGGGCAGCACCAAAACCTGAGCCCTGGAGCTCCTCATCAGCTCACGCGTCTCTCCGGTCTTCTGTCCCTGTACCTGCTGCATCTCCACTGGCTCCCACAACATTGAAGAGCCCTTGTTTCTGGATACCTGCATTTAGTGGTTTACTCTGGTGGGACTTAGAGGGTGTTTCACTGTCTGAGTCCTCATTCTCTGCTCCCCCCCCCCGGCATGTGGCAAGTCCCCATCCTCCCCTGGTCTCTCCAGATTCCTTTCCAGAGGGACGGACATCTGCCATTGCCACTTTCATAGCTGTGGTACCTTCAAGAAGGTGACTGGGAGCTCATCTACGATCTCCACTGCTCCTGGACACCATGAAGAGATTTTTTCACTCAAGTTTTTGTGTTTAAAAGATCCCTGTGTTACTGTGAGGTTCTGCCCATGAGCACAGGGAGAAGAGAAGGAGAAAATATGCTTTTACCATCCAAATCTTGGGTTGCTCTTGGCGGCAGCTGTAGAAGGAGAGCTCAGGCTTCAAGCACTGAACTGATGCTTCAAGCATTCTTGGCTGATGGGGAACATTAGTGACTCCTGTTGAGCCTGCTGTCAACCAGCACCCCCAGATCCCGTTCTGCAGGGCTGTTCTCCAGCCACTGGTCTCCCAGTCTACACTTGTGACTGGTGTTCTTTCATCCCAGGAGTCGAATCTGACATTTGTTCTTGTTAAACACGGTGACTCCTCTGGGTCATGGATACAGGTATTAAATTGAACAGGACCCAGAAAAGGTCTGTGTGTTCCCCACGTACGTCCCAGTATGTATCCTTGCTAAGTCCATACTGCCTGCATTTGGACACATTCTTCTCTTTTAGGGGCCCAGGAACATCACCCAAGAGGACTCTAATTGATGGCACACTCCTCACCAAAATGAGCTTTTAGAATCATAGAATCATGAATAGATTTGGTTGGAAGGGACATTCAATGGTCATCTAAAGACACTGAAATCATTTAGTCCAAACCCCAGCTGAGGCAGGGCCAGCTGGAGCAGGTTGCTGAAGACCTGGTCGAGGTCGGTTGATGGAGACTCCACCAATCCACTGGGGCACTCTGTTCCAGTTGTTGACCACCCTTCCAGTCAAAAAGCATTTACCTGTTTCAGACAGAATTTTGTGTCTATATATCTGTGTCCATCACCCCCTTGTCACTGGGAACTACCAAGAAAAGTTTGGCTCCCTGGTCTTCATGCCCTCCCATCAGGTATTCCTATACATTAATAAAATCCCTCCATGCTTCCTTCTCCAGACTGAACAGTCCCACAACTCTCAGCCTTAACACCTATGAAAGCTGCTCCAGTCCCTTAAACCAGCTCTGTGGCCCTTTGCTGGACTTGCTTTAGTAGATCAGCAACTTCCTCGCCCTGGGCAGCCCAGCACTGGACACAGCACTCCAGGTGTGTCCTCACCAGTGCTGAGTGGAGGGGAAGGGTCACCTCCCTCCACCTGCCAGCAACGCTTTTCCTAATGCAGTTTTAACCTAATGTTTCTCTACCCGTCCCGACTGGAATGGCCTGACTTGGGTAGAAGAATATTGAGGGAGACCACGGCAAGGGTTGGGCTGAAGCTGAGGCAAATGGCAGCCACTTTTTATCTGCTCATGCACAAGTGCAGGCTGTCAGGTTGGTGAGGCACGAGTGACCCTTGGAGAGTCCATGTTGACAGTCACTCTCCCGCAGGTGCTCAGAACTGTCACCCATGAGGACTCTCAGTGATGTCACACTCCTCCCCAGCGTGAGCTTGTACAGTCTGGGGTTCCCTGGGATGCACTTTCGGCCTCTTTCAAAGATGGATGTTTGTCCTCTCTCAGAAGAGACCTCTGCTATTCCCATGACCTTTCCAAAGGGATATTCCAAAGAAATATCCATCTTCCCCTGTGAGGTCACTAACACTGCTCTTCCTGTTCTATGGTGGATCTAATTTCTTTAATCTTTCAGATATTTGCACCTGTTCAGGATACAATGACCATTTCTGAAGTCATCTTTTTAGATGCAGACTGGCCAGATCATTACTCTCTGGTTTCCTCCTCCCCTTAATCTTTGTTCATTCAGCTGGTTCCTGTTTTGAGCTTCAGGTAGTAAAATCTTACCTGTCTTTCAACAGTCTAATTGTGTCCTTAGCCAACTCTTTCATTGTTTTTATTTCTAATTATCTTGTATCCACCTACTGTAGATATTTCTCCTCAGATTATCGCTAGGAAGTTCAAGCTCATTAGAGACAGCTCGGACAGAGCATATGCTTGCAGAGTGTGTTTTATTGTTCATGAAACTTTATCATGCCTCACTGTTCTCTACACATCAGGAAAGTTCTTCTGTGCCCGCGTGCAGCCAGGTCTGTCAGGAGAGCAGGCGGGAGATGATGCAATGGAACTGTATCATCCAGCTGCAGACTGCAGGGGAGAAGGCTGATATGACAAAAAGTGATGCAAGTTAAAGGGGACAATGAGGAAAACGGTGGGGTTGGGGAGGTGAGGAGTAAGGTTGTCCATACAGTGTCAGACCTCAAAAAAATGCCTTTCTGATCAGTCCAGAACTCCTGAGGAGACCCTCGGGATCGTTAGCACTTGGAGAATGCTGCTCTAACCCCTTCTCTGAAAGAAAAGGCAGAAGGTGTAACCCTTAAAAAAAAAAATTTTCTTAGATGCACTTTGAAATCTTCCTCCGGAACTACACTATGAAATAGCTCCAGTTATCTCTGCAAGTTTTGAAGACTTGAAGAAAATGACAAGGTAAACAGCTCATTAGGGCATTTGGGGCTCATTCCATGACCCTCAGGTACTGAGAGAAGTCTGAAGAAACCTCTCCAGAAGTCAAAGTCAGAAGCAAAGCCCAGAAGTCCCTTGAAGCCCTGACTGGCCCCCCTGAGGGCCCTTACTGACAAAGCCTCCCCAGGGCCTCCTTAGAGCAGATCACTGGAGGCCATGCTTGCAGGCAGGCCAAGGCCCTGTGCAGGGGGCTGGAATGCTGAGAAAACCCTTTGCTTTGCTTTAGGAAGCAGAAAGGCCAAGCCCTGACCCTCAGGCCCTGCCAAGGCCCATCCTGACACCCTCCAAGTTCCATCTCACCAGCCTCGCTGGCAGAGGCAACTGCTCTAGCCAAGAGGATCAAGACCTCAGGCCTCTTGGACCTTTCAGCTTGCTACAGCCCTTGGCCATCTCTCCTGCAGCCTGTCCTTCCCTGCCCCAAGCCTGCACCTCTTTCCCTTCAGGCTGTTGACACCCTGTTTGCTTTCCCACCCAGCTCTCACCCCACCGTTTCTCCACCTTCCCTCATGTCTCTCCACTCTCGCTGGCCATTCCTTGAAACACAAAGCCATAGGCTGATATAGACGCCCTCTGGGGGACCTCTTGCACTGCAAGACTACCCTCTGTGAGACATTTCTTTTGTTCTCCCCTCCAGTGTGAACCTTCCAAGCTGCACTTTGTGGAGGTTTCCTTCTCTTCCCACTACCAAGAAAATCTCCATCAGCTCTGAAACCACCCTTCAAGCAGGTGCACACTGCTCTTGTGCCCTGAGCCTCCACTTCAGCAGGCTAAAGAAGCCCAGAACCTTCATCCTCCCCATACAGGCTCCAAACTCCAGCCTGGCAGATCTCCTCGGCAGGCTTTCCTTTTCCTCCCCATTCCCCCAGACAACGGAGCTCCAAAGCCAGACTCTGGTCATCCACATGTGTCCACACCAGTGCCGAGTTGAGGGGGATGAGAGGTCCCTTGTCTGGGTGGCCACGCACACCCTAATGCAGCCCCGTCTCTGCAGCCCCATCTGCAGCTGGCCTTCCACACGGTGAGCGTGTACCACCGGCTCCTCTGGCATCCCTCGTAGTGCCCAGGCCCTTCTCCTCAGGGTCACTCCTCAGCTGCTCAGCTCCCAGCCTGCCCTCAGCTATGGTTTCACTCTGCCCCCGTAAAGGACTCACCACTTCTCCTCACAAAGCTTCCTGGGGTTTCTAGTGCCAAATCCCAGAGTTTCCAAGGTCCCCCAGCAGGGAAGCACCATTGGACCAGCTCTTCATCTGCACCCTCAGATGGCTCACCCTGACCTGTGGTGCCTCTGACAAGACAACAGCATGAGGAATTGCAGGGCACTACAGATCATAACAGAAGGCACTTGTTCAGTGATAGTGCTGACCAAGGGACACATTCCCATGGTGTTCAGCTCTGAAACACCAAAGGAAGCTCCAAAACAAGGCAGAGTAGGACTAGGGAGGGAAGGGTGAACAGAGATGGGCTGTTTGCATGGGAGGGTACAAGGATGGTCAAAGGGAAGAAATTGTGACCAGGAAGTGAGGGAAAAAGAAAAGAAAAGGTGATGTCGTGGAGCTGATGAGGGCTGTTTGGGGGTACCTGCCAGGCAGCCCTGCATCTCTGCAACAATGCCTGGAGTGGGACAAGAAAGCCACAGGTCATCTGACCAAACTTTCTCTTTGACGTCAATGGTCAGCAGGCACCTGCATGATTTCCCTCCATCAGGAAGGCAAGATCTGTGTTGGATGGAAATACAGAATCATTCCTGCTGGAAGGGACTTCAGGAGGTCTCTAGGCCAACCTGCTGCTCACAGCAGGGTCAGCTATGGAGTCAGAGCAGGTTCCTCAGGGTTTCATTCATTTGGGGCTTGAAAATCTCCAAGTACAGAGACAACACCAGTTCTCTGGGAGATCTGCTGCGGTGCTTGAGTGTCTTGGTGAGCAGAGTATTTCCTCCCTTCTTTCAGGTGATGCCCGTTGGCCCTCATCCTCCCATCATGCACAACAGAGTAGAGCCTCACTGCATTTTCTTGCTGATACCCAAGAAGATCTGGGAAGGCTGTGAGGGCTCCCCAAAGCCTTGTCCTCTCCTGGCTTTGCACCTTTGCAGCAAAGGTGGCCAAGAGCATCCTGGGCAGCAGTAGGAAGAGCACTGCCAGAGGGTTGGTGGAAGTGATCCTTCCTCTCAGCACTGCTACACTTTCTCTTGCTCACCTCCCTCATGGTTTTTGTACCCTACTACCTTCACCCACACTTCAACCAAAGCTGCCCTCCACAGCAGAAGAGCTGTGACAACCCCTATCCATGCCCTCTTCCTGAAGGGCTCTACCAGGTTCTTAGGGAAGGGGATTCTCACCATCAATGTGCTTTTGCTGGCCTGTTAGAGACACTGGCAGAGGTGAGCCTAAAATCACGTATCCCAGCCAGGAGTCAAGGGCTGACCTATCAGCTACTGCAGAAAGAATCACAGAATCAGAGAACAGTGGGGGTTGGAAGGGATCATGTACTCCAACCCCCCCGTTAAAGCTGATTTGCCGAAAGCAGGTCGTGGAGGATCATGTCCAGGGAGGTTTGAATATCTCCAGGGAAGGAGATTCCCTGTTCCAATGGTCTGTCACTTTTACTGTAGAGAAGTTTTTCCTCATGGTGAGGTGGAACTTCCTGTGCTCCAGTTTGTGCCCGTTGCCCCTTGTCCTGTCACTGAGCACCTCTGAAAAGAGCCTGGCACCGTCCCCTTGACACCCACCCTTTAGACATTCATAAGTGATGGTAAGGTCCGTTCTCAGTCTTCTCCAGGCTAAAGAGCCCCAGGTCTCTCAGCCTTTCCATATAGGGGAAATGCTCCGGCCCCCTCATCATCTTAGTAACATCCATTGGACTTTCTCCCACAGTTCCCTGTCCCTCTTGAACTGGAGGGTCCAGAACTGGACACAGCACTCCAGATGGGGCTTCACCAGGGCAGTGTAGAGCAGGAGAATAACCTTCCTCGAACTACTTGCCACACTATACGTGATACACCCCACGATACCTCTGGCCTTCTTGGCCACAAGCACACATCACTGGCTCATGGTCCACTTGTTGTCTACCAGAGCTCCCAGGTCCTTCTCCGCAGAGCTGCTCTCCAGTGGGTCTACCCCCAGCCTGGACTGGTGCAGGGGGATATTCCTCCCCAGGTGCAGGACCCTACACTTGCCCTTGTTGAACCTCATGAGGTTCCCCCCCTTCCCAGCTCTCCAGCCTGTCCAGGTCTTGCTGGATGGCAGCACAGTCTTCTGGCATGTCAGCCCCTCCTCCCAGTTTAGTATCATCACCAAACTGGCTGAGGGTGTGCTCTGTCCCTTCATCCAGGTTACTTATGAATATGATACACAGGATGGGACCCAGTACTGACCCCTGGGGAACACCACCAGTCACAGGCCTCCAGCTGGACTCAGCACCACTGAGCACACCCCTCTGAGCTCTCTCCTTCAGCCAGTTGTCCATCCACCTCACTCTCCACTCGTCTAGCCCACACTTCCTAAGCTTCCCTGTGAGGATGTGGTGGGAGACAGTGACAACAGCCTTGCTGAAGTCAAGGTCACCAACATCCTCTGCTTTCCCCTCATCCACCCAGCCAGTCATGCTGTCGCAGAAGGCTCTCAGGTGGGTCAGGCATGATTTCCCCTTGGTGAATCCATGCTGACTACTCCTGACAATCCTCTTTTCCTCCCCCTGTTTAGAGGTGACACCCAGAATCAACTGTTCCATCACCTTTCCAAGGATGGAGGGGAGGCTGACTGCTCTGTAGTTCCCCACATCCTCCTTCTTGCCCTTTTTGAAGACTGCAGTGACATTGGCTTTCCTCCAGTCCTCAGGCTCCTCTCCTGTTTGCCGTGACCTGCCGAAGATGATGGAGAGTAGCTTAGTAGTAGCATCTGCCAGCTCCCTCAGCACATCTGAGCTGGTCTCGTGCACTCATCTTACCCGCAGGGCTGCTCAGAGACACGAGTCCTTCCCTCGCACACACACAGGCAGTGCAGGGCAGGAGTTGTCGTGCCTCTCTGGCCTCCTGCTGCCATTCCCAGAGGCTGGCAGGCACCTCAACCCTGCAGTGTGTCACGTTGCCCTGCACTCATCTGAGATGTCCCACGGCAAGAGAAATGGATGCAGGGACGTTTGGGTTCAAGGAAGCCCACCCCAGTGCTGCATTCCGGTGGTTTCTCAGGGGACGTTACCGTCAATGCGAAGTGACCCTGAGACACTGTCTGTCCCACAGGCCTTCATGGCATCCCCAGGAACAGCTGATGGCGTTTGTGCTCCTTCAGGCTCATCTCTCCTCGTGGATGTGATGTGCATTCTTACATCTCATCTGAACAATGAGAACATGGACGTCTGACCTGGTCATTCAGTGTCCTTCTGTACCGGGACAAGAACCTCTCTGAGCTGGGGTGAGAGGGCAGTGCTGGAAATGGTGGTTGTGATGGGGCTCCTCCATGACGATAGCGCCAGGGCACGAGGTTTAACCCAGGCCGGCAACTAAGCACCACACAGCTGCTCCCTCCCTCGCTACCCCTGCAGCGGGATGGGGGAGGGAATCGGAAGGGTAAAAGTAAGAAAACTCGTGGGTTGAGATAAAGGTGGTTTAATAGGTAAAGCAAAAGCAGCGCACCCAAGCCAAGCAAAAGAAGGAATTCAGGCCCTGCTTCCCACCAGCAGGCAGGTGCTCAGCCATCCCCAGGAAAGCAGGGCTCCATCGTGCATGACGGTTACTTGGGAAGACAAACGGCATCACTCCGAATGTCCCCCTCTTCCTTCTTCTTCCCCCGGGTTTTATTGCTGAGCATGACATCCCATGGTATGGAATATCCCTTTGGTCAGGTGGGGTCAGCTGTCCCGGCTGTTTCCCCTCCCAACCCCTTGTGCACCCCCAGCCTACTCGCTGGTGGGGTGGGGTAAGGAGCAGAAAAAGTCTTGACTCTGTGCAAGCACTGCTCAGCAATAAAGAGATCATCCCTGTATTATCAACACTGTTTCCAGCACAAATCCAAAACACAGCTCCCTACCAGCTATGATGAGGACAATTAACCCTATCCCAGCCCAAACCAGCACAGGCAGCTTCCCCAGGGTGTCCAGTGAGCCCAGGCACAGACAAGACCCTGCTCTGCTGGTCCTTCAGGTCTCTCCCAGGAGGCCCGGCTGTGTGAGGACACTGCTGTTTTCCCCACACCCCACACCCTGCACACTCACACTCTTCCTCTGTTCATCGGCGTTGTCATCTGTGGGACAGTTTCTTGGGCATGTTCTTGAGAGAAACTTTAGAGGAAGACCTAAGCTTTCAGGCAGTGCCCTGAGGAGATCCCCTTTCCTGATGGAACTGCTCTTACGGAGGGCAGCTCTGTCAGAGAAGTGCCCATTGCCTGTCCCTGCCTGCGGTCACAGGACTACCACGCAGGAGGACTGTGACCAAGCTGCCAGAGCAATCGGGCCTTACAGCAACCCAAGGGCTCAGAGGGAGAGAGTGGAAGTGGAAAGAGAAGAGCTCTGGAAGACCAAGTGCTCCTGGCAGCGCTGCCATGCTGGGAACTCTCTTCCCCTCCACCTCTGCACACAGGAATTCCCCCAGCAGCTCCAAAACTGTGTTTTGTTTAAACACACAAGGAGCACAGCTCCTCCTCTACACATCCTCTCCGTCTGGAAAGAAAATCAGGCAGTGAATTAGAAGGGGGATACAACATCATGGCTGGTAAAACGCCACCATCAACACCAGAAAATACAGATGAGAGGTTGGGCCTCTACAGAGGTACATGACAACTGCTATGCAGAGGAAGATGGGCAGTTTCCTGCTTCCTAATAAAAGCCAGTCATGATTTTCGACACAGCATCCCTGAGCTCCTGGTTCCTCATGCTGTAGATGAGAGGGTTCACTGCTGGAGGAACCACCGAGTACAGAACTGTTATCAGCAGGTCCAGAGACGGAGAGGAGGTTGAGGGGAGCTTCAGGTAGGCAAACATGGCAGTGCTGATAAAGAGGGAGACCACAGCCAGGTGAGGGAGGCAGGTGGAAAAGGCTTTGTGGCGTCCCTGCTCCGAGGGGATCCTCAGCACGGCCCTGAAGATCTGCACGTAGGACACCACAATGAACACAAAACAACCAAAGGCTAAACAGGCAGTGACCACAAGAAACCCAGCCTCCCTGAGGAAGCCTGAGTGTGAGCAGGAGAGCTTGAGGATCTGGGGAACTTCACAGAAGAACTGGTCTAGGGCATTGCCCTGGCAGAGGGGCAGTGAAAATGTACTGGCCGTGTGCAGGAGAGCATTGAGAAAGCCACTGCCCCAGGCAGCTGCTGCCATGTGGACACAAGCTCTGCTGCCCAGGAGGGTCCCGTAGTGCAGGGGTTTGCAGATGGCAACGTAGCGGTCGTAGGCCATGACGGTGAGAAGAAAATACTCTGCTGCAATAAAAAAGAGATTGAGAAAGACCTGGGCAGCACATCCTGAGTAGGAGATGGCCCTGGTGTTCCAGAGGGAATTGGCCATGGCTTTGGGGAGAGTGTTGGAGAGGGAGCCCAGATCAAGGAGGGACAGGTTGAGGAGGAAGAAGTACATGGGGGTGTGGAGGTGGGGGTCACAGGCTATGGCGGTGATGATGAGTCCATTGCCCAGGAGGGCAGCCAGGTAGATGCCCAGGAAGAGCCCGAAGGTCGAGAGCTGCAGCTCCCGTTTGTCTGCGAACACCATGAGGAGGAACTGAGTGATGGAACTGGCATTGGACATTGTTTCACTGCAGGAATGGGGAACTGTTGAAAGAGGAGAAGACATTGACAGGTCAGGTCAGATTTCTCTGAGCCAGTCTTATGCCATTTCTCACACATAACTGCCTCAAAGGCTTTTTTTGTGGGGGGACATCGGTCAGTTCTTTTTTGTGAGTTTAGGACTAATGGGGAGGGGCTCTGCCCATGGGCTCCAGAGAAGTCAGACCTGTGCTATTGCAGTGGTGTCAAACAGCCCGTGCATTCAATAGCTGTTCCTGGCAATGGGTGCTTCACTTGAGTGAGAGGTATTTGCCTCAGTGACCGTGTGAAATTTGTCCCTATTTATTACAGTGCGATGGAGTCAGCACCCAGACCTGCTGTGTCTGAGAGGGAAGAGCCCAGGGAGGGACCCAGCCCTTCCAACTCTGCTCTCCTGAACAGCAAAGTCTGGGTCAGAATCACTCTCCAGTAGCACAGAACTTTTCTCCCCCCCCATTTTCCATCTCCAGGCTCTCTCCAGACATGATAAGAGCAGTGTGCCTGTGGGGGAGAATGGGGCTGTCAGTAGGTTCCCATCCTCCCCGGTGAAGTGCCCCCACAATGGGGGAAGGGCACTTCAACCTCTTTACCCCAGGGAAATGCCCAGGTGCCTGAAAAACTCTGCCCAGTGTCTCCTGAAGGGAGAGTCAGCTTGTTTGTAAATTCCACACACTGCATTGCATACAGCCTCCCAGGGCCCGTGTCTCAAAGTGGATCGGAGATACCCCCACAACCCAGAGCTTCCATAAGGAAGAAAAAAGCAGCAGGAAGAAGAAAAGAAAAACACGAAGCAATACCCTGATCCTTCTGCAAATAGGGAAAAGGAAAGAAAGACAGCTGGCACTTGGGAAAACTTCCTCCTTACACAGCAGAGCACAGCACCTCCACGCTGGTGATATCCCAGGCCGGTTGCTCTCAGTCCCTTTTCTCTGCAGAAGGAAGAAGTTTATGTGTCAGGAGAGATGCACCTTTGCTCTACTGCAGCTGCGCCTGCAGAGGAAGCAGCACCTGCCCTGGACCCCCTCGCCTTGAGGGCAGAGGGTCTGCTGAGGGGGAGAGGTGACCAGGGAGGCTTGCTCAGAAGAAGCTCTCTGTGTTGGGTCAGGACCTTTCTGAATTCCCGCTGCCATGACATTTCTAATTTTCCCTGCCCATGTCTCTGCTGCCTGGAGCTGTCCCTGTCAGGAGCTGTTTCTCTGTCTCCACATCTCCTCCCTGGCAGCACTCACACACACCGTCCCACGCGCTGTGTACTCAGCTCAGCCTTGCAGACCCCTCCTGGCAGCAGAGCACTGCCCAGGGCCATCTCCGTAGCTGCAGGCTCTGATGGGAACATGAGTTCATTGCTGATGAGGCTGCAGAGGTGATGCTGAGGAGCTCAGTAAGCCAAAGGTGGTTAGTTTTTGATTTAGATTTAGATTTTGATTTAGAAACCTCCAAGTGAAACACATCTGGACTTCAGTGCCTCCTCCCAAATTGAGAGAATAATGTCCATGTCCAACACTCCCTCCACCCCAGAGGCCACTCAGAGTAGAAGACTGAAAGCACAGGCTCCTTCCCATTCAGGTAAACCCTGCCTTGATGTACTTCTTGAGAAGCTTCCTCTACCAGTGTCCGGGGGGGGCGGATCTGGAGTTGTGAGAAGTCCTGAGCAGCACAACACCCTTTGAACAGCAGAAGATCCCTGCCCTGCCCTGCTGGGGAACTGTCCTTCCACCCACAGCTTCTAACCACAGCACCATGAGGAGCTCCCCAGGCAGGCCGAGTCCTGACTCTGGCTGGTGACAGAGTCCCTGCCCCAGGACACAGGCTCCTATGGTGAAGGGACCACGCTTAGAAGGACAGGCCTGGACATTGCTGGCTGCACACCCACCTTCACACCCCACAGCCATCCCCACCAGAAGGCAGCCATCATGCCCTGTCCCTCTCACACTGCACTAGGGAAGCCCTGCTCTGCAGCCCGGCTTCCTCTTCTCCATCCCAGACAGATCCCAGAGGTTGGACACATTCAGGAGATCCTGCAAGGAGCCACCGACACATCACCCTGCACCCAGAGACTTACTGTGTCAGAGGCTGGGAAGAGTTCTCCTCCAGTGAGCTCTCAGCCATCCTCCCCCTCTCCCCTGCCTTCAACCTCTCTCTGCCCCGCTCCTTTCTCCTTGGTGCCCACAGGCAGCCCCCTCAGCCCTGCTGCGCTTGGCAGAGCAGCTGCTGCTGGGCAGAGCTGTCTCCCTGCAGCTCTGCCTGCTTGCTAGGAGCTCTCTCTGTCCCAGGAGCCCAGCCCAGATCAGCAGCAGAGCAACAGCCCAACAACTTTTTAATCATCTCTCTGGTGGTTTGGTGTGAAGTTCATAAATCACAGAGACTGTGAGGAAGTTGAGGAAACCTCTCAAGGAGTCAAAGTCAGAAGCAAACTCCAAAGTTTCTTGGAGCACTGATGGGTTCCACTGAGGGATGTTACTGACAAAGCCTCCCTGGGGGCTGGTTAGAAATGAAAACTGGAGACAGTGAGGACAGGTAGGCAAAGGTAAGGTGAAGGTGGCTCTGATGCTGAGTAACCCTTGCTGTGCTTTATCAAGACAAAAGAAAGCCCTGACTCCCCAGCCCCTGCAAGGCAGACCCTGTCCCTCAGCCATTCCTCAGGGTTCTTCCTGGGGCAGGGTGATGTGGGGATGTGCAGTGCCAAGGGCAGGGCCAAGGTCCTCTGCTTCTGGGTTTTTCCTGGGTGGGCTGAGGAGGCAATGAGGTGCTGGTGCTGTAAGGTGAAGGTGTCTTCCAGTAGGCCTTGGGGGTGGAGACAACAGCCCTTGCCAAGGGGAGAAAGACCTCGGCTCTCTTGGGGGCTTTTTGTCTTGCCAGAGCCCTTGAGCGTCTCCACCACAGGATGTCCTACAGTGTCCCACACCTGCGCTTGCCATTGCACCGTGCAGATCAGACTGTCCCCAGGAGAGGCCTGAGCAATGCCGAGGGACATGTTCTCCCTTCCCAGAGGCTGGAGGTCAGGACCTGTAGCCTTCATGGAACACCCCCAGCTTTCCTCAGCATCAGAGTGACCTTGCCCTTGCCTTTGCCTGCTTGGGATGAAGGGAGCTCCTGGCAAGAGGGCAGTGCTGCCAAGAGCTCTGGAGTGTCCCTCTCCTCCCACAATCCCAGAACCAAGGAGGCTGGAAGGCAGCCAGCTGCCGCCTTTTCTGGGCTTCCCCTTCATCCTTGGTTTCAACCAGTAGCTCCTTTCTCAGCCATGCCAGCCTCCTGCCACCTTGATGTGACTTCCAGCATGTCAAGGTGGAACATTCTGGATCATGAAGAGGAGATCCTTGAGCATCAAACACCTCTCTGCACCTGTCTTCTCTGGTGCCTGCAGCCTAAGGCATTTTTCCAAGGAAGTCCCTCAGAAGGTCAAATTCTGCTCTCCTGAAACCCTGTTTTTGCCTTCTTCAATTTTCTCCACATCCTCCAAACTACCTTTTTACCCTGAACTTTTCCATTTGTAACCAGCCTTTCCTTGTTCATACATGTTGTGGTTTAAACCCTACAAGATATGAGGCACCACCCTACAGCTTGCTCACCTCCCTCCCCCAACTCAGTGGGACAAGGGAAGAGGAAACGTAGAGTAAAAGCAAGAAAATTTAAGATGGTGATTTGAGGTCACTGGCCTGCTTGTGTCTCCCCCCAGCCTCTTGCACCCTCACCCCTCTATTCACTGGTGTGGCACAGTCAAAACAGAGCAGGCCTTGAAGCTTTTCAAACACCATTCAGAAACAGCTAGAACATTCGTGTGTTCTCAGCACTATTTTAGTCACAAAACTGAGACATAGCACCATGGGAGCTTTCATGAAGAGAAGTAACTCCAGCCCAGCCAGGCCCAGTCCAATCTCCACCTATTATTCCATCCCATTTCTCTCATATTCAGGTCCCACACTCTCCAAACGTCCTTCTTCTACAACCACTCCCTTCCAATCATGGTATTTACAGACAGCAGTCCTTGCTTCAACTATGGGCCACCCCTCTCAAATGTCCATGAAATTGTCCATCAAGTGCCATCTGCTTTCATGTTGTCCATGATTTGGCTTCCATTTTGTATGGTGGTTACGCAGGACAGGAAAGGGGTGTTGTGTGGAGTTACTGGTCATGACAACTAGCTCAGGTTGGGTGAGGTTACTGGCTGGACGGTCAAGCACAGGGTGATGGTGAACAGAGTTCAATCCAGATGGTGACTGGTCACAAGTAGTAAATCCTAGGGCTCAGTATTTGGGCCGGTCTTGTTTAACTTCTTTATTGATGATCTGGATGAGGGGATCGACTACTCCCTCAGTGAGTTTGCTGTTGGCACTAAATTGGGTGTGTTGAACTGCTCAGGGCTAGAGAGGTTCCGCAGAGGGACCTAGACAGGCTGGATTAATGGGGTGAGGGCAATTGTAGGAGGTTCAACAAAGCCAAGTGCCCGAGTCCTGCTCGGGGTCACAACAACCCCATGCAGCACTACATGTTAGGGGATAAGTGGCTGGAAAACTGCCCGGCAGAAAAGGGCCTGGGGGTGCTGGTCGACAGCCAGCTGAACATGAGCCAGCAGTGTGCCCAGGTGGCCAAGAAGGCCAACAGCATCCTGGCCTGTATCAGCAATGGTGTGGCCAGCAGGAGCAGGGAGGTGATCGTGCCCTTTTGCTCAGTACTGGTGAGGACGCACTTCAAATGCTGTGTGCAGTTTTGTGCCCCTCACTCCAAGAAAGACACTGAGGTGCTGGAGCGTGTCCAGAAAAGGGCAACAAAGGTGATGAAGGGTCTGGAGAACAGGTCTTGTGAGGAGCAGCTGAGGGAACAGGGGTTGCTCATTACGGAGAAAATGAGGCTGAGGGGAGACCTCATCGCTCTTTAAAACTACCTGAGAAGAAGTTGTAGTGAGGTGGGAATCAGTCTCTTCTCCCTAGTAAGAAGTCATAGGACAGGAGGAAATGGCATCAAGTTGCACCAGGGGAAGTTTAGGTTGGACATGAGGTAATATTTCTTTTCTGAAAGAGTGGTCAAACACTGGAACAGGCTGCCCAGGGAAGTGATGGAGTCACCATCCCCGGAGGTGTTCAAAAAACACGATTCCATGATTCTATGATTGTTGCACTCGCCCAGATTTTTCAAACTCTCATTTAGGTGATACCTGCTGCAGTACTTGCTAAAATATACAACTAAAACTTGCTGTTGGTACTAAACTGGGAGAAGTGGCTGACACACCAGAAGGCTGTGCTGATATTCAGCGAGACCTGGACAGGCTGGAGAGCTGGGCAGGGAGGAACTTCATGAGGTTCAATAACGGCAAGAGTAGGGTCCTGCACATGGGGAGGAATAACCCCCTGCACCAGTAGAGGCTGGGGGTTGACCTGCTGGAGAGCAGCTCTGCATAGAAAGACCTGGGAATTGTAATAGACAGCAAGTTAACCATGAGCCAGACGTGCCCTTGTGGCAAAAAAGACCAGTGGTATCCTGGGGTGTGTGAAGAAGAGTGTGACCAGGGCCTCCAGAGGGCTCTTCCAACCCTCACCATTCTGTGATTCTGTGAGGAAAAAGAACTCTCCCTCAAAGGGCAGCCTTGTGGTGCAAGAGTTCCCCCAGAGGGTGTCAGGATCTGCCCACGGCTTTGTGTTTCAAGGAACAGGCAGTGAGGGTGGAGAGACATCAGTAAAGGTCTAGAAATGCTGAGGGCAGAGCTGTGTGGGAAAGCAAGATGGGTGTGTGCAGCCGGCAAGGGAAGAGGTGCAGGCGTGGCAGAGTGCAGGACAGCCTGCAGCAGAGATGGCCGAGGGCTCTGGCAAGGCTCAAAGGCCCAACAGGAGCAAGGCCTTGGGCCCCTTGGCTATGGCAGTGGCCTCTGCCACCAAGGCCTCCCAGGCAGAACTTTCCGTTTCTCCTTCCCTGTTGCTTGGGGAAGCCGGGAGGGCTTGTCCAGTTTCCCTGCCTTTGGCACTGCTCCCCCTCACACCCCACTGCCCCTGGGAAGAGCCCTGAGCCCCCCATGAGGGGCAGGATCTGCCTGCCCAGGGCCTGAGGGTCAGGGTTTGGACTTTCTGCTGGGTGAAACCAAGCCAGGGTTTTCTCAGCACTCCAGCCCCCTGCACAGGGCCTTTGCCTACCTGCAAGCACAGCCTCCAGTTCTCTGCTGTAACGAGTCCCTGGGGAGGCTTTGTCAGCAGTGGCCCTCAGTGGGCCCAATCAGTCCTTCAAGGGACTTTGGGGTTTGCTTCTGACTTTGACAACTTGAGCAGTTTGTTCAGTTTCCTCTCAGTAGCTGAGATTCCTTTACTTAAGGCCAAATACCCCATGGGGCTCATTAAAAGACAGAAAGCCCTAAGGAGCTATATGTCTTTTTTTCATTTTTTTCAAGTCTTCGAGATTTCTACAGCTAATTGGAACCCTTTCAGAGTGTAGTTACAGATGAAAATTCAAAAGTGCACCTAATTAAAATTAATTTTAAAGGGTGTTTTTATTCAATTTTCAGTTTAGAGGAGACGTGATGGAAGCATTCTGCAATTGATATTGATGCAGAGTGTCTCCTCAGCAGCTGTGGACAGCTAGGAACAGCAGTCCCTTGAGGTCTGACACTGTATGGACAGCTTTGCTCCTCACCTCCTCTACCTCCCCATTGCTGTCTTTGGCCAAAGGGGATTTACATCCTCTCTTACCTGAGACTTCTCCACTCAAGTCTGCAGACACATGTCACAGCTCCATTGCACCATCTCCCACCTGCTTTCCTTAGAGAACTGCCTGCACACAGGCACAGAAGGACTTCTCCCATGTGCAAGGAAAGGAAAGTAAAGCAGGACCAAGTCTCATCAACAATAAAACACACTCCTCTACCGTGTGCTAAGTACAAGGTGTCTCTAATGATGTCGCCTTTCGACAAGGGATAATCCTGTGAGAAATGTGTTAGATCAATACATACACAAAGGTAGGTATAAACCTAACGAAAGAGCTGACGAGAGAAAACTAGACTACTGAAATCTTTTAGTCCCTGAATCTCAAAGCAGTTGCACTGGTGAGAGGTGTCTGAATGGACAGAAAGGAGAAACATGGAGAATGATGGAAAAGGCCTTTGCCTGGGCAGTTGGCATCTGAAAAGATGACTTTATAAATGGTCAATTTATCAGGACAGGTGAAAATCCATGAAAAGGCAGAGAAATCAAATACAGCATGTGACAGGCAGAGTAGTGGTAATGCAGGTACAGAGGAAGATCACCATGGCTTTGGCAAAGACCCAGCTGGCCCCTGGCCTCACACCTCCTCAGCCACCATGGCCATCCCAAGCCCCTGCACAACCCAGCTCCAAGCTCTTGCTCTCCCAACTCCCCAGACACCTGGAACCTCAGCAGCAGCTGCAAACCCAGGGGCTGCCTCCTGGCCTCCCCTTTCCTCATCCCCCTGTGCCATCACAGGCACCTCCACCTGCCAGGACCTTGCTTCTGCCCTATCTCCTGCTCAGGCACAGGGGACATCCCCAGCAGCTGCCCATGCCGTGGTCCTGCTCCGCACCTCCTGGCTCCTCAGCCAAGAGGGGCTAGCCAGAAACGGGAAGAGATCAAGGACATGCTTCTGTCCTGTCCCCTCCTCAGCCATCACTGACATCCCCAGCAGCGGCACAAGCCTGCTGCACAC
Source organism: Leptosomus discolor (assembly GCF_034619465.1). NCBI lineage: Eukaryota > Metazoa > Chordata > Aves > Leptosomiformes > Leptosomidae > Leptosomus > Leptosomus discolor. Next base: position 3,059,423 of record NW_028237764.1, read on the forward strand.
TCCTGCCCTAGCAGCTCCTGAGCCATCAGGGACAGCAGGAGGAGCTGCACAAGACAGGGGCTGCTCTTGACCTGTCACCTGTGCAGCCACCTATGGCGTCACCCAGCACGACCCATTTAGCTTAGTGTCCTGTTTTAATGTGAAGCAAGAACAGCAGGGGTAGCACTGACCCAAATATTCTTCATTTTCCTACCACAAAGGAACCTCAGAGCACTCCAGAGAGTCTGGCGGCTCTCAGCGACCCATGCAGTACTTTAGCCCTCCGGCAGCCTGTTCTGGGCAATAAAAGCCTTCATGTCTGAGCTGCGAGTGTAGTTTACTCACACGCACCTCACTCAAAAAACCAGAGGTGGGGAATGCTCCACTTGCACTTTTGACTCTGACACTTCCTTACGGAGCCGGTTACCTCGTCTGCCCCAGCCAACCGCAGCTTCTTCAGAGCAAACATGTGGGTGAGTTTTCCCCCAGAGGAGTTCTTCAGGCAGCTCAAGGGATGTTTTACTTCATTGCTGTGCGTCACATGTCAGTGATTCACTCCAAAGGTTACCAGCTGACCACTGTTACACGCCCCACAAACACAGACACTCCACAAGGAGTGGACACCTGACTAGGACAAAAGATTCCACAGTGAGGAATGATTAAGGTCCTGCCTATAACCTCCTCTATTACTCCTGAATTTGACACCTTCTGGATGGAAGAACTAAGGCTAAAAACGGGCTCTACTACCAGTCGGAACACGCACAGAGTTTCAATATTATAAAAAGCATTACAAAAGAAAGCTGACAAATCCTTCATGCAATTGGGATTTGAGAAGCAAGCTGACACTGAACAAGGCAGAGCTTTCCTCCACGTTTTCTGATTCCTGGGATCTATTTCTTCCTTACAAATGCATGAAGAAACTGCAAAGAAGTAGCCACCTCTGTTTAGAGTAGTCTTAAAAAATCACAACCATTAAAACCTCACACTCGAGGATTTCAGGAAACATATACTGTCAGCAACAGCTCCAGTCCCTACAAAGAGAAATGCAGATACAGAAATCCACACTCTGGTTACACAGAAAATGACATGACATTTTCCAAGAAGAAACTTGAACATATTAAACATCAGTCACTGAGATCAGATGCTTCGAGTCGGGACTGGCCAGCAGCGGATCTCAGTGTTCAGGAGCTTTCCTGAGGTTTTCCCGCTATAAGGAAAGACAGGCAAACAAGGCAGGGTGGTGGAGTCGCTCTTTACGTGAGAGAGCAACTAGAATGTACGGAGTTGTGGCCAGGGGCGGATGAGGAGAGAGCTGAGTTTTTGGGTGAAAATGAAGGGGCAGGCTAGCATGGGAGATACTGTTGTGGGTGTCTGTTACAGGCCACCTGACCAGGATGAGGAAGTTGACAAGGCCTTCTACAGGCAGCTGACAGCAGCCTCACAATCACAGGCCCTGCTTCTCATGGGGGATTTTAACTCCCCAGATATTTGCTGGAAGGCCTACACAACCAGCCATTCACAGTCCAGGAGGTTCCTCCAGTGCATCGATGAGAACTTCTTGATGCAATGTTGGTGGATGAGCCAACAAGGAGGGGAGCACTGCTGGATCTCCTCCTCACTAACAAGCAGGGTCTGGTTGAAGCAGTAAAGGTCGAGGGCAGCCTTGGCTGCAGCAACCATGAGATGGTGGAGTTCAGGATCTGGTGTGGTAGGACCAGAATACCAAGCAAGATCACAACCTTGGACTTCAGCAGGGCCAACTTTGGCCTTTTCAAGCAATTTCTAGGTGAAATCCAATGGGATAGGGTACTAGATGATATAGGGGCCCAGGAAAGTTAGTTTGTATTCAAGGACAAGTTCTTCTAAGCTCAAGGTCTGAGCATCCCAGTGGGTAGGAAATCAAGAAAGAGAACCCCAGGAGACCCACATGGTTAAACAGGGAACTAATGGGCAAACTGAAGTGGAAGACTACAGATCTTTGAATGAGGGGATGGCCACTTGGGAGGACTGTAAGAGTGTTGTCAGAAGATGCAGGGAGGCAACTTGGAAAGCTAAGGCCTCCTTGGAGTTAAGCCTTGCAAGGGAGGTCAAGGACAAGAGAAAGGGCTTCTTCAAATACACTGCAGACAAAACTAACACCAGAGGCAATGCAGGCCCACTGTTGAATGAGGGGGATGCCCTGGTGACAGAGGATACAAAGAAGGTGGAGGTATTGAAAGCCTTCTTTGCTTCTGGCTATGCTGCTGGAGACTGTCCTCAGGAGCCCCAGACCCCTGAGGACCCAGAGGAAGTCAGGAGAAAGGAGGAGTTTGCCTTGGTTGATGGGGAGTGGATTAGGGATCAGTTAAGCAAGCTGGACATAAACAAATCCATGGGCCCTGATGGGATGCACCCACGAGTGCTGAGGGAGCTGGCAGAAGTCATTGCTACACCACTCTCCATCATCTTTGGTAAGTCTGGAGAACAGAAGAGGTACCTGAGGAAAACAAATGTCACTCCAGTCTTCAAAAGGGCAAGAAGGAGGACTCGAGTAATTACAGACCTGTCAGCCTCACCTCCATCCCTGCAAGTGTTCAAGACCAGGTTGGATGGAGCCTTGAGCAACCTTATCTAGTGGGAGGTGTCTCTGCCAAGGCAGGAGAGTTGGAACTAGGTGATATTTGAATTCCCTTGGAACCCAAACCATTACATGAGTCTATGATTCTATGTTTCCATCATTGACTTCTGCAAAGTCATTGGGCATCAGCAACTGGTGTTTCTCTTTAACGTGGATCCATCTGTTACTTTTGGGAGAACAGAGGTGTCCTTATCTTGATTGAACACTTGTTCTTCTCAGGAAGGGGAGATGATAAGCCTTGGGTCTCGAGACAATGATGCAGCAATTACGCGGTAACAGTGTTCCTGTTTCCTAACACCTGTGCAATCTGGTGTGGTATTGTGGCATTAGAGGAGACAAGTTGTTGGTGAGGAGATCCTGAGAGATGCCCTGAGGCAGCCAGTCCCTGGGTGTCAGGGTGTGTGGGCAGGTGCCTAGGGTGCTTATCACCTCCCAAACCCTGTTCTTTGAAGCCTGAAAAGGCAGGTAATCCCGCTCCATGGACACACTACCTAACAGAAGGGTGCCTTGCCTACCCCAGTGAAACCCAGCAGCTCCAAGGGCTGTTCTGGGGCTTGGCCTGTGTCTATCTCTTCAGTGCTGTCAGAAGGACATGGTTGAGATACAGACCCAAGTCATCTCTGAGGATACCATGGTTGTGACATGGACATGACACTGGATGACACCATGGTTGGAATGGGAACCCAAACCACACCTGAGGGCACCAGGGATGAGATAGGAACCCAAGACCCAACTCACTAGAAGAATCACCCCAGCAGTAAAAAAGAAGCCACACAAATACGGATGGGTCTGTACCATCTATTAGTAAGACAGGAGAACAATTTGAAGTATGAAGCTGTTCCTTGACATGGAAATAGAAGGAAGAATTGAGAAAAATCAGCAAAACCAGACCAAAACTACCAGGTCACTGAACTTGAGAGACCTTAGAAAAAAGCAGAAATATGACCAGTGCCAGACAGGCAAGCAGAGCAGTGCCTGGCTGCTGCGCTGCTGGAATGGTGAAGCACCAGTCAGGAGTTAGAGGATGAGGAAGCTCAACAGCTGGAGTCACTCACCAGGGACAAGGGACTTGACAGAGAAATCCCTGAGGAACTTCAACACAACAAGAATATAGACCGGGTGCAACAATGGAAGTGGCTGAGGTGGACCTAGACTGGGAACACAAGAGTTAACTAGTCATAACTTGGTGGAATCCTGTAGGGTCAGGACATCTAGGGAGAGCTTCAAGGAGTCCAGATGGGCTTGAGATGGAGGGGTGGACTTGACCACTGAAGCCATTGCAGGTGTTATTCAGGAGTGTGACACATGCATCATAGTCAAGTGAGCCAAGCGAGCAAAGCCTCTGTGGTGTGAAGGATGGTGGGTGCGATATCAATCCAGAGAGGCCTCACAGATGGGTTATATCACACTGCCACGAACCTGCCCAGGCAAGCGCCATGTCCTTACTGTGGTTGAAGTGACAACCAGATGGTTGGCAACATGCCCTGTGACAACCATGTCCCACCCCCCAAAACACCATCCTGGGCCTTGAAGAGCAAGTGCTGTGGCACCCCAGAAAGACCTGAGGCAGAGAGCAGGATTCCTTTCTGAAACACCCTCAGAAGCCCCTGGGCCAGGGAACGTGGCAATGATTGGGTGTGCCACATCCCCTGTCACACACCAGCCTCCGGAATGATTGACCGAGAGAAGGGACTGTTAAGGACAAGAGTGAGAGCAAAGGGGGATGGGAAATAGAGGCGGTGGGATGCAGAGTGGGCAGAAACCACCTGCCTAGTTAATACCAGAGGATCGACTGATCGACCTGACCCTGCCCAGACAAAAACCTGCGTATTGTAGATGGAGATAATGTCCCCATAATGCCTGTAGGGAACTGTCTGGGAAAGACAGCACAAATTGTCCCTCCCTCAGGAAATGACAAACCTGTTTGTGGGATTGCTTTTGCTCAAGGGTGTGGGTACACTGCATTGATGTAAGGAAATTCTGATGTGTACCTCTAGTAGATTTAATCTGGTATTACGGTTTGAGGCTGGGCCGGCCACTAACAAATGAGATGCTCTCTATTAACTCCTCTCCCCTCCCAAAAGGGAAAAGGAGAGAGAGCAAGGGAGAGAGACTTTACGGTTTGGAAAAGAAAGCTGAAACAGCTTTAATGGAACAGTAACAATAAAAGAAAATATAATAATAAGGAAATAATGAAGTATAAACTATATGTACAAATATATACAACTAGACCCAAAACCAACACCAAACCCAACTCCCCCACTCCATCAAGCTGAAGGGCTGGCACTGGGGCAGTCCCAGGCTGGACTGGGCAGCAGACAGGGAAGGGATGCAGGAGCTGGACTCAGGCCCTGGATTCAGGGATGCACCAATCGGGATCGACGACAGAAGAACAGAGTCCTCCTCAGATGTCGGCCATCAAAGAAGAACAGAGACCCTCGTGATCTCTCAGCTTTATACTCCTCCCAGCAGATGCGACCTTTTTCATGTTTGCGACCCTTTTCACTCCCGGCACCCTAACATGGAGTAGAAGATTTACCAGTGACCTTGGTCGCTAGAAGAACAAGTATAAGCAAAGGCCTCTCTGCATCCCGTTCCTTGCTATGAACTATAAACATCAGGCCCTGTCACTGCTGGGAGCAGTCACTGTCTGGAAAAACAGGCTGCTGTTTCAGAAAGTGCCGTTAGTTAGAGAAGACTTAACTGAAAAGTTAAAGCACTAAAAGAGAATTAGTTGTGATTTAGCCCAAACCAGGACACCAGGGGACCCCAAGCTGTACAAACTCCCTTGGGTAAGGAATGAGCCTTTGAGTGAGTCCTCCTGGGTGACGTTCCTGGGCACCTGAAAGAGAAGAACATCTCCAAATGCAGGCGGCATGGACTCACCAAGGGCGCATCCTGGGACACACGTGGTGCTGCGCAGGGAGCCCCCTGGGCCCTGTTCAGCTCAACACCTGTATCCATGGCCCAGAGGAGTCACCACGTTGAACAAGAACGAATGCCGCGTTCTGCACCTGGGGTGAAATCACGCCAGGCACAAGTACAGACTGGGAGAGCAGTGGCTGGAGAACAGCCCTGCAGAAAGGGATCTGGGCTGCTGGTCAACAGCAGGCTCGACAGGAGTCAGCAGTGTGCCCTGGCAGCCAAGAGGGCAAACTGCATCCTGGGGTGCATAGAATCAGAGAATCACAGCATGGTTTGGGTGGGAAGGTTTGGGTGGGAAGATCCTCTAGTCCAACCCCCCTGCCATGGGCAGGGACACCTTCCACTAGCCCAGGCTGCTCAAAGCCTCATCTAAGCTGGCCTTGAACACCTCCAGGGAGGAGGCAGCCACAGCTTCTCTGGACAGCTATTTCCAGTCTCTCACCATACTCACGATAAAGATCTTCTTCCTCATATCTAATCTAATCTAAATCTGCCTCTTTCAGTTTCAAACCGTTACCCCTCATCCTATCACTACACCCCTTGGTAAGGAGTCCCTCCCCACTTTTCCTGTAGGCCCCCTTTAAGTACTGGAAGGCCACTAGAAAGTTTTCCCAGAGCCTTCTCTTCTCCAGGATGAACAAACCAAATTTGTTGGATGGGCTAGGATGGGCCAGTAGGAACAGAAGCTGAAGACCTATCCTTGAAGTGGACTAAGCCCCTGCAATGACAGTGGCCAGGGACTGCCTGCGTGGGAAGCGGCTCTCTGCGGAAGGCTCTGGTGGTCCTTGGGTTTCAACAGGCAAAACATGAGCCATGAGCAAAGGTGGCCAACTGCATCCTGGGCTGTGAGCAGGAGCACAGCCAGTGGAAGGGATTATCTCCCTCTGTTCTGCACTTTTGAAACCCCATCCGGATTACTGAGAAGGAGAGAGATTGGTAAAATGGAGGAAGTTCAGTGGAGGGCCACTGAGGCGGTCAGGGCTGGAGCACAAGAGCTTTGAGAAGAGCCTGAGATCTTGGGTTGTTCAGCCTTGAGAATGAAGATCTCGGGTGAACACACAGTGGTGTGGCTGACTCAGGCTCATGTCTGTGATCCAAGGCACAAGGACAAGAGGCAGTGGGCTGAAACAACAAAGGGTCAGACCAGACACAGGGAGAAACTTTTTGACTATGAGGACGATCAAGGGCTGGAAGCAGTTTCCCAGGGAGTCTGCACCAGCTCTGTGCCAGAAAGGGATCAAGGCATGTTTAGATAAAGTCCCGAGTAATCTGGGCTGGCGCTGCTTTGGGCAGTAGGTAGGTCAAGACACCTCCTGAGGTCTCTTCCAGCCTGAATGAGGCTGTCCTTCCTTCCCCTTCATGTTTTTAAATTAGGGAAAGCTCTCAGGTTCTCCCTGACCACAGGAGTAATTCAGATCAGGCTCTGGGCTGCTTCACAGGTGCCCACAAACACCCCTGACCACATCCTCTCCCCAACTCAAATTCCTCTACTTTTTTATTCTAGTATCCTCCAAAAAGGACCACCTACCCTTTTAATCTAGAAGCAAGTGGCACCTCCCTGCACAGATGGTGGTGGAGGCAAACGCTTCTGCTGTGCCAAATGTTACAGCAGTGGCAACAGCCACAAACATTTCCCCAGAGCAGCCTCCTGGAGACACTGGCTGCTCATGGCTTGGGCGGGGGTATTCTTTACTGTGTAACCAACGGCTGGGTGGCCGGGCCCCAAGAGTGATGGTGAATGGACTTCAATCCAGTTGGTGGCTGGTCACAAGTGGTGTTTTTCAGGGCTCAGTATTGGGACTGGTCTTGTTTAACATCTTGATTGATGATCTGGATGAGGGGATCGAGTGCTCCCTCAGTAAACTTTCAGAAGACATAAAGTTGGGTGGGAGTATTGACATGCTGGATGGTAGGATGGCTCTGCAGAGGGATCTGGCCAGGCTGGATTGATGGGCTGAGACCAATTGTATGAAGTTCAACAAGGCCAAGTGCCAGGTCCTGCACTTCGTTCAAAAAAACCCCGCGCAGCGCTACAGGCTTAAGGATGAATAGCTGGAAAGCTGCCCGGCAGAAAAGGCCCTGGGCGTGCTGGTCAACAGCTGGCTGAACATGAGCCAGCAGTGTGCCCAGGCGGGCAAGCAGGCCAAAAGCATCCTGGTCTGTATCAGCAACAGTCATGTGAGGAGGAGCTGAGGGAACTGGGGTTGTTTAGCCTGGAGGAAAGGAGGCTGAAAAGAGACCTTATCGCTGTCTACATCTACTTGAAAGGAGGTTCAAGCCAGGTGGGGTTCAGTCTCTCCTCTCAAGTGACAAGTCACAGGAGAAGAGGAAGGAGTCTCAAGTGCCAGGGGAGATTTAGATGAGATATTAGGGCAAATTTCTTCACTGAGCGCGTTGTCGTGCACTTGAACAGGCTGCCCAGGGAAGTGGTAGAGTCACCATCCCTGGAGTTCTTTAAAGGACATGTAGATGCGGCACTTAGTAACATGGTTTAGTGGTGGACGTGGCAGTGTGAGGTGAATGGTGAGACTTGATGATCTTAAAGGTCTTTTCCAACCTAAAGGATTCCATGAGTCTCTTTTCTAAATGCCCCTATGCTGCTGTCAAGGCAGCAGCACAGACCAATGAGTGCTCAGGAGTTTCTTCTCATCAGGGGCCGGGCTGTCGAGGAGTGACTCAGCCCAAAATCTCATGGCCTTGGGTTTTTGAGAAAGCTTCTTCTCACAGCTGCCAGGTGGCCCAACAAACATGATGCTTGTTTGGATCTAGTACTTGCCAACATGGAAGAGCTGGTCAGGGATGTTAAAAGCAGAGTCAGGCTCTGTTGTAATGACCCTGAAATAGGGGCAGGTCCCAGCTCCTGAGCAGAGTGTGAAAAGGACTGTAACAAGGGCAGACACAAGATCTCAGAGGCGTAGACTGTGGCCTGTTCGGGGGCCATTCGCTTGGGGATCTTCCGGACAGGAGCAGTGAAGGGCAGAGCACTGAGCAGGGCAGAGAAACACTGCAGGGCAGAGCACAAGTCCTGAGCACTGAGCAGAGCTCAGTCCAGCTGGTCTTTAAGGACAGCCTCCTGCCATGGCCCATGGGCATGTCCAGGTGACTCTCTCAAGTGATTTCAACGGCCCCAAGATGAGCTGGTGCTATGCAAGTTGCAGTTAAAGAAGAAACAAAGAAACTGTGGGGCCACTGTGGAATTTAGCAAGAGAAAGTGTGTCCTTTGTTTGGCTAGGGTAGGGTTAATTTTCACAAGAAGCTGGGAGGGGGCACAGCCAGGACAGCCAAACCGAACTAGCCAAGCGGTATTCGATACCATGCTGATCGTAGAATCATAGAAATATTTCACTTGGAAAAGACCTCTAAGATCATCAGGTCCAACCATTATCCTAACACTACCAAGCCCAACACTAAACCATGTCCCTAAGCACCACATCTATATGTCTTTTGAACACCTCCAGGGATGGTGACTCCACCACCTCCCTGGGCAGCCTGTTCCCATGTCTAACCACTCTTTCAGGAAAGAAATTTTACCCAATATCCAATCTAAACCTCCCCTGGCACAGCTTGAGGCCATTACCTCTTGTCCTGTCATTAGTTACTTGGGAGAAGAGACCAACACCAGCCTCACTGCAACTTCCTTTCAGGTACTTGTAGAGAGCAATAAGGTCTCCTCTCAGCCTCCTCTTCACTAGGCTCAACAATCCCATTCCCTCAGGCGCTCCTCATAAGACATGTTTTCCAGACCCCTCCCCGGCTCCGTTGCCCTTCTCTGGACCCGCTCCAGGACCTCAAGGTCTTTCCTCTACTGTGGGGCCCAAAACTGGACACAGTAGTCAAGGTGTGGTATCACTGTGCTGAGTACAGGGGCACAATTGTTCCCTGTCACCTTCCATGTGTCCTGTCTAGTGATAGGACAAGAAAAGGTTATTCTCACGTCCATTTCTTTTTCTGACAGCAGAAATGACACAGCTGGCAGTCAGTGTCTGTGCCCAGCTGAGGGAGGGAACATCAGTGAGTCCTTCAGCCTGTTTGAGAGCAGGTTCCCCTGGAGCCCCAGGGACAGCTGGAGGGAGCCCAGAGGGGGCAGAGAAAGGGCTGCCTTGGGCTGCTCCCCTGCTGCTGAGCTGCGCTGGGCTCCTGGGATGGAGGGAGCTCCTAGCAAGCAGGCAGCGCTGCAGAGAGACAGCTCTGCCCAGGAGCAGCTCCTGTGCAAAGTGCAACAGGGCTGAGGGCACTGTCTGCAGGCACCAAGAGGAGAGAAGTGAGGCTGAGTGAGCTTAATGCCAGTCTGGAGGGGAGGATGCTGAGTTTATTGGAAAAGAAATTTTTACAGCCATCTGCATGGTAAGTCTCTGTGTTCAGGGCAATGCACCTGGTGCTTCTGTAGGGCTATCCAAATCCTGGAACACCGCACAGCACATAGAGTCTTTCACGAGGATCCCAACAGTTTCTCTAGTGTAGAGGAGGAGGACGTGCTGCAGGTGAGGGACTCCCTGCTGCCCCACCAGATGCACCGGGCATGATGGCTGCCTTCTCTCAGGGACACCTGCGGGGTGTGAAGGTAGGTGTGCAGCCAGGGGTGCCCAGAGCTGCCCTTCGGAGCAGGGTCCCTGCCCCCCAGGGGCTGTGTGCCAGAGCAGGGCCTCTGCTGTCTGCCAGGGTCAGCTCTCAGCCTGCCCAGGGAGCTCCCCACGGCACTGTGGGGAGATGCTGTGGGTGGAAGGAGTGACCCCCAGCAAGGGAGGCTCCTTCTGCTGGCAGGGGGGAACTGCGTGGGTCAGGGCTGCTCCCAGCTCCAGATCACCCCCACAACATTTGCAGAGGCTCCTTCTGGAAACAGCACGTCAAGGAACTGTTCACCTGAAAGAGAAGAAATCTGAGCTGTGAGTTTTGTCCTCTTGGTTTGCTGGGTGGGCAGGGAGAAATGGGAATTTCTTTCTGCGTTGTGCACCAGGCCTTGAGACCCCATTTGTTGTTGGGACTTGTCTGAGCTGCTCATTAACCCCTGCCCACACAGAGATGTCCCTGGGCAGGGCCCTGCTGCCAGGAGGTGTCTGCAGGGCAGAGCTGTGGACGTGGCAGGTGGGATGGGATCTGTGAGTGTGAGGAGGGAGGAGATGTGGGGACAGAGAAACAGGTCCTGTCCAAGACAAGCTCCAGGAAGCAGAGACATGGGCAGGGAGGGGGAGAGAACTGCTCCCAGACATGCTGTGGGAGGGGGATTCAGGCATCTCCCTGCCATCCCCTTCAGTGCAGATGCCTTCCCTGGAGCAACCCCCTGGTCTCCTCACTCACGCAGCAGAACCTCTGCCCTTAATGTCACGGGTATTTGGACATGAGTTGCCTTCCCAGCAACCTGACGACCACAGAGGAGACACGCTCAAGTGTCCGACTGCATCTCCCTCTCCTGCCTCCGCTGGCAGGGGGACTTTAGCATCTCATCTTCTCCCTGCTGCCCTTGTTCTTGCTGTTACACTCATTGGTGTGGGGGATGGAGGACAGAAGTGCAGCTGAGACACCAACACGGCATGGACTGTTATTTTCCTGCTTTAGGCTGAGATAGAGCTTTTTCTTCTTCCTAGGAGCAAGAGCAGTGCTGTGTTTTGGATTCAGTATGTGATTTGATATGAGCAGAAGGTTGATAGTACACTGAAGTTTTTAGCTGTTACTGAGAAATCAAATGGAACAGGGTTTGCTCAGAAAATGCCACCTTAATTTCTCACTGGCTTTTCCTCCATGGACAGGTCCGCATGCTTAGGAGCAGCAAATGTCCAACGCCAGCACCATCACCCAGTTCCTCCTCCTGGCACTCGCAGACACAAGGGAGCTGCAGCTCTTGACCTTCGGGCTCTTCCTTGGCATCTACCTGGCTGCCCTCCTGGGCAACGGACTCATCATCACTGCCATAGCCTGCGACCACCGCCTCCACACCCCCATGTACTTCTTCCTCCTCAATCTCTCCCTGCTCGACCTTGTCTCCCTCTCCACCACTCTCCCCAAAGCCATGGCCAATGCCCTCTGGAACACCAGGGCCATCTCCCACGCAGGATGTGTTGCACAGTTTTTTCTCTTTGTCTTCTTGATCACAGCAGAGTATTGTCCACTCACCGTCATGGCCTACGACCGCTACGTTGCCATCTGCAAACCCCTGCACTACGGGACCCTCCTGGGCAGCAGAGCTTGTGTCCACATGGCAGCAGCTGCCTGGGGCACTGCTTTTCCCTATGCTGTGCTGCACACGGCCAATACATTTTCACTGCCCCTCTGCCAAGGCAATGCTGTGGACCAGTTCTTCTGTGAAATCCCCCAGATCCTCAAGCTCTCCTGCTCAGACACCTACCTCAGGGAGGCTGCGGTAATTGTGGTCAGTGTCTGTTTAGTGTTTGTTTGTTTTGTGTTCATTGTGGTGTCCTACGTGCAGATCTTCAGGGCCGTGCTGAGGATCCCCTCGGAGCAGGGACGCCACAAAGCCTTTTCCACCTGCCTCCCTCACCTGGCCGTGGTCTCCCTGTTCGTCAGCACTGCTGTGTTTGTCTACCTGAAGCCTCCTTCTATCTCCTCCCCATGCCTGGATGTTGTGGTGTCATTTCTGTACTCAGTGGTGCCTCCAGCAGCGAACCCCCTCATCTACAGCATGAGGAACCAGGAGCTCAAGGACACGCTGAAGAAACATTTTCAATCACTTGTCTGTCAGCAGCAATGAGCTGCCCATGGCTCTTCACAAGTGATTTCCCATTCTCTCAGCAACCTCCTGGGCTTTGGGCATTTCACCCAGGAGAACTCTCTTTGCTCAGGAATGTCTGAAGCCACTCCACTTCTCCAAAGGCAGGAACCCAGCTTGTCTGACCCAGAGGCCTTTAGACGTGTGTCTGGCACGATGGTACAGCTGGTCTGCTGTGCTGTATCTCTGCAATAAAAGGGCATTTCCTCAGTGCTCGTGTCTGGAGGTTGGAGGTCTTCTTCCAAAGCTGCAATTAGGAACAGGCTGAAGAAATACCCGGCATGAGGCCGTGCTGCTGTGCTTGGGTTCTCCATGGGCTCAGGGGAGGAGTGTACGGGGTGATGTGTCAGGAAAGGGCCGGTGCTGAGACTCCACCTGTGGGTGTCCAGTGACCCTGGAGATGGTCCACGATCCATAGGGATCTGCCTGGGACTGCCTTCCCATGGCTTACGGGCCCTTGAATCCCCTCAGCCCACAAAGCAGCACCACAAACTTGGGGCCATGTGGGGAGCATGTGGAGGGTGCGGGAGAACCAGCCAGGCCAGCAGGGACACAGTTCTCTGTGGAAAGGCTCTCTGGGGGCAGTGACAAGAGCCTGGACAAGAGAAATGAGCAACTTATGAGGACAATAAATGCCTTAATAAATGCTTAGGACGGCAATAAAGAAATATCCATCTTCCCCTGTAACTTCACTACCACTATTCTGCCTGTCCAGCGGTGTATTTACTTTCTTTAATCTTTCAGATATTTGCACGTGCCCAGGATCCAATGATCATTTCTGAAGTCACCTTTTCAGATACCGACTGGCCAGACAAAGGCCCTTCCCATTATTCTCCAGCTTCCTCCTCCCTTAATCTTTGTTCATTCAGATGCCTCTCACCTATGTTGCTGTTTGAGCTTCAGGGAGTAAAATCTTACATGTCTTTCAACAGTCTAATTGTCTATTTAGACAACACTTACATTGTGTTTATAGCTCTCATTTTGTATCTACCTACCTCAAATATTTCTCCTCAGATTATCGCTTGTAGAAAGTTCAACCTCATCAGAGACAGCTTGGACAGAACATGTGCTTGGGAGTGTGTTTTATTGTTCATGAAACTTCATCGTGCCTCACTGTTCTCTGTTTGCACATCAGGAAAGTTCTTCTGTGCCCGCGTGCAGCCGGGTCTGTCAGGAGATCAGGCGGGAGATGATGCAATGGAGCTGTAACATCCAGCTGCAGACTGCAGGGGAGAAGGCTGATGTCACAAAAGTGATGCAGGTTCCAGGGGACAATGAGGAAAATGGTGGGGTTGGGGAGGTGAGGAGCAAGGTTGTCCATACAGTGTCTGACCTCAAAAAAATGATTTTCCGCTCAGTCCAGACCTCCTGAGGAGACCCTCAGGATCATTAGCACTTGGAGAATGCTGCTCCAAACCCTTCTCTGAAAGAAAAGGCAGAAGGTGTAACCCTTAAAATAAAAAATAAATTTATTAGATGCACTTTGAAATCTTCCTCCTGAACTACACTATGAAACAGCTCCAGTTATCTGTGCAAGTTTTGAAGAGTTAAAGAAAATGACAAGGTAAACAGCTCATTAGGGCATTTGGGGCTCATTCCATGACCCTCAGGTACTGAGAGAAGCCTGAAGAAACCTCTCCAGAAGTCAAAGTCAGAAGCAAAGCCCAGAAGTCCCTTGAAGCCCTGACTGGCGCCCCTGAGGGCCCTTACTGACAAAGCCTCCCCAGGGCCTCCTTAGAGCAGATCACTGGAGGCCATGGTTGCAGGCAGGCCAAGGCCCTGTGCAGGGGGCTGGAATGCTGAGAAAACCCTTTGCTTTGCTTTAGGAAGCAGAAAGGCCAAGCCCTGACCCTCAGGCCCTGCCAAGGCCCATCCTGACACCCTCCAAGTTCCATCTCACCAGCCTCGCTGGCAGAGGCAACTGCTCTAGCCAAGAGGACCAAGACCTCAGGCCTCTTGGACCTTTCAGCTTGCTACAGCCCTTGGCCATCTCTCCTGCAGCCTGTCCTGCCCTGCCCCAAGCCTGCCCCTCTTTCCCTTCAGGCCATTGATACCCTGCTTGCTTTCCCACCCAGCTCTCACCCCACAATTTCTACACCTTCCCTCATGTCTCTCCACTCTTGCTGGCCATTCCATGAAACACAAAGCCATAGGCTGATCCAGACCCCTCTTGGTGACCTCTTGCACCACAAGGCTACCCTTGCAGTGACATCTCTTTTGGGTTCACCTCCAGTCTGAACCTTCCAAGCTGGACTTTGTGGAGCTTTCCTTCTCTTCCCACTACCAAGAAAATCTCCATCAGATCTGAAACCACCCTTCAAGCAGGTGCGCGCTGCTCTTGTGCCCTGAGCCTCCACTTCAGTAAGCTAAAGAAGCCCAGAACTTTCATCCTCCACGTACAGGCTCCAAACTCCAGCCTGGCAGATCTCCTCAGCAGTCCTTCGTTTCCTCCCCATTCCTCCAGGCAAGGCAGCCCCAAAGCCAGAGTCTAGTCATCCAGATGCAGCCACACCAGTGCCGAGTCGAGGGGGATTACAGGTGCCTTGTCTGGGTGGCCACGTGCCCTCTAATGCAGCCCCGTCTCTGAGCCCCATCTGCAGCTGGCCTTCCACACGGTGAGCGTGTACCACCGGCTCCTCTGGCATCCCTCGTAGTGCCCAGGCCCTTCTCCTCACGGTCACTCCTGAGCTGCTCAGCTCCCAGCCTGCCCTCAGCTATGGTTTCACTCTGCCTCCATAAAGGACTCACCACTTCTCCTCACAAAGCTTCCTGGGGTTTCTAGCGCCAAATCCCAGAGATTTCCAAGGTCCCCCAGCAGTGAAGCACCATTGGACCAGCTCTTCATCTGCACCCGCAGATGGCTCACCCTGACCTGTGGTGCCTCTGACAAGACAACAGCATGAGGAATTGCAGGGCACTACAGATCATAACAGAAGGCACTTGTTCAGTGATAGTGCTGACCAAGGGACACATTCCCACGGTGTCCAGCTCCGAAACACCAAAGGTAAGTACAAAGCAAGGCAGAGTAGGAGCAGGGAGGAAAGGATAAGCAGAGATGGGCAGTTTGCATGGGAGGGTACAAGGATGGTCAAAGGGAAGAAATTGTGACCAGGAAGTGAGGGAAAAAGAAAAGAAAAGGTGATGACGTGGAGCTGATGAGGGCTGTTTGGGGGTACCTGCCAGGCAGCCCTGCATCTCTGCAACAATGCCTGGAGTGGGACAAGAAAGCCACAGGTCATCTGACCAAACTTTCTGTTTGAGGTCAATGGTCAGCAGGCACCTGCATGATTTCCCTCCATCAGGAAGGCAAGATCTGTGTTGGACGGAAACACAGAATCATTCCTGCTGGAAGGGACCTCAGGAGGTCTCTAGGCCAACCTGCTGCTCAGAGCAGGGTTACCTCTGGGGTCAGAGCAGGTCACTCAGGGCTTCATTCATTTGGGGCTTGAAAAGCACCAAGGACAGACACAACATCAGCTCTCTGGGAGATCTGCTGCAGTGCTTGACTGTCTTGGTGAGCAGATATTTCCTCCCTTCTTTCAGGTGATGCCCGTTGGCCCTCATCCTCCCATCATGCACAACAGAGTAGAGCCTCACTGCATTTTCTTGCTGATATCCAAGAAGATGTGGGAAGGCTGTGAGGGCTCCCCAAAACCTTGTCCTTTCCCAGTTTTAGCACCTTTGCAGCGAAGGTGGCCAAGAGCATCCTGGGCAGCAGTAGGAAGAGCACTGCCAGAAGGTTGGTGGAGGTGATCCTTCCTCTCTACTCAGCACCACTACAGTTTCTCTTGCTCACCTCCCTCACGGTTTTCTACCCTACCACCTTCACCCACACTTCAACCAAAGCTGCCCTCCACAGCAGAAGAGCTGTGACAACCCCTATCCATGCCCTCTTCCTGAAGGGCTCTACCAGGTTCTTAGGGAAGGGGATTCTCACCATCAATGTGCTTTTGCTGGCCTGTCAGAGACACTGGCAGAGGTGAGCCTAAAATCACGTATCCCAGCCAGGAGTCAAGGGCTGACCTATCAGCTACTGCAGAAAGAATCACAGAATCAGAGAACGGTGGGGGTTGGAAGGGATCTCTGATGATCACGTACTCCAACCCCACCGTTAAAGCCGGTTTGCCTAAAGCAGGTCGTGGAGGATTGCATCCAGGTGGGTTTTGAGTATCTCCAGGGAAGGAGACTCCCTGTTCCAATGCTCTGTCACTCTTACTGTAGAGAAGTTTTTCCTCATGGTGAGGTGGAACTTCCTGTGCTCCAGTTTGTGCCCGTTGCCCCTTGTCCTGTCACTGAGCACCTCTGAAAAGAGCCTGGCCCCGTCCCCTTGACATCCACCCTTTAGACATTCATAAGTGATGGTAAGGTCCCTTCTCAGTCTTCTCCAGGCTAAAGAGCCCCAGGTCTCTCAGCCTTTCCTCATAGGGGAAATGCTCCGGCCCCCTCATCATCTTAGTAACATCCATTGGACTTTCTCCTGCAGTTCCCTGTCCCTCTTGAACTGGAGGGCCCACAACTGGACACAGCACTCCAGATGTGGCTTCACCAGGGCAGTGTAGAGCAGGAGAATAACCTCCCTCGAACTCCTTGCCACACTCTTCGTGATACACCCCACGATACCTCTGGCCTTCTTGGCCACAAGCACACATCGCTGGCTCATGGCCCACTTGTTGTCTACCAGAGCTCCCAGGTCCTTCTCCGCAGAGCTGCTCTCCAGTGGGTCTACCCCCAGCCTGGACTGGTGCAGGGGGTTATTCCTCCCCAGATGCAGGACCCTACACTTGCCCTTGTTGAACCTCATGAGGTCCCCCCCCCTCCCAGCTCTCCAGCCTGTCCAGGACTTGCTGGGTGGCAGCACAGCCTTCTGGCGTCTCAGCCCCTCCTCCCAGTTTAGTATCATCACCAAACTGGCTGAGGGTGTGCTCTGTCCCTTCATCCAGGTTACTTATGAATATGATACACAGGATGGGACCCAGTACTGACCCCTGGGGAACACCACCAGTCACAGGCCTCCAGCTGGACTCAGCACCACTGAGCACACCCCTCTGAGCTCTGTCCTTCAGCCAGTTGTCCATCCACCTCACTCTCCACTCATCTAGCCCACACTTCCTAAGCTTCCCTGTGAGGATGTGGTGGGAGACAGTGACAAAAGCCTTGCTGAAGTCGAGGTCACCAACATCCACTGCTTTCCCCTCCTCCACCCAGCCAGTCATGCTGTCACAGAAGGCTCTCAGGTGGGTCAGGCATGATTTCCCCTTGGTGAATCCATGCTGACTACTCCTGACAATCCTCTTTTCCTCCCCCTGTTTAGAGGTGACACCCAGAATCAACTGTTCCATCACCTTTCCAGGGATGGAGGGGAGGCTGACTGCTCTGTAGTTCCCCACATCCTCCTTCTTGCCCTTTTTGAAGACTGCAGTGACATTGGCTTTCCTCCAGTCCTCAGGCTCCTCTCCTGTTTGCCATGATCTGCCGAAGATGATGGAGAGTAGCTTAGCAGTAGCATCTGCCAGCTCCCTCAGCACATCTGAGCTGGTCTCGTGCACTTATCTTACCCGCATGGCTGCTCAGAGACACGAGTCCTTCCCTCGCACACACACAGGCAGTGCAGGGCAGGAGTTGTCGTGCCTCTCTGGCCTCCTGCTGCCATTCCCAGAGGCTGGCAGGCACCTCAACCCTGCAGTGTGTCCCGTTGCCCTGTAGTCATCTGAGATGCCCCACGGCAAGAGAAATGGACGCAGGGACGTTTGGGTTCAAGGAAGCCCACCCCAGTGCTGCATTCCGGTGGTTTCCCAGGGGACGTTACTGTCGATGTGAAGTGACCTTGAGACACTGCCTGTCCCACTGCCCTTCATGGCATCCCCAGGAACAGCTGATGGCGTTTGTGCTCCTTCAGGCTCACCTCTCCTCATGGATGTGATGTGCATTCTTACATCTCATCTGAACAATGAGAACATGGACGTCTGACCTGGTCATTCAGTGTCCCTCTGTGCCGGGACAAGAACCTCTCTGAGCTGGGGTGAGAGGGCAGTGCTGGAAATGGTGATTGTGATGGGGCTCCTCCATGACGATAGCGCCAGGGCACGAGGTTTAACCCAGGCCGGCAACTAAGCACCACACAGCTGCTCCCTCCCTCGCTACCCCTGCAGCGGGATGGGGGAGGGAATCGGAAGGGTAAAAGTAGGAAAACTCGTGGGTTGAGATAAAAGTGGTTTAATAGGTAAAGCAAAAGCAGCGCACCCAAGCCAAGCAAAAGAAGGAATTCAGGCCCTGCTTCCCACCAGCAGGCAGGTGCTCAGCCATCCACAGGAAAGCAGGGCTCCATCGTGCATGATGGTTACTTGGGAAGACAAACGACATCATTCCGAATGTCCCCCTCTTCCTTCTTCTTCCACCGGGTTTTATTGCTGAGCATGACATCCCATGGTATGGAATATCCCTTTGGTCAGGTGGGGTCAGCTGTCCCGGCTCTTTCCCCTCCCAACCCCTTGTGCACCCCCAGCCTACTCGCTGGTGGGGTGGGGTGAGGAGCAGAAAAGGTCTTGACTCTGTGCAAGCACTGCTCAGCAATAAAGAGATCATCCTTGTATTATCAACACTGCTCCAGCACAAATCCAAAACACAGCTCCCTACCAGCTATGATGAGGACAATTAACCCTATCCCAGCCCAAACCAGCACAGGCAGCTTCCCCAGGGTGTCCAGTGAGCCCAGGAACAGACAAGACCCTGCTCTGCTGGTCCTTCAGGTCTCTCCCAGGAGGCCCGGCTGTGCGAGGACACTGCTGTTTTCCCCACACCCTGCACACTCACACTCTTTCTCTGTTCACCGGCGTTGTCATCTGTGGGACAGTTTCTTGGGCATGTTCTTGAGAGCAACTTTGGAGGAAGACCTAAGCTTTCAGGCAGTGCCCTGAGGAGATCCCCTTTCCTGATGGAACCGCTCTTACGGAGGGCAGCTCTGTCAGAGAAGTGCCCATTGCCTGTCCCTGCCTGTGGTCACAGGACTACCACGCAGGAGGACTGTGATCAAGCTGCCAGAGCAATCGGGCCTTACAGCAACCCAAGGGCTCAGAGGGAGAGTGTGGAAGTGGAAAGAGAAGAGCTCTGGAAGACCAAGTGCTCCTGGCAGTGCTGCCATGCTGGGAACTCTCTTCCCCTCCACCTCTGCACACAGGAATTCTCCCAGCAGCTCCAAAACGGAGCAAGGATCTCAGGAAAAATATCTCCGCAGGACATCTTGGTTGTGTGTTTTGTTTAAACACACAAGGAGCACAGCTCCTCCTCTACACATCCTCTCTGTCTGGAAAGAAAAGCAGACAGTGAATTAGAAGGGGGATACAACATCATGACTGGTAAAACGCCACCATCAACACCAGAAAACACAGATGACAGGTTGGGCCTCTACAGCGGTACATGACAACTGCTATGCAGAGGAAGATGGGCAGTTTCCTGCTTTCTAATAACAGCCAGTCATGATTTTCGACACAGCATCCCTGAGCTCCTGGTTCCTCATGCTGTAGATGAGGGGGTTCACTGCTGGAGGCACCACCGAGTAAAGCACTGCAAGCAACAGATCCAGGAACGGGGAGGAGATGGAGGGGGGCTTCAGGTGGGCAAACATGCCAGTGCTGACAAACAGGGAGACCACGGCCAGGTGAGGGAGGCAGGTGGAAAAGGCTTTGTGGCGTCCCTGCTCCGAGGGGGTCCTCAGCACAGCCCTGAAGATCTGCACGTAGGACACCACAATGAACACAAAACACCCAAAGGATAAACAGACACTGACCACAACCACCCCAGCCTCCCTGAGGTAGGTGTCTGAGCAGGAGAGCTTGAGGATCTGGGGGATTTCACAGAAGAACTGGTCCACAGCATTGCCCTGGCAGAGGGGCAGTGAAAATGTATTGGCCGTGTGCAGCACAGCATAGGGAAAAGCAGTGCCCCAGGCAGCTGCTGCCATGTGGACACAAGCTCTGCTGCCCAGGAGGGTCCCGTAGTGCAGGGGTTTGCAGATGGCAACGTAGCGGTCGTAGGCCATGACTGTGAGAAGAAAATACTCTGCTACTATAAAAAAGAGAAATAGAAAAACCTGTGCAACACATCCCATGTAGGAGATGGCCCTGGTGTTCCAGAAGGCATTGGCTATGGCTTTGGGGAGAGTGGTGGAGAGGGAGCCAAGGTCAAGGAGAGAGAGGTTGAGGAGGAAGAAGTACACGGGGGTGTGCAGGCGGTGGTCGCAGGATACGGTGGTGATGATGAGTCCGTTGGCCGGGAGGGCAGCCAGGTAGATGCCCAGGAAGAGCCCGAAGGTCAAGAGCTGCGGCTCCCGTGTGTCTGCAAATGCCATGAGGAGGAACTGGGTGATGGAGCTGCTGTTGGACATTTGCTGCTCTCAGGTGTGGGGGACTGTTCTAGGAGGGAAACAAGTTAGGGGAGACTTTCCAAAACATGAAAGCCAGTTCCCATACCCCCTCTCCCATCTACACACACACACAGACACTTTTCTAGAAGCTCTTCCTTCAGCTCTGTGGCTGGAGCTCTCGTTGGTGTCTCATCAGGAGCAGGACCTGTGCCTGCTGGCAGCCAAGGAGTCAGCCCTGCTCTGCAGCAGGGGGTTCACGGGAACAGAGGGGGCAGAGACCAGTCCTGGGCTTCGACTTTGTCAGCAGAAACCACTCCTAATGCAAAAGGGCTGGTCAGCACCTGCACTCCCCATGCCAAGGAACCAGGAGGGCAGAAGGCAGTGGGAGAGATTGGGGGGGGTGTTACAGCTCTCCCATTTCCCCTGGCAATTTTCTTGGATGCCAGAAACCCTCAGCACTCCTGCTGCACTGGAAGGGAATGGCAGAGCCCTGTGAGGCAGGAGGATTGCCTGTGCTTAGTGCAGAGGGAGGGGAGCTGGTCTGTCCCTCCGCCTTGTGCCCAGCTGCCCTGGGCTTGCACATTTCTCAGGTGCAGGAGGATCACAATCCCATGTTACCCTGAAAAGCAACTCGACCCTGCTGGGAGCAGAGGGATCCAGTGCACACCACTCAATGTCCCACCCTTTCTCAAGGTCCCAGCACCCCACTTCTATCCAAGGACACTCTTGCCTCATTTCACCAACTCAACAGTATTTCCACACTTGTGAGACCTTTCCATTCTCCACATGGCATTCAGATATAACAGAGGTTCTACTCGACAGGTTTGCATCCTGGAGGGCAGCTCAAAGCGGGCAAGGACACCTCAAGGAGACAGCCAAGTGCCCTAGAGACGGCATCTCAAAAAGGAAGAGTCAGCTCCTACTCTGGCTCCACGGACTGCATGGACCAGACCCTAGGAGGTGACAGGACAGCTGGGACACTCGTTCCCACGGACACACCTGCATGGGAGCACACCCAAGATCAGGGTGTGACTCTGCAGATGAAGCTCCCATCCCCACAGAGACTGACAGCAAGAACAAGAGGACAACGCAAATAAGAGAGAGAAGGGAAAATGCAGGGAGGGTCCAGCTGAGAGAGGCCAGGGCAGAGGCAGCCGCGCACTCAGGGCAGCGTCCCCCTGCCCCAGCTGGGCACGCCACCTCCCAGACCCCAACATGGCCGGGCAGCTGCTCTCAGCCCCTGTGCTCTGCAGAGGGCCCTGGGCACGGGGCTGGAGAGCTGCAGCACGGCTCTGCTGGAGCTCTGGCTGCAGAGGAGCTGCTTCATGGCTTGGACCCCCGGAGCCCTGAGGGCAGAGGCTTTGGTGGGTGGGAGGGGAGGCAAGGGGGCTGGCTGAGAGGAAGGGCTCTGCATGGGAGGGGAGGATCGGGAGTTTTCTGAATTCTCCCTCCCACAACATTCCTGGTTTTAGTTTTCTCTCATTCCCAGATCATATCCCTGCTGCCTGGAGCGTTTTCTTCTGGGAGGTGTTTCCCTGTGCCATGCCTTTTCCCTGTGAGTGCTAACAGAGCCCATCCCAACCGCTGTGCACTCACCTTGGCCCTACAGACACTGCTTGCAGGTCACTGGCTGGATGCATGTTCCTGTTTGCAGGTGGAAAAGGGCAGGTCAGACCAACACTGCTGGGTCCGGCAAAGGTGATGCTGGTGCTGTCCGTAGGCAGAGGAGTGGCTGGAGGATCTTTCGGAGGCTGCTGTCAGACCTACTGGGGACTCTCACTTACAGCTCAGCAGGCTGAGTGACTTGTTCAAGCAAGAGAGCTCCTTTGCCTTTTCTCCCCCCAAATCCCCAACAGTAAGAAACTGAGAACACAGACTCAGGAGAGCCCCTTACCTTTGTAGTGATCCCTGCCTTGCCCTTGAAAAGTGCCCTCAGAAATGTCCTAGGGGGGATGAGGAACTGTGAGGAGATCAGACCCACACAGCACCTTCTTGAAGCCAGGATCCTCTCCTGCCAGGAGCTGCTTCTTCCACCCACAGCTTCTCCCTGCGCTGCTGTTGGGAGCTCCCTGGGCAGGTTGAGTGCTGACCCTGGCAGGAGACAAAGTCCCTGGAATGGCACAGAGTCTGCTGGGATGCAGGGACCCTGCTCAGAACGAGAGCCCTGGGCACCCCTGGCTGCACACCCGGCTTCACACTCTGCAGCCAACATGCCCTGTCCCTCTGACAGTGCAGCAGGGAAGCTGCAGGCTGTGGGGTGGGCCAGCTTCAGGAGATCGTTCCAGGCGCTTGCACCGTCCTTCAGCCACAGACTTACCATGTCAAGGGCTCTGAAGATGTTTCTCCAAGCGAGCTCTCCTCTCTCCTCCCACCCCACACTGCCTTTAACCTCTCTCTGCCTGGCTCCTCTCCCCTCCCTGCCTGCAGGCAGCACCCCCAGCCCTGCTCCTGGGCAGAGCTGTCTCTCTGCAGCGCTGCCCGCTTGCCAGCAGCTCCCTCCACCCCAGGAGCCCAGCCCAGCTCAGCAGCAGGGGAGCAGCCCAAGGCAGCCCTTTCTCTGCCCCCTCTGGCCTCCCTCCAGCTGTCCCTGGGGCTCCAGGGGAACCTGCTCTCAAACAGGCTGAAGTCATCCTGAGGTTTTTCTTTCTCAGCTGGAGAGACAAAAGATTTCAGAGACAAAGTTACACCTAAAAATCACCTTTTTTTGTCTTATTATCCGACAGGACACAGAGGCAGTGACAGGCAGGGATCTCCTTTATCCCTGCTGAGGGAAGAGATTCAGCTGAATCAATGGAGACATCTCACCCTGCAGTTCTATTCCTGGCATTTGAAGGACACTCAGTTCCCTCCCATGCCTGCCACAGACCCACAGGAGTTGGGATTCCTCTGGCCTCTCTTCAGCTCTGCATAAAATAAGCACCTGCATTTGAGAAGCCTTTTCTCAGCTCCCCTGGGAATTCCTGGAGGTGAAAGGCAGGAGGGAGGTGTTCAGATGCAAAACCCCGGCCACATCTGAGTTGCCAGAGGAGATGCAAGAGCCACACAGGTAACTGCAGGCTCTGATGGAGAAGTTCATAGAGACAGGGCAACATCTCAGGGATCATGTATGAGCGTGATGGAAATTCCTTTGGCCCAGGGAAATGACAGCCCTATAAAGGCCAAAATAATCTTTTCCTGCTCATCACGCTCATGGCCGGTTATAGAGGTGATCCTACGGACTATTTCGGTCGTCTGCCATAGGGACAGCGAGGTCTCTCTCTTTTCACCAGCTGGATTTACTAGATCACCAGTGACTACAATGGCACCTGTCCCACGTTCATCCCCACGTTGCCTGACAGAATTCAGGGCAGCTACTGCATTTAATGCTCAAGCCCAGGCCCCCAGAGCTACATGAGGTGCCGAGGCTGGCAGGGACAGCACAGGACCTACAGGAAAGCAATTCCCATTAGGGCAGGTGTGTCACAGAGGCGCCAGACAGCATCGATGAGAGCTTGACTTGGTGCCCGTGTGCCATTGACTGATACGATCGATGAGTCCTCAGATGCCAGGAGAGCGGCAAGGTCTGTCCCTTCTCTGCCCACCAGCGTCAGGCATTGCATGAGCACAAAGCAGATCACACAGGGATCTTTACCGGCTCCTTGAGGATAAAATCCATGCAAAGACCAAGAACTTTAACCGTGTGCCTGGATACTGTGTCTTCCAGGACAGCGTCCTCCAAGCACAGGAAGGGTCCATATCATAACCCAACTGGTACTCAAAAAGGAATTCAAGGGCACCAAGATGAATTTTTGGTCCTTCAGGAACTGTTAAAGAAGAAAAAGCGATAACATAGGACCACTGCTGAATTTAGTGAGAGCAGGTGTGGATAGATCTGAGATGGTCTGTGACCCCTTTGCCTCAGTTGCCACGAGCAAGGTCTCCAAGGCCTTTGAGCTTTGAGGCAGCCTTTGAAGGAGAGCAACCAGGGATGGATGGGGGTCAAGGCAGGGGTTACTTGAGCAAACTGCACTCTTCCCAGGCCACGGGACTGGAAGGGCTGCATCCAAGGGTGCTGAACCAGGAGGCACTGGTTCATCACAATGCCACTAAGAACAGCACTCAGACTCGGTGAGGTATCTTTAAAACCCTATTGATTAGCACTGACATTATAAGGAAAGAATCATGCAGATAATCGTAGGTCCCTTTAACTGATGGGAACCCCAGGGCATGTGGCACTGAACGGGCCTTCGACCTGAACGCAGCAAACCATGCAGACCCCATCCATAGAGGACAGGCCCCAGTTTTGGTCATTCCAGCTGCTATAGGATTTTCTTACAAGGAAACAAATCTATTGATCATCTCTACAGTCAAATGAAAATGATTTTTGCGTGAGAACTTTTTGGTGCTGTGTTAGGTAGAGGCAAGGCCACGCAGGAGGTGTAATGTCCGGTAGAGAGTGGGAGCTGCCTCCAGGCTCTTGTGTGACCACATGCTGCTGAGGTTGTCCTGCTCCCAAGGGATCTGGGCAGCACAGCACGGGTTTGAAGGCCACGCTGTACGTGCAGCACAGCGCAGCACAGCACTAACTGCCCGAGGTACAATGGTGTCCTGGTCAGGATCAGTGCCCAGGTTTCCCTCTGAGAAGTCTGTGCTCCCCTACGGTGACACAGCTGAGGGGCTGTGGCCCAAATACACATGGCCAGGAGGAGCCCCCATGGCTTGTCACAGCCCTGTGACATTTCTGCACTAAACAAGGCGTGGTGGGACAGCTTGCTGAGCGCTGGTGCTGCGCTGGAAGGATACAGGCTGTGCCAGGGGCAGTGGCAAGGAGGATGAGGGTGGGGGGATGCCCCCAGTGTGAAGGAGCAGCTCAGATACATGAAGCTCCTCAACAAGATGGGCAACAGGTTGCGTTAACTTGTGTGAGTGAGGGTTAGAGGAGAAGACAGTGAGGGTGACACTGTCTTGGCAGTTATGAACTACTTGATGAGGGCGGGTGGGCAGAAAAGGTCTGGGAGTGTCCAGGTTGATGAGCAGGTTCCTGTTGGGAACGGGAAGGGCCCTGGCAGCCCCTGGCCATACAAAGCCACCCAGTGCCAACAGTGTGGAGGCTGCTGGGATGACTTCTGAGCAGAGATGCTACAAGGGCCACCAAGGGGGATGCTCCCCTGGACCTGGTCCTGGCAAACAAAGAAGAGCTGCTCAGGGACGCTATAATCCGTGTCAGCCTTGGCTGTTGGGACCAGGGAATAGGGGGGTCCCAGGCAGGAGAGGGGCGCGAGGAAGGCCAGCAGCAGAACACAGACCTGGGACTGCAGAGGAGAAGACTTTGATGTCCTCAGGAGACTGACACAAGTGGGGCCATGGGAAGCAGCTCTGAAGGGTGAAGGTGCCCAGGCAACCTGCTAGGCCTTACAGGACAGCCTCCTCCAAGCAGGACGAGGAATCGGCCGGTGAGCAGACTGGACCTGAAAGAAGATGCCAACTGGAACCTGGGAGCAGGGAGCAGCTTCATTCCAAATGGGAAAAGGATGGCTGGGTAGCGGTAACTACAGAGGAACAGGTAGTTGAAGCTAAGTCTCTACCCAAAGAAACGTCAGCCCAGCCGGAGGAAATAAGAGCTCTGCTGAGAGCCCCAGGGCCAGGAAAAGATAAAAGGGTAACGATCCGGACAGACTTCAAGTGTGCTTTTGGAGTTGCACACGGCCGTGGAGCTATTTGGAAGGAAAGAGGACTTTCAGCTGCAGAAGGAAAACATATTATACCTGGAGATGTTGTTTTGAGATTGTTAGATGCTGTGTCCTCACCAACTGCAGTAGCTATTATGCACTGCAGAGGACATCGGAAAGGGAATACTGCCCAAGAACTGGGAAATAAATTGGCAGACCGAGGGGCAAAGGAGGCTGCAGAACCAAGCGAAGTATTAAATGTAATTCCTGAAAGAACTTTGCCACTACCAGAACAGGTAAAGGATGACGACAAGGATCTAAAATTAAGAAAAGATTTAGATGCACAAACAGAACAATAAGGGTGGGTTAAAACTCAAGATGGGAGAATAGTAGTTCCCTTTCATATTCTATGGCATTTGGTAAAGTCAGAACATGGTCAAACTCTTTGGGGAACAGAGGCACTCTACACCTTTTTATCTCGACAACTTGTGGCCAGAAAGACGTTACAGAAATCAAGTCATTTACCGAGAGGTGTGAGCTCTGTTTAAGACATAACCCAAAGACAGAGACTAGAGTTAAATTTGGGAACAGAGGAAAAGGGAACGTACCAGGCTGAGGGTGGCAAATAGAGTTTTCGAAATTCCCTAGAAAAGGAGGGTCCAGATACCTCTTAGTACCGACTGACACCTTTTCAGGATGGCCTGAAGCCTTTCCATGGAGAACTAACGAGGCCAGGGAAGTTCCCCATCTCCGCTGTTCGCCCAGCGTTGTGCAAGGGCGAGGGAAAGCTGCTCCAAACCACGGCGAAATACTCGTGTAAATGGCAAAATGCTCGTGTAAACGGTGAAATACTTGTGTAAATGGTGAAATACTCGTATAAACGGCAAAATACTCGTGTAAACGGCAAAATGCTCGATAAACGGCAAAATGCCAGTATAAATGGCAAAATACTGGTATAATCGGCAAAATACTCGTATAAACAGGAAAATACTCGTATAAATGGCAAAATACCCATATAAATGGCAAAATACTTGTATAATTGGCAAAACACTCATATAATCAGCAAAATACTCGTGTAAATGGTGAAATACTTGTGTAAACGGTGAAATACTCATATAAACGGCAAAATACTCGATAAACCACAAAATACTCATGTAAATGGCAAAATACTCTTGTAAATGGCAAAATGCTCGATAAACGGCAAAATACGAGTATAATCGAAAAAATACTCATATAAACGGGAAAATACTCGTATAAACCGCAAAGTACTGCTATAAATGGCAAAATACTCGAGAAACGGCAAAATACGAGTATAAAGGGCAAAATACTGGTATAATCGACAGAATACTCGTATAAACGGGAAAATACTCGTATAAACCGCAAAATACTCATATAATCAGCAAAATACTCGTATAAACGACAAAATACTTGTATAAATGGCAAAATACTCGTATAAACAGCAAAATACCCGTATAATTGGCAAAATACTCGTATAATCGGCAAAATACTCGTATAAACCACAAAGTACTGCTATAAATGGCAAAATACTCGATAAACGGCAAAATACGAGTATAAAGGGCAAAATACTGGTATAATCAGCAAAATACTCGTATAAACGGGAAAATACTCGTATAAACCGCAAAACACTCATATAATCAGCAAAACACTCGTATAAACGACAAAATACTTGTATAAATGGCAAAATACTCGTATAAACAGCAAAATACCCGTATAATTGGCAATATACTCGTATAATCGGCAAAATACTCGTATAAACCACAAAGTACTGCTATAAATGGCAAAATACTCGATAAACGGCAAAATACGAGTATAAAGGGCAAAATACTGGTATAATCAGCAAAATACTCGTATAAATGACAAAATACTTGTATAAATGAGAAATACTCGTATAAACTGCGAAATACTCGTATAAATGGCAAAATACTGGTATAATCACCAAAATACTCGTACGAACAGCAAAATACTCATATAATCAGCAAAATACTCGCATAAACGGCAAAATACTCGTATAAATGGCAAAATAATAAACGGCAAAATACTCGTATAAACTGTGAAATACTCGTATAAATGGAAAAATACTCATATAATCAGCAAAATACTCGTATAAATGGCAAAATACTTGTATAAACGGCAAAATACCCGTATAATCAGCAAAATACTCGTATAATTGGCAAAATATTTGCATAAATGAGAAATGCCCGTATAAATGGCAAAATACTTGTATAAACGGCAAAATACTCGTATAAATGGCAAAATAATAAACGGCAAAAAACTCGTATAAACTGTGAAATACTCGTATAAATGGGAAAATACTCATATAATCAGCAAAATACTCGTATAAATGGCAAAATGCTCATATAAACGGCAAAATATTTGTATAAATGAGAAATGCCCGTATAAATGGCGAAATACTCGTATAAATGCCAAAATACTCAAAGAAACGGCAAAATACTCGATAAACAGCAAAATACTCGTATCAACTGCGAAATATACGCATATAAATGGCAAAATACTCGTATAATCAGCAAAATACTTGTATAAATGGCAAAATACTCATAGAAATGGCAAAATACCTGTATAATCAGCAAAATACTCGTATAATCGGCAAAATACTCATATAAACGGCGAAATACTCGTATAAACGGCAAAACCCATTCACCATTTCCGTGGCGTTTTCCTCTTTTTTTTCTTCCCTTTGCTCCCGCAATATAAACATGGCCGTGGTTTCCATCTGGAATTCCGGAAGGGGGGGGGGGGGGGGGGGGGACGGAAAGGCGCCGCCAGCGCCGGAACAGCACCGACCGACAGGCCTCGCCGCGTTCCGGGGCGGGGGGACACGACACGGGAGGTACCTTTCCTCTTTTCACCGTATTTTTGCGCCGCTTTTCCGGAGGAATCCCCAACGGCGACGTCGGGATCCTCCAAATCCCCTTCAGCGGAAGCTCAGAGCCGCCGGTCGAGAAAGACCAAGAGGTAAATCGAGGCGGATCCCGCCGGAATGAGGACACGAGGACGGTTTCCCGAGTTCAGGGTTCCTCTCGCCGCGCGGGGGGGGGGTTTCCACAGCACCTTTCTCTGAAAAAGGGGGTGCAATCCCCGAGGGATTGGGGGGAGGCGGAAGCAACGCCCGGCGGCCCCGGCGGCTGGTGGAAACGCCTGCGACGTGGCCGAACGGTCACCAAGACGGTTTTGGGGAGAAAAAGAGCGATTCTGGAGATGGAGGACGCGAAACGTCTCCGCTCGGTGGCTGCTCCGGTGGAACCCTCCGTCACCAGGCGGCGGAATTTGGGAAATATTAGGGGAAATAAGTCAAAAGCGTTTCTCTTTACTCCTGCCGAGGCGGGGGAGGGGGGTTGGTGGAAAAGGGGTGAAGGGAAAGGCGGAAAATGTGACGCAAAAAAAAAAAGGCGTCTTGGCTGGAAAATCACTGACAGCCTGAGCTTTCTCCCCCAAATCGCACGAAATTTGAGAGCGGCCGAATTTCGCCCGATTTCTGCCTTTTTGGCACAGTTCTTGGGAAGCGTTCGTTATCGGCGGGCAAATAATTCATCTCTCCGGAGAAGAAGCGACGGGGACGGTGAGCGTCGGGGCTGTGAAAGCGGCCGGCGTGACGGCGGGGCCCAGGCTGAGCCGCCGGTGACCAGGTTTCCAGTGAAGGACCCGAGGAAAAGGAGCGGGTTCGTGTGTGGCTTTTAAATGCCTTTGCACGGGCCTTTTTTAGTGGAATTGAGCCATTTTAAATCCCGTTTCATAAACCATTTTAAACACCATTTAAACCATTTTAAACAGCATTTAAACCATTTTAAACACCATTTAAACCATTTTAAACACCATTTAATAAATCATTTTAAATCCCATTTCATAAACCATTTTAAACACCATTTAAACCATTTTAAACACCATTTAAACCATTTTAAACACCATTTAATAAATCATTTTAAATCCCATTTAATAAACCATTTTAAACACCGTTTAAACCATTTTAAACACCATTTAAACCATTTTAAACACCATTTAATAAACCATTTTAAACCATTTTACATCCCATTTAATAAACCATTTTAAACACCATTTAAACCATTTTAAACACCATTTAAACCATTTGAAATCCCATTTAATAAACCATTTTAAATCCCATTTAATAACCCATTTTAAATCCCATTTAATAAACCAATTTAAATCCCATTTAATAAACCATTTTAAACACCATTTAAACCATTTTAAACACCATTTAAACCATTTGAAATCCCATTTAATAAACCATTTTAAATCCCATTAATTAACCATTTAAAATACCACTTAATAAACCATTTTAAAAAGCATTTAATAAACCATTTTAAACACCATTTAAACCATTTTAAACTCCATTTAATAAACCATTTAAATACCATTTAATAAACCATTTCAAACACCATTTAAACCATTTTAAACACCATTTAATAAACCATTTTAAATCCCATTTAATTAACCATTTTAAATACCACTTAATAAACCATTTTAAAAAGCATTTAATAAACCATTTTAAACACCATTTAAACCATTTTAAATCCCATTTAATAACCCATTTTAAATCCCATTTAATAAACCATTTTAAACACCATTTAAACCATTTTAAATCCCATTTAATAAACCATTTTAAATCCCATTTAAACCATTTTAAACACCATTTAATAAATCATTTGAAATCCCATTTAATAAACCATTTTAAATCCCATTTAATAAACCATTTTAAACACCATTTAAACCATTTTAAACACCATTTAAACCATTTTAAACACCATTTTAAACACCATTTAATTAACCATTTTAAGCACCATTTAATATCCCATTTTACATCCCATTTAATAAACCATTTTAAACACCATTTAAACCATTTGAAATCCCATTTAATAAACCATTTTAAACACCATTTCATATGACATTTTAAACACAATTTAATAAACTATTTTAAACACCATTTAAACCATTTGAAATCCCATTTAATAAACCATTTTAAACACCATTTAAACCATTTTAAATCCCATTTAAACCATTTTAAACACCATTTAATAAACCATTTTAAACACCATTTAAACCATTTTAAACACCATTTAAACCATTTTAAATCCCATTTAATAAACCATTTTAAATCCCATTTAAACCATTTTAAATCCCATTTAATAAACCATTTTAAACACCATTTAAACCATTTTAAACACCATTTAATAAACCATTTTAAACACCATTTCATATGACATTTTAAACACAATTTAATAAACTATTTTAAACACCATTTAATATATTTAATTGGTCACTAAATACCAAGGTAAACGCCGCGGGGTTGAGTTTCCGGAACGTGAATTCTAATGAAGAGCGCTGCAGCCAGTTAATTTAATATGGTAATCGCTTCGGACGAGCTTAACGATGTCGTTAGAGAGGTTCAGCCAATCGCTCCTTCCTGCTTGACGGGAGAATTTTGGGTTTTAAAGCGCGGATGTTTTCGGAAAAGGGAAGAATTCCGCAGCGTCTGTCACCACGACGGCCTTCCGCCGCCCTGGAGGTGAGCGTGGTTTAACTTCGGCCTCGGGTGGCGGCGAGCTCCGTGATATTTCCCGCCCTTTTTCCCTCCGTTTGGCCTTAAATTCCGGGAAGATTTTGGGGAGGAATCGAGGGAGGAACGAGGCGGAGGGTGAGGAGGTGGGGGGATATGGCGGGGAGGAGGCCTCGCCGGGGGGTGGAAATGAGGCCTGGTGGGCCCTGGGAAGGCCCCAGCACTGGGGGTTACTGGGCCTGGTGGGCCCTGGGAAGGCCCCGGCACTGGGGGTTAATGGGCCTGGGGGGCCTTGGGAAGGCCCCGGCACTGGGGGTTACTGGGCGTGCTGGGCCCTGCGAAGGCGCCGGCACTGGGGGTTACTGGGCCTGGGGGGTCCTGGGAAGGCCCCGGCACTGGGAGTTACTGGGCCTGGGGGGCCCTGCGAAGGCCCCGGCACTGGGAGTTACTGGGCCTGCTGGGCCCTGCGAAGGCCCCAGCACTGGGGGTTACTGGGCGTGCTGGGCCCTGTGAAGGCGCCGGCACTGGGGGTTACTGGGCCTGGGGAGCCCTGCGAAGGCCCCGGCACTGGGGGTTACTGGGCCTGGTGGGCCATGGGAAGGCCCCGGCACTGGGGGTTACTGGGCCTGCTGGGCCCCGCGAAGGCCCCGGCACTGGGAGTTACTGGGCCTAGGGGGCCTTGGGAAGGCCCCGGCACTGGGGGTTACTGGGCCTGGGGGGCCACGGGAAGGCCCCGGCACTGGGGGATACTGGGCCTGGGGGGCCCTGCGAAGGCCCCGGCACTGGGAGTTACTGGGCCTGGGGGGCCCTGCGAAGGCCCCGGCACTGGGGGTTACTGGGCCTGGTGGGCACTGGGAAGGCTCCGGCACTGGGGGTTACTGGGCCTGCTGGGCCCCGCGAAGGCCCCGGCACTGGGAGTTACTGGGCCTAGGGGGCCTTGGGAAGGCCCCGGCACTGGGGGTTACTGGGCCTGGTGGGCCCTGGGAAGGCCCCGGCACTGGGGGTTAATGGGCCTGGGGGGCCCTGGGAAAGCCCCGGCACTGGGAGTTACTGGGCCTAGGGGGCCTTGGGAAGGCCCCGGCACTGGGGGTTACTGGGCCTGGGGAGCCCTGCGAAGGCCCCGGCACTGGGGGTTACTGGGCCTGGTGGGCCCTGCGAAGGCCCCAGCACTGGGGGCTACCGGGCCTGGGGGGCCCTGCGAAGGCGCCGGCACTGGGGGTTACTGGGCCTGATGGGCCCTGCGAAGGCCCCGGCACTGGGGGATACTGGGCCTGGTGGGCACTGGGAAGGCTCCGGCACTGGGGGTTACTGGGCCTGGGGGGCCCCGCGAAGGCCCCGGCACTGGGGGTTACTGGGCCTGGGGGGCCCCGCGAAGGCCCCGGCACTGGGGGATACTGGGCCTGGGGGGCCTTGGGAAAGCCCCGGCACTGGGGGTTACTGGGCCTACTGGGCCACGGGAAGGCCCCGGCACTGGGGGTTACTGGGCCTGGGGGGACCCCACGAAGGCTCCGGCACTGGGGGTTACTGGGCCTGGGGGGGCCCCACGAAGGCCCCGGCACTGGGAGTTACTGGGTCTGGGGGGCCCCGCGCCGGCGCCGGCACTGGGGGTTACTGGGCCTGGTGGGCCCTGGGAAGGCCCCGGCACTGGGGGCTACCGGGCCTGGGGGGCCCTGGGAAGGCCCCGGCACTGGGGGTTACTGGGCCTGGGGGGTCCTGGGAAGGCCCCGGCACTGGGAGTTACTGGGCCTGGGGGGCCCTGCGAAGGCCCCGGCACTGGGAGTTACTGGGCCTGCTGGGCCCTGCGAAGGCCCCGGCACTGGGGGTTACTGGGCGTGCTGGGCCCTGCGAAGGCGCCGGCACTGGGGGTTACTGGGCCTGGGGAGCCCTGCGAAGGCCCCGGCACTGGGGGTTACTGGGCCTGGTGGGCCATGGGAAGGCCCCGGCACTGGGGGTTACTGGGCCTGCTGGGCCCCGCGAAGGCCCCGGCACTGGGAGTTACTGGGCCTGGGGGGCCTTGGGAAGGCCCCGGCACTGGGGGTTACTGGGCCTGGGGGGCCACGGGAAGGCCCCGGCACTGGGGGTTACTGGGCCTGGGGGGCCACGGGAAGGCCCCGGCACTGGGGGTTACTGGGCCTGGGGGGCCACGGGAAGGCCCCGGCACTGGGGGTTACTGGGCCTACTGGGCCACGGGAAGGCCCCGGCACTGGGGGTTACTGGGCCTGGGGGGGCCCCACGAAGGCCCCGGCACTGGGGGTTACTGGGCCTGGGGAGCCCTGCGAAGGCCCCGGCACTGGGGGTTACTGGGCCTGGTGGTCCATGGGAAGGCCCCGGCACTGGGGGTTACTGGGCCTGCTGGGCCCCGCGAAGGCCCCGGCACTGGGAGTTACTGGGCCTAGGGGGCCTTGGGAAGGCCCCGGCACTGGGGGTTACTGGGCCTGGTGGGCCCTGGGAAGGCCCCGGCACTGGGGGTTACTGGGCCTGGTGGGCCCTGCGAAGGCCCCAGCACTGGGGGCTACCGGGCCTGGGGGGCCCTGCGAAGGCGCCGGCACTGGGGGTTACTGGGCCTGGGGGGCCACGGGAAGGCCCCGGCACTGGGGGTTACTGGGCCTGGGGGGCCACGGGAAGGCCCCGGCACTGGGGGTTACTGGGCCTGGGGGGCCACGGGAAGGCCCCGGCACTGGGGGTTACTGGGCCTACTGGGCCACGGGAAGGCCCCGGCACTGGGGGTTACTGGGCCTGGGGGGGCCCCACGAAGGCCCCGGCACTGGGGGTTACTGGGCCTGGGGAGCCCTGCGAAGGCCCCGGCACTGGGGGTTACTGGGCCTGGTGGTCCATGGGAAGGCCCCGGCACTGGGGGTTACTGGGCCTGCTGGGCCCCGCGAAGGCCCCGGCACTGGGAGTTACTGGGCCTAGGGGGCCTTGGGAAGGCCCCGGCACTGGGGGTTACTGGGCCTGGTGGGCCCTGGGAAGGCCCCGGCACTGGGGGTTACTGGGCCTGGTGGGCCCTGCGAAGGCCCCAGCACTGGGGGCTACCGGGCCTGGGGGGCCCTGCGAAGGCGCCGGCACTGGGGGTTACTGGGCCTGGGGGGCCCCGCGAAGGCCCCGGCACTGGGGGTTACTGGGCCTGGGGGGCCCTGGGAAGGCCCCGGCACTGGGGGTTACTGGGCCTGGGGGGCCCCGCGAAGGCCCCGGCACTGGGGGTTACTGGGCGTGCTGGGCCCTGCGAAGGCACCGGCACTGGGGGTTACTGGGCCTGGGGAGCCCTGCGAAGGCCCCGGCACTGGGGGTTACTGGGCCTGGGGGGCCATGGGAAGGCCCCGGCACTGGGGGTTACTGGGCCTGCTGGGCCCTGCGAAGGCCCCGGCACTGGGGGTTACTGGGCCTGGGGGGCCCCGCGAAGGCCCCGGCACTGGGGGTTACTGGGCCTGCTGGGCCCCGCGAAGGCCCCGGCACTGGGGGTTACTGGGCCTGGGGGGCCCTGCGAAGGCGCCGGCACTGGGGGTTACTGGGCCTGGGGGGCCCCGCGAAGGCGCCGGCACTGGGGGTTACTGGGCCTGGGGGCCGTGGGAAGGCCCCGGCACTGGGGGTTACTGGGCCTGGGGGGCCCTGCCAAGGCGCCGGCACTGGGGGTTACTGGGCCTGGGGGGCCCCGTGAAGGCCCCGGCACTGGGGGTTACTGGGCCTGGGGGCCGTGAGAAGGTGCCAGCACTGGGGGTTACTGGGCCTGGGGGGCCCTGGGAAAGCCATGTTTGCAGCAGGACAGAGCCCAGTCTGTACTGGGAGGGGATCCAGTTTGTACCTGGAGAGAGCCCAGTCTGTACTGGGACAGGGCCCAGTCTGTCCTGGGAGGGGATCCAGTTTGTACTGGGACAAGGCCCAGTCTGTCCTGGGGAGGGATCCAGTTTGTACTGGAACAGGGCCCAGTCTGTACTGGGAGAGGATCCAGTTTTATCAGGACAGGGCCCAGTCTGTGCTGGGAAGGGATCCAGTTTGTACTGGGAAAGGGCCCAGTCCTGTACTGGGAGGGGATCCAGTCTGTACTGGGAGGGGTTCCAGCTTGTGCCAGGACATAGCCCAGTCTGTACTGGGAGTGGTCCCAGTCCGTACTGCGAGGGGCCAAGGTTTCCAGTTCCCCACTGGGCGCAGTCCCAGTCCATACTGGGGGGTCCCGGTGCCGGCGCTGCCCTCCCCCCCCTCCAATCAGGAGGCCGGGACGTCCCCAAAGTCCTTTATTGGGGGGCAGGGCCGCGGGGGGTGGGGCCAGCCGGGGGATGGGGGCGGGGCCGCGAGGGGAGGGGGCGGGGCCGCCCAGGGCACCCATGGGCGCTGCTGGGGCTCCGCGGCCGGAGGTGACCATCCCTCGGGGCGCCCCATAGATCCCTCGGGGTGCCCCATAGATCCCTCGGGGTGCCCCATAGATCCCTCGGGGTGCCCCATAGATCCCTCGGGGCGCCCCATAGATCCCTCGGGGTGCCCCATAGATCCCTCAGGGCGCCCCATAGATCCCTCGGGGTGCCCCATAGGACCTTGGGCTGCCCCACAGATGCCTCAGGGTGCCCCATAGATGTATCAAGGTGCCCCATAGGGACCCCTGGGTGCCCCATAGATGCCTCAGGGTGCCCCATAGATGTCTAAGGCTGCCCCATAGGTCCTTGGGGTGCCCCATAGATGCCTCAGGCTGCCCCATAGGTCCTTGGGGTGCCCCATAGATGTCTAAGGGTGCCCCATAGGACCTTGGGGTGCCCCATAGATGCCTCAAGGTGCCCCATAGGGACCTCAGGGTGCCCCATAGATGCCTCAGGGTGCCCCATAGATGTATCAAGGTGCCCCATAGGGACCCCTGGGTGCCCCATAGATGCCTCAGGGTGCCCCATAAGTCCTTGGGGTGCCCCATAGATGTCTAAGGCTGCCCCATAGGTCCTTGGGGTGCCCCATAGGTGTCTAAGGGTTCCCCATAGGACCTTGGGGTGCCCCATAGATGCCTCAAGGTGCCCCATAGGGACCTCAAGGTACCCCATAGATGCCTCAGGGTGCCCCATAGATGTATCAAGGTGCCCCATAGGGACCCCTGGGTGCCCCATAGATGCCTCAGGGTGCCCCATAAGTCCTTGGGGTGCCCCATAGATGTCTAAGGCTGCCCCATAGGTCCTTGGGGTGCCCCATAGATGCCTCAGGGTGCCCCATAGGACCTCTAGGGTGCCCCATAGGGACCTCAGGGTGCCCCATAGGACCTTGGGCTGCCCCATAGATGTCTAAGGGTGCCCCATAAGTCCTTGAGGTCCCCATAGATGCCCCACAGTGCCCCACAGGGACCTCAGGGTGCCCCATAAGTCCTTGGGGTGCCCCATAGATGCCTCAGAGGGCCCCATAGGGACCTCAGGGTGCCCCACAGATGCCTCAGGGTGCCCCATAGAACCTCTAGGGTGCCCCATAGGGACCCCAGGACCCCCACCCCCCCGCCCAGGGTGCCCCCCCAGGACCTCAGCTCACCCCCTCCCCCCCCCTAGAGCTACCCCACAGATCCCCCCACCCCCCAACCCCCCCTCACCCCCCTCCCAAGATCTCCAAGAATTCCAGAGTGGGGGTGGGGTAGGGGGGCGGGGTGGGGTGTGGAGGTGTGTCCCCTCCCCCCCCGCCGGCGCTCAGGGGGGGCGGGGGGGCGGGGCGGGGGCGCGGAAGAGGGCGCCAGGCCCCCCGGCAGATGAGGGCGAACCAGTAGAGCTGGGGGGCGAGGAGGGCGGCGGCGGCGGCGTTGTAGGCGGGGGGCAGGGCGGCGGGGACGCGGAGGAGGGGCAGCCCCCGGTGGCGCCCGTAGGCCCAGTAGAGGTAGGGGAAGAGGAGGACGCGGCAGAGGAGGAAGGTCACGAGCAAGGCCAGGCCGTTGAGCTTGTGGAGGGCCGTGTGTTGGCGCTGGAACTGCGGGGAGAAACAAGGGGGTGAGGGACCTCCAAAGAGGTTCTCTGGGGGGGATGGGGGGGGGGGGGGGAGGGGGGCGCTCGACGTCGTTATGGGGTCCCCGGGGGTTGAGGGATCCATAAACACCTCAAAGGTTCCGGTGGGGTGAGCTGGGGTGGAGGGACACATGGTCAACCAAGAGGTTCTCCAGGGAACCTGGTGGGGGGAGGGAGAGGTGGGCGGTCGACGTCGTTATGGGGTCCCTGGGGGTTGAGGGATCCATAAACACCTCAAAGGTTCTGGTGGGGTGAGCGGGGGTGGAGGGACACATGGTCAACCCACATCTCCCCAGGGGTTGAGGAACCCATGGACCACCGAGGGGTTGAGCTGGGGACACAGGGGGGGACACACACAGGCGCTCGACGTCGTTATGGGGCCCCTGGGGGTTGAGGGATCCATAAACACCTCAAAGGTTCCGGTGGGGTGAGCGGGGGTGGAGGGACACATGGTCAACCAAGAGGTTCTCCAGGGAACCCGGGGGGGGGGGGGGGGGGGGGACGGACACACGTGGGCGCTTGATGTCGTTATGGGGTCCCTGGGGGTTGAGGGATCCATAAACACCTCAAAGGTTCTGCTGGGGTGAGCGGGGGTTGGGGACACACGGCCACCCCACATCTCCCCAGGGGTTGAGGAACCCATGGACCACCGAGGGGTTGAGCTGGGGACACATGGGGGGGGACACACGTGGGCGCTCGACGTCGTTATGGGGTCCCCGGGGGTGCAGGGATCCATAAACACCTCAAAGGTTCTGCTGGGGAGAGCGGGGGTGGAGGGACACACGGCCACCCCACATCTCCCCAGGGGTTGAGGAACCCATGGCCACCCGAGAGGTCCTCCTGGGGACTCAGGAGATGGTGGCCCATGGGGGTCGGGGACCTCCAGCCATCCTCTGCCCTCGGGGGGGGGGATGGACACGGACCCAGGGGGGGGAGGGGCTCACCAGGATGAGGACCTTGCCGAGGCAGACGAAGGGGGTGCTGAGCTCGGCCATCAGGAGACACCCCAAGAAGAAGTCGCCCTTCCCTTGGCGCCACAGCTGGGGGAGGGGGAGGGGACACACACGAGACGGGGACATTGGGGGAGGGGGAGGTGTCCCCATGTCCCTGCCGTGGCCCCCAAGGGGATCCCGTCCCCCCGTTTCTGCTCCCCATGGTCCTGGTGGATCTCCGTGGGGGTCATGGTGGACCTCCATGAGCACGTCCATCCAAAGGGGACATCCCTTCCATCCCAAACCCCCCAAGTGTCCCCAAGCCATCACCTTGTCCCCAAATGTCCCCAACCCTCCCCCCTCCCCATCACCAAGCCCACGAGGACCAGGGTTGGGTGTGGTGGACCTCCATGAGCACGTCCATCCCAAGGGGCCATCACTTCCATCCCAGACCCCCCAAGTGTCCCCAAGCCATCCCCTTGTCCCCAAGTGTCCCCAACCCTTTGCCTTGTCCCCAGGTGTCCCCAACCCTCCCCCCTCCCCATGACCCAGCCCACGAGGACCAGGGTGGCTGTGGTGGACCTCCATGAGCACGTCCATCCCAAAGCTGATGTTCCTCCATCCCAGACCCCCCCCAAGTGTCCCCAACGCTTCCCCTTGTCCCCAAGTGTCCCCAACCCTCCCCCCTCCCCATCACCAAGCCCACGAGGACCAGGGTTGGGTGTGGTGGACCTCCATGAGCACGTCCATCCCAAGGGGCCATCACTTCCATCCCAGACCCCCCAAGTGTCCCCAAGCCATCCCCTTGTCCCCAAGTGTCCCCAACCCTTCCCCTTGTCCCCAAGTGTCCCCAACCCTCCCCCCTCCCCATCACCAAGCCCACAAGGACCAGGGTTGGGTGTGGTGGACCTCCATGAGCACGTCCATCCCAAAGATGACGTCCCTTCCATCCCAGACCCCCCCCAAGTGTCCCCAACCCTTCCCCTTGTCCCCAAGTGTCCCCAACCCTCCCCCCTCCCCATCACCAAGCCCACGAGGACCAGGGTTGGGTGTGGTGGACCTCCATGAGCACGTCCATCCAAAAGGTGATGTTCCTCCATCCCAGACCCCCCAAGTGTCCCCAACCCTCCCTGTCCCCAAGTGTCCCCAACCTTCCCCTCCTCCTGTCCCCAAGTGTCCCCAACCCTCCCCCATCCCCATCACCAAGCCAACCAGGACCAGGGTTGGGTGTGGTGGACCTCCATGAGCACGTCCATCCAAAAGGTGATGTTCCTCCATCCCAGACCCCTCAAGTGCCCCCAAGCTTTCCCCTTGTCCCCAAGTGTCCCCAACCCTCCCCCCTCCCCATCACCAAGCCCACG
The DNA here is from genome assembly GCF_034619465.1 of Leptosomus discolor. Classification (NCBI taxonomy): domain Eukaryota; kingdom Metazoa; phylum Chordata; class Aves; order Leptosomiformes; family Leptosomidae; genus Leptosomus; species Leptosomus discolor. The sequence continues at coordinate 3,099,467 of NW_028237764.1, forward strand.
AGGACCAGGGTTGGGTGTGATGGACCTCCATGAGCACGTCCATCCCAAAGCTGATGTTCCTCCATCCCAGACCCCTCAAGTGTCCCCAACCCTTCCCCTTGTCCCCAAGTGTCCCCAACCCTCCCCCCTCCCCATCACCAAGCCAACCAGGACCAGGGTTGGGTGTGGTGGACCTCCATGAGCACGTCCATCCAAAAGGTGACGTTCCTCCATCCCAGACCCCCCAAGTGTCCCCAAGCCATCCCCTTGTCCCCAAGTGTCCCCAACCCTCCCCCCTCCCCATCACCAAGCCAACCAGGACCAGGGTTGGGTGTGGTGGACCTCCATGAGCACGTCCATTCCAAAGCTGATGTCCGTTCCATCCCAGACCCCCCAAGTGTCCCCAAGCCATCCCCTTGTCCCCAAGTGTCCCCAACCCTTCCCCTTGTCCCCAAGTGTCCCCAACCCTCCCCCATCCCCATCACCAAGCCAACCAGGACCAGGGTTGGGTGTGGTGGACCTCCATGAGCACGTCCATCCAAAAGGTGATGTTCCTCCATCCCAGACCCCTCAAGTGTCCCCAAGCTTTACCCTTGTCCCCAAGTGTCCCCAACCCTCCCCCCTCCCCATCACCAAGCCCACGAGGACCAGGGTTGGGTGTGGTGGACCTCCATGAGCACGTCCATCCCAAAGCTGATGTTCCTCCATCCCAGACCCCCCCAAGTGTCCCCAACCCTTCCCCTTGTCCCCAAGTGTCCCCAACCCTCCCCCCTCCCCATCACCAAGCCAACCAGGACGAGGGTTGGGTGTGGTGGACCTCCATGAGCACGTCCATCTCAAAGCTGATGTTCCTCCATCCCAGACCCCCCAAGTGTCCCCAACCCTTCCTCTTGTCCCCAAGTGTCCCCAACCCTCCCCCCTCCCCATCACCAAGCCAAGGAGGACCAGGGTGGCTGTGGTGGACCTCCATGAGCACGTCCATCCCAAGGGGACATCCCTTCCATCCCAGACCCCCCCAAGTGTCCCCAACCCTTCCTCTTGTCCCCAAGTGTCCCCAACCCTCCCCCCTCCCCATCACCAAGCCCACGAGGACGAGGGTTGGGTGTGGTGGACCTCCATGAGCACGTCCATCCCAAAGGTGATGTTCCTCCATCCCAGACCCCCCAAGTGTCCCCAACCCTTCCCCTTGTCCCCAAGTGTCCCCAACCCTTCCCCTTGTCCCCAAGTGTCCCCAACCCTCCCCCCTCCCCATCACCAAGCCCACGAGGACCAGGGTTGGGTGTGGTGGACCTCCATGAGCACGTCCATCCCAAAGCTGATGTTCCTCCATCCCAGACCCCCCCAAGTGTCCCCAACCCTTCCCCTTGTCCCCAAGTGTCCCCAACCCTCCCCCCTCCCCATCACCAAGCCAACGAGGACCAGGGTTGGGTGTGGTGGACCTCCATGAGCACGTCCATCCCGAGGGGCCATCCCTTCCCTCCTTTGTCCCCGAACCAACGCCACATCCCCCACCCTTCCCCTCATCCCCGAGGCGCGCGCACGCGCGTACGTGTCCCCCCCCCTCCCCCCAAGGTGTCATTGTCCCCCCGCCCCCCCCCCCCCGACTCACGGTGGCCACGGGGAAGCAGACGAGCACCATGGCGGCGTGGTGGAGCACCATGAGGAGGTCCTGGCGCAGGTAAGCGCCGGCGGCCGCCCGCAGCGAGGGGGGAGGGGCGCCCTGGTGGCCCTTGACGCGCCCGCGGTGGCGGTGGCAGAGGAACATGGCGTAGACGTCGTAGATGAAGTAGGGGACGGCGAAGGGGGGGTAGGTGCCCGCCAGCCAGTGCCTGGGGGGGGGGAGGGGAGGGGAGGGGAGGGGGGGGGGGGAGAGGGGGACACACGCGACATCGGGAGGGGACGTTGGGGGACCCCCGTGGTGGGGACAGAGAGGGGGGTGGGGAGAGGAAATTTGGGGAGAGAAGGGTTTGAGGGCGCTTGGGACACGAAATCTGGGGGGCGGGGGGGGGGAGGGGACACGCTTGGGATACCCCAGTTAGGGGACGCGGGGAGGTTGGGGACCCTCGGGACGCCCGCCGTGGGGACACGGGGGTTTGGGGACACCCCAAGGTGGGGGACACAGGGCTTTGGGGACACTTGGGACACCGAATTTGGGGGACACGGGAATCTGGGGACACTTGGGACACCCCAATTTGGGGACACGGGGGTTTGGAGACACCCCAAGGTGGGGGACACAGGGCTTTGGGGACACTTGGGACACCGAATTTGGGGGACACGGGAATCTGGGGACACTTGGGACACCCCAATTTGGGGACACAGGA